>NC_138165.1:56416086-57035982 GCF_964165515.1 Mesoplodon bidens
CTTATTTTTGATAAAGGAGGCAAGCATATATAATGGAGAAAAGACAGCCTCTTCAATAAGTGGTGCTGGGAAAACTGGACAGCTATATGTAAAAGAATATAATTTGAACACTCTGTAACACCATACAGAAAAATAAACTCAAAATGGATTAAAGACCTAAATGTAAGGCTAGGCACTATCAAACTCTTAGAGGCAAACATAGGCAGAACACTGTATGACATAAATCACAACAAGATCCTTTTTGACCCACCTCTTAGAGAAATGGATATAAAAACAAAAATAAACAAGTGGGACCTAATGAAACTTAAAAGCTTTTGCACAGCAAAGGAAACCATAAACAAGACAAAAAGACAACCCTTAGAATGGGAGAAAATATTTGCAAATGAAGCAAACAGAAAAGGATTAATCTCCAAAATTTACAAGCAGCGCATGCAGCTCAGTATCAAAAATACAAACAACTCAATCCAAAAATGGGCAGAAGACCTAAACAGACATTTCTCCAAAGAAGGTATACAGATTGCCAACAAACACATGAAAGAATGCTCAACATCACTAATCATTAGAGGAATGCAAATCAAAACTACAATTAGGTATCACCTCACACCAGTCAGAATGGCCATTATGAAAAAATCTACAAACAATAAATGCTGGAGAGGGTGTGGAGAAAAGGGAGTCCTCTTGCACTGTTGATGGGGATGTAAACTGATACAGCCACTATGGAGAACAGTATGGAGGTTCCTTAAAAAACTAGAAATACAACTACCATATGACCCAGCAATCCCACTACTGGGCATATACCCTGAGAAAACCATAATTCAAAAAGAGTCATGTACCACAGTGTTCATGGCAGCTCTATTTACAAGAGCCAGGAGGTAGAAGCAACCTAAGTGTCCACTGACAGATGAATGGATAAAGAAGATGTGGCACATATATACAATGGAATATTACCCAGCCATAAAAAGAAATGAAATTGAGTTATTTGTAGTGAGGTGGATGGATCTAGAGTCTGTCATACAGAGTGAAGGAAGTCAGAAAGAGAAAAACAAATACTGTATGCTAACACATATATATGGAACCTAAAAAAAATATCGTTCTGAAGAACTTAGGGTCAGGACAGGAATGAAGACGCAGATGTAGAGAATGGACTTGAGGACATTGGGAGGGGGAAGGGTAAGCTGGGACAAAGTGAGAGAGTGGCATGGACTTATATATACACTACCAAATGTAAAATAGACAACTTCTGGGAAGCCGCTGCATAGCACAGGGATATCAGCTCCGTGCTTTGTGACCACCTAGGTGGGTGGGATAGGGAGGGTGGGAGGGAGATGCAAGAGGGAGGAGATATGGTGGTGTATGTATATGTATAACTGATTCACTTTGTTATAAAGCAGAAACTAACACACCATTGTAAAGCAATTACACTCCAATAAAGATGTTTAAAAAAGAAGAGACTTTCTTTTTTTTAGTTAAATTTCTTTAACAGATAATTGACTGTTTTTGGAGAAACTAATAATACATCATGGGGTGTATAATATTATGAGGAAGTAAAATGTCTGACTATAATATCACAATGCCTGAGAGAGAAAAATGTAAAGTATACTGTCTTAAGGGACTTATTTTATTCATGAAGTAATGTAATATCCCTTGAAGGTAGATTGTTGCAAGTTAAGCATGTATATTGTAAACCTTAAAGTAAGCACTAAAATAACACAACAAAGAGTTATAGCTAATCAGCTTACAAAGCAGTTAAAACAGGATCATAAAAATGCAATCCAAAAGAAGGCAGAAATAGAGGGAAGAAAGGTATATGGGACTGACAGAAATTAAATAGCAAGATGGTAGATTTAAACCAACCCATGCCATTAATCACATGAAATGTAAGTGGTTTTAATCACTCCAATTAAAAGTCAGAGGTTTTTAGGTTGGATAAAAAATAAGATCCAAACCTGGGCTTCCCTGGTGGTGTAGTGGTTAAGAATCCGCCTGCCAATGCAGAAGACATGTGTTTTAGCCCTGGTCTGGGAAGATCCCACATGCTGCGGAGCAACTAAGCCCGTGTGCCACAACTACTGAGCCTGCGCTGTAGAACACGTGAGCTACAACTACTGAAGCCCATGTGCCTAGAGCCCATGCTCCGCAACAAGAGAAGCCACCACAGTGAGAAGCCCACACACCGCAATGAAGAGTAGCCCCTGCTCGCCACAACTAGAGAAAAGCCCACATGCAGCAACGAAGACCCAGTGCAGCCAAAAATAAATAAATTAATTAATTAATTTTAAAAAAGAGTTCCAACTCTCTACTGCTTAAAACAAACCCATTTTATGCATAAAGAATATAATAGATTACAGGTGAAAAAATGGATAAAGACATAGGATGCTAACATTAATAAAAAGAAAGAAAGCAAATATCAGATAAATAGATTTCAGAGCAAAAATACAGCAAAACTAAGACACTTTATGGTAAACAGAAAATGAGAGAATTTATTGTAGCACACTTGTATTACAAGAAATGTACAGGGAAGTCTTTGGGCTGAAAGAAATGATAGCAGCTAGAAACCTGGATCCTTTATTATTTATTTATTTAAATTTATTTATTTATTTATTTATTTATGGCTGTGTTGGGTCTTCGTTTCTGTGCGAGGGCTTTCTCTAGTTGTGGCAAGTGGGGGCCACTCTTCATTGCAGTGCACGGGCCTCTCACTATCGCGGCCTCTCTTGTTGTGGAGCACAGGCTCCAGATGCGCAGGCTCAGCAGTTATGGCTCACCGGGCTAATCGCTCTGCAGCATGTGGGATCTTCTCAGACCAGGGTTCGAACCTATGTCCCCTGCATTGGCAGGCAGATTCTCAACCACTGCGCCAACAGGGAAGCCCTGCGTCTTTTAAAAGATAATTCTTTAAGGGGAACATAAAAACAATGTATTGCAAGTTTATAAAATATGTCGAAATAAAATGTGTGATAGAAATATCATAAAGAATGTTACATAAACTGGAGTAATGTTATTTGAAGCTAGACTGTGATAAGTTAAAGATACATATTATAAGCTTGAGGACAACAGCTAAGAGATAGGAAGAATTATAGTTAACATGACAACAGAGTGAACAAAGTGAAATAATAAAAAAACGTAAGTAATCTTAAAGAAAACAGGAAATCAGAAACAAAATGGAATATATAGGAAGATCATAGATGTAATTAACCAAAATAGGTCTGTAATTATTTTTAATCCAAGCAGTAAAAGCACTTGAGTTAAAGGACAGAAGATGTTGGATTGGATAAAAATGCAAGACTCAACTATATGCAACTTACCGGAAACCCACTTTAAATATAAAGATATAGGTTAAAAGCAAAGGATAAGAAAAGATAAACAGAACAAACTTTACTGATAAGATAAAGGGAATATTTTAATAACAGATAAAATAGACTGCAGGACAAGGAATGTTTCCAGAGATAAAATGAGATATTTCATAATAATAAAAGGTACAGTTCATCAAAAGAAAAAAATCCTAAATTGTATATACCCCATAAAAGAGCTCCAAGCTACATGAAGCAAAAACCGACAGAACTAAAATTAGAAAGTGGCATATCCACAATTAGAGGTGGAGATTTCAATACTCCTCTCCCAGTCATTGATAGAACAAGTAGACCAAAAATCAATAAGCATATAGGAGATTTTAACAACACTATAATCTAACCTGACCTAAAGACCATTTACAGAATACTCTACCCAACAACAACAGAATGCACATTCTTTTCAATTGCACATGGAACATTTACTGAGACAGACCTTAGCCTGGGCTACACAAGTCTCAATAAATCACCTAACCTAGTCTCATAGCGTTGTGGTTGGAAAAGATACTTGATACAATTTCAGTTTTCTTAAATTTACCAAGGCTTGATTTGTGTGACCCAAGATATGATCTATCCTGGAGAATGGTCCATAAACACTTGAGAAGAAAGTGTATTCTGTTGTTTTTGGATGGAATGTCCTATAAATATCAATTAAGTCCATCTTGTTTAATGTATCATGTAAAGCCTGTGTTTCCTTATTTATTTTCATTTTGGATGATCTGTCCATTGGTGAAAGTGGGGTGTTAAAGTCCCCTACTATGATTGTGTTACTGTCGATTTCCCCTTTTATGGCTGTTAGCATTTGCCTTATGTATTGAGGTGCTCCTATGTTGGGTGCATAAATATTTACAATTGTTATATCTTCTTCTTGGATTGATCCCTTGATCATTATGTAGTGTCCTTCTTTGTCTCTTGTAATAGTCTTTATTTTAAAGTCTGTTTTGTCTGATATGAGAATTGCTACTCCAGCTTTCTTTTGATAGGGGCAGAACAGGAATAAAGACACAGACAAAGAGAATGGACTTGAGGACACAGGGAGGGGGAAAGGTAAGCTGGGACGAAGGGAGAGAGTGGCATGGACATATATACACTACCAAATGTAAAATAGCTAGCTAGTGGAAGCAGCTGCATAGCACAGAGAGATCAGCTCAGTGCTTTCTGACCACCTAGAGGGGTGGGATAGGGAGGGTGGGAAGGAGATGCAAGAGGGAGGGGATATGGGGACATATGTATATGTACAGCTGATTCAGTTTGTTATACAGCAGAAACTAACACACCATTGTAAAGCAATTATACTCCAATAAAGATGTTAAAAAAAGCACAATAGATGATTTTTACAAAAAAAAAATCACCTAACCTTCATATGAAATACATATTGTTTTTAACTTTCATTTTATAGGTGAAGAAACAGAGGGAAATAAAAGTTAAATATGTCATTTAGTTGTTAAGACTCCAAAATGGTATTTGAACATGAAAATATTTCAGAGTTCATGAGCTTTAAGTTATTTAAAATATTTCTCCAGACCACCATCTTTACTTTCTGTGAGGATCATGAAGTATACGTAGGGAATGATGCATAGGGAAGTATACATAGGGAAAGATGCCTAGGGAATAATTACAAAAGAATTGCAAAACTCTGATAATCTGCGTGGGTTTGTAAGACTCTAAGCCATATTTGCCAGATATTGTCTTGATTTATGCCTCTTGTCCTAACATAATTATTAATAGTGCTCATTTCACTCACAAAAGTGTTTAGGTTTAGATTGTAAATAATGTGGTCTCAAATCTAATAGGCTTTTTTACTTACTAAATTCAAGAGACTTTTGGAAATTACCATACTCTGGCCAGTCACATGGAAAAAAAGTAATAAAAGAGAAATGAGCATTGGAAGAGACTGATCTGCTAAGGTCAACCCTGGGAAATTGGCATCCCTGCTACTTAGGATAAGGAAGAAGATGTTTGGTTTCCTTTCTTGATGGAGTGAATTAGGGACAATTACCCTTTAAACTACACTGATAGAAAGCCAAAGTGGGGTGGGGGTGGGAATTGATGGAGAGGAATGTATTCTACTCATCTGAATGAACTTTTAACAGAGCCAACCATTGCCATCAACTCTGACCCTTTCAAACCTGATTCCTGATTCCAGAGACATCCCCTAATCTAGCTGCAGTCCCAATGTTCGTATCACTGGCATCATCATAAGGACTTTAGCTTTTCCTCCTTTTATTTGTGAATAGCCATCTATTATAACAAAATGCACATTGCAGTGTAAGGCAGCAGCCTCCAATGTAAACACAACACAAGATGGTTGAATGTCAACAAAATGATCAGATCTGAATTTAATTTTTGCAAGATTAATGCTCTAAAAATTTAAATTTCCTACTCTTGGAAGGGAATAAAAAAGTAAAAATTCCAAAGGATTGGAACCAGAAAATGAAACATTTAATATACACAGTGAAACATTAAAATTCCAAGTCAGTCATTCTGGAGGAGTAAATTGGTGCTGCAGTAAAATATAGCTGTATTGTTTTTGACACTTAAAGAAGTTCTGAGGAAAACCTCAAATCAAGTTCCATTTGGTTTGTGAAATTATACTCTAGATGACTTGACATTGTCTTGTATAATGTAGCTCTTTTTACATTACATTATTTTCCATTCTTTAACAGAAAAAAATTCCACATAAATAAATCTGTTATTTTGCCATTAAATTATATTTACAATTTATAAAGATGATTATTTGAATATTTTTTTACACACAGCATCAAACTGTAACATAGTTGCTAAATCTTAAAATATTTTTTAGAATTCAAATATTTGTAAGAATCTATATTCAACAAAGTTTTGTTTCTTTTGCTGGAAGGGCCTGTGTCCAATAAGAAATGTGATCATCACAGCAAGACATCTATTGGCATCAAAAAATAGCTCCACATTCAAAAAAGACAGAATTTTCTCTTATTGCTGGGCCTAATGTAAGTATTTTTATGGTACTTTTATCTTAAGTATTTTTCCATAATTCTGGTCATTTGTGAATTTCTAATGTATATGGATTAATGACAGAAAAGATACATACTTATAAATATCTTACATTTTTCTTTATTCTCCTGCCAGCTAAGGGGAAAGGATTTGTCCTGGCTACACTTATTTATTTCATAATTTCCCAGTTATTATCAAGAAATTGTATTATACCTTAAGAATGTGCTCCTGATGAGAAAGACTGCTTTAAAATTCAAGTTACTGTTATTAATTTTTGTCTCCTGGATTATGTTTCTTTGAATGCAGCTCCATGGGAGCCTGAGACATGGCCTCGGATGACTTTATACAGGTGATACATAAATAATTCTGCTGTTAAAAACAAACAGAAAAAAATTCACTTTATTGTAACCACCACCAACATAAGCATTTTGAGAGCCACTGTCATTTCTTTCTGCAGGAAATTTCATCCAGTGTTAAAGTTAGAAGATCAAGTTAGAATTCATTACCTGTACACATGTGGTATCTCACAGATAAATTCCAGCTGCTAGCCACGATAGCAAGTCTAGATTTAATGTTTGACTTTCTGGTTGACAGGATGAGTAATCTGAGCCTGAGTTGACAATAGTGACCCTCAACTAGAACAAATTGATGTATTGGCAGATTATTCTTAAAGTTAGTCTGAACTTCTCAATACTTTTTAGTCAAGGAAAATAAGCTACTTTAGAGGAGTATTAAATAAAACAAACCATCAGAATAAGATCTCTTCACAAATACTTATTTTTGCACGGGATTTCCTTGACCCTTCAGTAATAGAAATGGCAAGCCTGAACTATGTTTTAGTCTATGCTGTTAATAGAAATGAGAAGGGGATGGGAGAAATAAAAAAGGTGAAAAGAAGTAGAACTTATGTAATTAACTGTTGTAAGTACATTGTTGTACATCTTTGCTGGTATGAGAACAAACATGTGAGAGTATGTTAGATGTGGTAATAATCACAAAGATAAAAATTACATTGACAGATTGGGGTTCCATGGTAATTCTTAGAATAATATCCATATCTATACTTCCTAGAATGGATGTCAAAGGTTTTTTCTAATTTCCAGAGCAGCAAACTCCACCTGGGATATCAAATTCAAGCTGTTTCTTTCCACCTCTTACACTGAGAATAGTCTTTACAATTTTTCACTCAGAATTCATAGTCATTTGGCTAGGCACTGCTGTAATTTGGGTAAAACCCTAACTGTAGAATAGGAATGTATAAATAGAAGCATGTATATTTTATTTGAAAGTTCAAATCTAATGTGCCTTTCATGAATAGCAGTTGCATCTTTGTATTTCCACATTAAAAGGAATGAAAAGTTAACTAACTCATATGCTGCTTTTGTCATCATATGTATCTTCCATTTTAATACTCTTACATATGTTTGTAATATGATGTAATTACCATGGAATACACTGGTAAACTAAAAAATTATTATATATTATAATATGGAAAAAGGAGAGAAGCAGTTTTTTCCCCTGAAAGCCTTTGACAAAACAAGGGAATAACAGTAATGCAATTTTTAAATTAGTATAGAGAAACAATAGCCCCCCAAAATAATTGTACAATAGAAACCTGTGAAGACAGTGTTTGCTTTGTTATGTTATTTTTATTATTGTTATTATATACTTGAAGTTGACTGAGAAATTAAATAAGAAAGTAATTGAAAGTGATTGAAGTAAAACAGTAATCCAATGTTTTATTCAAAAAACCTTTTCTGTGGATGTTTTAGGTTGAGTGCCTACTCAACCTTTCTTTCACTTTCTACATCCAAATTACTGTACAGTGAGAATCCATTTTCAATGTAATGGCTGAAGCATTGCATGAAAGCCATCAAAAGAAGGCAGCTGAGTTTGCTGTACTATATTTATAAAGGCAGGAAAGTGGAGCAATACATTATAAAAGATTTTCAAGAACATGAGTTTGAAATAAAAGCACTTTCTGCTTTTATTTTTAGAGATTAAGATTGCTAGATTAATGTATCTTCCAAGAACCCATACAAAGAACCAAGGCAGCAACTCAGGTTTCAAACAAAAGAAAGTTATCTTTTTGTTTTTATTTTTTATATATTTTAAGATTACAAGATTATTTTCTTTTATAGTAACATGACTGTTGTTCAACAAATAGCATTCTGGTACATGACCATTCAATTGACTGGCTAGGTTTAATTTCCATGAGGTATTTTGCTGACTGATTTCTGCCACATTTGAACACTGGATCATCAATCTTATTAACTTAGATGCTCAAAAATACTTATTAGTTACTTATTGCTATGTAAAAAATTGCCCTAAAACTTAGTGGCTTTGAATAACACAATTTTTTTAAAATCTCATCCTTTCTGTAAATCAAGAATCTGAACATGGCTTAACTGAGTCCTCAGCTTAAGAGTCTCTCAAAAGGCTGCTTCATCAAGGTGTTAGCCAGGACTGCAGTCTCTCAAAAAAACTTGAATGGGGAAGATTCAGTTCCTCAAAGGTCTGAGGACCTCTGCTCCTTGCTGGTGTCTGGGCAGGGGCCACCCTCAGTTCCTTGCCATGTGGACCTCACCAGCTTGATTCATCAGAGCAAGCCTGCAGGAAGAACAGAAGTTCCGGTAAGACAGAAGTTACAGTCTTTTATAACCCATTCTCAGAAAGTACATTTTTGCTCTATTCTAGTCACTAGAAGCAATAAGTATGTCCTGCCAACCCTTAGGAAGAAGTGATTTCACAGTGGTGTGAATAACAGAAGACAGGGATCTTTGGGAGATATTTTAAAAAGTTACCTGTCACAATATCAGACCATTTGATAGATTAGTTGCTTATTTTCAAAAATGACACAAATGAATTTTTAAAAATTATTTTTATGGTCACTAGTACAGTGTTTTTTAAAGGAATAAATTTGGATGTTTTCTTATAATATGGGAGGTTGATCCATGATTATGTGTTTTTCCCTGAATGGTATGTGTGTGTGTGTATACATATATATATAGTAGAAAATTGTTCAGATTACCAATATACCTGTAATCATTTTTGCAGAATGTCAACACAGTTTTTCAAGATTTCAGAATCTCCAAAGATTTTCTGCTTTCTAATTTTTTTTAGTTATATTCTAGATTTTCATCCTTGAAATTTAGGGCATTCAAGTGGTTATTTTTTTAATAAAAAGATATTCTATACTTTCAACATTTTATTTCCCTAACATCCATTCATTCACATACCTTACACACACAGTTACACACATTCAACTGAATGTGACTCTTGTTCAGAAAGTCCTTTTCAGACTATTTTATTGTATATAAGTATCTAATGAAAGCACATCTCAAATTATTACTTATGGCTGTAATTGGCTTTGATTCCTCTTTAGGGCTTGCCCAAGGCAGCCAACTAAGCACAGAATATAAACTTTTGGATTTGCATCTTATTTCTTCCTTCATTAATTTCATTAACTTTCAAACTGATGAATTCTTAGAATTAAAATGTCATTTACATTTAATACCCCAAATCACTTTCTTTGCATTTAAACCTTTTAATTGTATTTTTGAGTGCTGGTTCTAAATTGTGTTTGTCAAAGTCTTAATTAGATTTATGTCATAGGAATACAGGAGTTAGCTGAACAGTAATGGAATTGAATGAGGTTTTCTTTATAAGGAATTGGAAAATGGCCTAAAATATTTGGTATGCCATGGAGACTTTCCATATTGTATAACTAAAGATATCTGTCTAAGCCGGGTGACTGGTGTATATAGGTTACTATTGATTTATACAGGAAGATCATATCTGGACACCTGAAGAAGAGACCTTTCCTTTTTCCATACAAGTACAGACTGTGTAGGATTTGTCTAGAGTCATATTTAATAAAAGAAGATTTTATTTTGCTGTTTACTTACAACAGTGACAAATGGTGGCCAGAGGGGAAAGCAAAGTATGTAATCAATCTTAACACCTTTGTTGTTTTTCTGAGAGAACAATAACCCCCCCCAAAAAAAACCTCCACAAAACAAAACTAAAAAAAGACAAAACAAAAATATAACTTTGAGAGAAAAAGAGAAAATGTGTCTTGTGTCTGCTATTAATTATGATGATGGTGATGATAATGACAACAGTAATAATAAAAATAATGTACAGCATGGTGACTATAACTAATAACTGGATTGCATATTTGAAAGTTGCTAAGAGAGCAGATCTTAAAAATTCTCATCACAGGGAAACAAATTGTAACTATGTTAAAAACTGTAACTACGTTAAAAAAAATCTGCAATTGCAGATCTTTAAAGGGACACTGAAAGTTAGGTGTTAATATCACAGTGTCACAGATGGGGATATCTGAGGTTCACAGAAGATAAAAATTGAAGAAGTTGACACTTCTAAAAAATGGCAGAACAATAGTCAAATCCAGCTCCATCTTTCTTTAAAGTCTAGGTCCTTTCCATTAATTCATACTGCCCATCATAAAGACATTCAGTGATGGTCGTAGTCACATACAGTTCAACTCATTATTTTCTATAGTTGTAATCACATAAAAAGTCTAATTTCTATAATTCCTTCCTGAGAAGTTCTTAGAATTTACATTTTCCCTTTAATTTTTTTTGATATTTTAAAAACACAAATGTAACTCTACTACTATGTGGACATATTCAAAGAAACAAATATATTGTGATCAAAATTCAGCAAATTTTGTCTCTACAAAAAAGATAAATCCTATAGTGGACTGTAAACTGCAGCTCCTAGTACCTGACTAAAGTTCCAAGGCTCAACAAAATTCATAAAAGTATATGTGGACTCATATAGACTAAGATCACACATTCCAATACTGACACTTTTACTGACACTATGATTTTAATAAATGCTAATTCAGTTCTTGCTAAGAGAAGACATTGAGCATGAGATTTGAAATTAAACATGGGACAAATCTTAGCTTCATCAACAGCCACATGATTTATATTTAACATCTTAATCTGTTTTTATAGAGAGAGATGACTAGAATGGACTTCATGGTGTTATTGTGCACAGCAAGTGAACAATGTGCTCTATGAATGGACATATATTATTGCTATTATCATCCTCAATATTGATGTCTAAAAGAGCACCAACTTTGGTTTTGAATATGACTAGGTATGATTGCTTCTTGATGGCTTTTATTCATTTACTCAATTATATTCATTGATATCAGATCCTTTGCCTGGTTCTTTGCCAGTCATTGAGATGCAAGGGGAATAAAATGCACACTCTCCCCTCAGCCCCATTCCTAGGTCATGCCTACTCCCAAACTACCTGCTGGCTTGAAATATAGTTGGGGCATAAGAAGAGGCCAGAATATCCAAGGACTGGTAGAGTAAAAGGCTGTTTACTTCTGACAGTTTAAAAACATTAAAGGGGGGATGGAATGATCGTATTTAAAGATCACTCTGGCCACTATAAATGGGGTGTGGAAGAGAGTGCCTGTGGACCTAGACATCAGCTGGGACTCCAAGGAGGAGATTACAGTAGGTTTGGTAAACTCTTCGGGGTGGGAGATGGAGAGATAGGGATGAACTTGAGATATAGAACAGAGGCAACATTGACATGTTCTGATAGATTTGATATGTGAGGACCAGTAGAGGGAGGAAAACAAGGATGAGTTTATACTGATTCAGGGAAGAGGGACTAAGGTTAGATTAGCTGATCAAGAGATCAGCTTTGGAAATGCTGAATTTGAGATGTTTATGACACATCCAAGCACAGATGTCAGTTGGGTGGTTGACTAGAGAAAAATGGAATTCCTAGGACAGGTTTACATGGAGATATAAATTTTGGAATTTTTATCAGGCAGGGAGAAAATAAAGGGATATTTTACCAAGCTGTGAGAATATCCAACCCATGAGGTCAGAGAAAGAAGAGGGTAATGTATAAAAACTACCTAGCAGAGTGCCTAGTGCATATTTAAATGTAAATAAGAGTTATCTGAGTAATAATTAATTAAAAATGGTATTTGTGCTCACTTCAGATATCCATATAAGATGAATATTATGCTAAAAAGTAAAGCAGCTAAATGTCTCTCAAATATTTTAACCATTTGTAGCTACCCAATAAGTTTCAGTTATGTTTGTAGAGTGCTTTATGATTCCATTGATCTACTAATTAAATTTTGACTTATGTTAATTTTTCCATCTTTTCTGTTTCAGAGATATTGGTAAGTTGTACTTCATGCTTTTATAACCTGAACTACAATAGAGTTTTCTGAGCCAAAAACCTTTCTTTCTGATTTATTCCTGTTTTATTTATTCCAATTGCATTGTAATCAAGTATTTAACCATGTCTTTTAAAGACAGTCATTTATAGACAGTTGTACTCTGATACTTTTGCAAAAAAGATTTCATCTTCAAGAAGATTTATAGAAAGGACT
The DNA here is from genome assembly GCF_964165515.1 of Mesoplodon bidens. Taxonomy (NCBI): domain Eukaryota; kingdom Metazoa; phylum Chordata; class Mammalia; order Artiodactyla; family Ziphiidae; genus Mesoplodon; species Mesoplodon bidens. Next base: position 56,428,810 of record NC_138165.1, read on the forward strand.
TTAAGTACAGATTTTCTGATAACTTTCAGATTATACCGTTGAACTGGGTAAGAAATTAATCCTAATTGAAAACCTGATGATTTCATAAAACTGTTAGTAGAATCCTAATGGAAAACATGATGACTTCATAAAACTGTTAATGAAAAGGATTATTTACATAGAACTGAGTGAACTAATAAATATGGCTATAATTTGTGTGGAGTTCTTTGTCTGAAATATTGCTGGATTTTAAGCTGTGTTTTCCAGATATAAGGAGGCCTTTCCCTTTATGCCAATTATGATGTGGTAATTTGATAAATTATACATTTTTAAACAGAATTGAAAGTTATCTTTTCTCTCTAACTGATCCCTCCAGAAATTGGAAACTCTTAGGTTCCCAACAGCCTTATCAGGTGAGTAAGGAAGTCCACCACCTGATTGGTGCAGGAATCCCAGAGATATTTTTAGAGACCTTAAGAGAGCAATTCACCAAAATCTATAGGTATCGCAGACAGAATCTGATGAAAAGGCTTTGGTGTGGCTTTCCTGGCCTTGAGAGACCTTTTATAAATTTAGTCTGAGATTCCTTATGAAAAGTTTCAGCACAGCTAATTTAAAAGAGCTTATACGATCAACTATATGTATGTAAATAATCAGGCCAAGCTTACTGAAACCAGACTTATGTTATAAACAAATTAGTATTAATTTGGCTATGTTTGATAGAAATTAGGGTAATTTTAAAGATAAAAATATTATGTTTCAGTGGATATTAAATTCTAGTTTTGTTAATTGAGGTCTGTATTTACTGCCTAAGACTCACTTCCAGATAGCTCCTTGTTGCTATGTTACATTACTGTAAGGCTTAATTGAGTTATTAAAGGACACTTGACTTTTGTTTTGGAAGCCTATCACTGTAACCTATCTTTTGATGAAGATCAGATGTCCCATGGCCTGCAACCAGGAGATTATGCATACTGGAAAAGGCATAATTTAAACGATGAAAACCTAACTGAAAAGACCCTTATCAGATACTCTTAACTAGCTCATATGCAGTGAAATTGAAGGGAATTTACTCTTGAATTTATATTTCCCACTTAAGAAGGGCTTCTGCATTGGACTGGTCTAGAGAAAGAACCACTGATCCCAAACAACACCCACAGCAGGATGAGAAGAAGACAATAGCAGTGTAGACAACTGATCCAAGAATCTGGACCAGGACTATAAGCCTCATCCCACTAATTCAATTGCACTGTTTATCAAATGTTTGTCTCCCTATCGAAATTGAAAGTTATTGTTTTACTTCTAACCATACTATTGCCCCTAATGTTTAGGATGGAAAGAAAATTCTCTAGTGAAGTTGTCACAGAGTATAACTCTTCATGACATGTATCACTGCTTGCTTAACTATACTGCTAAAAGCATGCGTGCAATGTTTGTGTGACAATTCAGTATAATTAATAAAATGTATAGCCTATATATGTTTCCCCATTACTAAACCTCTGAGCTTGTTCACTATGTCTGAATAGTTTTCCCTCAGTGTGGATAACTAGGCAAATACATATACATACATATGTATGTGTGTATACACACACACACACACACACACAGAGAGAGAGAGAGAGAGAGAGACCTAACATCAAGAAATCATCCTGGCATCAAGAGACAAGTGTTTTGATCATCAGTGCTTTCTATCAAAAGATTTGTAAACAAAAGGGGAAATGATAGAAGAAATTTTCACTTATTAAGATATGGGGAAGTCATTCTAGTTCATACATGATTTAAATTAAACCAGAACAGCCTGCTTTGTGGCCTATTCAACATGCACTGTACATTTGCTTTAACCATTAAGGAAAAGAATACATTTAAAAATTAGAGTAACTGTGGTTCAGGCATCCAAAATAGAGCTGGGTATTCACTGTGGACATGATTTTACACATGTTCCTGTATTACTGAGAACTTGAATTTCCTGAACTGTATCAGATTCAAGGACACTACCAGGCATTCTCAAAACAATATCTGCTAGCAGCTGCCAGCTGCAACCTTATATTCTCAAGATCTCGTCTTGTGGGCTTCCCTGGTGGCGCAGTGGTTGAGAGTCCGCTGCCGATGCAGGGGACACGGGTTCGTGCCCCGGTCCGGGGAGATCCCACATGCCGTGCGCGGAGCGGCTGGGCCCATGAGCCATGGCCACTGAGCCTGCGCATCCGGAGCCTGTGCTCTGCAACGGGAGAGGCCACAACAGTGAGAGCCCCGCGTACAGCAAAAAAAAAAAAAAAAAAAAAAAAATCAAGATCTCCCCTTGTAACTATTAAATCTACCTCTTACTTTAGGAAAGTAGTAGCAAATGAGACAGCTCAAGCTATAGCCTTCCAACAGAAGGCACTATATTCTTCAGCCAGAATAGTACTAGAAAATAAAATTGCTCTAGGTTAGAATTTAGCAGAAAAAGGAAACATATGTTTAGAGGCCAATAGCTCCTGTTATATATATAATACCACATTAGAAGGTAAGACCTACTTAGATAAAATTAGGCAACTGGCCACCTGGCTACAATAAGCCTCCCCAGAAGTACCAGGTCCAGACAGGTTTTCAGGCTTATTCTCCTTAATTCCTTAGGGAATGAGATCTAGTTTCCAAAGTTTATTAAAGTTCAGGTTATCACTCCCACTACTACTTCTAATTGGGTACCTGATTATAAAGTGTACCATAAGCTGTTGCACCAAAACTGTGGATGGGACTGAGATCTTAATCATGCAAGACTTGGATCCAAGACCTAGAATTTGGGAATATTTCCAACTTGGTGAGCAACACTTCCATTCCCTAAATTGAGGTAGGACGACACTCCTTTCAGCAGGAAATACAGCAGTCATCATCTTGTTCCCTCAAGGATTTGGGGAAATTTAAAACATGAGTGGGGACTGAAACCAAGCCCCAATAAAACCAAGTTCCCCTGCTGAGTTTATGATTCACCTCTGTATTCAAAACTCTGTTTCCTTTCTTGTCCCCTCTGACCTCAGTCCAGTGCTAACTGAACGCTAATCAACCAGAGTCAGATGACTAAAATTGCTGTTGTTAATAACATCATGAATGTACTAAGATTGCTGTTGTCTACAACACTGTTAATGTACTAAAACTGCTACTATAGATATCGTCATTGAGGTACAAACTCAGGTTGTTCCTCCAGAGCAAGATAAGCTAACAGAGCCGAGACATGGACCGCCTGACCAGAGAATAGTAAACCAGAGACATCCTGACTCCCAAAACTATGATTAAGAAATGTCACAAGACTATTAACTAACAAAGATTCTTTGTTCTTCCCCTTTAAAAAACTCTTAACCCAAAGACCAGGTTAGAGTAGATCTGAAGCTTGTCTCCCACTCCCTTTCTTGGTACCCCCTGCAATAAGTCCTTACTTTGCTGCAAACGCCCGCTGTCAGTCTGGCTTTCTGTTCCACAGGTACACAGGCCCTTTGTTTGATTACAAAACTTAGAAAGAGAAGGTGAGCAGCCTGACTCTGGGGAGACCAGAACGTCTGGAACGCATGTCACCAGAGGGGTTTGGATTTTCTAAGGCTAGAATTGGTGGCAGTGGCTTCCTGATATGGCAGCTTTCTGATCACAACAAGATTGTGTGGTCTAAATCATGGATTAATAGCATCTCTCTTAGCAGACCAGTTGTACAATAGCCATCTGAGAGTCATTCCTAGAATTTCTGCCTACTTAATAATTCCATGAATGAAGCAATACATAATATTCCTTAATAAAGCCTTTCCTCATCTATGCTACCAGAATAGATTCTGTTTCCACACCTGACCAGCACAGTAGTGGCTTATATATAATAAAAAAATAAAATTCTTAATTTATTTAAGCCAGTGTTTACTGTTTGCTTTTTTAAGGGGAGGGATGCTCTGTTAGTTCAGTTAACTTTATGTTTAAAAAAGCTATGCTCAGGGACTAGAACTTACCATGTAGAACTGACTAAAGCAGGGGTCCCCGGGTCTCTGTTAGGAACCCAGCTGCATAGCAGGAGGTGCGCAGCAGGCCAGCGAGCAAGGCTTCATTTGCGACTCCCCATAGTTCCCGTGGCTCACATTACCATCTGAGCCATCCATGCCCCCCCACCCACTGGTGGAAAAATTGTCTCCTAGGAAACCAGTCCCTGGTGCCAAAAAGGTTGGGGACTGCTGGAAAGGAGCAAACAGTGGGGTAGATATCAGGAAATAGATATTTCAGAATATCCTTGTTACAAGGTGGCAAAATATTTGGTTACACTGTCACCTAATATACCTTTGAAAGCAAACGACATACTAAGGGGAATTGAAAAAAAAATCAAAATGTTGAGGTAGTTGGCTTCTCTCTGTTAAAATCTTCAGAACTACAGACCCCAGACAATCAAACTCTTATTTTCTTTTCCTATATGGATATCCGATTAACCCAGCACCATTTATTACAGAGAGCACCATTTCCCTAACATACTGCCCTGTCACCTTGTGTTACATCAAGGGCCTGCATATGTGTGGGTCCACTCTGTGTTCTTTTCTGTTCCATTGTTTTATATGTGTGCATGATGCAAATACCACATCTTAATTAGGGTAGCTTTATAAGTCTTTTTATGTGGTATTGTTTGTTGTCCTTTAAGATTGATATATTATTATTGGGCCAATCCCTTCTCATATAAACATTAGATTCAAATTTTTAATTTCTAGAATTTTTTTTTTTTTGGAGGGAAAAATTTTGCCTGGGATTGCCCTGACTCTGTAGTTTAGTTTGGAAGAACCGACATCTTTAAAATATTGATTCTTCCAAACTGAGAAAATAGAATTGCTCCAAGTTTCTTGAAATATTTTAAAATATTTCTCAACAATATTTTGTAGTTTTCTCTGTATAGGTCCTGCTCATCTTTCATTACATTTATTCCAAGGTATTTGAGGGTTCTTGATGCAAGCTTTAGTTACATTACTTCTCAAGTTTCTTTTCTAATTATTCCTAGTACATAGAAATATAGTTGAATTTATATATTGTATCCAATAATTGTTAAGGTTATTTTCCAATTCTAATAGTTTGTCTTTAGATGCTTGTAGATTTTCTAAGCATGCCATCATGCCTTTGGTAAATAACACATATTTCTTCCTTTTCATACCTAATAACTTGTATATATTTTTGTTGCCTTATTACTGTCTAGGACCACTGACAAAGTACTGAAAAGTGTACTGATAGTGAACAATTTTATTTGTACACTTAAGGGGAAATTATAGAGGAGGAAAGATAATTTTCCCTCTACCCTTCTATGTTCTTGGCTGAGATCCCCCTTTAATAAAAGACAGATTAACAGGAGGAAAACAAACAGATGCTTAATAAAATGTATACCTCCTATATGCATTAGAGATACCCAGGAAAACAGAGTAACTCTTCAAAATGACCTAAACCACTACCTTAAATACCATCTTCAACTAAAGAAAGAAGATGTTGGGGTGGGGGGGAAGCCAGGTATGAGAGGTTATCAGGTAAAGCACAGTAAACAAGGGTAATGTGCTTATGCAAAATTAAGTCTTTGTCTTCTTCATTGATAAGAGTTTCTAGCGATATAGTCATTCTTTTCTTCCTGATACCCTTAAAAATGGAGATTTCCCTTATAAATGTAAGTTTCTCTTGTAAAAGGGAAACTTTGTCTTGATTTCCAGAGCTTTTTCTATGTCTGCTTTTTCTTAAAATAATCAATTCAAGATAATTCTCATGCCAAAGAGGCATATTTTAGGGTGGAATATTCTGCTCTGCTTCAAAGCCACACAGGGATTTCAGATTCCGTGAAGGTGAGCCGTTAAATGGTAACATGTATAGTCTTTAATAAGCATGAGCGTTAAATAAGTGCCACTGTTACATGTGATCTAATATGCATTGAGACTTATCCAGATCAAAATTTCCAACCCTAGCAAAAGACGCTTAGTCAATTTCCAAACACCAAAAACCCAAATCAGGAGAAGAAATAGGTGAATAGAAGACATGCAGGCTGGAGGTTCTGGAATAAAGACTTTTAAGAAGCTTTTGAAATGAGAAATGAAGGCCGCATTGGGATATAGGAAGGCTGTCAAAGATACAGAAAAATAAAAAGAAATTTAAAAGCCATTGCTCTGGACTATTTGTCACCTTCATGGTGTCTCAAGATGTGCAAGTTAAATAAAAGAGGCCTGAATTATTTTAAAACTTTTATTTTCATGTGCTGTGCCATTTTAACTGCAGCAGTGCCCTAGGTATGAACTGCATGGGTCAGGGCAGTAGAAGTATTTGTATACATTAGCTTTATAATTTTCCTACAAATAGGGGAAATTTTGCCCTGTGATGTAAATACTAGGTTTTCACAAGGTACTTCTGCTTGCAGCTGTAGGGGAGAAAATATTTTTTTCTTCCACCCTTCTAGGTTCTTTGGCTGGTCTAACAGTTAAATTGACAAAGACAGATTAACGGAGGAAAAACAAATTTAATTCTATACATTAAAAAAGCAAAATTCAACTGAGTAAATTTGAAGATCTAATTCGCTTTGTCCAATAATTCATGAATTGGGAAGCATCCCATCTAGCAAACAGAAAGGAACTCTGAGGAGATGTACAAAATGGAAGGCTTTTATAAACAGAAAAAAAGGGAGGAACAAAAAAAAGCAAATTACTTCATCTTTCTTTGAGGGAAAGAAGGGGTCTATCAGGCAGATTATGTCACTAGTGCTGACTAGGTAATTCCAGACTGGTCAAAGATTACATTCCTGGGAGAGGCTGAAACTGCAATTAAGTCTCAGTTTGCTGACTTGGAGCTTATCACAGGTGACTCCGTTTTGGGCCTCTTGTTTTGGCTTTTGTTTTTTTTAACAATTCTCCCCTTTTGGTCATGACTCTAAGCTTAACTAAGAGGTGTGATCAAATTTTAAGTCCTGAGGGCTGCTCTCAGCTCTAACTCTGCAGTTCTCACAGTTTTTATTGACTTTTCGTGTGACGTTTATGGTTCATAACATTTTTTGCTGACTCCTTATGTTGTTCACAGGTCACGACTTCAGGTTCACCATTTTTTAGTTGGTCATTAACTTCATTTCTTCTTTGATGTTCTAGTCTTTGGGAGATCATTTGTTTGGTGATTAGTGGCAGCAAACATGCACTTAAAGCTTTTGAGAGAATACAACACACCAGGGAGACTACTATGATTATTATAAGTAGAAAAATTCCCAGTGTCTGAAGTATACTTCAGAGCCATGGTCCTGAAGGCCCAAAACAATCAAAATCAAATAAAGATCAAAGAAAGACCCCACTGAAGGGGTCAATTTTTATGCCAAGTGGGCTTGCTCAATGATCTTACGTAACTGAGTTTCAACTTCCTCAGAAGTGTTAACCCAGGTGCAGCAGGTGGTCTTGGCCAGAGCACAAGCACTTCCTCGCTCAGCTAAATGATACTGAAGGGCTATCCTATAATCAAAAACAACTTTGGCCAGAGAGTCTAAGGATTTTTGTTGTGCAACTATTGCCTTAGCAGCGGATTCTGCAATATTTTCAAGAGTTAAGGAGAGGTTCCTGATCACAGCCTCACTTAAATTTACTTTTTTTTTTTTTCTCTTCATTTAACCAGACTGCTTTCCAGCTCACACCCAGTAGAGACAGCCCCAGTGGAGGGAACTGAGGGCTGAGGGCTGGTGTGGGCACAGGAAGGCAAGGAGGGGAATAGAGGGGAGGGGACGTGCAGCACCCAGAACCACAGCGACACGCTTTCCAGAAGAAGCACTGAGGACATGGCAAGCAGGGGACACTGATAACAGGGTTAGGGACCCTCAGCTCTGATACCAAGACCAGAGCCTCCTGGGTGGCGTTCTTTCCCTGGCCGGGGGCAGAGCCTACCCGACACCTCCCTCAGCACTACAGCCCAGGGGAATAAGCCAGGTCACCGGGAAGGGCAGGGAGGAACCCAAGCTATTTTTTTCAAAGTATGGGCCTGCCCCAGTCCTGTTGGGTGGTGGGGACGAGAAGGGGAAGAGTGACAGGCAAACTCAGGGCAGGACTACCTTAGTTACCCTCCGGAGGCTCCGGATGAAACAGCTCCAGGCAGGAAGCCTGCTTTCTCCCAGAATGGGTAGGAAGTCAGGTCTCAAGTTTGCGAGGCCAGGAGCTCGAACGGCAGCAGCCGCCAGTAGAGAAGCTACCCAGCACTTGCGGCTCCTTGCCCAAAAGCACACGCCCTCGTCTGGGGTCACTCCTCTCCAAGGCACTAAGGGGCGGTTTAGGGGCGGAGCTAAGGGTGGAACTAAGGCGCGGCGCAGGGAATCCTGGGACTCTGCGCCACGGCGCTTCCGGGAGACGCTGCGCTGCTCTCTCCAGGGCTCGCCTGGTCTCTGCTGCATCCTCCCGCTCCTCTTCTTAGTGCCGGCCCGTTGCCGCTGATGCCTGTGGCTGGGACCTGTGCCAGCTCCCGTTTCAGCCCTGCCCGTCGACCTATATTTACTTCTCGCCAGGGAAGTTGGGTTCTGCCAGAGGAAGCAAATCCTGAATCACGAATGCCTTCAGGTAAGTCTTTTCCAACTCACCCATGTAAATTAAAGGGAGTTGACTAATGAGGTGTCTCTGTTTGTGAACAGTTAGGGGCTCAGTAAGAACCTAAGAGGCATTTCCCAGTTACGCCTCAGTCCTCTAGGCATCCCTAGGCCCAAGGAGAGTGATATAACCACCACAGAAAAAAATAAATCCTGTTGGGGCACAAAGCATCGCCCCTAGGGAGCACTGTTAATGAACTCTCGCGTCATGGACAGATTGAAGTTTTGATGACAAATCCAGCAGTCTGAAACTTTACCCCCTTAGCAGTGGCCTGAGAGATATGGAAATGAAATTATCTTTCCAGGCCAGTGCCAAAGTCAAGAAAAGAAAAAGAAGAAAAGAGGGTTTTAGGTTTAAAGTATGAAGTCTTGATCCCGTATCTTGCGAGGAAGCAGTCTACATTGATGTCAGCTGCTTCTCTTCCTTGTCAATTTGATTTGGAGGTCTCCAGCATCGGGGCAGGAATAGGTGCCAGGTGGAGCGTTTTTCAGCTGTGAGATGTTTGTCCAAGGTTCAAGTCTCTGAAATTTGGCTGCCATGGACTTAGTATAGTCCCTTCCAAGGAGATTCAAGCAGAGTCCTTGTTCTTAATGATTCCAAGTCATAAGTGTGGGAGAAAGTTGGAAACATTTGTTTGGAGAGTCGTGGTCAGATATTTGAGGAAACTGAATTCAAAATCTAGTCCAGTTTACAGGTATATAATAAAACGTCAAAGACAATTAACAGGATCAGAATCTAATATTTACAAAGGTGGAAATATAATTTTTTTCTACAATTATCCCCATTTTTTCCCACAGATAATCACAATAAGACTAATTTATTTGAATTAAATTTGGCCTGATTATTTTCATAATTTTAGCAAGAACTTATGCAAGTAACTAACTATATTGCTATGAAAATATACTCAAGAATTTCTGAATTCTAGAGGGGTCAGATAGGAAGAAAAAATAAATGTTTCATCTTTGTTTACAAAGGTATGCTTTACCAAGTTGCTGTAAGCCATAGTAAGAGAAAAGAAAAAAAGTTGCTTTAAATCTGGAAAAAACAAAACATCAAGGAACCAGCAATGTTTCAAGCAAAAAAATATATATATATATATATCATAAAATAATTACAGTTATCCTTCTAAGTTCATCAGTTCTTTGTAAGTAATACTTGTTCTGCTTGAATCTAGTTCAATTTTATTGTCTTGTAGTTATCAGAAATCTGTACTTGTCAAAATCTTTTCCATGAATCTCCTTGAAGACAAAGCACTTTTATAGGAACACTTTTGCAAAAGCATCTGAGTAAGACAATGATTCTCTGTAAATGACAAAGAAATATGCCCATTGTTAAAGATTTGATGAGAATTCATTTAATAAGGACATGTAGTTATTTCTGTGATACACATTTTAAGATAATAACTGAAATTATGACTGATAATGTTATGTCAGGACATATTAGATTTCCAAGAAGTTTTGAGACCCTTATACCTAAACAAATACAATGTAAAGTATTAGTATTACTTTTTATTTGACAATGCTTCCCATGCAATTTAACATATCAAATAAGCTTAATTAGTTTAATAACTCCCTTTTTATAAGAAGAGAGAACAAATCTTTTGAGATGTTCCAGGGACCCTCTGAAAAATCTGAGTTGGTTCAGGGTTAGAAATACTTCATTTGGAATTTGCTTTTGGGAAAGTTTGTCAAAAATATTAAAAGGTTTACATAATGGAAAAGAATATTTTTAAAAAGTGTTTATATATGTACAGCTGAATCATGTTGCTGTACAGCAGAAATTAACACAACATTGTAAATCAACTATATTTCAATAAAAAAATTTTAAAAAGAAAAACATATTAAAAGGTTTAAAAACACTTGTTCAAATAGTATCATAGTTCACTGTAAAAGAATACTTAGTTATCCATTTAACTGTAATGACAATTAAAGTCTTCAAGGGCAAATAGAGAAAGTTAAGCTGTACAAAAATAAAAAGGAAAGAAAGAAATTTAGCTATTTTAATAGGGATGACTCAGTTTTATTAAGTAATCAAAGACCATACGTAATCAAAGATAAAAACAACAAACACAGGAAATTGTTTTGATAAAACACAGAATCTTCACTTTCTAGACAGATCATTTAAAAGGTAAAAAAACAAACAAAAAATACTTTTGTTTACAATTTCTTATTAAGAACTGATAAAAATTCCAATAAAACTTGTTCTTCCAACAGAGAAAACCAAATTCTAATATTGCACCAGTTTACTTTTGATATTAAAACTTGTGATTATCAACTTTTTAAAAATAAATTTATTTTAATCTTAGCCAGCTTGATGAAACATAGATTTTTTTCCCCGAGATTTCCTTTCCACAAACCTCTACAATTTTGTCCTGGTTTTTCTTTTTTCCCATTCTGAAATAATCAGTTTTACTTTATGACAAAATTACTTTCTTTTTCCTCATCAAAAATTTATCTCCATTCCTTGTACCTTTTTATTACTAAAAACACACATCCTACTTTTCTTGCATATACAGATGCTTCCCTTATTATTTCTAGTAATTTTATATATATTTATATTTAATTATATATTTATGTAAAATATTTGTTTACATTTTATATATTTATTTTTATATTTTTGATATATTTAACCCTAAAATCCTTAATTGTTTACTGAAAATAAAGATGTAAAAAATTGTGAACTGTCTATTATATTAGCATACTATGGCTTGACAAATTAATACTTCTTACAACTTTTGGAAGCATATGCCTTCCATAGTAAATTTTTCAGAGTGGCACAAAACCTGTACTAATAGACCCAGATATCTGTAGCTCCTCTGTTAAAGGAAACCAAAAGTGGATAAACCTGTCTTCAGTAATTAGTATTTCAGCATTTTATCTTATTTAGAAATTACTTGGATACTTAATGACTACCTGTCATTTAATTTAACTTAGCAAAACTTTAAAATTTCAGGTTACCAAAAGGATTTGGGGAAACTCTTTTAAAAATTACCTAAAAGCTTTTATCCCACTTATATCTATTTAATATACTTGTTCTCAATAATTATATATAGATTACTTATGAAAATTTTATTATACAAAGTTATTTTTCTTGCCGACGTGTTTTGTAACAGAGATAACAAACTTACTTTACTAGTAAACCCAGGTAGAAAAGAGTTGCACATCTGCATTAATTTTAATGTTGGTAACTCTGATAAAGACATATTTATTTTAACTAAACCAACAAACTTAAAGTAGCTTTTATTTACTAAAGATTATCTCAGATCACATGGACTTGAAAAACATTTGGATTAGATTTTATTCTATTTCTAAACATTTTATGAATACATAATTCACATGTGTTTAATTTTCTTTAGGCCAACTAAGTAGAGCCCTTTTACAAATTAATTTTAGTAATACCATATGAAGGTAGAAAATACCACACATCTATAATATATATATATATATATATATATATATATATATATATACACATACACATAAACATATAGACAGATGCAAACAGAACCTTACAGCTTCCAATTTAAAATTACTGCCAAGGGGGCTTCCCTGGTGGCGCAGTGGTTGAGAGTCCGCCTGCCGATGCAGGGGACACGGGTTCGTGCCCTGGTCTGGGAAGATCCCACATGCCGCGGAGTGGCTGGGCCCATGAGCCATGGCTGCTGAGCCTGTGCGTCCGGAGCCTGTGCTCCGTAACAGGAGAGGCCACAACAGTGAGAGGCTCGCGTACCGCAAAAAAAAAAGAAAATTACTGCCAGGAATCAAGCACAATAATACACAACTCACTAGTTTTAAAAGAAGTTGGATCTAAGTTGTTTTTCTGGCAGATGGAATAAATTAAGGTTACCTGCTCATATGGCTAAAGTTTTTATTAATATTGGTGGCTCAGAGGCACAGGGAAAAAAATAATGCAAGTTCTTCCAAGAAAGACTTTGAATTGTTTCTGCAGCCACATACCTGGTTTTCCAGAAATTTGTAAGATAAGGATAGTTGCCTTTAATTCCTCAAGAAATTGGGTTGTAACTTAAATGACATCATAGGCTGATCCACCCATAAAGTCTTTTACAAAGGTTTCAAAAGGTCCCCTGGTATATAATTTTATTTTAGCTTAGGGGAGAAGGTCTAAAAAATTTCCTATCAGTCTCTGAATATCAGCTTTCAATTTTGCCAAATTTCTGATCATAAAGTTATGAAATTTGTTCAAATATCTTGTCAGGTTTCAGCCAGGACAAACAGTAAATATTTTTGGCATGATTAAACAACACACTGGACTTAAGAGGCATCCCCAAACAGGGTGTAAAAGAGGTTTTACCTCTCTCTACCAGGTTTATAGACAGAGATCCTGGAGTGCTGACTCTAAGAATTCTCACCCTTCACTGGCTTCTGTCAATTTTTCCAGCATTCCATCTGCAGGTTCTGAGTGGGATTTAAAGTAGAGTATATCCTTGGTATCTGTCAGAATTTAGCAAGGTTTTTCATTAATTTTAATTTTTGTTTCACCTTGTTTGATTAAGGAAATAATGTAGCAGTTTTCTAGAAAATCCCTTAGAGTCCCATCAACTCTGGGAAGGGCCCTTAAGGGGGCCCTCCTTCAAGAGTAGGTATGGGGGTGTCTTGAAGGCCACTAACATGGTGGAGTTTTGTTTATGGCTGTGTAATCTCCTAAGAGTGGAAAGACAATTCAGACGGAGAAAATGAAAATGTAAAGGAGAGTGGAGAGCAGTAGGAGATGTGTCAGTCTTCTATCTTTTGTTTTAGGTACCTCTTCTGTCTTTAATTTTTATTAGCCTTTTGCAACAGATTCTTTTGTGAAGCTATTTTGGAATCTTGAAGCCTTTTGGGGTCTACTGCATGACAATTAAAGTTGATATCTCATTGTGTTTGCTTAATTTGGGAGCCTTCACTTCTATGTACACTTCTTAAATGCTCTTATCTAATTGGAGCATTCCTCATAATGGTCATAATTTCCCTGAGAATTGGCGGCAGTTTGGTAGGACCCTTAGCTGCAAATGGAGTGCAACCCATATTTCTGTCTGGTCATATTTTGGGGCCCCCAGTCTGATGGTTACCAAGCCAAGTTCTCAGGACACAAAATTCTAGGTTGTCTTTAGTAAGATTTCAGCCATTTTTATAAATATTTGTAGCTTCTGGGACCATAGTTCTTAAGCAGATGTGCTGGAAGGTGACACACTTAACTCTTTGGATTTTAAAGATCCCATTTCATTTATTTGTTTATTTATTTACTTATTTATTTAGCTAAGCCTTTTGGTCTCTCAGAGGCAAACTAATATCTAAATGGTATGTACAGCTGGGTTGGAAATTGTATGATGTCTTACAGCATACTTCATTGCCCCAAAATTTTCTTGATGTTTGTGGATGACCTAGTGTTAATCTAACATGTTCTGTGACCAATTTGTCCTAATACAGGAGTCTTTGAGTTAGGTGGCAAACACTATAACAGCTTTTAAACGCTTGATAAATTCTCACCAATTTTACCACTTTTTTTTTTTTTTTTTTTTGGTTTTCTGAGATTCCCATTAACAATAACCTTTATTTACATAAAACACACTAGACCCAATTCAGCTTAAGTCAGACTTAGACTCCAGACCTAGTCCAATCCTGGACCCAGTTCAGTTCCAGGCCCATTCTGGTTTTTAAGCTGAACTCAGTTTGATTCTGGCCGGTAACCACCAACACTTTCCAACCTGGAATTTGGAAACTGGGGAAAGGACTGAACCAGCAGACCCCAGAGAATGAGATCTGTGGACTGATTCCAAACAAATGGGAAGTGCAGCTGCCACCAACAGTTCCCAACTTGGAAACTGGGGGCAGAACCAAGGGCTTCTAACCAAATGGAAAACGTTTCCAAATGGGAAAGCCAATTAGATTGGGAGCTCAACAAAAAGAGTGGAGCTCAGAACCAAGAGGAATTTACTCATGGCCTTTGGAAACAGAGACAGGCCTGTGTTTCTCAATGTCTCCAAAGGCAACAGAAGTTCCTTTTGGATTCCATTTTGGCCATCAAATCTGTTAAAAAAAAAATTCAACTAATGAATTTGAAGATCTAGTTGGGTTTGTTCAATAATTCATGAATTGGGCAGCATCCCAACTAGCAAATAGAAAGGAGCTCCAAGGAGCTGTACAGAATGGAAGGTTTTTATGGGCAGAAAGGGAGGGAGAAAAAAAAGAGTGGATTACCTCATCTTTTTTGGGAAGATGTAAGGTGTTTATCAGGTGGATTACCTAACTAGTAATGACCAGGTAATTCCAGACTGACTGGCTAAAGGTTACATTCCTGGGAGATGGAGAAACTGCAGTTAAGTCTTGGTTTACTTATGTGACTCCATTTTCAGCCTGTTGTTTCTTTTTTTAACAGTACATCCAGAAGCTCCACAAAGATCTGAGGCCTAAAGGCAGTCAAGCAATTGAAGCTTATATGCTGTCTTGAGCTAAGAAATGGGATATGGGCCTGGGGCTTCAAAGGGGAGGAGGGCAGTTCACAGGAAGATGAGCAGATTTTGGTAACCAGATGTATGCCCCGCCAAGCAGGAAAGTCTTTCAGATAAAAAAGTTTTTTCTGGTAATAGGTCTCTTTCTGGGCCAGGCCCCCTATCTAAACTATTTTAGGCAGTTAAGGGAGAGGTAAAAGTTTTTTCTGAGTCTGTCAGGTCTTGAAGGCCTTCAGCTCAAAATAATTCACATGCAAAAGTGGTACATTTTGAGGCGGCATATTCTTCTTCCCTTCACTGCTTATCTTAGCAGTGTACTTATTCCTGTTCATGTTCCTAATTTTCTCACATCCCTTCTTATGAACACATAAAACTAGCCCTTACATACTCAGGTTTGATCTATAGAATATTTTTCAGCAAATACATAATGGACAGGTATTTCCATTCTGGAACTTATGTTCATAATGTTGTTTATAATGTTTCTAAAATGGAGATTTTTTATTCTTTGGCTACTGCAGTAACTGAGGAAGTTGGGCTTCTCTGATAGCTACTGGTTACTAAGGGAGTCTGACTCATTTTCACCAATATCTAATGGGACCATGTAAAGTTATCAGTGCAAAATGAAAATAAAAAGCAAAAAGAAAAAGTCCAACTTTGTTATTGCCTGTTAATAGTTACTGGAGGAACAGAAATGGTCCCATAAACAAAGAAATAATATATAACTTAAGCTACATTTCTAAATAACTGATCATCAAGCAACAGCCTGACATTATGGAAGCTAATTCACCACTGCTGCCCAGCAAATCTTTTATCTCAAAGAGAACTCAACAGAGATCAGATTGTTTTAGTTTGGTTCCTCCAAGAAGCAGACCCTGAGTCAAGAATATGGGTATAAGTTTTTCATTTGGATGTAATCCAAGAAAACATGGTGTGGTGGAATAAAGATGAGCTTAAATTCTTTAACACTTTTTCTGTTGAGAATGAGGTCTATTTATTCACTGACATATGCATGTTTTAATGTATGCTGTATGCTTTGATCAAGGAATAGACTAGAAATGTATGACATAAGTGATGCTGCATAATTACTGAGACTAAATCAAGAATCCTACTGTTTTTGCCTTAGTATTTTGGAGCAATTTCTCTGGGCACCCTGGGTCCCCATAGAAAAGGTCAAATGTATACTGAGACTTCCCTGTTGGACAGGTCCCATGTTAATTCCATAGCACATATTTCCTGTTCTATGTTCGTGACCCTATGGTCAGAGAATGCTTTTAAGCAGAGAGTTTGGGGAGACCATTAGTGTGAAAGGGAACTACCTGTAGGGGGCCTTTAGGGTAAGAACATGGATATGGTACCAAACACGTGGATTTAGTTCCCAAATGTTTGATTAAAAGAACCCTTTGAGTGACTTTACTTTTATAGTTTCTGTGATTCATGCATAGGATTTTAAAGCCTCTTATTATCCTGAACTTTGTACTGGGTCAGAACCAGAAGAAAAACTGTTATTGGCCACAGATATGAACTTGGCCTTTGTCACAAGTGAGAAAAAGGAAAATAAAAGGCATGGAAGGCTTACGTAAAATACATATGTGACCTCCTGTTGTGTCATAAACAGACAAGACATTGGGAGTATACCAAAAGAGCAAGATTGCAAAGACTTCTTCCTGTTGGGCAGCAAGAAGGGCCTAAGGTCAATCTATCTCAGATACCTGATTCTCTTGTGTCTACCTTTATGCTTAAAGCTGAAACTGTTTTTTTGTTTTTTCTTGGTAAATAAGGACAAAGTTCTTCCTGCAGAGAGGGTAAATGTGTGCTGGGGGAGGTGCAGATGTCTAAGGAGGAAACAGTGCCAGTGGGTAGAATGGCCCAGAGTTATCACAGGGTTATCAAGGATTAACAGACGGGTTACAAACCTTGTACTGATCTTAAGTTCTTTTAATTTTTAATTGTACTAATATAACCTATTGAAAGCAACACAAGTCACTGTATTGCTGTCTCCCACCATGACAAATGGAGGAAAGCCACATCCCCAGCAGGAGGACATAATCCATGGTCTCCAGGGTTTAGAGGTAGTCAGTCCATGCTAATTTAGGAAGAAGAGAGTATCTTCAGCAGCCTGAGTCCCAGAAAGCCTGGATAGTTCTTCCGCATGAAGAGAGAGGCTGACTTTCCATTAGCAGGTGCCAGTGAGGACAACAGTGACAGCTTTGCTAGATAGTACCTTCATTGTGTCAAGACTCCACTAAGAAACAAAACAAAACAAGACAAAACAAAACAAAAAACCCCAGTAATTTTCCTTTGGTCCAGTTGAATGGAGTTAAAGTTGTGATTTGTTGACTCCAGATGTGCCCAACTGTTTGACTCTTCACTTCATTCCAACAAATAAACCCACTAATTCAACATTCAAACCAACATTTACATCATTATAACAAAATGGTGAACCTTCTAGGAATGTGTTTGACTGTCTGGTGACTGTCTCTGAGGTTTCTCATGACATGATACATGAAAAAACTAAGAAAACCAGGCTCAAGAAAGATTTTCCTGGGAATTATTCTCACTGAAATATATTATAAACCTAATGGTAAAAGTGTCTTTTAATGTAGATACCTGAAATGCTACAGTGCTTCATACATATTAAAGCAGTTTAAGAACTACAGCAATGGCTTCCTTGTGACTATTTCTAATCACAAGGTATTTCTTACCTTGCTTCTACCTCCTTTTTACTTTGCACTTCAAAGAATTCGGCTAACCCTGGAATATTGCCATTTAACAACTTAGCTATTGCACAGTACAGATAAGGTGTTGGTGACTTAAAACAAAGTATTGGTTGATCCTACTTCTTTCCAGTAACTTAAGTCAATGGTGTTGAATCATGTAGTATACTTGTTACTGCTTTTGTTGTCTTGATAAATCCTGAAAATTAAGTTTCTTTCATTTTCTTCTCAACAGACCATTTGGTCCTTTCTGTTACTCCCGCTGTTCTTTTCACTTAATTATTTAAATGATTACACCATTTTCCCTTAAAATAGAGGTTCATTTGTAAAGTCCTGTCAGTTAGTCTCTCACCTTTAATGATGTTTATTACAGCAAGAAGCAAGATTTATTTCAGATTTGTCTCTCTTTCTCTCTCTCTCTCTCCCTCTCTCTCTCTCTCCATTTCTGTCTCTCTTTCTCTCCTTGTAAAAATCTTTGAGAATGAGCACTGAAACAATAGTGTGATGAAAAATGTCAGTTGAAAAATTGTGGTTCTATCTTTTGTTGCTGGTAACTTTAGAAACTTAATAACTGAGAATTAATCACTGAAGGCATGACTTAGAATATGGACGATGAGGTGAAAAAATAGAAACCAGAGGCTAAATTAAAATATTCTAAAACCAAATGCTTTTTTAAAATCCAGACCAAAAAATATATGGTTGCATCATTTCTAATTTATTTGACATATTATGAGACTCAGGCTTATAATTTTCTCATACAAGTCCATAATACTGAAAGTCTTCATGTAGGCATAAGTACATGAAAAGCTTTATGGGACAAAACTTATTAGATACTGTGTTTGGGAAACTCTTGTACCATTTCTGATCAAAGAAAAGAAAGAAGTTATGGGGGAGTGTGTTAGGGAAAATTAACTTCTGTCTATCCCATAGATACTATATTCCTACAACATTAGGGAATGTAGAAACATAGGTATGTCTCATAATTGAAATGGCTGTTGGTGTATATCTATTTCAAGCCTCAGTCTGCACCACATATTCTTTCTATGTGGTGGAAGCAACTCTGTGACCACCAAAGATTCGTGGCCTTTTTCCATATTATGTAGTAGGTGCTGGCAGAAAGCTCTGCAGCCAAGCATGTATTTTTCAGTCCTCTTATCTCTAAGCAGATACATGATTAACTCTGGCTAATGAAATGTGAGCAAAAATGAGTATCATCTCTTCAGTAAGAGACTTATGTATACCATGTGTGTTTCTCATGCTTTCCCCCAATATGGTGTGAAACTTGCTGGCCCCATGTGGAAGACTTCAGCATTATGAATGCAGAGGGTCTGAATCCTTGAGTCTGCTTGGAGGAAAGCTGTCTAACAAAGCACATCTGTTTAGGTTGGTACATTTTTTTCTGTAAATGGCCCACTTTGTAAGTATTTTAGGTTTTGTGGGTCCCAGTCTCTTAATAGGTTGTGGGACAGATAGGCCTGTGGTCATGGTTTGCAAATCCCTGTATTAAGCTATTGAAATTTAAAGGTTTTTGTGACAGCAGTTAGCATATTCAGATTAATGCACTATGTAACAGGGGTTGGCAGACTTCATCCCCAAGCCAAATCTAGGCTGTAGATGGTTTGTATCAGTAACGTTTTATTTGGACACAGCCATACTCATTCACTTCCATTGTCTCTGTGACTGCTGTTGCACTACAAAGGCAGAATTGAGTAGTTGAAGCAGAGACTATACTGCCAGCAAAGACTAAAATATTTGCTATCTGTACCTTCTCAGAAGAAGCTTGCTGATCTTTTTCACAACTTTGGGAATAGTTTTCCTGTCTATAAAAGTACTTCTTCATTAATATGGCAGTCACAACTCTCAAGGCAGCTCATTTTACAAACTGACAAATTTCTCCCACACATTAAGCCAAAATCTCTTTTAATGTAACATCTATCCTTTGATCCTAGTTCTTGCCCTGTAACCTCACAACATAAAATGTTTCCTTTTCAACAAAGTAGACTCTCAAACATTAGAGTACTTTTGAAAAGAGGAAAATGAGTTACAGTGAGATATAGCACTCATTCAGCTCAAAGAGCAATGGTTTGCTCTCCTTTCCATATAATAATTCCTCAACTTATTTGTTAGAACCTAAAAAAGAAATACCTAGTTCAAATTGACCTCAAAAGTGAGTTCTTAACGTATAAATCTCAAATTGTGAAAAAAAAATCAGTTTTATGCTTCTGTGGGAGACATTGGATATATTTCCTTTTGCTTTAATGACATTAAGGATGAGATTGTATAATGTGTAACGATTATCATTTAATAGTGAGACTGTGAGGTCAGAATGACCTAAAGTCTAAATATGACTTTGTCACTTGTAAACTGTGTAACTCCAGGCAATTTTCTTAAGTCCATTATGTTTCACTTTTCTTGTCTGTGTAATGGGAAAATTATTACTTAGAAATACTAGCTCTTAGGTGTGTTTTGAGGATTAAAAGAGACAATAAATCTGTAATGTTCTGTGCTATCCCAAACACATGAGAAGAATTAAGAAATTGTTATTTATTATGGTGCTAATGCATGCTTTCATTTTTCATCGATATGCACTAAGAATAGCATCTTGTTGCCATGTTGCCTATGTGTTGCCACACAAGGATCACGGTGTGTGTGGATTTTGAAAATTTGTATTGAATTCAGTTAACAGTTATGTTAAGACCATTCTAACTCTTGTGCAATTCTTTAATGTTTCTTTACAAATTCTACAGTATGATCATATATTCATTTGTGCATATGTATTCCTAAACATTATTTTGGTGTGACTGTTATACAGTTTTCAGTTGTTTTGAGGACTCTGTATAGTTCTTATACAGACCATCTCCCATTTGCTGCCTTCATTATTTATGAGGCTAAAATGAGAGTCATAGATTCTTGGAGTGAATGAGAATTTAATCTAATGATACTCCGTTTAAGGCATAAAGAGCTGCACTGAGATTAATTTAGTATTCAACAAATATTCGGAGTGTCTTCTCTGCTCCTCACAGAGTCCTCATCATGTTCTCTCGGAACATTCAATTCTAGTGGAGAAGAAAGACAATCAACAGGTTAACAATCAATAAGAGAGGACAATGTGGTAATGAGATCACGGTTACTTTTCCAAGAATAATCAAAGGAGATACCCCTTATCACTAAGGCTCTGTTCAGTTGCTACCTTCTCAGAGAGAAGATGCAAGGGAAGAGCACACCAGGCTGAGAGAACACTGAGTAAAAACAACTCCTTGAATCAGAAACAAGACAGTGTGGGAAAAAATAGTGTCAAGTGGCAAGTCATCATCTTGGCATGGCTTAAAATTACATATCCCAACTGGCCTCATCAACAGAAAGTTCTTACTGTAAGAAAATATGTCTTCTTTTACTGCTTTCCAGTTTGATCTAGTTTACCTTTGGAACTGTGCAGTAGAACCTAATTCTTCTAATATTTGTCTTCTTTAGCTTTAAACTTCCTCAATTTTTTTCAACATTGCAAGATGGTGTAATAGGAAGTGTCCTGGCTTTGTTGTTAGATAAACACCAGCTCTGATATATATTAGCTGTGTGGTCTTGACATAACCTTTCTTAGCCTCAGTTTTCTCTCTTGTAAAGTAAGGATAATCGCACCTAGCTTCCAGGAATATTGTGAGGGTTAAGTGAGAAAACAGTATAAAGTACAAAGATAGCACCAGGCACATAGCATGTGTTAAACGAAAGGTAGATCTGAAAATAACAGTTATTACATTCTCTTTACCCTTGACTTACGGTAGCTCTCCTGTTTGTCAGTGTTCCTCTGAAAATGGCAGTGCCCAGAATTTAGTACAGGACAGGGTGCACTGAGGTCATTAATTAAGGACTATTGCATTCTTTGTTCTTTACACTTTATAATTGAAGCCTAGGATGACTTAGTATTTTTGGCAAGTATATGGTACTTATATTGACCTTACTGTAAACTAAAATCTCTGTCTTGTTTGCATATGTCTGTCTTTTCTATCCTTTTCTGAACTGGAACTTAGATGAGAGGCAGTGTACCACAGAGGATAAAATACTGGCTTTGTGGTCCCATCTGGCTTTTGTTATTTTTTCTAAGAGAATAATTTGTATTTTTACTGAAATAAGAGGTGGGGATACATTTTAACCCACTAGAAAGTGATTTTAGTGATGAGATTTTTGCTTGAATAATTTGCCTAACATACACCCAAAGACACATCCACTTTTGACTGTCACTCAACTTCTTAAATTTGAAACCAATGATAGTCAGTAAATGTCTTTTTTTAAATATACATTTATTTTTAAATTTATTTTTGGCTGCTTTGGGTCTTCATTGCCACGCGCAGGCTTTCTCTAGTTGCTGCGAGCCAGTGGCTTCTCTTGTTGCGGAGCACAGGCTCTAGGTGCACGGGCTTCAGTAGTTGCATCACACAGGCTCAGTAGTTGGGGCTCATGGGCTTAGTTGCTCCGTGGCATGTGGGATCTTCCCGGACCAGGGCTCGAACCTGTGTTCCCCTGCACTGGCAGGCGGATTCTTAACCACTGCGCCACCAGGGAAGCCCAATAAATGTCTTTTGCTGAAGCATAACAAGAGAATTTTTGGCTAAGGAAAAGTCCATGGTTCTTTCCAAAGCACAGCCCATCTGGCTTTGAATGCTGGCTTTTTAATCTGTCTGAACTGGAGCAAGTTGTTAAAAAATTCTGAGCATTTTTTTTTCATTTATTGAGTGGATATTAACTACCCTGAAGGGTTTTTATAAAGATTAAAAAGGATAATATATTTAAAGAGTTAGTATAAGGCCTAGGATATAATAATAGATCAATAAATAGTAGGTATTATTAACAATCTATTAAACTGTATTTTGTTAGTCTAATCATTACTCTAGTTAAGTAAGTTTCTTTTTTTAGATTCTTATTCTGTAATCTATATATGTTCTCTTCCATTTTTGAGTCAGGCATCAATTTTATTAATGTTCTAATACATTTATGACTGTGTGATTAATGCACCTTTGAAAAGGACAAAGCTAAGTGTAGCATCCCAGGATAATCCACAAGATATCTCTCTATATGTTCAGTTCATGTGGGTATAAACAATCAACCAATACCAAAGATACATTTGTTCTTTTGAGCTATATTAGCTGTTGATTCATGTGTAGTTCAGTTTTCTTTGGGTTGACATGTGATTATATAACAGATAGCTTGGGTAGGTAGCAATACAAAAATTAACTTCATTATCCTTAATTTGTGAAGTATGTTAACATTCAAATTTCTATTTTTAATGACTGCCAAATTTTTTTTAAAGATTTATTTGCTCAAATCACACTCATTTATTAGAAGCAAAAAAGAATGCATATGAACGGTCATTTTACTGCAATCACTATAGTCTCACCATTTGCAATAATTTCTGTTTATTCCTGACAATGGACAGAGAAGTCCTTTATTCCAACAAATTAGAGTAGAAGGACATATTTAACAAAGCATTTTTCATTCTGCCATATTAAATTTCATGGGCATATTTTTTAAAGGTTTTGATTTGTTAACCTCCCTATCAGATTGTATCAAACTATACTATTAAATTTTGAGTAATTCATGTTAGTACTTAGAATCTCAGTAATGAATCTTTTGATAAGTGGTGCATTCTGGGCTTCTGGATCAGGTAAATGAGATGTGCAACCCATTACAATTGCACTGTAAGAAGTATCATCACTTTTATAAATTTTTATAAAAAGAGTCAATTGAAATGAAGTGATTCTAATTTAAATAGTGTAAATGTCATTAAGAAATAGTAATCTCTAGGGCTTCCCTGGTGGCTCAGTGGTTGAGAGTCCACCTGCCGATGCAGGAGACATGGGTTCGTGCCCCTGTCCGGGAAGATCCCACATGCCGCGGAGCAGCTGGGCCCGTGAGCCATGGCCGCTGAGCCTGCGCGTCCGGAGCCTGTGCTCCACAACGGGAGAGGCCACAACAGTGAGAGGCCCCCGCGTACGCAAAAAGAAAAAGAAACAGAAATAGTAATCTCTGTATTTTACCACGTACCTCTACCTTTTCAAGACTTTACAGCTTGGAGAATTCTGTTCTTAGAAAAAAAAGATTGAGAGGGAATTTAGTATATCATTGATTTGTCAATAGAAAAAAAACTTTTCATAATTTTTCTTCCTTATAGAGATTCATAGGGACAGTAAATGTAAATTTATCTTGAAATTAATTTTATAGAGGACCTTGTTAAATAACAATATCCATTCTTCAGTTCTAAATTACAGGATGCCATAGGATTAGTGATTAAGTTTTAAAGGGGAAAATTTCTTTGAAGAAATTGATAATTTTAAAATCTACATGGTTTAATTTATTAGCTTGTTTTTATCTTAACATTTGCAATCATTTCGTCATTATGTAAACCATAAAATCTTTATTTCCCTCTTTAAAATAAGGTCTCAAAGCAATGAAGAGTACTGAAGACTTAAATTGGGAAACTGATTGTGGAAAAATTTACGTAAATTTTTTAAAATAAAATTTTAATTTATTAATCATCTTTTTAAATTTAAAACTAGGTTGGAAGTCATTTAATAAATGGTTTATAATTATTTCTAAGGATGCTAATAGCTTTACAAGCAAATTTATTGCTGTGGCTTATCGCTATTGATATTCTGATCTAATCATACAATGTACACATATATGGCTTGGAAGAAGATAAATCTTCTTTTTCTTTAAGAAGAAGCTGCAGTTTTCCATCAAGGGCTAATTTTGGTGGCTATATATCTTATTGAATGGTTTTTAACAAAATATATTAGAGAAAATGAAATCACACAGTGTATTTAAAAGGAGGCTAACAAGAATGCACATAGGCTTTATTGATCTGAAATTATATTGGTTTCATTTTACTTATCTGGGTTAAATAGATTTCAATTTTGATTTTAATTCATTGAGGGCCTTAAAATTTATTTAAGAGAACTGTTGGAAGGCTGTGGACTATGGGTAAAATATGGTGTAGAGCAAGTAATATTTGGTAGTTGTAGTAAATGGGCTCCCTTGAACCTGTTAGATTAAGAGCTGAGTCTGGTTCACTGTTATAACCCCACTCACACAAAGAGCTGGACATGCTTAGGTATTCCATAAGGATTTTCTGAACAAATATATGAATGGATGAATGTTAGCAAATACATTCAGAGAAATATTGACAATAAAGGTAACCTTAAATTTTCTGAGAACAGTCTAAAAATATACACAAATATTTACATATACACACATATTTTTCTTTTTTTTAAATGGTACAGTTACTTTTTTATTTTATTTATTTATTTATTTACTTTTGGCTCTGTTGGGTCTTTTGTTTCTGTGCGAAGACTTTATCTAGTTGTGGCAAGCGGGGGCCACTCTTCATCGTGGTGCGCGGGCCTCTCACTATCACGGCCTCTGCACAGGCTCCAGACGCTCAGGCTCAGTAGTTGTGGCTCACGGGCCTAGTTGCTCCGCAGCATGTGGGATCTTCCCAGACCAGGGCTCGAACCCGTGTCCCCTGCATTAGCAGGCAGATTCTCAACCACTGTGCCACCAGGGAAGTCCCATACACACACATTTTTAAAAAGTTAAGAATCAGTTTTGTGAAGTGCCAGTCAGAGATGACAGAGGAGGCTCCTGAACCCTTCCTGCAATGGGTACACCAAATCTATAGCTACACATGGGGCAGTTCCTCTGAAAGAAATCCAAAAACTAGCTGAGGAATACCTGTCCATAGGTCAATGAGAAAATACCCACATCAAAACAGGTAGGAAAGTCTGAGACACACTCCCACCATAAACCCCATCCTTGGCATAGTGACATACATTTGAGAAGTAACTTACAATTCTCAGCTTCTCCCTAAGGCACAAAGGGTTTGAACCCAACATCTAGCACCCCAACCTTTAAGATTTCCACCTGAGGGATGGGCCTACAAAACACCTAGCTCTGAAAGCTAGTAGAGCTTGCATCTATGAGCCCCATAAGACTATAGCAAACAAAGAAATGGTTCTTAACAGGTTTGTAAAGACTTGCGGTGGCTCTTCCCCCCATGGCTCAGCATTGAGGGAGCAAACAGAAACACGCTTCTTACAGTCTTTCCCTGAAGGAGGCCTATTTGCATACTTTAAAAGTTGCTACCTGATCGTCAGGCTTCTGACGTAGCCCACATCTAAGAGCTGACTGCAGTCCTCCCGGGGTACCAAAGAGGATGGCGGATGGCATCTCCACGTTCTCCCTTTAGCCCATCCTTCCCTGGAAGGGGGTTGTGCACATGTCTGGTTCCCAACTTTTTCAGCTGCTGCCCAGTGGATGCACCCCTTAATTGCCTGGCTCTGGTATCCAGTAGGGCTTGCTTCTGCAGTTCCCATAGCACTATAACAACACCACCAAAAACAGTTCTTAACAAAATACCCCTCCCCTGGGGCACAGCACAGCCCAGTCTTTCCCTGTAGGAGGCCTATTAAATACTTTAAAACCAGCTGCCGGAATGTCAGCCTCCAGTCAGCCTGCATATGAGTGCTGACTGAGAGCCTTCCCTTCGGGACACAGACAGATCTTGGCACAACCTCAAGCACTGGGAGCCATTAAAAACAAAACAGGCTGCTTGGACCATCACGAAGATTTGAGAGAAAACCGAGAGCTAGGGCAGGGTTGGACAATAAGGTTCATCTCCTATATAAGACCACTCCATCAGGAATTGGAGAGTTGCCTGTTTTATCAATGTGCAGAAACCAACACAGAAATTCAAGGAAAATGAAGAAACAGAGGAATATGTTCCAAAGAAAAGAACACAATAAAACTTTAGAAACAGAGCTTAATAAAAAAGGAGAGAGTTGATTCACCTTATGAAGAATTCAAAATAATGGTCATAAAAATGTTCACTGAGGTCAGGAGAACAATTCATAAAGTGAGAATTTCAACAAAGACACAGAAAAAATAAGAAAGAACCAAGCAGAAAACAGAGTTGAAGAATACAATAATTGCACTTAAAAATTAAATAGAGGGATTCAACAGCAAACTAGAATAAGCAAAAGAAAAAAACAGTGAACTCAAAGATGTCAACTGAAAAAAAAATAAAACACAAAACCTAAAAGTTGAGTGTTATGTTTTATTTGGGGACATTACTGAGGACTGTAGCCCAGAAGACAGCCTCTCAGATAGCACTGAGGAACTCTTCCATAGAGGTAAGGGAGGAGCCAGGATATATATTTTTTTTGCTGGGAAAAAACATGTAGTTGAATATTAAAAGATTACTGCTAATTGCAAAAAACAGACATCTCAAGTTAATGACTTTAGTGCTTTGCTATATATAGGAAGATGCAAGAGTCTTGGATCATTGAAATTATTCATTTGATATGCATCTTATCTAGGCCCAGTAACCTGTTTTTCTCCATCCTGAATTCCCCTCGGTGTGCACCATCAGGATCACTTCAGTGGCTAATGGGTTGATGGCAGGCCACTGATCATTATTACTGACATGGCAGGCAACATTTTTTTGTCCAGAAAGATAAGGCAATAGAATTCATCCAATCTCAGAAGAGGAAAAAAAAAAAATGAAAAAGAGTGAAAATGGCTTAAGGGATTCATGAGACAACATCTAGGTGGACTAGTATTTATTTAATAGGAGTTCCAGAAGAAGAAAGAAAGGGGCAGAGAGCTTATTACTGCATCCAAAATAATAAAATACCTAGGAATAAATTTAACCAAGAAAGTGAAATATCTGTACACCGAGAACTGACAAAAGAAATTGAAGAATATGCAAAAAATAGAAAGATATTCTGTACTCATAGATGGAAGATTAATATTGTTAAGATAGCTATACTACCCAAAACAAATCTACAGATTTGGTGCAGTACTTACGAAAATCCCAGTAGCATTTTTCACAGAAATAGAAAAAATCCTAAAATTTGTATAGAACCACGAAAGACTCCAAATAGCTAGAGCAATCCTGGGAAAGAAGAACAAAGCCAGAGGCATCACACTTCCTGTTTTCAAACTATAGTATAAAGCTATAGAAATCTAAACAATATGGTATTGTCATAAAAACAGACACATAAATCAGTGGAACAGAATAGAGAGCCCAGAAAAATCCATACATATATGGTCAACTAATTTTCAATATATAAGCCAAGGGAAAAATGGGAAAACAATCTCTTTAATAAACATGTTGGGAAAACTGGATAACCACATGTGAACAAATAAAACTGGACCTATATCTTACGCTATACACAAAAACAAACTAAAAATGGATTAGACACTAGAATGTATCATCTAAAACCATAAAACTCATAGAAGAAATCACAATAGATAGGCTCCTTGACATAGGTCTTGGCAATGATTTATTTATTTATTTATTTATTTTGACACCAAAAGCAAGTTAAATGAGTGGGACTACATTAAACAAAAAGCTTCTGCACAACAAAGAAATATGCAAAGGCGACCTACAAAGTGGGAGAAAATATTTCAAACACATATGCTATGAAAGGTTAATAGCTAAGGTATACAAAGAACTCATACAATTCAATGACAAAAAAACCTCTTATAACCCTTTTAAGAAATGAGCAAAGGACCTGAATAGACATAAATCCAAAGAAGACATACAAATGACCAACAAGTACATGAAAAATTGCTCAACTACATTAGTCATCACAGAAACGCAAATCAAAACCCCAATGAGCTATCATCTCACACCTGTTAAAATGGCTATTATCAAAAAGGCAAAAGATAAGGAGTGTTGGTGAGGATGTAGAGAAAAGGAAACCCTTGTATACTGTTGATGGAAATGTAAATTAGTACAATCATTACTGAAAACAGTATGAAGGTTTCTCAAAAAATTAAAAATAGAATTACCATATGATCCAGGCATCCCACTTCTGGGTATATATTGGAAACAAACAAAATCACTATCTCTGAGATACCTGCACACCCATGTTTACTGCAGTACTATTTACAAAAGCTAACACATGGAAGCAACAATTGAAGGGTGAATGGATAAAGAAAATGTGATATGTATATATATATATATATATATATATAAACCATACAAAATAAGGAAATCCTACCATTTGTGACAACATGGATGGAGCTGGAGGGCATTATGCTAAGTGGAATAAGTAAGACAGAAAAAGACAAATACTATATGATCTCAATTATATGTGAACTGTGAAAAAACAAACAAAAAAAACTCATACAGAGAACAGGTTTGTGGTTGTTTGAGACGGGAGTTGGGAGTTGAGAGAAATGGATGAAAGTGATCAAAAGGTACAGACTTCCAATTGTAAGATAAATAATTTCTAGGATGTAATGCAGAGCATAATGACTACAGTTAACAAAATGATATTGTATACAGTCACACCTCAGAGATACGTAGGTTCAGTTCTTGACCACTGCAATAAAGTATTTACTATAATAAATTTAGTCACAGGAATTTTTAGGTTTCCCAGCGCATATAAATGTTACATTTACGCTATACCGTAGTCTATGTGTGCAGCAGCATTATGTCTAAAAATACATACCTTAATTAAAAAATACTTTATTGATAAAACATGCTAACGATCATCTGATAGTGCAGGGTTGCTACACACCTTCAATTTGCAAAAAACACAGGATCTGTGAAGCACAATAAGGGGAAACTCGATAAAACGGGGTATGCCTTGGGCTTCCCTGGTGGCTCAGTGGTTAAGAATCCGCCTGCCAATGAAGGGGACATAGGTTCGAGCCCTGGTCCAAGAAGATCACACGTTCTGCAGAGCAGCTAAGCCTGTGCGCCACAACTACTGAGCCTGCGCTCTAGAGCCCGTGAGCCACAACTACTGAGCCTGTGTGCCACAACTACTGAAGCCCACACGCCTAGAGACCGTGCTCCACAACGAGAAGCCACCACAGTGAGAAACCCGCACACTGCAACAAAGAGTAGTCCCCGCTCGCCAAAACTAGAGAGAACCCATGCACAGCAACAAAGACCCAATGCAGCCAAATAAATAAATAAATAAATAAAATTTATAAAAAACAAACAAAAAAACTGGGGTGTGCCTGTACTTGAAAGTTGCTAATGGAGTAAGTCTTAAAAATTCTTATCACCAAAAACCCCCCCCAAAAAGCAACAAAAAAGCTGTAACTCTTTGAGGCGATGGATTTTTACTAAATTTACTGTGGTAATAATTCCACAATATGTACATTTATCAAAGCACTATATTGTACAGTTTAATACCATCTTATTGTCAGTTGTATCTCAACAAACTGGAAAATAATTGATTTTCATTGACACTAAATATATTCTCAAAAAAAGGGATTAAGTTTGAAGGGAAGATTCAGTGGGACTATAGCAAAGTCAGAGTTAATACTGACCCACAAGAATTTATACCATGATGTCCTATACAGCTGTCCATTTCTCTAAGCCTCCCTACAGCCAGTGCAGTGAGAGAAGCTGTTACCTGATTCACAGTGTCTTTAGAGCAAACTCTCTTCAGGGAAAGCTACATTTTTCCTGAAACTTAGACCTGAGAGGAATTTCTCCATGGCTCCTTAAATAGAATTCTCTGACCTGAAACATGCTCATTTTGCATAGAATAAGACATTTTGTGGGGTTATTTCCCATGGTGAATGTAACATAGGCAATATGGCAAACATCATTTACTTGAAATTTGGTCCATATGAACTATGAATTATGCTCTTTGATAAATTAAATTGTCCAGAGCAGCATATTTTTCACATGGTGTTCTGCAGGTTCTAAGAGATCCTTGCAAGTGTCTTAGAGGCTTCATTCAGAGAGATGAGGCATGGGGCTAATTGAAGTGGAAGCAATACAGGCACAAACTGGTTGGGTTCTCTGTACAATTTAAGAACTGCTTTTACTTCTATAAAAAATGTTTGAAAAATCACTTGTCTACAGAAATTTTGGACTATATAACTTTCAGAGAATCATTCCTAATTTTTTGCAAAAATCTGTTTTTTTGATGTAAATGAGGACTAGAAAATTTAAAGTTGTGGTTTATGGTAAGATCAGAAGTT
Organism: Mesoplodon bidens; assembly: GCF_964165515.1. Lineage (NCBI taxonomy): Eukaryota > Metazoa > Chordata > Mammalia > Artiodactyla > Ziphiidae > Mesoplodon > Mesoplodon bidens. The sequence continues at coordinate 56,459,517 of NC_138165.1, forward strand.
TTAGTGACAATTAAGAACAGAGCCATATGTTTTATCAATGAATTTGATAGTAACTGTTTTAGAAAATCAATGATTATAACTGAAATACATTCCAAATTGGAGGGATGACATTTTTCATAACTGAAGTTATATGCTGAGACCACAAAGGCAGAAACTAACACACCATTGTAAAACAATTATACTCCAATAAAGATATTAAAAAAAAGAACCTATAAATTTTTAAAAATGGAGACCAGTGACCTATCATTTATTATTAATATTTTATAAGCAAAAGCTACTTTGTAGCCTGAGAAATTGAAAGAACAATAGTATGCTTTTGAAGTATTTATTAATGCAGTATTCTTTTGAACTGAAACTGTAGATAAAAATGTCAGTGTGAAAGACAAAAAAAAAAAAAAAACCAAAAAGGAGTTAGACGGTTAAACAGTAAAAGTTTATAAAATACAAATATGTATTTGTATCTACATATGTATATATGTGTATATGCATGCATACATATGTAATACACATAAAATATTTCATTCTAAAAGTTGTATAGGGCTTCCCTGGTGGCGCAGTGGTTGAGAGTCTGCCTGCCGATGCAGGGGACACGGGTTCGTGCCCCGGTCCGGGAAGATCCCACATGCCGCGGAGCGGCTGGGCCCGTGAGCCATGGCTGCTGAGCCTGCGCATCCGGAGCCTGTGCTCTGCAACGGGAGAGGCCACAACGGTGAAAAAAAAAAAAAAAGTTGTATATATTTATTCCCCACATTTAAAAACATAAAGAAGGTAATAAAAATTATCTACAGATTCCACCAATAAGAGATATTTACTCTAACCTGCACTATTACAATCCTGATTTTCCATATATGATATATTTTATAGAATTGAGATTATATCTTTCTAATACTATTATTAAAACAATGTTATAAAGATTCTTTTCCATTAAACATTTATGAACATAATTTTAATGACCGTATAATATACTATTCCATAGCTATAACATTATTCTTTGAACCATTTCCTTGTTTTGTGGAATTAAGCTTCCTCCATTTTTTTAATATAAATGTATGTATGTATGTATGTATGTATGTATTTATTTTTGGTTGTGTTGGGTCTTTGTTGCTGCACGTGGGCTTTCTCTAGTTGCACTGAGCAGGGGCTACTCTTTGTTGCGGTGCATGGGCTTCTCATTGAGATGGCTTCTCTTGTTGCAGACCAAGGCTCTAGGCACACGGGCTTCAGTAGTTGTGGCACACGGGCTTCAGTAGTTGTGGCACACTGGGCTCAGTAGTTGTGGCACACTGGGCTCAGTAGTTGTGGTGCATGGGCTTAGTTGCTTCGCGGCATGTGGGATCTTCCTGGACCAGGGCTCAAACACATGTCCCCTGCACTGGCAGGTGGATTCTTAACCACGGTGCCACCAGGGAAGTCCTAAGCTTCCTCCATTTTTAAATGTTTATAAAAGTGCCATTTAAAAAACTTTTAAAGTATTTGTAGGCATTCTTATGTTCTTGATTGTTTTCTTGGAATGCCTTTCTAAAAATAAAAATACTGGAATAAAAATCACAAACATTTATAACTCTATCTCTTGACTTAATTTCTGAGAAAGTGTAGACATTTATAACACACATGCTGTGTTTTAGGATTTACATCTTACCACATATTCACCATCATTGAGTGTTATCTATTAGTTTGCAGATACAGAAAGGGAGGTGAGACCTTAACTTGCATCTCTGTGCTTACAGGTAAGATTGAACATACTTTGTATCATTCAGTTCTATCTTCTGTGAACTGCCTAGTCATTTACCCATTTATCTATTTGAGTCTTAATGTTTATCTCACTATGAGTTCTTGGTTGTTTTAAATAGTAAACTCTACATTTTTATGATCTGTTTGGATAAAAAGAATATTTGAAAAAAACAAACAAAGCAGTAAAAAAATACGGGCAGAGGACCTAAACAGATATTTCTCCAAAGAAGACATACAGATGGCCAATAGGCACACGAAAAGATGCTCAATATTGCTAATTATTAGAGAAGTGCAAATCAAAACTACAATGAGGTGCCACCTCACATTGGTCAGAATGACCATCATTAAAAATCTACAAATTAAAAATTCTGCAGAGGGTGTGGAGAAAAGGGAACCCTCCTACACTGTTGGTGGGAATATAAATTGGTGCAGCCACTAAGGAAAACAGTATGGAGGTTCCTTAAAAAACTAAGAATAGTATTGCCATATGATCCAGCAGTCCTACTCCTGGGCACATATCCAGAGAAAACTCTAATTCGAAAAGATACATGCACCCCTGTGTTCACAGCGGCACTATTTACAATAGCCAAGACATGGAAGCAACTTAAATGTCCATCAAAAGATGAATGGATAAAGAAGTATATAATGGAATATTACTCAGCCCTAAAGAGAATGAAATAATGCCATTTACAGCAACATGGATGGACCTAGAGATTATCATACTAAGTGAAGCAAGTCAGAGAGAAAGACAAATACCACACAATATGTGGAATCTAATATATGACACAAATGAAATTATTTACAAAACAGAAACAGACTCACAGACATAGAAAACAAACTTACAGTTACCAAAGGGGAAAGGGGGTGGGGAAGGGATAAATTAGGAGTTTGGGATTAGCAGATACAAACTACTATATATAAAATAAATAACAAGGTCCTACTGTATAGCACTGAGGAAAAAAAAGAAAAAAAAAAGAATATTTTGAGCTATTTCCCTGTCACCTTCCAGTTTCAATAACAAAAGTATAAAAGAGTGATAAATACGTTTAACATGGTCACAGTTTTTGTGGATTGTACTAATCTCTACAGAATATTTGCATTCAAAATTTTAAAAATCTACTAGCTCTGACCTTTGTCCTTGTCTCTTCTCACTTCAAGAAATAATCTTGGAATAAAATGCGGCATGAATTGTGACTTTCCCTAGATGAGATCCAATTTATTCTGTTATAGTAATTGGTTCAGCGGAATAAAACAGAAGCATAATTAAAATCATGGCTATAACCAGAAAGTGTGTATCCGTAGGAGAAAGCATCTGAGTTGTTACCCACTAATTTGGCATGAATACCCAAATGCTCCTTTTTTCAAGATGTATAAATGCATATGTAAATGGAAAATCAGGATTAACAAACACGTTTTTCTCTTCAAACGAATCATTTCCATGCAGAGTAAGTGGGGATAAGGTAAATGAAAAAGTAGCTATGGTTAAACAGCCAACTCCTTGATCACTGGAGGTCAAATTAAATATCTTGTTAGAAAAGTTGTTGGAGAAGTAGTACAATGCAGTGGCTAAGCGCAGAGTTCAAAGTCAAGCTCCTCCAGGAAGTTACTGTGGGAACAAGTTATGTAACATCTCTTGGCCTCAGTTGCTTGAGGCCAGTAATCTACTCAGTTACTTTTACCTTCCTCTTGCAGAAATGGTGCATGCAGATGAGTTTATTCTCTACAAATGAGTTCACAGTAAAAACCAAAGACAGGTTTTTTAGTGTTCTATAAGTGAAGGAAAATTGAATTGTACTGAAAAGTGCATCACTAGAACATGTAAGTTCTTGGAAGAGGACAGTCATGTTATACCACGTATAAATTCAGTTAATTTTGCAAAGATGAAAATGGATTCATTATCTTTACTAGAATTTTGTAACTTGTATGTGAACTGTCTGTGGCTGTGTCAGTATCCATATATATGTTTTCAGGGACATGGCAGTGGGAGAAATTACTTTTGCTTTTCATTTCTTAGTTTTTTAATAATCCTATATATGTCATACATGCCTGGAGACCAGAACTTTTTTTCCAGAGTTCCGTAGCACATCCATTGAACCTAGCAGATGAACACAGAGTGCTCCAAGCAAGGGCCTCTTTCTGATTAGTAAAGCTCTAGCCATAAATAAGAGGCCTTAGCTGTAAGTAGCAGTTTCTAGAGAGGGAGGTAGTGAGTTCTACCAACCCTGTATCATCAGTAAAACATGGTAGTTGGGGGGAAGATGGGAGTCATGTTACTTTATATTTTCTGAGATTTCCAACGTGTATTTTTAGAGCATCTTTCTCTCTAGAACTAGTGCTACTTATAATATTGCTTCAAAACTTCAATTTATCTTGATATTGTCCAAACCACCTTAATTTCTTTCAAGTGGAACTGCCCCTTTGAAAGAATAGCTTACAAAAGAAAAGGATTAATTACACCAACAGTTCAAAAACAGCTACCTTCTAAATCAGTGGATCTCTTTGTCTTGATTATTTTGATAAGGCTCTCTTCATTTACATAACTTTTCCCTTCCTGCAGTCAGTTCAATTACCTTATTTTCTTGTTTTATAACTCTGCTAACAGGTACATCATTTGTAATCCATGAAACCAGCTCCCCTATTCAGTTTTGTTTGTTTTTATCTCCATCTCCCTTTGCCTTAAATGCCATTTGGAAATCAGGTATTTTTAATGAAATTGTTGCTTTCTTATCAGTTGTGACACATTCAGATTCTTACTCAATAAAAGCTGAGGTCACTGAGTCCTCTGTAATAGTGCTACAATTTAAAAAATTGATTTAATTTTGACTTCTTTCAAAAATTAATAGATATGCTGAAGTTGTGGCTATAGTCATATATTTGTAATTTTAGTTTACCTGAAAAAAAGAAATAGTGTTGACAGCCTGATAAATGCATACTATGTTGGTAAAAGAAAAGATATTCTAATTTCTAAGACCAAACTAGGTCTGTGTGATATAGATAAACCAGCTCCTCATTTCAAGATCAGTCATAACCTGGGCTGCCAGAGACTGATTGAGGAGATAATTTAATAAATGAGCGCCAGAGGGAGTTCAATGAACTTTATATGAAACGATCTGAGAATGGAATTTCCTAGGGTGAGTCCATCCCATGTCACTAGGGCAAGGACAGGCCCGAGGAGTGGATTTTGAGAACCATGAAGTGTCTTTCTAGGAGGGGCTATACACACGTGCTGGGGAATGAAACTCCACCATTAACCACACAGAGTTTTATGCCTATTGGCACTTTCCTCCCTTAACTCCTGTATTTGAAGAAATAACTTTGTATTTGATGACCACCCACAGCAGATATTTAAAAATGTATTATTCAACAAGTGCATTTAATTTGCACCCTAATGTTCTCCAAAGTCAAAATTATTGGTTTTCTTTCCCATTTTTTAGAATGTTTGGTTTGACATTATGTACCCCAAGGAATGTATATTACTGAATTGTATCACGGAGACAAGTGTAATACAAATGTTTTCCTTTTTCAAATTCTACTTTACTGAAGAATCAAAGAAAAAAACTTGTATAAAACATACATAAATTATATTTTCGCAAGGGAGCCTCCCAATTAAACTGGTGGCAGAACATAGCTAAACACAGAATTATGCAAGAAACTAGGGTCTGAAAAATGTTGGTTTTTCTCAACACATTTGTAATAGGCACATCTGTCGATCAGAATGAACCTAAGAGAAGGACTATGTAGTGTTTAATCATATATATAGCAGTTAAGTTAATCATATGCTAACAGAATACACTATGAAATTTTTTTTTGCTATAAGTTTTATGGAAGAACCATCTTTCTCTGATCCCCTAGAGGAAAAAAAATGTCTCAATATAGCAGTAAATATACATTTTAATTTTTTCAAGTAGAGAGAAAAAAATATTTTTGTCTTCATGACTTTCCAATTTTGCATCAGTTTCTAAATGTAAACAATTCTAAAAATGACAGTCAACTTGTTTTTTAATCTTTCTTTTCCCAAACTGCTGTGAGACTGTTGTGCCATGAATAGAAGAAGACAGCAAGGGCTTTATCTGTAAGGTAGAAGTTCTAAAGACAAGGAAGTCTGTCTATTAGCTCCCAGGTTTGCATAACTTAGGTTGTTCCAGTAAGACGTATTTCATTTTATTTCTTTCTTCCAGACTTTATGTTTCAACTGTCTCCAAAACTTTTTACTCCCGTGGATTGATGGAAGAATGCACATGTGTAAGGGGAGGGGCTGGGGGCTGTATGAGTATAGCCCTTCCATCTGTGAGAATCATATTATGCTCTCATGGAATATATATATATGTGTCTGATAATGATATATTATAATTAAACAAATGATCTTTCATTATTCCAGTTTCAGTTTTGAGAAAGTCTTATGTCAGAAATATCTTTGTTTCTCCTCATACACAAACATGTTTGTTTTTGGTTTTTGGTTTTTAATATAGGTCCTTGTTGGTTATCTACTTTATACAGAGTAGCGTGTATGTGTTAGTCCCAGACTTTGGTGAACATAAGGCTATGTCTGTGGGTCTATTTCTGTTTTGTAAATAAGTTCATTTGTATCTTTTTTTAGGTTCCACGTATAAGGGATATCATATGATATTTGTCTTTCTCTGTCTGACTTACTTCACTTAGTATGAGAATTTCTAGTTTCATCCATGTTGCTTAAAATGGCATTATTTCATTCTTCCTTATGGCTGAGTAATATTCCATTGTATATATAAACCACATCTTCATTATCCATTCATTTGTCAATGCACATTTAGGTTACTTTCATGTCTTGGCTATTGTAAATACTGCTGCAATGAACAGTGGGGTGCATGTATCTTTTTGAATTAGAGTTTTCATTTTTCCAGGATATATGCCCAGGAGTGGAATTGCAAGATCATATGGTAGCTCTATTTTTAGTTTTTTAAGGAACCTCCATACTGTTCTCCATAGTAGCTATACCAATTTACATTCCCACCAACAGTGTAGGAGGGTTCCTTTTTCTCTACACCCTCTCCAGCCTTTATTATTTGTAGACTTTTTAATGATAGCTGAAGAAATTCTTAAGCCCTTTTGTGCTCATCTGTAAAACGAGAATGTCCTAGTTCTTACCTTGTATGTCTCAACCTTTTATGATGGTTGTAGCGATTAATGAGATGAAACAAATTAATAATCAATAAAAGCACCTTCTAAAAATACACCCCTGCTAGAATATACTCAGTAGGAGATCAGGTGCCTCGTCTGTCTTGTTTACCACTGTATCTCCACTGTTTGAATGGTGCCTGGAATTTAATGGGCATTCAATGTGTGGTGATTTGACAGATGAAGGGACAGTGCCTCTCACACACAATACATGGTCATTATCTGTCTTACTGTTCTTCACATATGCCTTTCTCTAGATCTGTGTGTTCTCCTCTCTATTATCTGAACACTTAATTCCCAGCCTTCTGCTCTTACCTAGGAGCAGCCCCTCAGTTGAAATGTTTTTCTGTTTTTTTCTGTCTATCCAAAGTTACCTAGTTCTCTGAGATTCGTACCTTCTTAAAGAAGTCAACCTGATAAAGTTTCTGATCTTACAATTTGTCTCTTGGATTTTGACTTTTGACTGTGATCACTTTAGATTTTGTGTATATTATCAACTCCCCTTGCCTTAATTTGACACCAAAAAGTATGTGTGTTGGGGGAGATGAAGGGAAAGGATTGTATTACCTTTGTATCAATCATAATGTATTACTTGGTTCTCATATTAGTTTTCTATTGCTGCTGTACCAACTTAACACAAATTTAGTGGCTTAAAACAAAATGAAGTTTTTATTTTACAGTTTTGGAGTTCAGAAGTGCGAAATGGATCTTACTGGGCTAAAATCAAGGTGTCTGTAGTAATACGTTCCTTTCTGGGGGCTCTAAGAAAAAATAAATTTTCTTGCCTTTCAAAGCTTTTAGAGGCTGCCTCCATTCCTTGGCTCACGGCCCCTTCCATCTTCAAACCTAGAAGTAGCCAGTTGGGTCTTTCTCACATCACATCACTCTGATACTGACTCTTCTGCCTCTCTCTTCCATATTTTAGGACACTTGTGATTACTTTGGGCTCACCTTGATAATCCTGGATAGGCTCTGTAATAGGTCAACTGATTAGCAACCCTAATTATATCTGCTACCATAATTTTAATGTCTTTTCCATGTAACCTAATCTATACACAAGTTCTGAGAAGTAGGACATGGACATTTTTTGCAGCCCATCATTCTGCCTACCACATTTCTCTATTTTTAAGATTCTTCTTTATAGTCAGCTAGGACAACCTGACTGAGAGCTTAGCTCTGCCACATTCCTGGCACTAGTTCATTCATTAATTGGGAATAATTTGGGCTACGAAATTCTAGTACTTAAAAAACTCAGTCAAATGTCTCGCCATAGAGATCTTAACTTGTTTGACCAAGTGCTCACCTTGTAGCCAATTTCTTGCATGGATTTTACTATTTTAATACTCCAGTCTTTTTTTTTTTAACATCTTTATTAGAGTATAATTGCTTTACAATGGTGTGTTAGTTTCTGCTTTATAACAAAGTGAATCAGCTATACATATACATATGTTCCCATATCTCTTCCCTCTTGCATCTCCCTCCCTCACACCCTCCCTATCCCACCCCTCTAGGTGGTCACAAACCACCTAGCTGATCTCCCTGTGCTATGTGGCTACTTCCCACTAGCATTCTATTTTACATTTGGTAATGTATATATGTCCATGCCACTCTCTCACTTTGTCACAGCTTACCCTTCCCCCTCCCCATATCCTCAAGTCCATTCTCTAGTACGTTTCTGTCTTTATTCCTGTCTTACCCCTACGTTCTTCATGACTTTTTTCTTTTTTCTTAGATTCCATATATATGTGTTAGCATACGGTATTTGTTTTTCTCTTTCTGACTTACTTCACTCTGTATGACAGACTCTAGGTCCATCCACCTCACTACAAATAACTCAATATCCTTTCTTTTTATGGATGAGTAATATTCCATTGTATATATGTGCCACATCTTCTTTATCCATTCATCTGTTGATGGATACTTAGGGTGCTTCCATGTCCTGGCTATTGTAAGTAGAGCAGCAGTGAACATTTTGGTACATGTCTTTTTTTGAATTATGGTTTTCTCAGGATATATGCCCAGTAGTGGTATTGCTGGGTCGTATGGTAGTTCTATTCGTAGTTTCTTAAGGAACCTCCATACTGTTCTCCATGGTGGCTGTATCAATTTACATTCCCACCAAGAGTACAAGAGTGTTCCCTTTTCTCTACACGCTCTCCAGCATTTATTGTTCCTAGATTTTTTGATGATGGCCATTCTGACTGGTGTGAGATGATATCTCATTGTAGTTTTGATTTGCATTTCTCTAATGATTAGTGATGTTGAGCATCCTTTCATGTGTTTGTTGGCAATCTGTATATCTTCTTTGGAGAAATGTCTATTTAGGTCTTCTGAGCATTTTTGGATTGGGTTGTTTGTTTTTTTGATATTGAGCTGCCTGAGCTGCTTGTCAAGTTTGGAGATTAATCCTTTGTCAGTTGCTTCATTTGCAAATATTTTCTCCCATTCTGAGGGTTGTCTTTTCATGTTGTTTATGGTTTCCTTTGCTGTACAAAAGCTTTTAAGTTTCATTAGGTCCCATTTGTTTATTTTGTTTTTATTTCCATTTCTCTAGGAGGTGGGTGAAAAAGGATCTTGCTGTGTTTTATGTCATAGAGTGTTCTGCCTATGTTTTCCTCTAAGTGTTTGATAATGTCTGGCCTTACGTTTAGGTCTTTATTCCATTGAGTTTATTTTTGTGTATGGTGTTAGGGAGTGTTCTAATTTCATACCTTTACATGTCCCTGTCCAGTTTTCCCAGCACCACTTATTGAAGAGGCTGTCTTTTCTCCACTGTATATTCTTGCCTCCTTTATCAAAGATAAGGTGACCACATGTACATGGGTTTATCTCTGGGCTTTCTATACTGTTCCATTGATCTATATTTCTGTTTTTGTGCCAGTACCATACTGTCTTGATTAGTGTAGCTTTGTAGTATAGTCTGAAGTCAGGGAGCCTGATTCCTCCAGCTCCTTTGTCTTTCTCAAGATTGCTTTGGCTATTCGGGGTCTTTTGTGTTTCCATACAAATTGTGAAATTTTTTATTCTAGTTCTGTGAAAAATGCTAGTGGTAGTTTGGTGGGGATTGAATTGAATCTGTAGATTGCTTTGGGTATTAGAGTCATTTTCACAATGTTGATTCTTCCAATCCAAGAACATGGTATATCTCTCCATCTATTTGTATCATCTTTAATTTCTTTCTTCAGTGTCTTATAATTTTCTGCATACAGGTCTTTTGTCTCCTTAGGTAGGTTTTTTCCTAGATATTTAATTATTTTTCTTGCAATGGTAAATTGGAGTATAGTCTTTAAAAATTGTGAATCACTATGTTGTATACCTGAAACTTATATAATATTGTAAATCAACTATACCGTCAATTTAAAAAAAAGGGGGAATTGGCAAAACAATGTATGGTATATCCATAGGAAGGAATATAAACCATAGTTAGTGTAACAAATATACTTCTTCATATACTAACATAAAATGATCCTGAAACATTATTAACTGTAAAAAAGGAACTTTAAAAAATGTTAAGTAGAAAATTATCCATTTATTAAAACACAACCATAAATTTGTTCATCTGTATATATAGCAACATATGCTCTGCTCAAAGCACTCACCAGACAGTTACTGTTTAAAGAAAGAAACAACTTAGGATCTCAATAATTTTGCTGATTTGGGCCTTATGATAGAATTTGATAAATGATGGCTATTGGTTCATATCTGGAAGCCAAATAAATTTTGGCCATCACGTTGTTTTGTTTGTTTGCTTTTTAAATTGAGCAATTATTAAATAAAACATGAGAGTCACATAAAAAACAAACAAACCCAGAATTACCAGCCTTAAAAATTAGATTTGGCAGCAGTAGATTGAAATTCTGCAAGGCACCCTGTACCTTCAAGCCCACCACAATATTTATTGATCCTTTTACTCATTTCCATTATCTCCATGGCACCTGTACATTTGTGAGTTTTATGTCTTTGACTGTTTTCATTATCACTATATTTAATATCTAAAAGCCTTGACTTAGTACACTTCCTTGGATGCTAATGTACTGCTAGAACTGATGGCACATCTAGAAAATGATGAAGTAAACTTTTTCTAGTACTCCCTGATGGGTGTTTTTCTTTTATATATATTAATGACTCCAGCTTCCATCCCAGAGTGCCAGCCACATCAGGGAGTGTCAATGAAAGAATAAATGAATGAAAAAATAAGTGAAATCAGTGGCTGTGGAATAGAATAAAGGCAGCTGGTTAGATCTTTGGTCTCATTAGCTAAATGTTATCATTGAACTGAACATCTATAGCTATGGTTGCATACTGTAGAGCAGTTGGAGTCTTAGGAGATAACCTAATGTGATTAAAGTTTCTTACCTCTCTGTGTGGCAACAGAAGTCTCCTTTGAGTAGCTACTTAGAGAATCATGAGTTCCTGGCTCTTGATGTAGATCAGAACCAATTTGGTAGAAAAACCATAAAAGTGAAATCTACTAGTTAGGTAATCCTATGTTAAACCTAAATGAGTAGGTCAAAATCCAAGCCCATCATTCCAGTTTTCAAAGATGAGATGCAGAGTTTCTGTTATTTTCTCTCATTCTGGGAAGCCTTTAGGTTTAACTTCAGAAGTAAATGAATTTGAAATAAAGCTGTAGGCTAACATTCCACTGTCTCAACTGACTCTACAAATCAGTTGAGTACCCTGACAATGTGGGTGTTTCCCTTCAGTTAGATCTAATTGAAAACCCATGTGTCTCTTAATTTGCCTTAGACATTTCCTATATGTAAGGTATTATTATTGACTTGGGAAATGACTATACAGAAAATCAGGACCCATTCATTAAAATTTAAACTTTTATCAGATTCCATTTCTTTTTTTTTTTTTTTTGTGGTACGCAGGCCTCTCACTGTTGTGGCCTCTCCCGTTGCGGAGCACAGGCTCCGGATGTGCAGGCTCAGCGGCCATGGCTCACAGGCCCAGACGCTCTGCGGCATGTGGGATCTTCCCAGACCGGGGCACAAACCCATGTCCCCTGCATCGGCAGGCGGACTCTCAACCACTGTGCCACCAGGGAAGCCCCCAGATTCCATTTCTAAATACAAAGAAAGCAACTTAAAGTATGTAATTTGTTTTAACATTTACATTTGATCTGTCACTTTTTCTTTGAGCTAAATGGCCCCAGCGTACACACAGGGAGACCAGCAAGAAAGTGAAGTCTTACTTTTTAATTAGAGCATATGTGTTAAATGGATGTAAAGTAATTTGAATACAGCAGAGACCTCTGAAATCTCTATCAGTAAATCTGGAACTGCAGCAGGTCTATCTCTGCATCATAGATTTAGTTAAAGTTGGGTTTGAATTATGACAGTGAAATGAATATGTAACTAATGCAATCAAGTGTCAATAATTCATGAGAAAGTAATTCCTTAATGTTCATGACTCACTTAATAATTTAAGATTTTTTAAACTTGATAATAGGACCAATGAGTTCTTCATAGGTGAAGAAATAAGGAAATTCAGTACCTGCTCCAAGTATTGTTATTTCTTGAGTTCATCTAATTTTTCTGCTATTTATTTTGTGGGAAGAAAAAGAGTTGTTTTGGTAATGGTCTGTTTCTATTTGGTGTTTCTGTAGATTCCGCACAAAAATTATTTCCTACGTAATTAATGATCAGTTTGGTTCTGATTACATATTAAACATTTAAGTAAAATTTTCAGTCATTCAACTAGTTGGATGCTTGTCATCTATAACACAGATTTATTACATGTGGGGATTTATTTTGAGAAGCAATGCTAAGTGTAAAATGATATAGTCAGGGTTTTATAAATATCCATTTTGGCTTTGTCTATTTTATAGGCAACATTTTTTTCTAGAGACATTTATTTGAAAATGCTAACCAATCTATATTACCTATGCTACAAAGGGGAAAAATAATTTGGTAAGATATAAAAGGGTAAAAGTGTGTTTTATTTCAACTTGACATTTCACTATACACTCTCTTTGCTAGAAAATGTAGAGAAAGACCAGTAAAATCCGTGTGTTTTCATCTCTTTTTACATACTTTTCAGTCACCACTGTTTTTATTTCTCCTTAATCCAGTGTTCCATGTGTTATAGGAGTTCTGTCCAACACTATAAAAGTGTCCTTATTTGCATCACTTTTCATATTAGATGTTCAAGAGTCCTTTGAAAAAATTTAAAATGATTTGTATCTGCTAGAGTCTCTTACCTACATGTTTATTTCAGCTCCTTAGAAAATTCTAACAGTTTTTCCCTCAGAAATAATGTTGGCTTTTATCCTTTAAATTGTTATTTAAGTTACATGAAACATGCTGAACTTAGCAATGTGCTTAGAGAGAGAAGAGAAGGTTGTTTAATTTAATCTGAGCTAAATTCCAAGTGCAAAGCACTCCAAGACAATACTGGATTACCCAAGGTAAATAAAAGGTATCGAGTTACCCAGGAGAGTAACCCTTACAGAAGTTTTAGTGTCACTAGTGTTACACCTTGTCTTTATCTAGTCTGGGTTGAAGACCAACAGTAGTTTTCACAAATAGTACAGAAGCCAAAGCTGTCCTCTGTGCACTCTTTCTGTATCCCTAGTACTGTACCATTTCTCACAGTGTGGTCTGTGGCTAACTTGTTTTAGACTGTCTCACTTAGAATGCTTGTTTAAAATGCTTGTTATCAGGTATCCTTCAAGACCCAGTAAATCACTCATCCATGTCCAAGATCAGACCTGGGAACTTTCATTTTAACAAGCTTCTAAGGTGGTTTTTAGACACCCCAAATTTTAGAAACACTTCATACAATCTTCTCTGATAGCTAAAATCTTTTCAGCAAATTTTAAAGCTGTGAGTCAGGATGTAAGCCAGAGGAGTTGGAAATAAATCCTCGGATATGTTAGTGTCTTTAATTTTGAGATTTGTGTAATGAGGGAGTAATGAAGAAATGATTATGTCAGTGTCACTGAAAAGTTTTGATAACACTCTGCATCCTGAAGAATGACAATACTACACAAATTCTATGTGTCTGAATAAAAAAGTGTCTATGGGTAAAATATGAAGGTACTTAAGTTTTTGACTGTATCTCTAGGTTCACAATGTGCTACTACTCAAAGGATCCATTGCATCATTTATACTTGTAAATTGCAAAATTGTGGACTCATTTACTTTTTCAGGTTAAAAATTAAGTCAGTGTGTTTTCTTTACATTTTGATATTTTGGTTTCTGTACTTTATCACTAATTATGAAATATGAGGATTTGATATTTTTTATTAAAATAGATTTAAGCATCAACATAGAGCTGAACAAAAATTCTCACTCTGCTGTTTATCCCTAAATTAAAATCAATTTAGCAGTATTCTGGTATACAAATTGTATGGGAGTGAGCCCTCAGAATAGAATTTTTAGGATCTTTCTCCGATTTTTTTTTTTTTACTAATTCCAGTCTACCTTGGGGTCAGTGGGCTGTACACAGCTTGGATGGGGCTGCTCAAAGGTAGGTTCTGGGAACTGATGAGAGCAGATTAGTCAATTCTTATCATTACTGCTTCATTCCTGAAATCTGCCTTGTTCTGGTAGACGTACTAGGAGAAACAGTTTATCATTCCCTCCCACAATCAGAGTCTGGTGGCCTTAAATCTTCCAAATCCCAGAGTACCTGAGACCCAGCCCAAAATATCTGCAGGCCATGAAGATATAAAAAAGGAAAATTATTCTATCCAGGTCTTTAATCGACTTGTCTATATGACTGTCAGCAGGTTGGTGCACAAGGCCTCAGACAAGAACATTGCTTTCAGCAAATTTAACAAATTAAGTGAGATTGAGATTCAACTTTACAAATATGATTCCAATTTATAGCTATTTGGAGAAAGTATTTTATTCTTTATGCCTCAAGCCACAAAATATCATAGTGAGAATGTCTGTTGCTAAATGTGTCAGATTATTATGTGTGTTTGCAGTACAACATCCTTAATTAAGAAACAGTTTATCAGATGTCAAATCCCAGTGCCACAATTTATTACCTATCTGACTTTTGTAAAGGATTGATGAGGATCAGAATATGCCACCCCAAAATATCCTTCTTTGGTGTAAGGATTATTTTGAGCTGAAGGCAATTGAGGAGCACCAGGTGAAGGAAAAACTAAAAGGAGAGCATAACCTTCCCTTTTGTAAAGGAAATTAACATTTATAAAGGAAATTTCCATTTGTAAAGGTGTCTCTGGCTCCTCTAACAGGGAGAGGGAGGACTCTTAACAACTCTTAACAATGGAGAAGGCACTGATTTAAATCTGCATTACCATCCTTACTAAGTAACCCTTGTTTAACATTTTTTTGATAAATTTTCTGGTCTCCTTCCTGTAACTTACTTCCCCTTCTCCAGAAACCCCAAACCCTTTTTGTCTTTGTCTACCCTAAGATGGTATATATGTTAGGGGAACCACTGACCTAAAATGCCCACCCTTGCCAGGCATGATAGTAACCACTTGCATGAGTTATCTTACAACAGGAAATCCTGGTAAGGAACACGGAACTAACAAGCTACCACCAACTGGAAGAATTCAGGAAAGGTCAAAAGGAGAGAGGAGGTGCCAACCTCTGTGTCTTACCAACCTCCCAGAATCCATCTCTCTGGAACCCATCTTGTCTGAGCGATGCATGCACCACCAGGAATGACCCTGAGTCAGAATGATTGGCCAGAGACAACCCGGAAACTAACCCCATTACCATAAAACCTGAGACTGCAAGCCACGTGACAGAGCAGTTCTCCTGGCTTCCCTTGCCCTATTGCTGTCTGCCCAGGCGCCCCTTCACAGTAAAGTCTCTTGCTTTGTCAGCACGTGTGTCTCCTCAGACAATTCATTTCCGAGTGTTAGACAATGCCCACTCTCGGGCCCTGGAAAGGGTCCCCTTCCTGCAACATATATACCCCTCAAATTCTGACTTTCTCCTTGAATCATATTTCCTTGTGAATTCCTGTGTGTATGCACGTGCTTAAATCTGTTTTTTTCTCTTGTTATCTATTTTTATCACTTTGATGTCCCAGCCATTGAAATTAGAAAGGTAGAGGAAGAGTTTTCTTTCCTCCCTTATAGTACATTAACATTTCTAAAACTTAGCTTTTTATTAGAATAAAATTTTTATCTATCTCTTAGGGCATGTGTAAGAATTAAGATTGTTACCAAACCAAACTCAGGTCAGCTCTCCTGATGTGCAGCAAAGCCAATCTACTGACACCAGGTTTTAGTGAAGGAAAGTGCAGCATTTATTACAGGGTGCAAAGCAAGGAGAACAGGCAGCTCATGCTCAAAAGACCCAACTCCCTGATGACTTTCAGGCAAGGGGACATTTCAGGCAGCTTTAGGGCTGAGAGTCCATGATCAGCTCATGGACATTCTTCATTGGTTTGTGATGAGGTAATAGGGTGATGTTTCGGAAATCTTAATCATCAACCTTCTGGTTCCAACCAGTCTTGGGTCTATGTGCTGTGCTGTGGTCAGCATGTAGTCAACATTCTCCACTGGGTGGGCATCTTAACTTCTGCAAAACAACTCAAAGGTATATGTCAGATTGTTATGTATATCTCTGAGGGGGAATTAGGAGTTCTGTGACTCTGCCTTATCACTGAACTGTTTAAGCTATCATTACTTTTCTTGCTTCACTATTTTTCTTTTGTGTCTGCATTCCTTCACTTCTCTAATTAGTAACTGCTTGAGTCTGCTCTTTGGAACTCAGGGAAGGCCTAAGAGACTAAAGCCTTTTTTCTACAAACAAGAAACAGGGGACATGGAGGGGCTTTTGTACCTGGGACAGGATCCTGCTCAGTTTCAATTCCCCCTTTTCTTTGATACTTCTCAATCCTGAGAGGAACAGGGACTGGACAAGAAAGGGAATAAAGTTTTGGACAGAGAGGTTAATCATAAACTAGGTAGGGGAACTCAGCTTTAGGGGGATTTGGTTTCAAAATTGAAATACATCCAAAACTTTTAACAGTATCTAACTGATAAAGCTTAATATAAAATGACTATTATTGTTATCATCATTATTAGAGTAATGCAATGATAACAGTTCTCTACCGCAAAATCAGGTTAGGTTGACGCTTTCATTGGTCTTTTGTTGTAGCTGTCTACACTAAGTGTTAAAAAATATTGGACTGTATGTCTTCTTTATATGTTAGAGTTTAAACTAAGAAATAATTCATCATAGATAGAATGTTATAAAGTAGTACATGTTAATTTAAAAATTAATCTTATTTATATTTTAATTAAAAGAAAAAATTAAAAGAATTATGTAGCATCTTTTGAGTGTGTTAATATTTTCAGTGCAGTTCAGGTCATTCCATTTTTCTTGTATTCACCTTGATGTGAGGCATGATTAGATTAGTTTCATAAAGCAGGCCAAGCAAATTCCCATGAATCTAAGTTACTGACTTGGACTTTTATAAAATTATGCATTTTAAAAGTGTTGACTGAAAAAAAAATTGCACAAGCTGAGAGTTCTGAGTTAAGTTTTATCTGGGGCAACATGAAGACTATAGCCTGGGAGATGGCATTTCAGATAGCTCTGAGAAACTTCCCCAAAGAGGTAGAGGGGAGGGTCAGTGTTATACATGACTTTAGTGAAGGGGGGGTGCGTGGTTCCTGCAGTCAAGCACACGTTTTGGCAGAGGCTTGCTGCCAGTCACAAGGGGCACATGTCATCATTAATGATTTTAGTGCTTTTCTAGATACGAGGAGATGCAAGAATTGGGCTCATAAAATCTTCTCCTGAAAATATCTATCTGAAGCCCTGTTCTGCCAGTTTTTCCCAGGGCACAGAGTACCTCATTCCTGATCTCCGCCCTGAATTCCTTTCAGGGGGTCTTGAAGGGGTCAGCAGACTGAAGTGGCTCATGATTTATTCCTTGTAGAGGTAGATGGCAAGTGCCAATTTGTAGTTGGCAAAAGCTAAAAGGGACTCTTAGCTCCATCAATATGGATTGTTCCTTGGATTGATTTGGGACACTGAACATTTCTAAGAGAGTCAAAATATATATTAGGATATTTCAGTTGCTGAAATATCATATTGTAATGAATATATTCAACTTTATTTCCCCAGTGTTTCTCGCATTTAACTACAACTCCATTCATCTCCTATATTCATTTATTTATTTTACAAAATACCTATTAACATCTTGAAGAATGCATTAATCTTGGGCAATAATTTACTTTACAGAGAGAAAACTGAGAATTTGTTAAATTAAGAGAATTATACAAGGGCACAGTAGTTAATAAATCTGAGGGTGTGTGTGTGTGTGTGTTTGGTTCTTAAATTCAATTACATAGCAGGTTCTTCTGTTCCTTATTCACCCAGGTAGCTCTGAGAATGTGAGTCATATAAAGATAATTCAGGAATGTTTAACTGGAACACTCTTAGTAGAATACAGTATAGTTATGAACTGTAGGGGAGGAAGAACTTATCTACCTTTTTAGGTTCAGTGGTTGGGGGAGGAAGGGGGCACTATGAATTAAACTGACCACAGACAGATTAATAGGAGAAAAGGCATATACAGTTATTAATTTTTAATTTTACATGCATGGGGGCATCACAAAAAGAAGTGAATAGTCAAAGGAGCATTGAGATTCGAGAGCTTGTATACTATCTTATTGGGGAAAGGGACAGGCAGAGGGCACTTCTGTGAGAACAAATAACTTAGAAGTGTGGGGGAAGGGCACTTACGGAAACAAAAATGAATTTTTTGAAAGATAATGTGACCTTGGAAAATAGATAGGCTCTATGATAGTTTTTTGACATTTGTTTGGGTTTAGTGGTGACTTCTTTCCTTCTTATCTCCAAGGATAGAATTTTTGGAGAGGGGATTTATGACAACTGAATTCTTTGGGGAGGTTCTGCTTTTAGGAAAATAAGAGATCTTAGCAACTCAAATGCCTTCAGCTCAAAATAATTCTTTTGTCAAAGTGGCATATTTTGAGATGGCATATCCCTGCATATCCCCAGAGCCCATCGTACATGAATAATAAATTGATACAATATTAAAAATAAATTTATTAATATTAATCAATAAATATTTGTTGATGGTTCGATTAACTTTGGAACAGTATGATAGACATTGCTAAAGAGACCTTTAGAGTTTAGTTCTAAAAAACTGTTATTTTAACTGCACTATATTCTCTTCTCTCCTGAGGAAAAAAATGCATTAAATTGATGTAGTCAGTTGTAAATCACATTCTGTATCCTTGACCTGGGTTTAAAGTACTCTCTTTTGCACGTGGAGAGCAGGTGCTTCTGTCCTTTGTAGATGTATATGTGCATGCTGTTTGCCTTTACATTTATTGCTGAAGTTGGTGCCAAAAGAATGTTGATCAATTCTAGTCCGTGCTTGGAGTTTACTCCTGTAAATTAAACTTGACAAAAATCGGGGTTGTTTGAAAACCGACTGTGTGAATTTTCAAAACCTCTTGTATCTGGCAATATGGAATAGAAAATTGAACGCTGTGTAGCCATCAGTACAGCATATTAACTACAGAATATGTTTGTGAGGGGTGGCTTTGTTTGTAACTACTTTGAGTCTGTAGATTTAGGATCTTATCTTGTCGAATAGCTGATTTTGTAAAAATCCAGAGGAGATCAAATGGTCCAATAAATTTTCTGTGATTTTTTTTTTTTTTTAATATTCTGCACTGGGGTCATCCTTGCTTTGGATTAACTAGGCATATAAAACCTCAGTGGGAGCCGTACAGAATTACAGTATACTATTACAGAAAAGCTTCATTATTTCTTGACTCACTGTGTGCTATTGGTAAAACCCACCAGATATAGAAAGATGGTATACAGGCCCTCTGATCTGGTTTGTTAAGAGTTTATATTTGAGTGTATGCAAAATGGCCATCAGTATAATTGAAGAAAAGAGACAGATGTAAAGTCATATAGTTTTAATCAATTGCTAAATCTGCCTGGAGGACAAGAAATACATCTGCCAACATATTACTTTGAATAGAAAAACTTAATAAGTGTTTTTAATAATGGTGAAAAAGTTGTAATGTAATAAAAATACATTTCAAGAAAATAATGTGTGTGAATGAGTGCTTGGTCTTACAAAAGGGAAAGTTTCTTTAGATGGATTACATAGGCTGCTTTCATCTATGTCAGAAAACACATGGCCAGTTGGGGCAGAAGTGTTTCTATAGCTTTCCACTCTCAAGCAAATATGCCTATATCTAGTCCAGATTGCCTCCTGCCCAATTAAAAATAAACGTAAGCAGTGAGCACAGAGGTATTTGCAATGTGACTGAGCTGTAAATACTGTGCAGATTAAAAAAAAAAACCTTATGCTAAATGCAGCTTCCCTAGTATGAATTTCACCTGTGTCCATCTCCCAGCTTTTCTCATTCATGTAGCTACAAAGCCCTTTCATCTCATTGGCTTATCTTCCTGCAATTTTCCTTCTACTGCTTTCTTCCAGAATCAACTCCCTGACTGAAAGGAAGCCTACTGTCTGGAGTCAGCTTCTCCTCTCTTGTTGGCCGTAGGACTTAGAAATAACTGAAGACTTGCTTCGTGGATCAAGATGGAGACTATTTGTATGGATAAAGGCTAAAGGTACGTGAAGATGTTTTAAGGCTAACTTAATTATATGTAAATATAGACCTGATAATGACATTAAGATTGCTTACAAACAAGGAGATATATATTAAAAATGCCTGAATCAAGATTCTTCTTGGGCTGTCTTCGAGATTATATTTTTTTCATGGATGAAACAAGTTCTGATCAAGGATTTTTACGTCTGATCAAGGTTACCAGTGACAGTTTCCAACTAGAAATGTGAATGCTTGGTTCATAATTAATTTTAATAAAGATTAAGGAATTAGAAGATACCAGAGCAGCATGATGCAAAACAGAGTTTCTCAGTGAGCTCTCCTCATTCCACCTACATCAAAATAACCTAAGATCCTTGGAATGAAGCTCAGAAATTTGCTTTTTATGAAACATCAGCTACTTTGTCCACTAATGTCTATGACTAACCTCTATAAATAGCCTAATATGGGCTTTAGAAAAATATAGACCTGAATTAAATTCTGCTTTAGCCATCTACCACTTGTAGAATCTTGGGGCTCATGTAACTTAACTGAGTCTTTAATTTATTACTTGTAAAATAGGGATACTTCCAAAATTTCAGGATTGATTGAGAAAATAAAATGAGATATCATGTGAAATGGCCAAACAACTTCTTAAAATATTTTGTATACTCAGAGGTAATTTAAAATAAAACTCACTTGTATACAGTATATCACTTTCAGCATACTGGAATGGGCCATAGAACTGGGCTCTCATGGTTATATGTGTTTGCCAAATTTTCAAAATTAAGATATTTTTGCTCCAATCAGTTAAGTCCACTTCTCTGTCTACTATAACTTCTACAATGTTACTTGGGTCTATAGGCGTGTTTAAGATTCAATTAAGGGATGTTGAATTGAGAATACTTTTAGTTTGGGTTGAGTGAGATATATTTGTGCGGTGTGCAGCTGTCTAAGAGTAGCCTTGGCTTCCAGGAATATACCTACCTTCCACTGTGAGGACTCCTTCCAGTCAAGACCCAGAAGTGTAGGGCTTGGAGTCATTATGCAATCTGATAACATTCAACAGTAGCAGACACAACTGGAACTCTGTGGGAAGTAGAGATGAAATAAGATCTGAAATGTATGGAACCATAAGCTACTATGTAGACATTTTTTCTTATTATCAAATGCATAAAATTGTAAGCAAAGGATAAGGTTCTTAAAGATGCCAACTAAGAGCCTAAGTTCTGTCAGGAATATGTAATTTTAATGCACACATAATTTTAAATACACAATGCATTACTTTTATTTTTGATAGGAAATCATACACAGTAGAACTTATCACAATTCATGAGTTTGTGAGCCAAAAGCTATAGTATTATTATAAGCACAAAGTAAGTCTGTATGGGGATTTGATGCATCCCAACTAATGATAATAATAATAAATTCTATCAGGTACTCTAGAGGAAAGGTTGAACTACATTTATAGTCTCCTCAGAAAAAAGATATTGTAAAATGATTGTCCCATCCAAAGGCAACCAAAGATTTACAGCAAAAAAAAAAAAAAGTAGAAAAATGAATCCTAGAAGTATGTTAGAGACAAATAATTATTTTCTGGATTTTATGCTTGCAATAAATCATAGTTTTTTATTATATTTCTTTATCCACTCAAAATAACCCTCACATTTATATTTACTTTTTATTTATATTTTTTGTTCTTTTACTTTAATAAGACCCCATACTTATTTAAGCTTCAAGTCCCAGAAAATCTGGATCCACTTCTACGAGTATCCAACATACATGGTGGTAGAAACTATATTTGTTGTTAATAAACATCATATACAAAATTAAAAAAAAACTAGTTCAGAATAATGACTTATATTGTCCAACATTAACATGTAACTAAGCTATAAAAGGACCTGATGAGAATTAAAACATCTCTGTATTTTATTTCAGTTAGAAAATTAATAGAGAGTGACCAGTTTAAGATAGAATTGGGTGGTAACTGACCTGTCTTAGAAGTTATAACAACAGGGTCAAAGCAAAGATGACACAGTAATCACTCACTTAGGATTAACTAGTTATAGGTCAGTGAGTCACATACACAAGTGGATATGAAAGATAAACTACAACACTGGGAGATGGGGAATAGGAATAAAATAAAAGGGGGACTCAGTTGAAAAGACAGTCTTATCTCCCATTTTAACATTTCCAAATATTACCAAGATTATATCCACAATGAGAACCAGAATTTTCAGAATAAGCCTCACTAAGTTTTTTTTGTTTTTGCCATTGATTTTTTTTTCTGAAGAATCTTTCCCATTGTTAGAAGCTGTTAAACAAAAGTTAGAAATATTTGTTGCATAAGTGGACTTAGAGGTCATTAGATCTTGTGGGAAAAATGCAACTTCTTAAAAACTACTGCAGTTAGAAGCCAAGGAAATGTTATTGAAAGCTGGCATCAAAGAGCAAAATTGTCTTGGAGATATAACTCAGATCATTGTGGAACCATTAGATACAATTACCTTAGACTCATTGTGACTTCTGAGGAGTGATTTTTGAGAAGACACTGAATCGTGAAGCAATTGGAGTGGGTAACAAAGTGTAATGAGAAGTGAAAGTATGAGCTGCTAGATATCTACTATTAAGAAGTGAATTCTAAAACAATAATACAAATTATGTCACCTTGTTAAAAGAGAATGTGTAAGTGGAGTTAAAACTATTTATTCCTCATTTATGGTTTTCATTCATTTCTAAAGGCCAGATATTTGCATAAAGCTCTTAGCACGTAACATTACTTTGACTCTGATCATTACTTTGACTCTGATCATTACCTGAACTGAATTTTAAGTCTGTCTCATTAATATTTGAGGCTTTTAAAAAAGATATACTTCAATTTTACTTAATTGCAGTAAAACTTTTTCTCAATATTTAATGGTGGTTATAGTTTTCTGCCATTTGTAAGAAGTTGTAATAGCTCTCTAGTAGAAATAAACAGGAGAAAGTTTGAAACTAAATGTACTACTTTTTTCAAAAGCTCAGAATTGGGTAGCAAAGCTTTGAAGTTTCTAGGCATACAAACTTCATGTACAAAAGAGACTTTAGCACCCTAGGGTAGGAAAATTAATTGTACCTTATAAAGTTTTTCTAGGCCTAAATTGTGAGAGTAAAAATAACACACTGGGGAAATCTAAATATATTCAGATGAGTATGTTAATGGACAACAGGCATTTCAGTTATAAATAATTAGATTTCTAATTGCATTAAAATTCTGGTGATTATTACAGTAGAAAATAATAAAAATAATTATCATGCCACCCATCACTAGGACTGGACCTTTATCACTGCTGTTTAATCACATTAAAGCTGAATTTTATTTACACATTTAGTTAGAATTTACAGAAAACCCATAATATGCAAAATGCTGTCCTTATAAACTATGATGAAGATGTGAAATATAATTTACAGTCACTACTCCAAGGAGTTTTCAGTATAAGAAGACATGAGGCAGTCAATTTAAGTTTTACATAACACAGTGAGGAAGTAACACAGAGTTAGAAAGAGATGTGAGATGAAAAAGAATAGTCAAAATTAGGTTTCAGGGAAAACGTCTAAAATTGGAAAGTTGACTTTTACTTTACATAAAGGAAATTTCCTTTGTAGAGTCAGGGCTTCAACAAAAAACCTTAATAAATAAGGAAATTAAAAAGAATTTCTGAGCACTCCTCAATCTCCAGTACTCGCACAAACACTTTCCCAGTGTCAGCCCAACCTCTGGTCTTTCTCATCTGGGAAATTCTTTGTTTTGTGCTTTTCTTTGACTAAGAAAATAGGAATGTCTTCAGAAACCTTGAGCCTTTTGTTGTTAGCTTCTTTCGGAGATGGTGGTAAATGCTTTGATTTAAATAATGTCCTCAACAACCTCATAGACTCTCTCCAGTTACAGTGCCACTCTTAGAGCTCTAAGGTTTCTGGTTCTCCTGAGGCTCAGTGAGACTTATCTAGTACCACGGTACCTATGAATTATATGCTAAGCATACATAGTCTTTTCCTCTTAGCCCTTCAGAGAAATAAAAGCAATGCTAGGAATTTTATTCTTTGTTCCTATCTCAAAATCGATTAATAATTTTCTCAACATAATACCCAAATGTGTGACATTTGATAAAAATAATTAACAAAAATACTTTATATTTGTATGTCTTTTACATATTCTATTACATATTTCATGTACATATATTTATAAAAATGTAATCATACCATACATGGTTTTATAAACTACTTTTGTACTCAATGACATCTTTATGAAATATATGCTTCATTATTTTTAAGAGCATCATATATACCATTATTTAAATAAGGCAATATTATAATAACCATTCTGCTTTTTAAGGACATGTGTATTTTATTCAACCAGCATTCACTATGTGCTGACTTTATTCTGTGCACTTTATAAGTATTATAAATATTAATATTAATTATCATCACAGCTACATGATGTAGGGCCTCTAATTTTTGGTTTTAACAAATAAATTTTCAATTATTTCCCCTAGACTTGTATCTTTGTACAATCTTCAGGAAAGATGCTTGGGTGTGAAATTTCTAGATTAAATAGTGATTTTAACATTGATAGTTACTGCTGAACTGCCCTATGAAAATCTTGTATCAATTAATTCTATGATAAGAAGTGCATGAAAGTGTACATTTTCCTGCTCTTGCCAACATGTACATCCTTTCTCTTTGAGTTCACTTAAGAATCAGCCAGTGTTAGTTAGGTCCTCCTGAACAGCCAGTTAGCTCTGTGAGTGACTCTTAACATAGAGGAGAAGTTAAATATCAACAACATGATAACAATGATGGAGGTTGCTCCACACAAATAGAAGGTCTGGATCATTACCACACTTGGAATGTGTAACCCTCATTTTTAAGAGCCCCTTCTTAGTGCAAGGACAAATTTCCATCATGTTGAGGAGAATTTAAAGTACAAGTCATCAGCTTATCTACTAAGCATTAACTGTCTTACTGATGTTCTTTATCTTGATTTGGGCCTCAATTCTAGGAATTGGTATCCTGATTTGTCCTTTTATCTGTGGATAGTCTAATAAGAGTTCTAGCATTAATAAACTGTCCTTCTGAGGCAAGGACTGTGCCCTGTACATGTTAGTCTTCCCAGAACCTTCTTCAGAAACCCAGACCCCTGATATGAGCACTACTAACTCCTACCTGATAACTAGTGTTCAAGCTTCTCAAACTACCTGTAGTCAATCTCTCATTGCCACATCCTGTCATCCTGCCAGCTACCTACCTAAACTTTTGACTCAAAAGGTCTATCTGCTTGTACAGGTGTCTGTCGCCTGCTGTGGTGCCTTCCTGTCTTCCCATCTTGCAGCTTTTTGGTTTACCTGTCTGGAACCCACCCATGGCTTGCAGCTAGTTCTGTCACAGAGCACCTGCCCATCTTGTGTGGCTTTCCTCTATCTGGTGCCTAGCTATGGCTGATTTGACTCATTTTGTTGCTGACAAGCAAAAGCTATTTAAAATGTCGTTACAAAACCAAGTGCTAAATTGTATTCGATGGGCTTTATGTTTAGCTCCGTAATTGGAGGATCTAACCTATGGCAGAGTCAAACATCTGGAATAGCATCTGTAGGTAAAGGGTGAGCAGCTGGCATGAAATTGTACCCCAAACACAGAAACATTTGAACAAATGAACCTGGATTTATCTTCTTCTAATACTGTTTCCCAGACAAGTGAGTAGGGATAATGGAGAACATCATCAACAGATTTAGTGAAACCCTTGATTGATGAGTTACACTGGGAACATGTTACTTGGTGCACATTCTTATGTGGGATATAGAAGGTGAATAAACACAGATGGAGAGGATGTGCACTCTGTGTTGAAGGGGGGCTCACTTGTCTAAAACTCATGTCTTACAACTAAGCATGTCCTCTGCAGTGGAAGAGCATGGAAGGAAGCTACACTAAGATGTGAGATCTCCCATTCAGCTTCTCTTTGGCTGAATGTTATTTCCTGCTTTGTATTCTTTAAAGCTAAATGAACATCTGCACACCCAGTAAGATGGGAACTTACTGGGTACTGTAACCTTTTTGTCAATTTCAAACATATGACTAATTGATAACAAATCATTGGTCATGTTGTCTAGCACATCAAATCAGGAAGTTTTCTTTTTTGTTTTTGTCTTTTATTGTGATAAAATTTACCATTTTAATTGTTTTTAAGCATACAATTCAGTAGCATTAAGTATATTCACATTATTGTGAAATCATAAACATCACCCATTTTCAGAACTATTCATCATCCCAAACTGAAACTCTATGTCCATAAATTACAATTCTTCATTTTCCCCTCCCCCCAGCTCCTGGTAACTGCTATTCCACTTTCTGCCTCTATGAATTTGACTACCTAGGTACCTCATATAAGTGGGAGCATACAATTATGTCCTTTTGTGTCAGGCACATTTCACTTAGCATCATGTTTTCAAGATTCATCCATGTTGTAACATGTATTGGTACTTCATTCCTTTTTATGGCTGAATAATATTCCACCATATGGTTCAGTACATTTTGTTTATCCATTCATCTATTAATGAACATTTGGGTTGTTTCCACATTTTGGCTCTTGTGAATAATGCTGTTATAAAAATTGCTTACAAATATCTGGTCAAGTCCCTGTTTTAAATTCTTTTGTGTATATACCCAGAAGTAGAATTGCTGGATCATAGGGTAATACCTGCTGTAATATTTTGAGAAATTGCCGTACTGTTTTCCACAGCAGCTGCACCATTTTACATTCCCACTAGCAATGCACAGGATTCAAATTTCTACATATCCTCATTGTTATTTTCTCTCTTTCTCTCTCCATCTCATTCTCTCCTTTCTTTCTTTTATAATAGCCATCCTAATGGGTCTGAAGTGATACCTCATTGTGGTTATTTGCATATCCCTAATGACTAGTAATGTTGTCTTCTTCGGAGAAATGTCTATTCATGTTCCTTGCCAATTTTTTCAACTAGGTAGTTTACTTGTTTTTCTGTTGTTATTTTTGCTAAATTGTAGAAGTTATTTGCATATTCTGGATGTTAACCTTTTTCAGATATGCAATTTGCAAATATTTTCTCTCATTCTAAGGGTTGTCTTTTCTCCCTCTTGATAGTGTTCTTTGATGCAGAAAAGTTTTTAATTTTGATAAAGTCCAATTTTTCTAATTTTGTTGTTGTTGCCTGTGCTTTTTGTGTCATATCTAAGAAATCATTGCCAAATCCAATGTCACGAAGCCTCCTATGTTTTTCTTCTAAGTGATTTAGCACTTATGTTTACATCTTTGATCCACTGATTTAATTTTGGTATATGACGTAAGGTAATGATCCAATTTCAGACTTTTGCATGTGGATATCCATATTACCCAACACTATTTGTGGAAAAGACTACACTTTCTGCATTGAACAGTCTTGGCATCCTGTCAAAGATCATCTGACTGTGTATGCGAGGATTTATTTCTGGGCTCTCTATTCTATTCCGTTGGTCTGTGTGTCTGTTTTTTGTCTTTATGTCAATACCACATTGTTTTGATTATCATAGCATTATAGTAACTTTTGAAACCAGGAAATATAAATCCTCAAACTTTGTTCTTTTCCAAGATTATTTTGTCTATTTAGGGTCTCTTGAAATTCCATAAGAATTTTAGCTTGGATTTTTATATTTCTTCAAAAAATGTCATTGCAATTCAATTAAAATTGAATTGATACAAACTTCAGTTACATTCAAAAACTCTAGTCTTACACAGCTCTGCCCTTCTCCACTTTATGGTATTGATGTCATAATACTGGCTTATTGCTAGGGAAGTCCTCTACAGATTAGCTGGGCATGCTGTGAGCCTATGGATCGGCTCAAGGTGAAAGCCTAGGGTATTCTCAGGACTTTTGTGAGCATGCGCACATGTTTTCCATGGTTCTATAAACTTAGTTCAACCAACTTCTGATGATTTTGATGGTTCCATGGCAAAAGGAAAGCTTGGAGTTTTCCAGTCTGTCATTTTGCTGACATTAACTCCAAGAAATTATTTTTAAATAAAAAATTCCTTTGGAAAAAAATTAGTCTTAATGATGGAGCCAGCGTATAAGTATACAGTATAAGCATAGTTTTAAAGTATCAAGTTAATAACTATGATGAGCTGTCATAGGGAACATGGGTCTAGATCTATAATGCTTGGGTTCAAACTATGGATCCCCAATCATCATCTCTTTGTTCTTGGAAATTTGCTTAACTTTTTTCATGTCTCAGTTTCGTCATCTGAAAAATTGAGATAATGATAATATATACTAGAGGATTAAAAGTGTTAATACAAGCTTTTACAATAATGCTAGTCATTTATTTAGCTATCAATGAAAGGTTAAATATTATTGTTACTGTATATAAAGTCTGTGCATATCAATGTTATAAAGAATATTTCTTTGTGTAATTGATCTCTTCAACAGTTTTTGTCCTTAATTTTATTTTATTTTTTAAAATTTATTTTTACTAAGTATAGTTGATTTACAATGTTGTGTTAGTTTCTGCTGTGTAGCAAAGTGATTCAGTTATGCATATATATATATATGTATATTCTTTTCATACAGTAGGACCTTGTTGTTTATCCATTCTATATATAATAGTTTGCATCTGCTAATCTCAAACTTACAATCCATCCCTCCCCCCACCACTTGGCAAACATTCTTGAACAGTTTTTTAAATACTTGTAAAATTCAAGTATTACAGTGACATCTGTGTGTCATATACTAATGAATCATGTACATGTTGCTTGAATATTTAGATGTTACTTTTATCAATATTTTATTACTGTATAATCTCAAAAAATAAAATGTATAATTAATTCATAATGAAAACATACCTAAAAATGTTCAATTATGCCCTATATTTGTCTGTTCTTTACAACCAGCACTCTGATACCTTGACAACAGAAATAATAATAA
This sequence comes from Mesoplodon bidens, assembly GCF_964165515.1. Lineage (NCBI taxonomy): Eukaryota > Metazoa > Chordata > Mammalia > Artiodactyla > Ziphiidae > Mesoplodon > Mesoplodon bidens. Next base: position 56,488,926 of record NC_138165.1, read on the forward strand.
TAATGTCTACTGTTAATTGATGCTGTTTATATACCAGGTGTCATCCTATCACTTGGTTTACAAGCATTTTACTTGCAGATACATGTGAGGCATGTACAGTTAACATCTTCCCTTTATATTTGAACAACCTATAATTAACAAATAATTTTATCAGACTCATATCTCCATCAGTGAAATATTATTTTATAACCATATGAGTTGGCAAAGCTAACAACCTATAGAGAGAATACTGTACAACTCATTCTGTGAAAATAAGATTTATGACTGAGAGGATTTTTATTTTACCATTTTCTTCCTTGATAGTTTTGCCTCATTTATTTAACCTATAAATCAGAGTATAATTCAATACCTAAAGTATCATTACAAATGAGAGTTTGTCAGACATGTGAACAATATACAAAAGATTCACTGCATCTTATCATTATAATTTTTACTATGTATATGCCTGTAGTGTTCTTAAAAGAAGAAAAGTCATTCTTTTTATATGTATAAAACATTGCTTATCAAATTGTAAGGATTTTCTAAGATTTAGTCCTTAGCAAAGTGTACTGTCATTTTTTTTTAATGGCAATGAACACGTCTGCCTCCCACTTTATAAAATTGGCAAATAGGTACAAACTGACAGGGAATTACCTTATCTTCATTGTTCCAGTGATGTAGACCTCACAGGCAATATTTTGGATGCCAGTGACAAATCTAAGGATAGGGATAGAAATAGTGGTGATGATAATGATTTCCTGAAGGGTGAGAAAACCACCTGGGAAAAGTCTACTTCAGTCTTTCATTATAAAATTTATTTTTGCAGAAATACAGCCTTAGAGTTGAAAGCAAGTTCTATGTCCTTCACTTTACCTTTAGTGTAAAAAAGTGCAAGTGAGCAAAACCCCAGCTAACATTAGGGGACTTTATTTCTTTATTTTTTGAAAGCAAGTGCCTGTTTATTCTTAGGATAAATGCTCATTTACTCCTGTACTCTGCCTAATATCTCTAACACAGTATAAGTATTGCACTTTATAGTGGCAAATTAAGTGAGATTTAAATAATCATCAAATGAAATTTAAATCATTTGAATACGCTGTGTTAAAGATGGCAGAAAAATGTATATTACGGAAAAAGATCTACATCAACTGTTTGAAGATGTTAGAGATGGTTTTCACTTTGTAAAAGAATTAGACTATTTGAAGGGTTAAACTTAAATTCCCTTCAAAATTCACATATCTAGAAAGAATTACTTTCTCAGTACTAGTATCTTTGCAAGAATTAGCAAACATTTTCTGTAAAGGGCCAGAGAAAAAATATTTTAGGATTTGCTGGCCATCTGGTCTCTGTTGCAACTATTCAGCTCTGTTGTCTTAGCATGAAAACAGCCATAGAAAATAAATGAATGAGTTGTGTTCCAATATAACCAGTTTACAACTGGTGGAGTACTGGGTTTGTTCCTTAGGTTGCAGTTTGCCAAACCTGTTCTATAAAATAATTATTGAATCTTTGGTATATCTGGGTGATTGGGACATGTTTAAATTCAATGGTAGTGAGAAATGTCTGGGAAGTTTTCATTAAGGTGAAAATCTTGAAGGAGTGGTGGGCATTTCAGTGGTGCAGTTTATTATTTCTTCCACTGTATTTTATTTATTGTAATACCAGCTATCTGGAAGGACCTCTAAAATATCCGTTATATAGCTTATCCTAATTCTAGAATAATTTTGCTTAAATTGCAATCAGACATTAATTCGGGAGCTCTCACTTTGCTACTGGTTCCCTAGTTCATCACAGAGCCTTCAGGGGACCTAATAGAAAACGGTGTGACTTTCCTATGAGTAATGTCACAGGGAGAATGATAAATTCATTACTGTCATTGGAAGATAAAGATTGGTGGAGAGCTCTGTTCGCAGCTCTCTAAATCTGATTAAAAACCAATGGGCTCATATCTAATAAACATACCCTTTCAATTCCTCCGTGTAATTTAGAGATAGCAGCATGAAAATACCCATCAATGTGCTGTTGCACAGTCTGGGGGATGTAAAGACCTCAAGATGTACTCCGAGGCTTTCTTGACTAATGTCTCCAACATGACTTGTTAATCTCTGCAATGATCAAGTGGCTATTAAAGATAAAACTGTGATAACCTTTTCAAAAATTAGAAGAGCATGACTACAAGTGAAGCGACAATGGCTTCCTGGAGAGACATCCTTATAGGTGAAGCATGGCCCTATCCCGGCAGGAGTAACATATGCATTATTTATACAGTGTGTTGGTGGTCTGCATGAAAGATGAAATCCCTGTCTGGGAAGTGCCTTTCTCAGCAGGAGTATTTTAGTTAACGTGCACAGCAGAACCTGCTGCATTTCCATAAGCTGAGTAGAAGTGGAGAAAATTGGTGTAATATAATTTATTCTTCTCTCTGGGCTTGAGTCTGTGTAAAAACAAGACTAATGAATAATATAGGTGAAAATAAATGGGCTGTTCTTATATGCCATTTTTTGAAGATTACTATAGAGTAACAAACAAGCACTTAAATGATTAGTTTCTTTCTCTGCACCTTCTTCTAGACTTACCTTACTTAGTGCATATTATTCTGCTCCAAAGAAAAGAAACTTCTTTTTTTCTCAAACCCGACTACTTCTGCTTTCTACCTTGTTGTAAACTTTCTTGGAGGCAATAAATCTCCATCCTTAATACCTGATTGAATGGGTGAAAGGCAAGGAGAAAATTAAAAACAAATTAATTAGTTAAAATACATTAACATTAAAAAATTTTTGCTACAGTGCTTCAGGTAGCATCTCAGGACCTCATAATCCTAAATTAATCTGTTTGATATTGTGTAGCCATACTAAAATTCTCACATTTCTCTGAACCCAACTAATTTTTTTAATAATTGCATGCCCTTGAAAATACTGTTCTGAGTGCCTAGAATAAATTTTGCCCTTTCCCACATGACAACTCAGGATCTTCCCAGTGCAGCTGTATGTGGTTCATAGTATACACCTGTGCATGGGTATATGATGAATCTGGCAGCATACTCTGAATCATTAAAGAATTAGTTAATTCTTAATTAGTTAATTAAAGAATTAGTTCATTGTTACTTCCTCTCTGAAGCCTTCTATAGCTTCAAGGTTGGTGAATGCCTTTCCTGTGTTTCCACAGCTCTTTGTATATATCTCATTCTACTTTTTTTTTTTTCTTTTTTTGTGGTACGCGGGCCTCTCACTGTTGTGGCCTCTCCCGTTGCGGAGCACAGGCTCCGGACACGCAGGCCCAGTGGCCATGGCTCACGGGCCCAGCCGCTCCGCGGCATGCGGGATCCTCCCGGACCGGGGCACGAACCCGTGTCCCCTGCATTGGCAGGCGGACTCTCAACCACTGCGCCACCAGGGAAGACCTCTCATTCTACTTTTAAATTCAGCATTTCAAATTATAATTAATGATGTTTATGTCTATCTCATTACAGTGGAAACAGGAAATTATATAAACCTAATCAAATCATCATTAACTCCACCTTAGATGGAAAATGTAACTGAAGGAAAAGGTAGAGGCCTTAGTTAGCAGTTCTTAATAAAGTGTCTTGAGGGAGACAGTCTGCAGTAAATTAAAGATAAGCACAGACGTTATTATTTTTCTTATTTAGAGTAGTTGGACTCCTCCATTGAATTTGGCTGGTTTTATGACTTGATTCACCAAAAGAATGCAGTGCAAGTGACTTTCTTGGACTTTTGATGCCAGATCACAAGAAGACATGAAGCTTCTGCCTGAGCCTCTTGAAATGCTTACTTCCCAAGTTGTTCCCTTTGGAATACTTACACTTAGAATTTAGTGACCATGTTGTGAGGAAGCCCAGGCAGTTCCTGGAGTGACCCTACATGGTGAAGAATCAAAGCTTCCAACTGATAGTCTGACTGTCAATCAACAGCAGTACCATTTTGCCCTCTATGGGGGGAGAAGTATTGGAAGTAGATCAAATAGCCTCAGTCAAGTTGCCCTGGCTACTGCCACAAAGAACACTGATAAGCACTGCCCAGCTTATGGACAACTGAGAAAAAGACATGATCGTTGTTCTAAGCTTCTAATTTTGGAATATTTTGTAATGCAGCAATAGATAACCAGAACAGTAATGACACAGATGTTTGAAAAAGCAAGCCTGCCTGCCCCTAGTCATAAATATTCTTACATATATGAGGAAAAAGTAAATACTTATATGATCCTTGTCTCAAACATATTTAATTGATTTTTCTTTGATGGACCTTACTCTTCAAACATACAAAAAGTGAAGCAATTAGAAATATATTTATATATATATATATATATTTATATATACATACATATACTACATCATAAAATGGTGAAAATTAGAGAGGTCCCTGAGATCATCTACAACTTAATGGAAAAAGAAAAATGAAGTTCACATAATTAGGTGATTTACTCTAGGTCACAAAGATAGTGACAGAAATTATCAAGATTTGACCTTGATTCTAGGTCTGAGCTGTTGAAACTTAAATACAAGTAGAAAAAAAAAGAAGGAAAAGATATATAGCATGTGATCAGAGTTCTAGTTTCCCAAAACTCTCAAGTAGACATAATACGTCAGTTAAAGGACTTTTAAACTTAGAAGTTCTCCTGTATCAGTATCAGCCTATTATTATATCAAGACTGTGTTCAGTGACAGATGGTTGGGTCACTCAGTTACTAGGGGGATATAAATATTTCAAGACTGATTATATATGGGCCTTCAAATTAGAGGAGAAAAATATTTTTATAACATAGCTTCCCTTCCATTAAGTAACTCCTCTTATACACCCATAAGCAAATGTATTCATCTAGGATATCTAGGACTATTTATCTTTCAGAGGAGTCTCACAAAATGAAAACAAAACCACCATCACTCTCTATAATAGGTGATATTTTCAAGTGTGTTTCTAGAATAAGACACTCATTTGTTGGCACGTTGCAGGTGGCTACAAGTATTCTAGCCCAATTTTATAGAACCTTGAAAATCAGTTGAGAAAATTAAGTGCAGTGAGGATGTGAGAATTGATGGCAAAAGACTGGAGATTAGAATCCCTTTCCCCATCATGGGAGCTACAACATACTGAGGTAAGCTGTTAGTGCGTGGCTGTGTGTGTATGTGTGAGGGGGTATGGAATACAGAGAGGCTACTTCTGGTTCATGGTTACATTTGTAGACTAAGAATCATACCAAACACATGTGTTTAGAGCTACCTCTAATCTTAATTTGCAAAGCTTATTTTCTATTATTATTGTACAATCCCAGAGTTCCACTTCTTGTTTTTGTACCTTACTTAAATTCCCACCTCCTTCCTAGGACATCTACTCTCAGAGTTCACATCCTTGGTAGTGCTTTCTTTTACCTCAAAGCGCTGACCTCTCTTTAGTCTGAAACCACAATTAAGCTGTTATCAAAGACAGAAAGAACCATCATCTTAAATAAAAGACTGCTTTCAGTCTTGGAATAAACATTCTTGAGGTATGGAATAAAAAGCCTTGCTTGAAGTGGGAGAAAAGAAAAACAGAAGGACAAATACTTCAAACTACTTTTATTATAAATTACTCTTAGAGTCTTGGATATAAGTTAAGGAAAGTGGTGAGCTCAAGAATGTCTTCCGTATATCTGTGATGCATGTCTGTTTGAATGGCTGAACCTGTCCTAAGATGAAGAGTAGTGGCTATAAGCGAGATTTGGCACAAAAGATCAATTTCATTTTGTATATGTTCAATTTGAGATGATAACTATCTAAAGGGAGATGCCAAGTTGGCAGTTGGACGATTGTGTCTGGAGTTCTGAAGAGAAATCTGGACTAGAGAAAAGCATACAGGAGGGTTGTATAATGGTGATGGCGATGCCAGTGAAAGCTATGGGAGTAGGTGAGATTATGCGGAGAGGTGGTATACAGTGAAGACTGATTTAAAGGCTTTATAAAGGAGGGTGACATGATAAAAAATGATTGACAGTAAGAGTGCAGACAGTCAGAAGAAAAATGCAGAGTGTGATATCAGAGAAGCTAAGAAGGATAGTGTTTCAAGGAGAAAATGGTCACCAGCATCAATTATTCCTTACAAATCAAGTAAGAGGAGAGCTTCAGTCCCATTTCAGCCATTCTACTTTCCAGTCATACAAATTTTTAGATTCTTAAACATGCCATGATCTCCCTCACCTCTGGGCTTTCACACCTGCTGCTCAGTCTGCTTAGAGTACACTTCCTGTCCTTATTGTTGGGTTACTCATTAGTCAGCCTTTAAGGTTTTGACTTAAAAGTTATGTTCTCCAGAAAACCTTTCTGATCTCCCACAAGGTAGGTCAGGAATTTAACCTGTGAGCTCACATTACGCCTTGTGCTTTATTATTATTACTTTTTTTTTTTTCTTAACTGTTATTCCTTCCCATTGAACAGCAGTCTCCATGATGGTTGGAATCATGATTACGTTGTATACCACTATAACCCCAGGAGAGTAATGGGACATACAGTAAATATGTATTCAATATATGCTGAATTAATAGATGAGTGAAAGAAAAGATTTTTTATTCAAAAATTTTCCATCCTGGCTTTTTTTTTTAGGCTTTCCTGATTCCTTTCTGAATGCTCCTCCTTTTCTTTTGAGGCACCTATAATCCTGCCCTTATATGTTGTTGTTCTCAGGGTTCCGTTCTTGCCCATCTTCTCATGTTAATCTATTACTGTGCACACATTCATGCTTTATTTACTGTATTGTGATCAATATCATATATTGATCTTTGACCCCAACCCCTCCAGTGATCCTACCTATATGTCCACTTTTTTATTAAATACTTCTAGTTCAATATTAAACTGGCCCCTAGGTTCAATATAGCCAGTTACATAAGAATAAACTCTCTCTAATCCATTCCTCTACCAGTATCCTGAGACACTGGCATCAACATTGTCCTGGTCATCTAAGGAAAATATCTGGGATTCATCATAGACTACTGTGGCTCTTTGCCCACCATTATCTGATCAGCCACTAATTTTCTTAGTATTTTGGAAATCTTTATTCTATTTCTCATTTTTTTAGATCAAATGCTTATTGTTTTTCAAGTAGTTTTCTGAACAGCCTACTTAATTGCTTTATCCACAGACTCATCGCCCTTTTGTTTATTCTATATATTGTTATCTTTTTAACTGGCCTGTTTCAAACTCACCTGCTTCAAACTCTTTAGTGAGATCCCTTTTCATAAATCTCCCAAACAAGGCAGAAGAGGCCCTTCCTGACATGATTCCTGCCTCCCTCTTGACATTCATGTCTTATTACACCCTCTATCATCACAAAATTGTAGTTCCCTGAACATGCATGCTTTCCATGACCATGTGCATCTATTTTCTCTCCATGGAAGAGTCCTCGCTATGACTCTTGTCAAACCTTAAACAAACAAACAAACAAAAAGTTACTTAAAACACAATCAACTATCAATCTTTTTGTGAAACATGCCATTCCCACGCCCAGACATTAATCCATTTCTGAGATATTCTTCTACTATAAGCATGTTTGTTGCTACATGTTATCATCAAATTCTAATAGTTTCTTTGTCTTTTACTTACTATATTGTAAATTTTTTTAGTTCAAGATACTAGAACTAACTTTCTCTTTTCAAGGACTCGTACAATGTACATGCTACATAAAATTTTATGAGATGAAATGAAAGAGCTTCTTGAAACAGAATTGTTATGAATGTAAAACCCAGTTCTCATCCTGTTAGAATTCAGTTTTTTCTGCAATTAGTCTTGTCCCTAAAGCAACCAAGCTACTGTAATACCACATTCAAAATTAATCAGTGTTAAATTTAGATTAAGTAATGTCATTATTTCTAATAAGATATTGGCATATAACTGGAAAGTATTTTTGTTTATGGTGGTAGTGTTACTAGTTGAATTGATGATCTTGTTAGGGAAATATTTGAGGCATCATGTTTTTTCTAAACTAAGTCAAAATTTAGTAGCCTAGAACTTTTATTACATGTAAAATGTTGAAAAATAAGAGGGTGATACTAGAACTATCAACTAGAAAATTAGTACAGCAACATATCATTTTTTCATGAGTAAACTATAAAGTCAAGTGTGAAAAAATTTTTGTAAATCCCTATGGCAATGGAGAATAGAATTAAAATTCAAGTAAAATTAAATTCTAGAAGATTAATGTTGCCTGTTATATTTGATGACAATAAACATAATACAATTTTGTTAACTTATTGCTTTAAAATGCAAGTTGATAACCAGCTGTGGTACCATTTTAGCCCAGGTAACTACTTGTGTGAGTGTCCCAACAGGTAACCTGAAGTGCAGTAATGGAGAGGCACTTAACTCTAATTTTTTTTATTGTATCTTAAATAAAATTAAAATTTCTTTAGGGACCGTAGTATATTCAGTGGCAACATGAAGAATGTTGTCACTTCTTTACCTACACACCTATCTACCTATCTTTATTTTTATCTTTAATTAAATATCATTTTCTACTGGGGGTATTAAGAATATATAGGTGAGTCTGCAATTACACTATAAGATCTCTTATATGTAGGAGATACTTTTGAAGATATATTTAGTTCATAAATATTGCTCATTAAGTGGGGGGAGGGCACTAAATTTAGTGAAGAGCTGTCCCTATCTACTTGTTGAAATCAGATAACTTTACCTTCCATTAACTTCAGGATTGTGAAACTCTGGTGTGTTGGTAAATTAACACTTTAGTCGATCTTCAGCATATTGGTTCCCAAAACACTGTCCCCAGATCTATATCAGCATCACCTTGGAACTTGTCAGAAATGCAGATTCATGGCCCATCTCCAGAACTACTGAATCCATAATTCTGGAGTGGGGCCCAGCAATTGATATTTTAATAAACCTTCTCATTGATTCTGAGGTATACTATAATTGGAAAAACCCTGCCTTAAAGTACATAGGTTCATGGAATTTTGGAGTCCAAAGGAAACTTAGTAACTCACTCCCTCATTTTCTAGATGATGTCAATAATGATCAAATGACTTGCTCAGGGCAGCTCCATAGCTAACTGCATTGTTAACTCCTGGTTCTGTGCAAACTTATCCAAGCATAGAAGGATCCTTAAAACTGGACACACAAACACTCACATGTGCATGCACAAAGTAGATCTAGTATTTACTTTTTAAGGAGTTTCTAAAATTTTTATCGGCCTCTCAAATGAATTAGACTCATAATTTATAAGCAGTCGTCAATGTCATTTCCTATTTTAAAAGGTAGACTTAATAAGGCTTAATATTCCATCAATGGATATGCCATATACCTACGAAAAGCTTGGTCAGTATGAATCAAATTCATTAATTTATATGTGGGAAACATTTAAGGCAGAGATAGCAAAAAATCTTTTCTGACATAAATCATTCCCAAAAGATATTTTAAAATAAAAAATTTACATTGCAACCCATATATAATTGATTAAACTTACCTATTTAAAGCAGAAACAGATTAAAAATTTGATTCTTTTTAAAGGCTTGACTGCAATTGCAATAGTTTTTTTTTTTTTTGCGGTACGCGGGCCTCTCACTGTTTTGGCCTCTCCCGTTGCGGAGCACAGGCTCTGGACGCGCAGGCCCAGCGGCCATGGCCCAGCCGCTCCGCGGCATGTGAGATCTTCCCAGACCGGGGCACAAACCCGCGTCCCCTGCATCGGCAGGCGGACTCTCAACCACTGCGCCACAAGGGAAGCCCTGCAATAAGTATTTTAATGTTTATATATAATAACCTTTTTTGTAGTGCAGTCAAATATAAAAGTTAGTCAGTACTTTCCTAATTTGTGTATTTGCATGAACAGATATGCTCTTCTTCATAAATTAAGTTGTTCACAGTGTGAAAGCTTTGTTTCTCTAAAGAAAAGGTAGAAGAAATGAATGGAGATAGATCCCTTATAAAGAGTTCCAATTGTGCCAAAAGGAAATTGCATTTTCCCAAGAAGTTCTTGTTGATGGAGAAAACACAAGACACCAGCTAAAGTCCCATTTCAATGAGCCCCTTTGAACAAAACTGCATGCCCTAGATTCATTACTTTGGAAGATAAGTCAAATCCACAGGGTTTCCCAAGGAGTTCAAATTTGATTTTCAGTCTTATTCTGATTATTAATATGTTTGGTCAACAAGGTAGTTAAAATATCTGCTTGAAAAAGAGTCATAAATATATATGCTATACTTAATTAGGCCTATCACCACCTCCTTACCCCCACTCCCCCAATCCCAATAAATCAAGATGAACAAAATATATTGTGTTTTTACTTAACTTGCCCATTTTATATCAAGTCACGTGCAGGCAGATAGTCACATAGAATAAGTCTGATAGTTCCATAGAATTAGGTTAAATACTGCTGGAACTCCCAGTAGTAAAATAATAATACAACTTCCCTGGGGCCTAAGGTAAGGTGTTTTCAAAGATTAGGTTACCAGCATAAATCTGACTGTGAGAATGTTTTTCCTTGAGCACGGTTAGGACCTGTCACAATATCCTAGGATCCAGTGGCATCCCTTTAGTAAACCAAGATAGGAAAACTGTCTAAAAGTTTCCAGGAAATTGGAACCACTGTTTTCTACATCTAGCAATGCACAGGACTATAGGTATAATAATGTTTTTAGTTCAAGTGTGCAAGTTGAAAGTCAATCACGTCCCACTTGTAGATCAAATCTTTATGATAATATACTGGTCTGATCTTGGATTAGAATTTGTTATTTTTGAGATTTATGGGACATATAATATTATAGTCTCATGCAGTGTAGACAAACCCAACTTTGAGATAGATCTATCTCAAAGATAGTCTGTCTAGTACCTGAGAGCTGCAGATGTTTGAGCAATAAAATAGCATTTGTTAACTATTTACAGCTGAACTCTTGGAATTTATATCATGTATTAGATAGGAAACATGTGGGAAAAAATCCAGAGATATCTCCCTCTTCAGAAAGCATGTAGTAATTTAAACTTTCTGCCTGTATATGGTCCTGTAAAATTTATACAGGAAGAAATTAAATGTATAAAATGATTTATAGGTGGATTAAGAAAGCTTGCAAGTTTGGGATTTCATACATCTTCATGAAAACAGTTATAAATCTCTGTAACCTAAATTGCTTATCCTAGCTCTACAGAAGCAGCATAAACAGAGCAAGCAATTATCTGTAATAAACTTTTTCTTTAATATTGTGGCAATCCCATTTTCTTAACATACTTGTCATAATACGTCTTGTGCTCTCCTAGAGTCAAAAACTGTGTCCTAGTGGCCCCTGCTTTTTGCAGTTGGGCAGACACTGTAGCTACTGTGGGTAAGTCAACATGGTAGTAACATTGAGAGCAAATTATTAAGAGGAATGAAATTTTAGCTCTACCTTTTGAGAGCTAACACATTTTTTATAAGCCAAACATTAAAGTTTTTACTGCCTATATGGACAGTTTCAAAATAATATGTTCTGTTTATAGTTTTCAGAATATTTATAAAATAAGTTCCAGGTTCTGTAAAGTACTACACGCAATTTGAGATATTTAATGAATTGAACAATATCATAAACATGAACCACTGATGTAAATGTTCAATCTGTGTCACTAAGAATTAATAATAATCCATAATTTAAAATTTGCAATTTAAATTTAAACACATTAAATCATTAAAATGACACTAACTTTAATGCTGAAGTTCCATTGACCATCATGCAACAGAAGTTGGAAAGTGGAGGGCTAAGCTAACCACAGACATTTATTTCAAGGAGTGTTTTAGTGATTTTTAAGAAAATTTAAGGACATGTGCAGGGTATCTCTTCAAAACTCTTTGTCTCTGTTCTTTACAGTTCTGTATTATCATTTTTTAAATGTTAGTACTTTATGCAGATTTACTTAGAGATAGTTGTACTGATTTCCTGGGAGGAAGTAGGAAGCAGAAGAGATACAGATCTTGGAAAACAGCTTGAAAATGAATAGAATGAGGTAGAATTGTATTCCAGTTGAGATACTTGTTTCATTGCTTTAAGTTTAAAAAATAAACTAGTCCTCTTTTTTTTTTCCTTTTACTACACACTTCCCTTTAAATCTGAGTCAAGGAGTACTTCTCTCTTGCATAAAATTACAAACTCACTTGCTTACAAGGACCAGGCAGGTAAAACACTTGAGTGTCAAGGGCCAGACCAGACACTGGTCTGATCCAGTCAGAGAAAGCAGCAAACAAGAGAATAAAAGAGTTGCCCACATGAGCAAGCTGATTTTCATGACCAACTGGGTAATGACATTTGGTAATGGAGAGCCAGATTTTGCAGTATTCCAGAGAATTTAAAAATCCAAATTTAAGTAGTATCTTATGGTTATTAAATGCTGGCTTAATTAAATTAAAAAAGTATGCTGGCCTAAGAAAAAAATATCTACCTCTATTTTTCAGTCTCTAAGCTAGTCTCAATCTCTTTAGGGAAAAAAAGTGAAATATTTATGGCATTGTACATTATCATGAGATTCTAAGGGCATTTCTTTTAGATCACTATTCATTAGTGCATTTACACTCATATTGGCCCTGAATCTGAATGTTCTTTAACAACAATAAGCACTTACTGTGCATGTGACATAATTCTTGGTGTTGTAGATGAGAAAAAAGAAAGAGAAGACTTAGTGTCTGACATTCAGGTAGGGAACTTTAAAACATAAATGTGAGCCATGAATCAGTTCCTATGTTTTATGATTATAAATTATACATGAAATATACCAGTATGTGCAATGACTTTGAGATGTCTTTTTCTTGTTTCTTTATTGATATATTATCAAAATACAAAATATTCTGTAATCACACAATAATATTTACTATATACCTGCTTTATATGCTAGCAGCAGTGTATCTATATTTAATAAAACATTTCTGCTTCCATAATTCACAGAATAATATAGAAGAAAAGTACAGAATTTGGGGTAAATGATTTCTGTTACTGTCTCAGATTGGTGTGTGACCTTGAGCCAATCTGTTCATTTCAGAGCTTAGTTATCTAAGCTATTAGGTGAAGATCAGGATCATTCTTTCCTAATATGAGACAATAGAGATGAATATTCTTTGTCAAATGTACAAAACTATGAAAATGCTGATTACTATCTCTAATCAGTCTTCTAACAAAAACTGCAGCGAAAACAAAAAATGAAATGGATGTGGCCATAAACTTTAAAAAGATCTCAGTCTCATTGGAGAAGCACCCCAAATATTTCTGTTCATTTTTTTATTTTTAAGTATAATTAACTCTGTAATCTGTCATACATCATTATTTGGGGCAACTTTCTTTTCTCAATCTATCCATAATTCTTAGAGTGACTTTCTCAATATTGATTAAATAGTTTTATGGGGCCTTCACATTTTCTAAGCTATTTTCTAAATGTATTTACTGTAAGTGACCATTTTTCACATTGAAGAGAAAAAAAAACAATTTTAATTGACTCGAATATAGTAGATAATCATCAGGCCTTTCCCTAATATCTTTTTGTGACGCAGTTAAGTGCTTATTTTACTGCTTTTATAGGACCATTTTTTACCACTTTGTGCAGTGTATGTGTTCAGATATATGAAACCTGTTTTTAAAAGTGACATTGTACATAGCGCTACGGCTCATTCAGATTCAGCAAGATGTCAACTCAAAATCATAACAATTTATACATCATTGGAGATGGTGTTACTGATTGCATATGGAGTTTAATAGGCCTTTACTCTTAGTCCTGAAATCACAGACATTCATCTTCTCATGTTTACAACAACAACTGCAACAATAAAAATTAAATAAAGGTGTTTAGAAACATTTTTCATTCACCCAAAAGTACAACAGAGTAGAAATGGTGTGTGACAAACTTTAGGTCAAGAAGAATTAAAATTGATATGTGATAAATCATTGCAGAATGGAACCTTCAACAGAAAACAGTGAAGAATTTACTATCAGCTCTTGTCTTTGTATATGTAATTAGAGGAGGAACCATACAAGGAGTGGGTCTGGTAATTGTCAAAGTCAGTAGCTACATGACGTGAGAATATCTGGAGATGATGGCTTGTGATTGCCTTTTCACTTGTAATTCAGATATGTTGGCATCAGAGAGCAACAAGAAACATTTTGAAAATATATTATGTTCTTCAGGCTAGAATTTCCTTGGTGAATCAAATCAATATTAGCAAATTGTTCAACCAAGATGCCTCTCTACTAAGTGAATGGAAATTACTAGGTGAAATCATGGTAAATTTTAGCTACTCGCATCTGAAGAAAGCAGCGTGGCGTGATTGAAAGGGAATAGCCTTTAAAATCACACTTTCCTGGATTGGGTTCCCAAAGCTGACATTAACCAGCTATAAAACCATGGATAAATAATCTCTCTGATCCTAAGTTACTTCAGTTCTAAAAGGGGAAAAATACATACATCAATAGGCTGTTTAGGATTAACAAATTAAATTTGAAAAAAATACTGTCATTTTAATTGTAGTACAGGTTATAGGGCAGTTATTATTATTATTATTATTATCATTTCCAATAGAGGTCATAATTAGAACTAGTTCCAATATGCTCTGCATCCCAATTTACCACAGTTACCAGAAGAAGCTCAGCCTTTTCCGGTCACACTTTATCTTCATGGCTCTGTCTGTATGTCTCCTAAATTGACTCAGACTACCACAAATGAGACCCTGGCAGTAGACGTTCCACTGTGCCCTATGGAACCCATGGCCTGTCACTGGCAATATTTCCTGTATCCTCAGTATAATTAAAGTCTGACTTCACACTGACAGCTTTCAGGTCCCACACCTCCACCTTCCCCTTTTGCACCACATCTGACAAGATGATGGGAAAGCCCAGGTGCTCCATCCCTTGGCACCGGCATGGAAGTTCAAGCCATGCAAAGCCCAGGGCAGGCATGGGAGTTGTCACCCAGCAGCAACCTTTTTCCACAACATATACTAATGCCACCACCACTCTCTTCACTTAAGCTGTTAAGGATCTTGGGTGCCTGTTCAACTCTCTCCAGAAAGTCCCATTGTACGAGCAGTAAACTTTTTCATAAATTCTTGGTGCATGTGTGGCATAGTCTGGGCATCGAAACAAATTTTAGATGTATGTGTTGGAAGAGGAGTTGCACCCATTCTCCAGGAGGCGTCCACACAATGTTCAGTCTCTTCCTTATCATTTGTTTATGTTTTTGCTCTAATTGAAACCTGGCAACTTCAAGAATCCTGATCCCATTCATCCCTCTCAACTGGTGGCTATCCTTTTGCCTCATACATGCCACTGGAGGTGGAGTTTTGTCTTGGGTAATTCTCATTTCCTCTTCTAGACCATTGCTTCTTATCCTCCCTAAAACAAACAAACAACAAAAATACACCTCCGGATCCTGTGGACCAAAGACTTATGGCTTCACTATAACTTTGCTGTCATTTTTAAGGCATATTCCAAAGATAATTTATCTTGAATAGGTCCCCACCTCCTCCACTATCTTCAAACTCAAGCCACCTACATTTGACTTGGACTTTTGCAATAGCTGTCTAAGAATTGTACTGTGGTGGTCTGAATAATGGCTCCATAGATATTCATGTCCTAATTCCTGGAACATGTGAATGTTACCTCATATACCAAAAGGGACTTTACAGCTGTTATTTAATTAAGAGTCTTGAGATGGAGAGAGTATCTTGGATTATGCAAGTGGAACCTAAATGGAATCTCAAGGGTCCTTACAGGCAAGAAGCAAGAAGGTCAAAGAAGGAAGTAGGAGACAATAAAAGCAACATTTTGGATAGATGGGAGGAAAGGGGGCCACAAGCTAAGGAGTGCAGGTGACCACAAGAAGATAGAAAAGGCAAGGAAAAAGATTTTTCCCCTTGATATTAGGCCTGGGAAACTAATTTTGAACGTCTGGTCTCTCAAACTGTAAGATAGTTAATTTTTGATGTTTTCAGGTGCCAAATTTTGGCAATTTTTATAGTGGCAATAGAAAACTAATTCATTTGCCTTTT
Source organism: Mesoplodon bidens (assembly GCF_964165515.1). Lineage (NCBI taxonomy): Eukaryota > Metazoa > Chordata > Mammalia > Artiodactyla > Ziphiidae > Mesoplodon > Mesoplodon bidens. The sequence continues at coordinate 56,504,895 of NC_138165.1, forward strand.
GCTGCTCTTGCGTCCTTATAATCTGCTGGTGATAAGGTATACAGTGTGTTTCTTTTAAAACACAGATGTTTCTTTTAAAACACACATTTCATTTTCCTGCTTAAAATGCTCCAGTGACTTCCCATTTCAGAATAAAACCTAAAGTCCACACCATGCCCTAAAGGCCTCAATGGTTCGGTTCTGACTACCTCTGTTTCATTACTTTCCCCTCTTTCACGCCACTTCAGCCACACTGGAATCCAGTCTCTTCCTTGGACACATCAATCGTGTGCCTGCCTCATTATCCCCTCACCTCATTACTATCTCAGCTCAAGATAGATGTTTTTTCCTTAGAGGGCACCTTCCGGACCACCGTACCCAAACAGTAGCCTCTGCCACTCTCTAACCTTTGCCCAGCTTTCCTTTGTATTCTTCTTCTATTTTTTAGCTTAGGTTGCTATTATATCACCTATTAATTTGCTTATTTTCTTTCTTTTCTTCTAGAATGTAAATTCCAGGAAGAGACCAGGGGCTTTATTTTTTTAACAGCTCTATCTCCAGCACTTAGAATAGTGTCTGCCTAATAATAGGCAATCAATACATATTTGTTGTATTAATTATTTAAACTCTTATAGTAACGATATTACTGTCTATATTTTTACATACCTAACAAGCCCCTTATGATGTTCTTAGCACTGCTTATATGCCTTACAAATTGAAATGCATTTAGTCTTCATGTCAACCCTACAAAGTAGGTACCTCTATTACGTAAATTTTATAGATAAGGGAACTGAGGGACAGAGAGGTTAAAAAATTTGCCCGAAGTCACAAAGCTTGTAAGTAATCGTCCTCCAGAGTTCATGTGTTTAACCAGCAGGCTGTGCTGTCTCTCTAGTAGTTGTATCAAGCAAACATACATTGTACTAGCCAATTGTATTTTTTTCCTAAATATAATGTACTTTTTTCTATTTAGATGTTTCTTTCAATTTTCTTTTTTTAAACCTCTTTTATTCGAGTATTTACAGATTCATAGAAAGTCATAAAGATAGTACAAAAGAGTCCTAACCCCCTTTCCCCCGGTGGTTATATCTTACATAATTAGAATACAGTATCAAGTCCAGCAATGTGACATTGGTGCAATATGTGTATAAAGTTCTATGTCATTTCATCACCTGGAGATTCCTGTAACCAGCAAACTAATCAAGATAAAAAATAATCACAATCAATACAAATATCCCTTGTGCTACTGCTTTATAATACCCATTCCCTTCCCACCACTGCCAGCCCCTGGCTACCACTAATCTGTTTTCCATCTCTATAATTTTGTTATTTCAATACGATTATATAAATAGAATCATGCATTACGTGACCTTTTGAGTTTGACTTTATTTTCTTTAGCTTAATGCCCTTGAAATTCATGTAAGCTGCCTTGTGCATCAATGGTTCATTCCTTTTTATTGCTGAGTTGTATTCCATATTTCAAATATAATTTATGATCTTTTTCTCAATATAAAATAATTAAAGTCTAAGAGAGCAACACATTAAATGCATGTTTTGAAAGGTAGAAGCAGATTCTGCTGGAAGAAAAATCTGTTCTTAAAACAGTCAAAATTAACAGAATTCTAATAGACATTACATAGACATGTTAACTTCAAAATATGACAGTTAACAATTTAGAAATTTAAGATTAATTTTAAATAAAGTTAATGTTCAGAAATGCATGCATATTTAAAAATAAAATCATGTTCCGTCACCTGTCACCAGACTATAAATTTGCAGTTGTGCTATTCAGGAGATCACTGGGTGCTGGCTAGAATGAGCACATGCACACAGCTGCCCACATGAGCCTAGGTATGTTATATAGCAGAGTATGGACAGTCACCTTCTGCATATGGAAGATGACCTCAGCCCAGATTACTTTTCTTGGCGAGGGAGGGCAGGGGTTGGAAGCCTAGGCAAGGCAGGGAGCTTCTAGAGTGCTGGGTGCTGGGGAGGGTGCAGATTGGACAATCATTGTGTTCAGATTAGTTTGAGATGGTTTGTTGCTAGACTGGTCTTTGTGTCTGTGTCAGTCCCTGTGTCCAGAGATGTCAGGTTTGGGTGTAATCAGTCTCTCCACTCTGTTGTTTTGCTCAGAAAATTTGCATGCCTAGATTAAATATATCTGCCGTGAGATGGTCTGTCAAGAGCATGAATTTTCATCATCTGAATGGCATCATCATGGTCCTGGATGAAGCCTTGCTTCCCTTTCTAAGAGCTTGACTCCATGACAGCCATAGCCAGGAACAGGATGAGGGATCACACCCTGCTCTCGTTGGAGCTCAGGCTCCCATTGCTTCAATTCTGTCTCATCAGCCTGGCTGTAAGTTTCCCAGAGTCAGCTCTAGCCATAGAGCCTTGTTTTTCTCCATAGCTGCCCAAGCTGTAGTGTTGAGGAGCCACTACTATTAGAAGCATAACAGATACAATTACTTAATAAGTCTGAGTCTCAGTTTCCTCATTTGTAAAAAGAGAGCAAATATTCTAACATGTGGTAATTGGGGTGTGGTCAATATTAAATAACCTCTGGCATGTGAAACATATAATCCATTGTCTTGCATGATAAAAGCATGCAAAATAATGTTTAAAATATATTCTGTATATTCTAAATACAGAATGCTTAGCTATGTGTCCCTTAGATTCAGCTGGAAGTATTTCTTTAACATGACCTATAAACAGTTGCATTTTTGCTGGCATAATAATCACATAAAAACCATACCAAGAGGCACCCTGGAGAAAGAAGGAAAACCACACCCAGCCCAATTTGGGGGAATACATACTAATTTTTTGTGTGTAGAAGTTATCATGATTATTATTATTGTTTCTTATGGCATTACATTGTTAGGATGTGAAAGAGTTTTTACCACAGAGTTCTAAATCTTATTTAGATTCTTAGTAGCATTCTGAATTAAATGTTATCTCAACCTATACATTTGAACTAACATAATTCTTAAGCTATAACAGTAATTGGGAAGAGAACAAAGTAAATCCATAGCAGCAGCCAAAAGAATAAGACAGGTCCATGAGTATATTTCAACACATTAAAAAAGGCAGAAAGTTGACGGAAGCCTGATAATAAGTGAAAAAAAATAGAATAATAATAATATTAATGATATGCTAGCCAGAATAATGTGGGAGGGAGCTCCAGTGAATGAACTGTAGAAAGACTTCAGTCTTGGTGTCCACAGTACTGGGTGATTAGTTTAGAAAGGGGCTGAAGTTCGGAAGTTCAAACGGAAGTTCATTGGAAAGCTGCCTATGAAACAGCTGCTCTAGGGCTTTCCTCTCCTACTCTTCACAATCCCTCTCCCAGCCCCTAGTTATTCCACTAACAGCTACCAACATCCTGGTGTTTTCTCCTGAGCAAAACCTAGAAGACATTACACTAAACATATTTTGCAGACTGTAGAGAACTAAGGCTCCCACTGTTAGCATAGACATCAAAGAATAAAACTCTTTATTCTACAATTTTGAGAGTAAATAATCTAATGGCTAGTTCTCTCTCTCTGCTGAATTCATGCTGGTTATCAAACCCTGCCGATGCATATGGCATTTCCCTATCTTCTTAGTAAGAGGAGAGATTTAACAAGAGCACAAATCCTGGCACTCCACATTAGGGCTGGTTATGGGAGAATACTAGCATTAATAATGCTGTTCTTATTCTTATGTGGATATCAAAGGGTCACCAGCAGAATGAGAAATACCTATATAAGCCAACCAAAGAAAAAAAAAACAACTGACAGGGAAGGAAGGAGACATTTGATAGTAAATAGAAGACAACTAAAAAAAAATCCTAATTACTACCATCAAAGGGAAGAATGCTATGAAAGGAGATGATCAACACATTCAGAACCCAGGTTTGTTTTTTGTTGATTTTTTTTTTTTGCAGTACGTGGGCCTCTCACTGTTGTGGCCTCTCCCGTTGCGGAGCACAGGCTCCGGACGCGCAGGCTCAGCGGCCATGGCTCACGGGCCCAGCCGCTCTGCGGCATGTGGGATCTTCCCCGACCAGGGCACGAACGCACGTCCCCTGCATCGGCAGGCGGACTCTCAACCACTGCGCCACCAGGGAAGCCCCAGAACCCAGTTTTTAAAAATACCAATAAAATAGTAAGAACTCTAAAAAGTTTGATCAAGGGAAACATAGGCATGGCAAAAAAATTTTAAATACACATATGCACACCAGTATACACACGCTTTGGAAATGAAAAAGAGTGGGTCTATCTCATAAAAACTAGCAAATGAAAGGAATGAGAAAATGTAAGTGTGCTAATATTTTCATCTTACATAATAGAATGCCAAGTGATAATGTGGAAAGTAAATGGAACATGAAGTAGTAATAGAGATTTGATTATACAAGACCTCAGACAAACTATATAAATGAGGAAGAAGAGGAAAGAAAAAGGAGGTGAGGCATAAGTTAAACTATCACCTTACATAGCAGGAGGGTTTTATCTCAATTAGGAAATAGTAGTTTAAGCTTACACTTTTAAATTACTGAAATAACCATCAGAGATTAAAATGGAACAGTAGGGTTGGCGTCGGTGGGGAAGAAGATGATGAAAGAACAAGTGTTTATTATAAGTCCTCTTGTACTATTTTTTTCACCCTGACATTTAAATATTTTAAAAACTAAAGTAAACATGCTATTTAATCAGATAGATTTAAAACAATAAAGTCAGTTAAACTGGTTACATTTAACATGGTTTGACAAAGTGCATACTAATCTGACATTTATCAGACTGATTTTGTCACTGAAGAGGCAAAATAATCACATTCATAGACTGTGTAGCCATAGCTCAAAGCTGTGTCTTCATTGTACATTGTGTAGTCTAATGAATATTTGCTGGTGTTTAGAGGATACTTTTTGTTGCATTTCACTTAAAACATGTTATTAAAATAGAAATACTTGTTTATTGTAGAAACTAAAAGGAAAAAAGAACAATAAAAATTGCTTTTAATCCAATGACTGGTCCTTTTAAATTACTATCATGCTGTAATACAGTTATTTTCCTGAGGAAGAATTCTCAGGAGGGAATTTGACATTTTATAGTACTCTGTGCATAAGCTCACATATTATTTAAAATAAAATTTATAATTTAGACGTATAAGTCATTCCAGCTCTAAGTTTTCAGTTATTGAATAATTTAGCCTTTTTTTTTTTGCTATGCAGTTTCAGAAGAGAAATATTAACTACAGCAATAGTTACACAGGAGACCTAATAAGAAAAGAAGGGAAATATTTTTTAAATAATAAATGCATGTTATTTCCATTTCAGACATATGTGGCTTTATTTGTTCATTTAAAAGTATAATTTCATTTTTTTCCTTGAATTTACAAAATAAACATTAGGGAAAAATTGAAATTTAGTCTGATTCTTTGACATTCTACCGTTGGATCATATGCCAGTTTAATAGGCCTGTGAACAATTAACAGATACATCACTGGAAATGAAAACAAAGTAATCATCATCGCAATGATATAATTTTTCCTAATTTTTTGGTGTCGATTGAGTTAGTATTTGCAACAGACCTCTTTGTCATCATAATACTCTTCTATGAAGATTTGCTGTTGACCATATCACTTGATTTCCAGATCATCTGGATTTTTAAATCCATGAAATTCCATAAATCATGAATTGTAAGACAAGCACACTGCTGAATGCTGAAGATACAAATGTACATAAACATAGTATTTTTCCTCAATTAAAAGAAAAGCATAAATATAAATTGATGTAGAAGTGTCTAAATAAAGTTCATATATGTTCTTAGGAGAGAGGGGTTACTAAAACCTGGTTCCCTACTAAAGCTTCTTACAGGATGTTGGGAAGCAGAATGAAAAGTAGATTAAGAGAACTTGCTCGGAAGAGAGAAGAGTAAGTGGCACGAGGTAGTGACAAGGCAGATATAACTTCTTTATATTTGCGCTGAAAAGTTTTTAAGCCTGTGCCTCTCAGAATTTTATGGAAATATGAATCCCATGGGCATCTGGTTAACCTGTGGGCTTGAGTCCGCCAGTGTGTGGGTGATCTGAGATTCTGTGCATGAAACAAGCTCCCATGTGAGGCCTGTGCTGCCGGTCCCAGGACCACGATTGGTTTAGTCACGGCTGATTCCACAGAGATTCAAAGCAAATGTTTTGAACTGTGTGCGTATTTACTGAAGCAACGGAGAAGGTCATGTGTAGGAAAATGATTCAGGGAAAAGCTCTTCCTCTCTCTGGGGTCTCCAGTTTCTCAGTTGTTTGCACTTACCTTCCCTAACTGACTTCCAGGGAGCAGGTTCTGCTTAAGTCCTTAAGTCCTCCTTATACACTGATGCTTGCCTTTGCCCTACCACTCACTTTTCAAAAAGTGATTCTTCCAGTTTCCAGGAAACTGTGGCTTGTTTATTTTATAAGCATTTGCTTATTTCACCTCTACCTACTAAAATAGGCATCACTCTCCTCAACTAGTTTCAGTGCTGTTGTTTTAACTTCAACTTGATGGTTAATACAGCTTTTACTCTAGCTACTTCCAACCAGTCTATATGTATTGCCTGTAACCCAGACCTGAAAATATGTGATCCAATATAGGTGGTCAATTAGTTACATGTTAAACACATTTGATGGGGTATTTCTTGATATGGTGATCTAACCATTGACTTTACCAGTTATGTCTTAGTGCATAAGAAAATGATTACCTTTGAAATATTTAAAATGTAGGTTTTATTGCTCTGCATTCAAAATTTTTTATTCAGTACCTCTGCTGTAAGACTGAAGAAACTGCATTTTTAATTAGCACCTAGATGAGTCTGATTTTGTGTGAACCTCTCCTAGGGAGGTACCATTCTCTTGGAACACCAGGACATCAGGACAGTTGATGAGCATGAATAGAGATATCTGACAACCTCTCTGCAGGTAGTGATTCTTGAAAATGGGATGTTATCAATTTGAAGCAATTGGAAGAACTATAATTGAGATTGCATTAATGATCTGACCATAAACCTAATGAGTTATTTTGTTATTAACAAACAAAGAAAGGAAGAAATTGACCTTCAAATTGGGTTCATTTTGGACTCTAAGGTAGAATGTCATTCAACTAAATGCTCATTATACCTGATCCTTAGATGAAAGGTAGTTTTTCCCCAAAATATATTAAAAAATGTTATGTTAATTTCACATGTTCAGCACTGGATAATGCTAAGATGTCAAAATGTCTCTGGAATAGGAAACTAACTAATGTGTACACTAGAAATATTGCAAGTAAGAGATAATTGCCATTGGGAATTTGCATGAACCTGAATCTTAAATAGTTCTTGTGCTAAAGCTGGTCTCTAAAAATAGAAATTTGAGAACAGAGAATAGGGCCTCCATGAGGTATTATACTAAATTAAACTAACCAATCATTAATTTTAGAAACATCGATCAAAGATAAATCCCTTATTAGAGCAGTATTGAATATGGCAACTTTACGTCACTGTGTATCAATCACCAATTCCTCTGTAAGGGGCCATTACCCAACTTAATGACCATTTACCCAATTTAAAACTATAATTAAGAATTTTCAAGTATAGTCAATCTGTGACTACATTTTTATACATTATAATGTCTAGTGACAAATATGAAGTTTTTAAAAATATTTAACTTTCATTAAATGAGAAATTATTGTCCTTACTCTGAGTATAGTGTAGAACGAGATGAGTAACTAGTATAAGATTTAAACAAAAAATAACATCTTTCTCCCTCCAAGTCTACTTTAGAGCTATGTTTTTCTTGTATCGAGTCCTACAGATCAATAATATACAAATTCCAAAGTGATTGTGAAATGTATTTCATATTCTAGTTAGTTAATGGTCCAATGAGAAATTTAATGATGGGGTTTTTGTTCATTTATTTATTTTCAGAATTTTAGAAATTATTTTTAAGATAATAAAAAATGTTCCTATGGAGAATATGACATAAAGTATAACAAATGACATTTAACTACTTTTTAAAATACTGGGAATGCTTAATAACTACAGAAGTCAAAATTTCCCCTTTGAATTTAAATAAAATTACCAGAATGTTCCATTTGGTTATAATGTAGACTTAAGAGAATTACTGTCACTCTGAGGTACTGGAACTTTGCAGTATAGTGATCACCAGGGAGAGAATTGCTCAGTGGGTTTCAAGGAGCTGCAAGTCAGTAAAGCAGGGCAATAAGACAATTGGAAATAAGAATAATAATACCAGTAGCTAAATGCACTGCCATTAATGTGCCCAGCATATAATAGAATATTTAGTAACATCTACAGATGAGCTCTTCTCTGTATATAATTTTTCATCTAATTTCCCAACAACCCTATTATCCCCATTTTACAGATAAGAAAACTGGAGCCCCAAAACATTACATAACTTTCCCAATTCAACTGCTAATCTGTGATAGAAGCAGGTGTTGACTTCAGATCCATCTGATATGAAAAGTTTATGCTCTTAATCACTATTAGGGAATAGAGAAAATTTGTGAAGTCTGACTACTTTTGAACATCCCTTAAATCTTTCATAAAAACATGTAAAATTGGTAGTCAAAATACCACTCTTCAATATTCATGATCAGGCCAGTATTTCTTATGTATTGGATTAGACGACTGTTTATTTGGTGGTGGGTGAGGTGGGTTTTTGTTGGTCTTTATCCCAAATAGATTAGATAGACAGATATTTAACTAGTAGAATCACACACTGTATAGCAAGACATTCACATTCTGGAAGGCACATGCAAACTGAGGCAAATTAGAGGAATCATAAATTTACATATGCCATCCATTGCTTGCTCTGAGGTTGAATACTTTTAAGGGCTTTATTAGAAGAACTCATCAGCACTAAGTAACTACTTTCCTTCTCTTGCCTATACTCTCCAAGTCCTTTCGTTCCATTGGCATACATTTTATGCACCTATGAAATACTTCTACTGAACCCTTTATTGGAAGCACGATACAAAGCACTATGAATAAGAACATAGGAGAAAAATTTCCTCCTGAAGTAGGGATCTAATTTAGCCAGCATTTGTTTGTAAAAAGCTCAACATTAACCACCATCTACAGTCTGAGTAGTGACCTAGGTACTGGTGATGTAGGTAGATGGTCCCTACTTTAAGGGGAACTTAGTTCAAGTGACAGCCAGATAAAAAGACAATTTCAAGTTCAATGTAATAAAGGCTATAATAGGAATCCATGCAGGGTACCAAGACAGCACAAAAGAAAATCTCTTAATCCAGGTAGAGGGAGAAGTGTGACCACCCAGAGTAGAGTCTCAACATGAAAAGTAATATTTTGGAAGAAAAAGGGCCAGAGGCATGCGCTTTCTGTCTGGACAAGGACCAGTCCTGAAATTCAGGTACACTGACTGCCCTTTAGTAGGATGGTATGTAGGTTGAAGCTGTGGATAGTATGGATGTATAGAAGTTAGTTTTATATTTTGACTTAAAATAGATTAAAAATATTGATAAGCCAAACATAATTTTAAAGTATATAATGATATAAAAATGTGCTGTTATCTTCTGAAGCTTCTGGATTGGTAAACACATTGACGTGCTGAGAGGGTGATGCACCCAAGGCAGGGCATGCCTCCCCCCATCCCCAAACATTTTTCTGTACATCTCTTCCATTTGGCTGTTCTTAGTTTTTGTCCTTTATAATAAACCAATACAGGTAAGCCACACACACACACAAAAACCCAACTCCCTATGTTACTTATCATGTGAAAGTACTGCTTATTGAATTTATTTTGATCAGAAAATATTGGTATCAGTATAGACTCAAGCTACTTGCAGAAGCAGCTATAATCCTGTCTGATGACTTTTTTCTTCAGTTAACTGGCCACATGTGTCATTGCCTGACTCATAGCAAGGTATTGTGATGCTTGAGAATGATTTAGAGTTTTAACCTACTTCAGAGGAGATCATGTCTCCAAACGCCACAAAGAATGCCATCATTATATTAATGAAATTCCCATTAGAGGGTTCTTGGGATGATAAAGTGGCAACAAGGATTAGCATTTCCAGGAGAAGCATTACATTTTCATGACAACCATTCTCCCCTGTGTTTCAAAAGAATGGAAGGTGGTCCCCAAACAAGGAATTGTTAAGACAGGAGCCAGGCTTTCAACTTGGCTGATTGGACATGGTAGTTTTCTGCCTTTTATTGGATGAGATATTTTAAAGTTCTCTGACTATAATAACAAACTACCTTTTACTTATGTCATTGGTCTTCTGAATTTCATGGTTTACTTTTTACTGTATTGTGTGGATGGTAAGCTCTCTCCCAGAACGTTAGATGGTATGCTGAGAGAATTCACTGCTGCATAATTTATTCTCAGGGAGTGTAGTACTAGCCCAGACAAGAGGAGTAAAAAAGAAAAACATAGTGATAGAAGTGCTTCTATCTGTTAAGGTACCAATAAGAGGAAAGTCTTACCAAAGAAAAGTAGAATTTCCAAAAATTGTGCTATAAGAGCAAAAGTCTAGTTTATGCTAAACCACAAAATTTCCTCAGCAGGTCACTGACTGGGGAAACAAATGGAAATATAGATTTCTTCTTGTCAGTAAGTGCATAATTAATCAAGTTACTTGGCTGTCTTTTCTCTACTTAAATGGTACCAAACTGGCAATTGTTTATTTTTTCTATTTAAGTTCAATCGATGTTTTGGCTTGCTTTATTATTTCTTCCCTCCCTCTTCTATTCCTTCCAACCAAATGTTCTTTTTGATGGACTTAATATTTTATTCTGTAGCTGAAATGGCACTATTTTTCTGCCAAAAATTTAGTTAGTAGGCGCCATTGTGGACTTAAGGAGCATTCTAACTCCAAGACTAATTAAGAATTCAGTCAGTAATCAGTTTCATTCCTCCCAGAAGTGCCAGTTTCCATCTCCACTGAGGCCAGAATCTTACAGAATAAATGGTGTCTTCTCTCAATGCCTTTACAGAGTTAGGAGGCAGCCCTCCCTTATCTAGACCAGTATTACCAACTAGAAACATAATGCAAGCCACATAGGAAATTAAAAATTTTTTAGTTGTCACAGTGAAAAAAAGACATAGGTGGTATAATTTTAGTAAGCTCTTTTATTTAACCCAGTATATCCAAAATATTATCATTGCAGCAAATAATCAACATAAAAAATTATCGAGATATTTTGTGGTCTTTTTTTGTTTTTAACTAAGTCTTCAAAATTCAGTGTGTATTTTATACTTCCTGTACATCTCAATTCATACTAGCCACATCTTAGGGGCTCAGTAGCCACCTGTAGCTAGTGGCTACCATAGTGTACAACACAGGTTCAGAGGATGGTAATATTTTCAGAGAAGAGTGTTCACGTGCATTTAACAAACACATATAATCCTATGTCTTCAAATTGTCTTCCACAAGATTAATAGAATTTAATAAAATAGCAAATAAATCAGAAATATTATATTTACATGATGATATTTATAGGGATATGTACCAAAAGGTGGTATCACTTATTTCATTAAGAGAAAAAGAAATTAAACAAAAAATGAAATCCAAAGTGTTATTAATTTAAAAAATATATTATTTAAATTACATTTCATATAAAGCAACAAAGGGAATAGAGCTATGTTATGATTTGTCAACTGCCTCTCTCAGAATATAATTACAGATGATTTCTAAATAACACATTTTTAGCTTAAAGGTTACAAGGCCATGTGCACTTCTATTAAAAAATATCCTCCCTAACCTTAAATCTATATTTTCTGCCTTTCTTGACTCTGACCCTTCTGCCACTACTACCTGTATCATCTCTCTTTTTCGCAAGCAGCAGTGTGGGCCCAGAAGATAAGGAAGACAAATTTGTAATTAAATCTTCTGTGAAATGGAGAGCCAAATCTATGACAGAGAGAGGGGGAGAAATGTTTGTACAGGGTTGTTCATGGTAGTCAAAATAGATATTTTGTTTGCATTAGAATTCTCTGATAATTACTTTTTAAATGCTTGTAATTGTTTTAGAGCTGCACTGCCACTCACTCATGGAGAGAGTCTTTAGTAACTGCACAGGGTGCATGAAGCATCAGAGAGCTACCAGAACTAGTTAAAGAGATGCTTTTATAACATAAATCCAAAAGCTTTCTCTTCAAAACTCTGAAGCAACTAATCTTTCACTCCCTCTGACCACTCAAGTCAGTGGAGGGAAAGTCAGTTAAATTGATTCTTTGGCTGAAGGGAGTGAATGTTCATGGGCATAATTGTGGCTTCAGCTGGAAAGTGATTGACCGTATTCATAGTACAGATGCTGTAAGTAAAGTGGAAAAAAGAAGCAATTAGATGTATGGTTCAGATTTGTAAATGCATTTATCTGACTATTTGGGTAACTGCATTAGTGTTCCCACTTAGTTATGCGTATGAAGACCCAGCCTCCTATAGAGAGGTTTGGGTAGGGGCAAGGGGGTGGAGGAAGTAGCCAGGGAGCCATGAACTTCAGTGAAATAGGAACCAAAAGTCAACAAAAGAGCAGAAATGAAAACACATCAGCACAGAGAATGAAAAGCAAACAGAATGGACCAGAATAGCTTAAATTGAAGCAAAGGTCAGTAGGACTGAGGTAATTGGTAGAAAAATAACACACCTGTTTCTCCAAATTTTCTCCTCCTCCTCTTTTTCATAGTATTTCCTTTTCTATCTAAATTGTCCATAAGGACATATAAGGCAAACAATTCATATACAACCTTCAAAGCAACAATTTATACTAGAGTGATTAATGTTTACCAAGGTCTTAGTTTTATTTTGATAAAGCTCTGTCAAAAACAATTTTAGAGAGTAATTCAGTAAATCTCACTTGTATTCTATTAATAATTAGCATATTAGGTAGCAAAAAATTACATCTATCTATCTTATCTACCTATTTACCTACCTACGTACCTTTCTCCTCAAATGTATGTATTAGATGATAAAGCAGCCACTTCAGAGATGCTTTATTTAAAAGAAGAGTCTACTTTAAATAAACTGATTCTCAGTTTTGATTGCTTTTTCAAAATATTTCTCTTGGGGACCAAGCACCTAATACCACCTGTCAACCCTTAATTTTCTTCATACAGATTCTACTCTTTCATTAATATATGGCTTAAATATAAACAAACATAGTTTATTGTTAATTTCATAATCTTAGATGAATTTTGGTTGCAAAACTCATTCTACCACTAACTAATTGTATGACCTTGGGTAGATCTTTTTTCAGTCATTCTATGCCTCAGTTGCTTTATTTGTAAAATGGGGAAAATATCCACAATATAGAGTTGGCGTGAAGACTTAATGATACTCAATAAAGGACAGATACAAATGCATGACTATTTACTACTTTTCAGTGCTCACAGGAAATTCATTATACACTCTGTTCAGTGCTGTGGTTATTTATAACATGTTCCTTCTTCCCTACACATTGGCTTCCATAGGGCAGAGACTGCATCTCAGTGGTCTGTTTGTGCTGTCTGCCTTGTCCCTTAGTACAATTCCATACAACGTTGCATGAATGTTCCCTCTGCCTAGAATTGCCTCCCCTTACTTTGCATGTTAAATACTCCTTTTCCTCATTCAAAAATCACCTTTAGCCCCTCTTCTCTGAAAGTCTTTTGATGCCCTCAGCAACAGAAGCACTCCTTGCTCCGTGTCTCTATTGTCCCTTGTCTATATCCCCTTTGTATCCATCAGCCCATATGTTTTATGGGTCCAGTTGTCCCATGGGGAATGCACTGAGTCTTTTAAAGCTTTTTAAAAACATTTTAATATAATTAATTATAAAATTAAAAGCTAATACTTACATAGTGCTTCTAAGTACTAGGTAATATTCTAACTTCTTAACATATATTAAATTATTTACCCCTAAGGCAACTCTGTGATATAAATATTATTACTGTCCCTATTTTACAGATGAGAAGCCTGAGGAGCAGAAAGATTAAGAAGCCTTCCTAAGACCACACTTTGAGTAAGTGATGGAGCTCATTCCATGGTTTGGAATAAGAGCCCGTGTTTCTTACTTCTTTAATCTAATGTGTTTCTGTCTTTTATTACCTGATACATAGAATGTTTTATAGGTTTTGGTTGAAAGAATGAATTAAAACAAGGAGTTATGGGTGCACAGGCACAATCAGCTAAAGAAAATTCTGCCCTGATATAGTGAGAAAGTCCAATAAAATACGCTCATTGTGTGGTTGAAGTAGGCTTTAAAACATTCTCAGTATGTGGTTGAGACAGGGGTTAGAGACTCACATTTTTTATTGTGCGTTGCCAAACTTGTGGTGGCATATTTAGGAAGCAATCATTATTTCTCTGCTGCTTACCAATATTGGATCAGACAAATGGGTAGCTCAAGAATGTCAAGTTAATGGAAGCCAGGAACCAACAGTTGTACATATAGAGGAATTCTGGCTTGTTGTTTTCATAATATTTGGTCTGAATTGCCAATGATTTCTGGGGTGTGTGTGTGTGCGCGCGTGCACACGTTTTACTACACAGAAGTTCTTCTGTTTTGCCTCTTAGAGACCTAAAGGAAGAATAATTTTGTCAGAAACTATTAATTAATGTGTATTGTTGCCCTAAAGGATTTTACAGTGTAACTGGGGAGAGGAGACTAAATCATATGAATCAAAAAAGAAATGAAATCTTCAGCTAACGTAGTGCTGGAGTCTGGTTACAAACACAAAAGGAGATCAGAGGAGAGAGGCGTCTTCACGGAGGAGAGACTCTTAAACTATTTCTTAAGGACATGTCATGTTGGGTCAGGTAGAGAGGAAGCAAGGGAGGAAATAAGTGGCATGGCTGCTTGACAGGTTTCAGAAACGAAGCAAAAGCACTCACGAAGGCAGAATTCTGTATTTGAGGGCTATAGGTATTTGAGTCTGTGTTTGACAGTTAGTCAGAAGCCAGACTGTTTTCAGGACATATTTCACAGATGTTTTGCAGAGAGAGTTGCAAAAAGTTGTCTTTCACCACTGACAGTAATTATAATAACAGTTCTTTGTACGGCCAGTGTTTTGAACCTGAGTCACTACATACTTTTTCATATATTCACTACATTTCATTTCCATCACTTCGAAACACTACCACATTTTCTTTCTCTTAAACTAAGATTTTTTTAAAGCAGATATTAAATGAGCACAGATGGTGCAGGCAGGTTCCTTAGGGCTTGTTAACTAGATGGCAATTCCTAAATCTTCTCACAATCCAGCCAGCCAAGGGAGAGGAGGAAACAGTTGATCAATAGTGACGTAGCTTTACAGAGGGCTAAATAAGAAAAAATAGACTTAAATTGTACTAAGACATTTATGTTAGACATACAAAGGAATTTCTTGATGGCCAGGGAAATTAGATACTAAAATAGGATACCATTGCAGCTAGTGGAATCGCTTTTCTGGAAAAATCATCGAACACTGAATAGACGATATATTCCAAAGTGTTTGTTCACTGACTTGCCTGGCTCGGATGGCAGACCTCTTAGAATCCAAGCTTCTGTGGTATGACTCGATTCTGTACTTTGTCTGAGAGAATGCACTCCCTTTTACTTATCACAGGTTCTCATATATTCTAACTTTTTTAAGTAGCAAGATCCATGGCTGATTGCTTTTTTTAACAAAGCTAATTCTCATATAAATATAAATGTAGATACAGACATAATGAAAAACATGTATGTGTATATATGTGCACACACGTACATTTTTGAATGTACAAAGAAACAAAGTATTCCTAACATAATAAATATGAATTCATTTAAATCATTTATCATAAAGCATAATTTCTGACACTTTGATGCTCGATTCATGTTTGAATTGATTGAATATGTTTTTAACACCCACCAAGCTCTCAGACTGGGAAAAGGCTGGTTGATAAATGAAATATGACACAGATCTTGCTTTAAAGAATGTTTTAGATCCACACAGTGTTGAAATATGTGTAGGTCAAAATGGTTAAATCTAAGTGATTATTAGTTGGCTCAACCTCATACACCCTAATGGAGGGGAAATGAGACAAATACACACAGAACAGTTAAATCATGGTAGAAGAGAACACATGAGTAAATGTTTTGTTGAGCATTAGAGACAAGAGTGCTCAGAAGTTCAAAGAAAACAGAGATCAATGGAGACTGCAGCAGTCTGGGTAATAAATGTTCATTGATCTGAATTGACTTGAATTGTTTGTCCAGTTCCATTGAGACAAATCTCGCTTTCCACTTTGGGGCCCTATCTCTCCCTGCTTAAGGGTCTAGATACCAAAGTGAGTAATAACATGGCACTTGATTCAGTGAATCATTCAGCAGAGTATTTCCATGGCAGACACTGGTGCTAAGTACCTGGGGGAATATGAAAAACAAATGAGGTCTGATCTCTGCCCTTGAAGAGCTTCCAATTTTGTTGATTAAATATGACTGAATACATGGAACAAAGTTAAGAAGCATATAAACACTATTGAGCGGTGTGATTCAGAGAGTCACACTAGAGTTGAATGGGGAGAGAAATCATTGTGGACTAATGTGATCAGTGAAGGCTTCCCAGAAGTTTGATTTATCTAGGTATCAAAGAATGGACATACATTTAATTGATAGAGTAAGGGCAGCAGTGCACTTGAAAACTGACCACAAATCTGACAATAACTCTTTTCTGGAAATAAGCCGAACATTTTCAAACTCTATTACTGAAAAACGGTTGCATTTTTTTCCTATACACAGTTCCATTCAGTATTCATTCATCCAGCTATGTTGAATAAAAGTTCAGTCACACTTTTTAGTGAACTTAATTTTTTTTTAACAGTGCTGTTTGACCATAAAAGTTCAGTTTCCAGAGAATTTGTCTTTGATGGTATCTTAAGAAGCAATTGTATAGGATTCTGAATAAAGGTTTGTAGTCAGTAATGAAAGGGAAGAAGTATATTAGGGACTACCAAAAACCAGTTATGAAGCAGCAAAAGAAAATTGGACAACTGATTAGATCAGGGGTCCTGAATCTACTGGTATCTATTCAGGGCTCAAGGTTGATTCTAAGAACCTGGGTAAATTGTTAACAACTGTTATTTCTAAAGGACTCCATAATTGCCTATGTGTCACTGAGCTTAGTCAGAACATCAGTGAGACTTAAATATTCTATTACATGATGGAACAAAACCCCAGTTAAAAAACATACATCAAATCAAGTAAGAAATTCAAAGATCAGAAAGTTGGTGAGAGATGAGACCATATTCTCTATTGAGGCAAGTCAGGAATCCTATTCAATGCTGGTCATGTTGCCCAAGTGGGTCTTAGTAACTGGTTCCCCCAGAGAGTTCCATTTACCTTGGTTTTAAGCATAATCCTTTAAGCCAGTTATATTTCAATAACTAAGTTTGTATATCATGATTGCTTTCAATTTCATTTTTCAATTTACCTCTTTTTCTGTACTTTTTCCATCTTCCTTCCACCCACGCAAATTTCTTTATAAACACTTGTTATACGCAAGCTACTCTCTTAGGAAATACTTAGAGACAAGGTCCCAAATAACAAATTTATACTTGCATCTGTAATCATGGAAATCATTTTTTATTAAATCCTAGTACAAAACAGTCATTCCAAAATGTGCACAATGTCTATTGGATATAAAGTACACATGTTTCTATTGGATATAAGGTGCCCACGTGTGTCTGTTAGATACTCTTGCTTATTTTACATTAGTGCATACAGCTCCATTAGTGTTTCTAAGACAGGATAAAGTTAGCTTCCTGCTCATTACAAAGCAGATGTAATTTAGAAATACAGACGTTTATTAAAGAGGAAGAATATGAAGTTTCTCCCAATTTTTAAGGGTGAAAGAAAGAAATATGCTCTAAAAATGGTCTAAGTCCAGCATTATTAATATATTCCCATACTGTATAATTAAAAAGCCTCAGGACTAGATGTCAAAGCACAGACTCACAGCCAGAGTGCCTGGGCTTGTATCTGTCACCTCCACTTATTATTAGCTTGCCTTGTGACAGTTATTAATCCTTTATGAGATTTTGTCTTTTTATCCATAAAGTGGGCTTAACAGGTATACTATCCATTTTATATGGTTATTAAATGAAGGTACTATTAGATAGTGCTTGGAGTATAGTAAATACTCAAAAGTTATTATCAGTGTCATTCAAAGTATTGTTACTGTTCTTAGCAACTCCTCCTACTTCCTCAGTGTTTTCAGTGTCCAGTCAGAGTGGGAGGCTTGAGGATGAGGTTTTGTAAGGTGAAAAATTGATAGAGATTAAAGAATTTTTTGAGATGGTTGGCTACCAATGAATAAAAAGGACTTGTGTTTCAGTAGAGTTTGTACCCCTCAGCATCACTTGGGACTGAGCCTAAAAAGTAGCAGGTGATTAATAATAATACTGTTCATTTCCATAGTGCTCGGAACTCTCTTTCCTAAGGAATTTGTTCATTTTTCCACATGAAAAAGTTATGAAGAGATAATGAAATACACAGCATTTGCTTAATACTTACTGTTATGATGTAATTTTAAATATATTATTTCCTTTGCCTCTCTTCTGTAATATTAAATGAGGTATGAAAGGGAGAATACCTAGCATCGTGGTAGTTACTAAGTTCACTCTCAGTATAATGATAGTTTCCTGCCTTCCTTTCTAGATGAAAGTCAGAACCCAGAGATAACACAGAAGGTACTTCAGAAAGAGCCCTGTGTGTGAAAGAAGGATGTCGTGTCCCAGTTTGGGGCCTTGTAGACATTTAGGCTTTCAGAGGAATACCATAAGCTTATTTTTTTAATTAAAAAAATCAAAGTTTAAATTTTCTTCTATAAATACTCCATTATGGTTTTTTCTACAAGCAATCCCACACTGAATTAGAAATCAGTACCATGTGTATACAGCTGTCATATTTTTCCATTTTACAACTGAATCAACTGTGGCCCAGAGACTTAGAGGGACCCCAGTAGAGATAAAAGCTATTGTCATGAGTTATTTGTATATTAAAACTATTCTGGTTAATTTTTTTTTCTTAAAGATTTAATTATTTTTAATTTTTGACTGCATTGGGTCTTCATTGCTGTTTCTCTAGTTGTGGCGAGCGGGGGCTACTCTTCATTGTGGTGCACTTCTCCTTGTGGTGGCTTCTCTTGTTGCGGAGCACGGGCTCTAGGCATGTGGGCTTCAATAGTTGTGGTGCGTGGGTTTAGTAGTTGTGACACTCGAGCTCTAGAGCGCAGGCTCAGTAGTTGTGGCGCGTGGGCTTAGTTGCTCCGCAGCACGTGGGATCTACCCGGACCAGGGATGGAACCCGTGTCCCCAGCATTGGCAGACAGATTCCCATCCACTGCGCCACCAGGGAAGTCCCTCTGGTTAATTTTGGATAAATAAAAATAATTAACTATTTTTCAAAATATACTGTGTATCTATATGTGTGAAATCCCTGTACCATGGGGATATAAGCAAGGATTGGATACCTCAGAATGCAGTAACTCAACATAATTCTCAATACCTCCATCTGCAAGGAAAAGCAATACTTTCTTTTTTTTTTTTAGCATTTTTATTGGAGTATAATTGCTTTACAATGGTGTGTTAGTTTCTGCTGTATAACAAAGTGAATCAGCTATACATATATCCCCATATCTCCTCCCACTTGCATCTCCCTCCCACCCCTCTAGGTGGTCACAAAGCACCAAGCAGATCTCTCTGTGCTATGCAGGTGCTTTCCACTAGCTATCGGTTTAACATTTGGTAGTGTTTATATGTCCATGCCACTCTCTCACTTCATCCCAGCTTACCCTTCACCCTCCCCGTGTCCTCAAGTCCATTTTCTACATCTGCGTCTTTATTCCTGTCCTGCCCCTAGGTTCTTCAGAACCTTCATGAACCTACTAATGTGGTACATGACTCTTTTTGAATTACGGTTTTCTCAGGGTATATGCTCAGTAGGGGGATTGCTGGGTCATATGGTAGTTCTCTTTTTAGTTTTTTAAGGAATCTCCATACTGTTTTCCATAGTGGCTGTATCAATTTACATTCCCACTAACAGTGCAAGAGGGTTCCCTTTTCACCACACCCTCTCCAGCATTTATTGTTTGTAGATTTTTTGACGATGGCCATTCTGACTGGTGTGAGGTGATACCTCATTGTAGTTTTGATTTGCATTTCTCTAATGATTAGTGATGTTGAGCATCCTTTCATGTGTTTGTTGGCAATCTGTATATCTTCTTTGGAAAAATGTCTCTTTAGGTTTTCTGCCCATTTTTGGATTGGATTGTTTGTTTTTTTGATATTGAGCTGTATGTGCTGCTTGTAAATTTTGGAGATTAATCCT
Organism: Mesoplodon bidens; assembly: GCF_964165515.1. Taxonomy (NCBI): domain Eukaryota; kingdom Metazoa; phylum Chordata; class Mammalia; order Artiodactyla; family Ziphiidae; genus Mesoplodon; species Mesoplodon bidens. The sequence continues at coordinate 56,525,183 of NC_138165.1, forward strand.
TTGTCAGTTGCTTCATTTGCAAATACTTTCTCCCACTCTGAGGGTTGCCTTTTCATCTTGTTTACGGTTTCCTTTGCTGTGCAAAAGCTTTTAAGTTTCATTAGGTCACATTTGTTTATTTTGGTTTTATTTCCATTTCTCTAGGAGGTGGGTCAAAGAGGATCTTGTTGTGATTTATGTCATGAAGTGTTCTGCCTATGTTTTCCTCTAAGGGTTTTATAGTGTCTGGCCTTACATTTAGGTCTTTAATCCATTTTGGGTTTATTTTTGTGCATGGTGTTTGGGAGTGTTCTAATTTCATTCTTTTACAAGTAGCTGTTCAGTTTTCCCTGCACCACTTACTGAAGAAGCTGTCTTTTCTCCATTGTATATTCTTGCTTCCTTTGTGAAAAATAAGGTGACCATATGTGTGTGGGTTTACTTCTTGGCTTTCTATCCCATTGCATTGATCTACATTTCTGTTCTTGTGCTAGTACCATACTGTCTTGATTACTGTAGCTTTGTAGTATAGTCTGAAGTCCAGGAGCCTGATTCCTCCATCTCCGTTTTTCTTTGTCAAGATTGCTTTGGCTATTTGGGGTCTTTTGTCTTTCCATACAAATTGTGAAATTTTGGTTCTAGTTCTGTGAAAAATGCCAATGGTAGTTTGATGGGGATTGCATTGAATCTGTAGATTGCTTTGGGTAGTAGAGTCATTTTCACAGTGTTGATTCTTCCAATCTAAGGACATGTATCATCTTTAATTTCTTTCATCAGTGTCTTATAGTTTTCTGTATACAGGTGTTTTGTCTCCTTAGGTAGGTTTATTCCTAGATATTTTATTCTTTTAGTTGCAATGGTGCATGGGATTGTTTCCTTAATTTCTCCTTCTGATCTTTCGTTGTTAGTGTATAGGAATGCAAGAGATTTCTGTGCATTAATTTTGTATCCTGCTACCTTACCAGATTCATTGATTAGCTCTAGTAGTTTTCTGGTAGCATCTTTAGGATTCTCTATGTATAGTATCACATCATCTGCAAACAGTGACAGCTTTACTTCTTCTTTTCCGATTTGGATTTCTTTTAGTTCTTTTTCTTCTCTGATTGCTGTGGCTAAAACTTCCAAAACTATGCTGAATAATACTGGTGAAAGTGGGCAACCTTGTCTTATTCCTGATCTTAGAGGAAATGGTCTCAGTTTCTCATCATTGAGAAAGATGTTGGCTGTGAGTTTGTCCTATATGGCCTTTATTATGTTGAGGTAAGTTCCCTCTATGCCTACTTTCTGGAGGGTTTGTATCATAAATGGGTGCTGAATTTTGTCAAAAGCTTTTTCTGAATCTGTTGAGCTTATCGTATTTTTTTTCCTTCAATTTGATAATATGGTTTATCACATTGACTGATTTGCATATATTGAAGAATCCTTGTATTCCATGGATAGACCCCACTTGATCATGGTATATGATCCTTTTAATGTGCTCTTGGTGTCTGTTTGCTAGTATTTTGTTGAGGATTTTTGCATCTATGTTCATCAGTGATATTGCCCTGTAATTTTCTTTTTTAGTAACATGTTTGTCTGGTTTTGGTATCAGGGTGATGGCAGCCTCATAGAATGAGTTTGGGAGTGTTCCTCCCTTTGCTATATTTTGGATGAGTTTGAGAAGGGTAGGTGTTAGCTCTTCTCTAAATGTTTGATAGAATTCGCCTGTGAATCTATCTGGTCCCTGGGCTTTTGTTTGTTGGAAGATTTTTAATCACAGTCTCTATTTCAGTACTTGTGATACATCTGTTTATATTTTCTATTTCTTCCTGTTCCAGTCTTGGAAGGTTGTGCTTCTCTAAGAATTTGTCCATTTCTTCCAGGTTGTCCATTTTATTGGCATATAGTTGCTTGTATCTAATAGTTGCTTGTAGTAATCTCTCATGATCTTTTGTATTTCTGCAGTGTCAGTTGTTACTTCTCCTTTTTCATTTCTAATTCTATTGATTTGAGTCTTCTCCCTTATTTTCTTGATGAGTCTGGCTAATGGTTTATCAATTTTGTTTATCTTCTCAAAGAACCAGCTTTTAGTTTTATTGATCTTTGCTATTGTTTCCTTCATTTCTTTTTCATTTATTTTCGATCTGATCTTTATGATTTCTTTCCTTCTGCTAACTTTGGGATTATTTTGTTCTTTTTTCTCTAATTGCTTTAGGTGTAAGATTAGGTTGTTTATTTGAGATGTTTCTTGTTTCTCGAGGTAGGATTGTATTGCTATAAACTTCCCTGTTAAAACTGCTTTTGCTGCATCCTATAGGTTTTGGGTCGTCGTGTTTTCATTGTCATTTGTTTCTGTCATTTGATTTCCTCTTTGATTTCTTCAGTGATCTCTTGGTTATTTAGTAGTGTATTGTTTAGCCTCCATGTGTTTGTATTTCTTACAGACTTTTTCCTGTATTTGATATCTAGTCTCTTAGCATTGTGGTTGGAAAAGATACTTGATACGATTTCAATATTCTTAAATTTACCAAGGCTTGATTTGTGACCCAAGATATGATCTATCCTGGAGAATGTTCCATGAGCACTTGATAAGAAAGTGTATTCTGTTGTTTTTGGATGGAATGTCGTATAAATATCAATTAAGTCCATCTTGTTTAATGTATCATTTAAAGCTTGTGTTTCCTTATTTATTTTCATTTTGGATGATCTGCCTGTTGGTGAAAGTAGTGTGTCAATATTCCCTACTATGATTGTGTTAATGTTGATTTTCCCTTTTATGGCTGTTAGCATTTGCCTCATGTATCAAGGTGCTCCTATGTTGGGTGCATAAATATTTACAGTTGTTATATCTTCTTCTTGGATTGATCCCTTAATCATTATGTTGTGTCCTTCTTTGTCTCTTGTAGTCATCTTTATTTTAAAGTCTATATTGTCTGATATGAGAATTGCTACTACAGCTTTCTTTTGATTTCCATTTGCATGGAATATCTTTTTCCATCCCCTTACTTTCAGTCTATATGTGTCCCAAGGTCTGAAGCAGGTCTCTTGTAGACAGCATATATACGGGTCTTATTTTTGTATCCATTCAGCCAGTCTATGTCTTTTGGTTGGAGCATTTAATGCATTTGCATTTAAGGTAATTATCCATATGTGTGTTCCTATTACCATTTTCTTAATTGTTCTGGGTTTGTTATTGTGGGTATTTTCCTTCTCTCGTGTTTCCTGCCTAGAGAAGTTCCTTTAGCAGTTGTTGTAAAGTTGGTTTGGTGGTGCTGAATTCTCTTAGCTTTTGCTTGTCTGTAAAGGTTTTAATTTCTCTGTTGAGTCTGAATGAGATCCCTGCTCTGTAGAGTAATCTTGGTTGTAGGTTTTTCCCTTTCATTACTTTAAATATGTCCTGCCAGTCCCTTCTGGCTTGCAGAGTTTCTGCTGAAAGATCACCTGTTAACCTTATGGGGATTCCCTTGTATATTATTTGTTGTTTTTCCCTTGCTGCTTTTAATATTTTTTCTTTGTATTTAAGTTTTGATAATTTGATTAATATGTGTCTTGGTGTGTTTCTCCTTGGATTTATCCTGAATGGGACTCTCTGCACTTCCTTTATTTGATTGACTATTCCCTTTCCCATATTAGTGAAGTTTTCAACTATAATCTCTTCAAATATTTTCTCAGTTGCTTTTTTTTTCTCTTCTTCTTCTGGGAGCCTTATAATTCGAATGCTGGTGCGTTTATTGTTGTTCCAGAAGTCTTTGAGGCTGTCCTCAATTCTTTTCATTCTTTTTTATTTATTCTGCTCTGTGGTAGTTATTTCCACTATTTTATCTTCCAGGTCACTTATCCATTCTTCTGCCTCAGTTATTCTGCTATTGATTCCTTATAGAGAATTTTTGATTTCATTTATTGTGTTGCTCATCATCGTTTGCTCTTTAGTTCTTCTAGGTCCTTGTTAAATGTTTCTTGTATTTTCTCCATTCTATTTCCAAGATTTTGGATCATCTTTACTATCATCACTCTGAATTCTTTTTCAAGTAGACTGCCTATTTCCTCTTCATTTGTTTGGTCTGGTCGGTTTTTACCTTGTTCCTTCATCTGCTGTGTGTTTCTCTGTCTTCTCATTATGCTTAACTTAGTGTGTTTGGGGTTTCCTTTTCGCAGGCTGCAGGTTCGTAGTTCCCTTTGATTTTGGTGTTGGCCCCTGTGGCTAAGCTTGGTTCAGTGAGTTGTGGAGGCTTCCTGGTGGAGGAGACTTGTTCCTTTGTTTTGGTGGATGAAGCTGGATCTTGTCTTTCTGGTGGGTGGGACCGTATCCGGTGGTGTGTTTTGGAGTGTCTGTGACCTTATTATGATTTTAGGCAGTCTCTCTGCTACTGGGTGGGGTTGTATTCCTGTCTTGTTGGTTGTTTGGCATAGGGTGTCCAGCACTGTAGCTTGCTAGTTGTTGAGTGGATCTGGGTCTTAGAGTTGAGATGGAGATCTCTGGGAGAGCTTTCACTGTTTGATATTACATGGAGCCACGAGGTCTCTGGCGACTAATGTCCTGAACTTGTCTCTACCACCTCAGAGGCACAGGCCTAACACCTGGCCGAGCACCAAGACCCTGTTAGCCACATGGTTTAGAAGAAAAGGGAGAAAGAAAGAGAGAAAGCAAGAAAACTAAAATAAAGTTTTTAAAATGAAAAATTAAAAAAATTATTAAAAGTTAAAAAAAAGGAAAGAAAGAAAGAAGAGAGCAACGAGAACAAAAAACAAATCCACCAATGATATCAAGCACTAAAAACTATACTAAAAAAAAAAAAAGGACAGACAGAACCCTAGGACAGATGGTAAAAGCAAAGCTATAGAGACCAAATCACACAAAGAAGCATACGTATACACACTCACGTAAAGCGAAAAAGGAAAAAAAAATATATCTATATATTAAAAAAAAAAATGATGAGAACAACCAAATCAGTAAACAAATCTACCAATGATAATAAACTCTAAATACTACCTAAGATAAGCATAAAACCGGGAACAAATCAGATGCAGAAAACGAACCCAAAGTCCACCACCTTAATTTTGGGATGATTCATTGTCTATTCAGGTATTCCACAGATGCAGGGTACATCAAGTTGATTGTGGAGATTTAATCTGCTGCTCCTGAGGCTGCTGGGAGAGATTTCCCTTTCTCTTATTTGTTTGCACAGCTCTCAGGGTTCAGCTTTGGATTTGGCCCTGCCTCTGCGTGTCGGTCACCTGAGGGCAGCTGTTCTTTGCCCATATAGGAGGGGATAAAGGAGCAGCTGATTAGGGGGCTCTGGGCCACTCAGGCCGTGGGGAGGGAGGGGTACAGAATGTGGGGCGAGCCTGCGGCAGCAGAACCCAGCATGATGTTGCAGCAGCCTGAGGTGTGCCGTGTGTTCTCCCCAGGAAGTTGTCCCTGGATCACGGGACCTTGGCAGTGGCGGGCTGCACAGGCTCCCGGGAGGGAAGGTGTGGATAGTGACCTGTGCTTGCACACAGACTTCTTGGTGGCTGCAGCAGCAGCCTGAGCTTCTCATTCCCGTTCTGGGGTCTATGCTGATAGCCACGGCTCACGCCCATCTCTGGAGCTTGTTTAGGTGGTGCTCTGAATCCCCTCTCCTCATGCACCCCGAAACAATTGTCTCTTGCCTCTTAGGCAGCTCCAGACCTTTTCCCGGACTCCCTCCTGGCTAACTGGTGCACTAGCCCCCTTCAGGCTGTGTTCATGTAGCCAACCCTAGTCCTCTCCCTGGGATCTGATGTCTGAAGCCCAAGCCTCAGCTTGCAGCCTCTGCCCGCCCTGGCGGGTGAGCAGACAAGCCTCTCAGGCTGGTGAGTGCTGGTCGGCACCGATCCTCTATGTGGAAATCTCTCCGCTTTGCCCTCCGCACCCCTGTTGCTGCGCTCTCCTCCACGGCTCCGAAGCTTCCCCCTCTGCCACCCACAGTCTCCACCCGCGAAGGGGCTTCCTAGTGTGTGGAAACCTTTCCTCCTTCACAGCTCCCTCCCACTGGTGCAGGTCCCGTCCCTATTCTTTTGTCTCTGTTTTTTCTTTTTTCTTTTGCCCTACCCAGGTACGTGGGGGGTTTCTTGCCTTTTGGGAGGTCTGAGGTCTTCTGCCAGCCTTCATTAGGTGTTCTGTAGGAGTTGTTCCACATGTAGATGTATTTCTGATGTATTTGTGGGGAGGAAGGTGATCTCCATGTCTTACACCTCCGCCATCTTGAAGGTCTCACCAGCAATACTTTCTACGAATGTATTCTGAATGGTTATCAGCAACAAACATAAACATTTATTGAGTACTGATTATATTAGAAAAATTAGTTTTGATTAACAATCATCTTTTTAATGTGTTTACTATTCCAAAACATGGACTATATCTCCAGATAGACCTGCTATCATAAGATGTATTACACTTGTGCCTTCTTTTCTCAGAATGTAATCTAATTCTTGATTCTTGAAGTGTGTTTGTACATTCATTCATTCAATTAACATTCTTTGATTGTTCACCCTATACTAGGCACAGTGTCATTTTTAAAAATGTTTGGGTATTCAGGTCAGAACCTTTAAAACCCTATTTCAGTGAAGTTATTTCACAAAATAAATTTTTTCACTGCTGTTCTCTAGAGAGTGTTTTCCAGTAATATCAGTGCTTATCAATTTAGTGCCTAAACTTACATATCAGCACACCAATATCTCATAGCAGGTAATGACACGCTGACCTTTTTCTGTGAAGATTTCCTGAGGCTCCTTGCTGAAATAAACTGTTAGCTTTGGATATACCTTTCCTTTAGGCCAAACGAAACCTAAAAACAGGTCTAAGTCTTTGGAGGCATGAAAGAGAAAATAACTTTAAAATAGAGGTCAAAGATTGGACGAAGTATCAGAAGAAATACTTGACAGAGTCTCAAAAGATGAAGCCAACCTATGATTCTTTAAGACCTGACCCCTGGTTGGATAGATTTCTGAGGCTTGGGGTATATCTAAAGCAATTATAAAAAAGTTGAGGGGCCATTTTCCAAACAATATCTCTCACAAGATTTTATTGCAGAGTTGAAATTTAGAATTGCAGGGGAAAATCATGCTGTTACTATGCTGAGCAATTGCTCAAATCCTGTTCATACACAAAAAGAGGAAATGTGGTATTAATTATATGTCCTGTTCATTCTGCAAAGATTTATGACTAAGCAGTTGTTCTCAAAAGTTAGCATGCATCAGTATCAGAGGACTTGTTAAACATAGATTTTTGAGTCCATTTCCAAGATTATCTGATTCAGTAGGTCTGGGCAGACAGAGAATTTGACTTTCTAACAAGTTTGCGGGTGATGCTGATACTGCTGGTTCAGGGATGACACTTTGAAAACCACTAGATTAAAGTGACAAATAGATTTCATTAGAAATTGGTTTCAGGTAGAAATCAATTTTGAAAGATTGGAAAGATCATTTGTTCTGAAGCCAGAAAAAACCTCCACTAGATTTCTAGTTTCCTGTTTCAATGACCTTGACCTCAAAAAGCTACAATTACATCACTGCAAATTAAGATTATAACATCTAACATCAGGGGCTGTTGTGAGGATTACTAAAACACTGTATACAAAGTACCTGATACATACCAAGTGCTTTAATACGTTGTAGTTAGGATTATACTATTGGTGGTTGCGATGATACTATTTTTATAAAATACCTATGCATTAATCAGTTGTGAAAATAAGTGGATCTAGCAAATTTATCAAGAATAACTGTGCCCTTTGCTACAGTGGCTGGGCAGAACACTGTTCCCATATTGGCTGGTACCTGCCCTTTCCACTCCAGATTGTTGCTTCTGATATTTTTGCAGTCCCTCAACACCTTCAGTCTAGAGGGTCATCCCAGTCAAAATGAAATCTTGTCTCTTCTTGCTTTTACCAAAAGTTGAGGCCTGAGGTTCATTGCATTATTAATAACCAAACTTTCCTTTTGCCCTCGTCTTTGTGCACAGCCCAAGCATCCTAGATCTTCAGTCATCACATGGACATTTATTCCCATATGGCACCAGACGTATTCTACCAAGACCCATCTCCTGTTCTCACCTCTTCTCCCCAAACCCTTATTACTATGTCCTATGGGATTCAGGGTCTGTGATCAAGAGACTTCTCTACATCCTTACATTCTTCTCCAAAGATCTGTTTTCTAACTAATGGGACCATCTCCTGAGGTCCTAGCTTCCCCTGCTTTTTGTTCCCTCCCATACTCAGTTTCATGAGCCTCAAAGCTCTAAGCCTAAGGGGTTGTATGCTCCCAGTTTTTATGTGCAAAAAAATTCTCCTTCTCCCATTTTCACAAATTCTAGTTTCTTTGGAACGTGTCATCAGATTTTACTAGTGTTATTCTTCCTTGTTTTTGTTATATCTGTGTCCTCTCCCTCATTCACCAGATAAATGTCTTCTCTTCCACACAAGCCTGCCATTATTCTTAGGGATTTCAACATAGAAGCAAATGATCTAACAAGTAGAAGATGGCTTGACCTCTATAGAAGTAAGAATTATTTCCTCCATAAGGATTATTTCCTCCACCCCAATCCAGCCACTTCCTCACACAATTGCAGTCTGGGTCCTGTCATCATCAGCAATAGCACCACATAAAGAAAGTTTTTGTTTTTTTCATTTCTCCAAATATTGACCATCCTCTAATCATCCCTTCTCTTCTGTCCAGTTCATGCACTCTCACTCTTATGTGGGACTGAAGTTCTCTAAAAATAAATTTTATAAAAAATACTGATGCTTTCTGAAGATAAAGTCTGTTCCATCTTCTTTGTTAATGTTCTCTGGAGCATCTATGGCAGGGATTTGCAGAGAGAAAAGATTCAGTTAACATGCAGACCTGACTTTACACATGCAGACCTGACTTTATACAACTCATCTTAGTATTTGATGGAAGAGGATTGAAAGCCAGAAAACTTGTTTATCTTTTCAACTACAGAAATCAGGAAATTAGATAGTATTTGTTCCTGGCTATATGCCTCTGTAAAAGGAAGTTGGCCAATTTCAGAATTTCTAGGAGAAAACAAGCAAGGTAAATATCATCAACTAATTCTTCCTCTCTGCTCCTCCATCCTACCCGCCCCCCCACCCCCCACCCCACAGTGATAGGCCCTGGTTGAATTGGAACACAAATATCCATCACACAGATAACCAATAAAGCAAGTGAAAAGTAAATATTTTAGTTTGTTTGAATCTCCACAACTTGCTTTTTTAGACAAAACCCACAAGACTTGAATGATGGATGTGATGGAAATCTTTTCCCGTTTTAACTCAGCAATTAGCTCTATAAATCATATAATTCCTTAATTTCAGTGACTGAATTGAACCAATTCCACACATGGAAATGAGTTTAAGGACTCATGGAGGAAGATGATTCTCCTCTTACTGCTTATGCAAAGTACAGGACCAGAGCCATGTGCCAGAATAAGTGTTCACAAAAATTTCCCAGAGGGAATTACAATGATCTTTCCTTTGTTTGAACCATGAAGTTCAAACCACCCCATGTGGTGAATGGCCAAAGAAGAGATGAACTCCTTCTGAGGCTGATATGGATGGGGGCTCTCAGGCAGTTCCAAAAGGGTGGTTAAAGACTGTACCATTACCTCCCTTATTATCACCTAACCCCTTTCTACATTTTGGATAGAAAACAAACAAGAACAAAAGATGAAAACTGTAGAAAACTACCTTGAAATGACAGATATGGGCTGCTAATGTTTTAGAGCTGTCTAGTTGCCTCAGGAAAGATTATTGGGAAAAAAAATATATATATATATATATTTCTTTAAAAGCTGCTTCTCCTTTATATAATACAGAGGGGGTAGGTCAGGGAGAGTTAAAAGAGACCTCAAAGAACTATCTAGGAAGACAGATGCTTGATGATCAGATTCTGTTTGTTGGATAATAGATTTTCTAGGTGTTTGCTAGGATTATAAGCTAGAACTCCCTACTGATAACTATCAAAGGCTTCATTTGGATTGAGAGAAACACTATTTATGAAGAATTGCTTGGATGTATCACAGTCCATCCATTCCCTTGGATCCTCTAAAATAGTCCATCCTTGAATTTGGGAGAGACCAACAGACAACTCTTCACCTAGAATACAAGACGTTGCTTCTGCACCCTGCCTCTAACCTCCACCACCAGCTCCACACTGCCTGGGTGATCAGCCATTTGCTGAATCATGCTTTGGTACACTGCCCTTGGTCTGTGTTGAAAAACTTAATAAAATGCAAGCAAGGAAACAGAATACTCTACTGTGAGGACACTGTTCACAGGGCTCATTATGAATACCCTTGGGAAACAAAAACCTTTTATCTCAGTATCAAGAAAAAATTTTGCTTGTGTTGATTCACTTGTTTGCTTTTATATTTTGGATGAGATGGAGCATGCAATGGATTGTATTCCCCCTTTTTCACTGCCTGCTAAAAAGCTTAGAATTAACTTTGGTGCCTAACTATAACATAGTGTAATTGCCTTATTTATTTTAAACTTTATTTTTTTGTTGTCAATAACCTGCTTCTGGTACAAATGAGAATAAAATATATTAAACATTTAAGATAAGATAAACTACGTATGTTGATAAGTGAAGTGATCCAGAGTGCTGTGCGATTAGGTGTTGCAATCCACCATTTCCTTACCGTGCAGCTTTCCCCCTGTACTGGTGTACCACAGTGCCATAGGAGGTGGTCTAGCATAAAATAGTTAAGAAATGTGCCTGGAATTGGACAAGATTTTAATTTCCAGATTCTTGGGGGTTTAATCACGTTATTTTAGATTTATGCCCTAATCTCTCTGAGTCAAAGTTTCTCTTTCTATAAAGTGCAGATTATAATTATGCCTACTTTATGATTGAGGATTTGATGCAGTGGGATGTTTAACAAAAATACTTAGTATCACCTTCATTTATAAATATACTTAACACAGTGACATACACACACAATATACATATAAATTATGAGATGGTATAGGATAATATATTATAAAAATATAATAATTATTTAATAAATGATAGCTTTACTACATTGCTTTTCTGCTTTGCTGTTGTTGCTTTTTCGTGCATGAGCTCTAGGTGGCATTATATGAACTGAATTAATTTCCAGCTCCTCCAGATGGACACCCCTGCTGCCACAAAGGAGACTTCATTGAGGGACAGTTTTATATACAATGTGATAGAAGTTTTATGGGAAAACATGGGTTATAAGATCAGGTAATTTTGCAAAACACTGTACAAAGCAAAGTAAAAACTAGTCTATTTATTTAAGTAATTTTCAGTGTCTTCATTATGTTAGTATATACATGAATTCTTCAAACCAGGGACATAGAATGCAGCCTTTAACAAACTTATTTTATTGCATTAAAAAAAAATCTCTCCAGAATCATTCAGGGGACTGGATTTCTGGAGAATCAGTTTTGGGAAATGCTACACCATGCTAAAATTCCTTTTCTAGTGATCTATTAAGGTGCTTGAAATTCTCACTTCTTTGTGATAAATCATTCCTTGAAGAACTGAAAAATCACACCTACTTACATCAAAACTTTTAGGCCTCTAAGTATAATTACCTGAGAAGTTTACAAGCTCTCATGTAGGATAAAAAAAAGGACTCAGACAGATGGAAACGCAGCATATTATCCAGCGGTATGGGTCATGGTCAAGAGAGCAAACCCAGATGGAGGAACCACGGAAGTTGGGGCATAGCATGAGGGCACCATGGGAAGGAGGTGGTGGAAAAGGGAGGAGATATGGAAGAAAAGTAGTAGATGGGAGAGCCTTGGACAGACTTTATGAGCTGCATAATGACAGGTCATGGACAGATGTGAAAACTACCTACTACATATTAGGTGGTAATGGAAGGGTTAAATATCTATCCCTGATCTTTTTAAGAACTCCTTTTCCACAAAAGGGCACATAGAGTTAGTTTTTTTTTTTAAACATCTTTATTGGAGTATAATTGCTTCACAATGTTGTGTTAGTATCTGCTGTATAACAAAGTGAATCAGCTATACATATACATATATCCCCATATCCCTTCCCTCTTGCATCTCCCTTCCACCCTCCCTATCCCACCCCTCTAGGTGGTCACAAAGCACCGAGCTGATCTCCCTGTGCTATGCGGCTGCTTCCCACTAGCTATCTATTTTGCATTTGGTAGTGTATATGTGTCCATGCCACTCTCTCACTTCGTCCCAGCTTACCCTTCCCCCTCCTTATATCCTCAAGTCCATTCTCTACGTCTGCGTCTTTATTCCTGTCCTACCCCTAGGTTCTTCAGAACCTTTTTTTTTTTTTTAGATTCCATATATATGCGTTAGCATACGGTATTTGTTTTTCTCTTTCTGACTTACTTCACTCTGTATGACAGACTCTAGGTCCATCCGCCTCACTACAAATAACTCAATTTTGTTTCTTTTTACGGCTGAGTAATATTCCATTGTAAATATGTGCCACATCTCCTTTATCCATTCATCTGTTGATGGACCCTTAGGTTGCTTCCATGTCCTGGCTATTGTAAATAGAGCTGCAGTGAACATTGTGGTACATAACTCTTTTTGAATTATGGTTTTCTCAGGGTATATGCCCAGTAGTGGCATTGCTGGGTCATATGGTAGTTCTATTTTTAGTTTTTTAAGGAACCTACATACTATTCTCCATAGTAGCTGTATCAATTTACATTCCCACCAAGAGTGCAAGAGGGTTCCCTTTTCTCCACACCCTCTCCAGCGTTTATTGTTTATAGATTTTTTGATGATGACCATTCTAACTGGTATCTTTTACTCTCTCCACTTGTCAGCTAACATCTGTAGTTAAAACTAACTCTAACCGTTCTGATTGGTTAGTTAGAACGGTTACAGTTAGTTTTAACTACAGATGTTAGTTGACAAGTGGAGAGAGTAAAAGATACCAGTATGTAAGCTAATGTTTCTCATCCCATGCTGCACATCCACAGCACCCAGGGCACTCTGTAAAAGAACCAAGGCCTGGCTCCAGTACAAACCTATTAAATCAGGATCTGCAAGGCTGAGGCCAAGACACTAGTAATTTTTAAGCTTCCTCAGAGATTCTAATGTGCACCCATGGTTAGAACCACTGCCTTAGAGAAGAGACCATCGAAGAAATAGTGGGGAGTAGAGAAGGATAGTTTCTTCAGACTGACACTTAGGGATGAAGTGGTTTCCTTTCTACCAAAAAACTGTCCACAATTTATAAATCCCGATGCAAAGGTAGAGAAAATTATGAAATTCTTTGAATGTATTTCACAAGCCTTTATCTGCTATACCTTTCCTTTATTCTCTTACCAAATTGCCAAAGGGAAGTTACTCTGTAGATATGAACCATCTCCAGTCCCACACTCCACACTTTAGAATCCTGTTTACCCTGAGACTAGTTGATGGAGTGAAGATGAAATTTCTCTCCAGAGTTCTGTCATCATATTTGCATGAGTCCTCTTTTTTGGAAAATCCAGCTGATTATGAGATAGCATCAGTTTTATTTTAAGATTTTGGTGGATTGTCTCTTTCCCTCTTCAGATAATCTTTAGGTTTCAGCTGAGAGCCCCTGGAAGAAATGATGGATTTAGGGATAGTATTTAAGTGATGGTGACTTGAGGTAGGAGGCACATCAAGGGGGAAAAGGAAATCTGTCAAGTATAGGGCCTTTCTTCACAGTGTACCTAAGGCTCTCATAATGGCTGATTCAATGATGGTGATGTATTTTAATGAGATTTACATGACTGAGTTTCTTTGCCACCTGGAATACTGATCCTTGTTTGTAACTTCGTCTTCCTCCAATGAACTTTCTCCAGTGAAATGATTGCTTTGCTTCTTAAACAATCCAAGGGGAAAGGAAAAAAAAAATCCAATAACTGAAGTAAATTTGATAGCCTGTGTACCATGATAATAGTCCTATACCTGTCATCTAGATGAATTTTGATGTGCTGGGGAAGAAAGGAAAAAAAATTCTTTTGAAAATTTTTTCTTAGCCGATTGTAGTTGAGTCTTTTTTTGCCAATGAGTGAAACATAGCAAAGAGACATACCTATACAGAGTCCTGTTACTCAAAGTTTTAAATAAGAGAATACTTTTTTTCATTTAAAAGAGTCATGAAAACTTTAGAGAGGCAGAATATAATTATCACAATATGTATCCATCCATGTCACTGAAATTTTATACCGTGCCTTTTTATTCTTCTCCTGGCTGATTCCTACCATGGCAAGTATTTCTCCTTGGGAAATAGTGGGAAAATGGAAAGAATGTCAGTATAAATACTGTATTAGTTAAAATTAAAAACATTTATAGTTGATATTAGCATTAAGTGACAATCAAGTGCAGAATGGCTCCTTTGGTAATTTCTAAACAGCCATAACACAGAAGCTCCAGTGACTTGTTTTTCCCCATTAGAATTATCTCCACATCTTCATCATTTATAGATATGACCTCCCAAGACTAGGAGGCAAAGTGGCATGTTCTTCTATATTAACAAGATATGTCCAACCGAACTAATTTATTAGGATTTGTTCAGACACATTAAAACAGTATTTCTCTCTGCGTTCCTCATTTTTATTTTCTATCTTAGCAGAAGCATCCATTTTATTGAACAGTATAAATCCACCATTTAACTAGCTATGATTGTAAGTAATAAACTTTTTTCTGTTTCTGTTAACTTTTTTCTTCTTTCTGTTAAAAGGACAGACGTAAAAGGAGAGAGAAGCATATTGATCTAAGTATTCTCATCTTTCATTTTAAAGCATAAAATTGTATACATTTATTCAGAAATATTTATTAAGAGCATATAATGTACTTGCTGCTATTTTAAGTCCTGGTTCCAGAGCAGTGAACAAAGTTGAACAAAAACCCCTTCCCTCGTGAAACTTACATTCTGTTGCTTTTTTTTAATGGAAGATAAAGGAGTTGAAGAAAACAGGTCTCAAGAGAATTGTTAAAATTAAAAGTATGATGTTTAAGGTGTGATGCCACATCATAGACAATAGTAGTATTGTTAGTGGTAGTTGGCTTGAACTATGGACCATGAATTACTCATTAAATAGAGCTTTTTATTTAATGATTACAGCTTCTTATGAATGTGGTACTTTTAAATTCTCATTTTGCAGTTAAGAAAACTGAGAAAGTTTCAGCAACTTGCCCACAGGCATGTAATTAAGAGGGACCCCAACTCACAGAGACTCAACTTCAGATCTGTGCTCTTTACCCCTTCAGTTTGTGCCTCCCTTGTGTACAAGTATACGAACCAAGGTACAAAACTAAGTATTTTCATATGAACCTAGTATTTTACCTGCAGTGCCAGGTTTTAGTTATTTTAAATATTAACCAAAAAATTAATTATTGTTAAAAATCATATAACAGAAAAGGACATGTACAATTAGATGAAGGGCCCATATCTTCAACTCTTGAGTGTCAAAGAATTGTCCAAATCATTGTCATTATTTTAGAATCCGATAATATAACACAGAGCACAAACTTTTTACACAGCTTAGTACCGTATGAGATAAGCTTACTGTGTTTTTCCATTATTTTTCTACTTACAATCCAAATATTAATTGAGACTCTGATCTAAAATTGTTAAGTATTTATATTGCCAATCTGTACCTTTCAAATAAGATTGTTTCACGACCTTCATTGTATTCTCTCTTCTTGCCTTTGACTTACACGTTGAAGTGAGTGGAAAATTATAGAATGATTATGATTCATGTAATAAATGACCTCTGCTGCGCAGCCCTGGTGTTAGCCAACTCTAGTATTTATCTCAAATTAAGCCCCATTCCTTTCTTCCTAGTGGGAATTTCAAACATTTTCCATGCTTCTTTAGCCCCCAATCTAACTTCTATCATTGCTGTTCTCCCCAAATAGCGTTCATTGAAGTAGTTTAACACGAATTCCTTCAATCACACATTTATTTTGAAAATGTTTCTGTATTTTTAAACATGTCATCTAGCATCCTTTTTTCTTTGACACCACATTCTAACGTTTTTCAGCTATTTCTCCCTCAATTCCTTGAGTTATTCTTTTTTATCTTTTCTTTTTCTTTCTTTTTTTTTTTTTTTTTTCCCTGATATTTAAACAGATACTGGTGGAGTTATTTTTTTTAAGTAAGGAAAGGGCTCTGGGAGTTTTGCCTTCTTGAACACTTTTCTTCAAAACCTTCTTGGAATCTTTCATACTAACCAGCTGTTCCTGAATCACCCCCGTGGAACCCTCAAGTACTAAGGAACATAGTTTGAATACCACTGCATCAGGCCACACTCAGACGTACTCTAACAGGCTTGCACTAACTCTTCAGGGGGGATCACAGTGTTCAATGGATTATAAAGGGCACAGTGGCAAACCCTGGGTTGAGCAGGAAGCCAATCCAATTACCCGGGAGAGATCACCCTAAAACAGTCCCATCAACAGAAGTAATCTATTTGGGTTACCCAGTCATTCAGTTTTGTTACCCTGTGCCATTTGCTTTTTTGAACCAAAATTCTGCATGGTTCTTCTCTATTAGATTCTTTCAAAACCAAGTTGAAGTTCCCTTAAAAGTAGCTGATCTGAAAATGGTATATGTATACAAAGTAGGGAGAGAAACCTATTGGTTTATGCTTGCTTCTTGCAGTTTATTCTGAATTTTCTAAAAATTTGATTGCTATATTTCCCTGCATTTGCAGGGATCATTTCAGTTAACCAAGTGGATTTTCATCTACCAGTTAAACTGATCCTGTGAGGTTGGTAGAACAGGAGGAAATCAAGGTGAAGTCAGTAAAAGTTGCAGGAAGAACTTAAAACCATTGCTCTCTGTGTTTATTCAGCTCAGTGGTTTTGCCTCCACAAGAAAGAATTGTTTTATTGGCATTTGCCCGCCTCCACAATGATGTTTCTCTTGCTTGTCTCACTTTTCTGGAATACAGTAATATATCATTGATGATTTCAAAATGACACTGAATCACGAGAAAAGATAAAATATGTCATTCTTGTATTCTCAAAAAAGGGAAAGTTATATGATATGTATTTTAGAAAGTAGCTAAAAATTTAGCTTTTCAGGAAAAAAGCTCTGTTCCTTGAAATTCACGTCTATGAATATATTGACTAATAGTGTGTAAATGAATTGTATATTTTTTCATATTGATAAGTAATGAGTTGTCATTTATTACTTGCCTATTATTCATGAAGCTAGACATTAACCACCAAGCCTGACAATAACTCCAGAATTAAGTATTAATACTTCTGATTTACAGGTGGAGCTTGTATTTTTCTTCATGTTTTTCTACAGACTTATCTCTTTTTTTCCCTTCAGTTTATCCTCCAGCTTATCCTAAGCTCTGTACTCTTTTACCTAAGAAACAAATCCTTCTGGAATCTGATTTCTCTCTGCTAAAATATTATTTTTCCTGAATCAGCTGCACTTCCAAACTACCTTCCCTTTATTGCTAGTATCACAAAACAGGAGTATCTGTTCCACCGTGGTTTCACAATACACTCGGCCACACCACACCATCTGGTTTTCCACAGTTCTACTCGACTGATACTTCTCTCTTAGAAATAACTGGTGGCCTTCTAATGACGTCTTCATGAGTTTAATTCATAAAATTATTGAACACCACCTTCTACCTTTTTTTAATACCTGTACTCATCTACTTCTATAAAGTACAAGTAATACCTGTACTTCCTACTTCTATAAATTTTCTGTTGTAGATGCCTTGTAGCTTCCTCCTCTAATTGCTTAAGTGTAAGTTCATCCTTTATTTGAATATCAACCTTGTCTATTTTTGCCTCACACTTTGCCCTTGAAAGTATCATCTACCTTCAGAGTTTTAAGTTCTACTTTTAAGTTCATGACTCTCAAGTCCGTATCATCAACAGCTCCACAATCACAACCAGAAGTGACGTCATTACCTTCTTTTCCAAGCCTTCTTGTTTTCTTTTACTCAGTTTTGAGTCACCATCATCTTTACTCTCTGATTCACTTTTTAAACTTTGTCATTTCTCTCTTAACCATGCCACTTGTTTCAGTGATCTCTCTTTTCTTCCCAATGCTTCCCAGGACTATTATAATAGCTTCCTAATTGGTGTATTGATTTCCAGTCTCTTGTTTTTTCAATCTGTGATTTGTATCACCATCACATTTCTCTTCTTAAAGAGTAATGTTGACAATTTCTGTTATCAAAAGCCTACATTGTTTATCTCTTCTACATGTTTATGTATAACTGAATCACTTTGCTGTTCACTTGAAACTAATACAACATTGTTAATCAATTATACTCCAATATAAAATAAAAAGTAAAAAAAAAAAGCCTACGTTGTCTCCTATTACATAGAGAATGAAATACAAACTATTTGGCCTACCATTTAAGATTCTTTCTTATCAGGTCACCAAAAACTTCCCTACCTACCTAACTTCAGTCATCAGAGTCTTTAGCTACTAGCCCTTAAATTGCACCAACTTTCCTATCTCACTGATTTCATTTATATTCTTTTTTATATGATTTTATTCCCTTAGCCCTTCTCATAGTTCTCTCTCTCACCTTCCTAGACCTAGTTAAATGTATTTCTGACATTCACATAATTTGACCCTTGCTTAGTGCATATTGTGTTGAATGAAACTGAATAAAATATTTTTTTTTCTTGAGTACATTTTGAACAGTGGAAAAAACTTTTTTGTCTGTCGAAGTGACAAATATCAACTCTAAGAATTAGTTGCCAATGGATTAGTTGTGATCTTAAAAGCACTTTAAGGAAGACTATAGTTAATCTCCACCTGGACCCTTATAATACTACAAATAATAGTTCATCACAAACTATTTTTCAAATGTATTAATTTTGAGATACTGATAAGGAAGTTTCAGAAAATGAAATTTAAAGATATATATACATATTTTTAACTACAATGACATATTTCTATCTATATCCTTAATATATTTGAGGTTAACAGTAAAATTGCCTGATTATACAACCTAATTTATATGTTAAAAAGAAGGTTGCTTTCTACATTTTAGAGCTGAGTTTGAAGTTTGAAAATGGTAGTAAATATACACTGAGATAGAGTACACTCTGACAGAGTGAAGTTTTGTCTTGCCATGAAAACTCAGTCTATCTTAAGTTTCAGTAGCTAACTCTGCTGTGCTTATAGTCCACATTAATCACAGAAATACATACATACTTTCACTACTAAAATAGTGAATAGATATCATAAATAATAATTAAGTAAAAATAATCAATACAACTGGAAATTTTCTTACTGGCCATCCTTTTCCCCACATCATTAGGTAGTTAAAATTGATGATACCAAATAAATGATTACTTCCCCTGAATTTTAAGTCCATGGATAAAGATTCTCCATTTGCCACTTGATTCACTTCCTTCTGTCATGCATTCATTTAATGCATATAGTTTTAGCTTTTTACTTAGTAGGAGTAGTTTCTAACTCTGGGTTCTAGTTTTAGATGTCTCACTAAGTTATCTTGAACTTACCGTTTCATTAACCTGTAGTTCAGTATCTTCATCTATGGTAAGTTTGATGTGAAGATGAGGCTGTGAAGAATAAACTGGCCTTAGTAAAAGTCTTTGAAATGTGAAATTAAATTGTGTGTGTGTGTGAGAGAGAGAGCGAGAGAAAGGGAAAATCAGTGAGAGCTGTAGTTAAAAATAAAGTAGTGTATATGTATATGTATGACTGATTCACTTTGTTATAAAGCAGAAACTAATTTAAAAAATAAATAAATAAACTTAAAAAAAAATAAAGTAGTTTTGACAGAAGATTAATCAACTAAATTAGAAATGCATATCTAGCAAGCAGCATCTATTAGATTGTCTTACTCACTCTCCCAGAGTACAATTTGTACAATTACACATGGCATTCTCAAGCAGTTACTTCATCATGCCTGTCCATAGCTTGTCTTCTCATATAAATTGTCATGTGATCATTTTACACAGAATACTCATCACAGTGGGACTGGACAGGTGCTGGAAGTTGAGTTCCATTTCTCATTTGCTCTTCACAAAGTCCAAAAACCACTGATTTTGTGAAGTAGGTCTTCTTTATTGTCTGGAGTTTGGAAGCCTTCCTAATTAGCATTTACCTATAAGTAATGCAAGGGTTAGCTGACATTAAGTAGTTCTCTGTGTGATGCCTTCACTTGGTGTAAAGTTGAAAGAGGTGGTGAACAATCACTGTACAAACCATGTTTTCTGGAAATTATATTAAAAGCTTTATTAGTACTTTAATGCCAGAATCGTGTTTCCATTTGTCTTTGCAGTTCTAGTCTCATTTACAGGAAGTTTAATAGCAGTTTCTAAAACAGTCACTTTCAAAGCTTTCAGAACCCTCCTATGCTGTTAATCCTCTCCCTCTCTATTTGCTCTGTTTCCCATTTCAGAGGCCCTTCATGTTCTAAGGGAGCCATAACCCCATATCCCCAGTGGGGAGTTGGGGGTTGAGGATGGATAAAGTGAAGCTAAGAGAATTGGGAATACATTCCCCACAGTCTAATTTATACAATTAAAACCACTTCTTCCACCAGTCATAATTTGTCATTAGGGCTCTATATCCAGGGTTAGACATTTTGTTTTCTACCATAAGTCATCAGAATTCCTTCCTAGTTGTGTGCATTAACTTCTAGCATTCTTCCATCCCCGTTCCCTGAGACAAGGTTGAATTTTGTCTGAACCCCATGTTCTCACCCTTTTGTGTTCCAATTAGCGGCTAACAGCAAAGGACCACCCTGCCCTTTATTCTCAGAAAAGACCCACCTCTACCCTTCCTCAATGACTCATCTCCATCCATCTTCATGACTCCCTTAAGACTCACAGATGACTCCCTGTTTACCTGCCTCTCTAAAGCTCCAGGTCTCCTTCCTTCCTTATTTATTTATTTTTGAGAAATTCCTCATTAATGAATGTTTTCCCTATTGCAGTAGCCTGAATAAAATCATCTCCTTAGTTGTCCAGTGCGGCATTGCAGCATTTTATCTTTTACAGCTGCAGCAAAGTTAAAATTAAAACAAAAAAGGAGAAGAAGCTTGTCTAAAACACACATGCAGATCTATATCTTTTTTTCTCCATGGAACTTATGAGGCTGCTCTAATGGCATAAAGAAATATTTCACTGAACTGGCAACATATAGAAACATGGAAAACATATTATTGCATATGTATTTGTGGCATTAGATGTTAAAAGTATAAATACACGAGAAAGAAAAGACAAGGAATTTCACATATTAAAATAGTATACTGTAGTTTGAAAGACATATACACTTTTTTTTCTGAAATTAATGAGCTTTAGCAGGTTTTAATGCACCTTGAACAGGAAAATTGGGAGAAAATCTTGCTAACTATAGGGGGTTTATGACTTCTTTTCAAACTGCTTTAGAGGTTTCTGAAATGCATCATTAATATAAATGTTTATTAGACTTTATTTGAAATCTAATGTGGAAGAGATGATTCTGTGTTTAAAATATGTATAACTAGTACTTGGCATAAGGTAGGGATTAATTAGATTGAAGCAACAAAGTACTGTAGAAATCCATTAACTTCAGTGAAAGTTAGGAAATGTATAATGTTCTTATCTCCCATCTTAAAAAAGTATATCCAATTTGCCATGTAAGAATAGCCACCTGAGAACAAATTGTGTTTGGGAGCGGCCTCAGTGGAATTATAAAATTGCTAACAAAATTAAATCTCATTACATCATTTCAGAACCTGACTGATATAATGAAAAGAGCCAATGATTAAAGGTATCTAGAAATTATAATAGATTTGATACTAACAGTAAGTAATATTTTTTAGCTGAATTGTTCCTTATAAATTGTTATTGGTCACCCATTATGTCCCAGCTCACTATATAAATATCCTAGGGACACCAAGAAAAAAATAAATCCTTGTCTTTCAGGGGTCATTTTAAACATTTGAGACAATGCTAGTAAAAGTATAAACAACAGAGAAAAGTAAGATAGGGCAATTGCCAAATGATTGGTAATAGAAAGCATTTGAGAAAATGGAGTGACACGTGATATAATGTACGTAAAGAGCTAAGCAAAGTGCCTGGCATTGAGTCGTCAATACATGATATCTAGGAACATCATATTTAAATCCTAGGAAGAACACCTAGGGAAAAGGAATTTGTATGCTTCTTGACTGAAAAATAATTTGACTCTGATAAACTAAGAGGAAGCAACAGAAGACAGTATCCTAAATAGTAAGAATAGAAAAAGCAAAGATATTGAGGAACAATGTCTATAACATGAAAGTTTAGAGGTTCTTAACTACATCTATGCCCTTTATTGTATTTTAAGGATAGCCATAAACTTATCCACTGCACTGGAAAACTGAATCAGTGATTCTCCAAGGCGTGCTTGGGTTCGAGGTGAACTTCACAGAGTGGACTACTAATTTGAAAATGACCCTGGAGATTCTTCTAGTTCTTTGCTATTGAAATTCACAGGATTTAGTAAACCATTTGTAGGAATAGTTGGAAATAAATAGGTTTATGTAGGTGACAGAGAATAAAGGTCAGTAAATATCCATCTAAGGAGGGTGGACTACCGGCAAAGGGAAGGCAGGATATATTTGGGGGGAGGAAGAGATACAGAGTGGCAGAACAGGGATACACGTTTGTAACTAGCTTTGTAACTAGGTTGGATGGAGGGAGGAGAGGGTCAAAGCAAGAAAATTTATTAGGAGACTCGGGATACTGGAAGTATCTAAAACTAAACATACTCACCTGAATGTCTTCACAATTTACAACTGGCAATGCTGCCGCAGTTTATAACCCAACTCTGGTGCTCCAGTTGTCAATTGCTGGGTAACAAACCAACCCACAGCTTACACTTAGTGATTCTGTGGGTCAGATATCCCAAAAGGACACAGCAGGGCCTCAGCTGTAATGACTCAAATGTCTGAGGTGATCAACATCTAGGAACTGGAATTATTTGGAGGTTTTTCACTCATTCTGGCACCTGGGCTGGGATGACTGGAAGTGTAGCCTCAGCTGTGGAGTGGGGCACCTAATCAAGGCACAACCTCTTCATGCAGCTTGGACTTCTCAGAATGTAGGGTCCTGTGCACCTGGGTCCTATGGTGAGTGAGTGAGCGTTCCGAGAGACGCAGGCAAAAGCTTTAAAGCTCCTTCTGATGTTGTCTTGAAGTCAAAGTCATGTGACATTATTTCCTTTGAATCATATTAGTCAAAATAATCACCCAGATTCAAGGGAAATGGGCATAGACATCACCTCTAAATGGTAGAAATGTCTAAGAATTTGAGACCATGCCTTAAGATTGCCACATGTAGATAATAACAGAAAAATGTGTATAATATGAAATAAAGCAGTGTTAGCAATTGTTTTCAAAGAACCTATTTAAAATGACACTGGGCTTCCCTGGTGGCGCAGTGGTTGAGAGTCCGCCTGCTAATGCAGGGGACACCGGTTCGTGCCCCGGTCCGGGAAGTTCCCACATGCCGTGGAGTGGCTGGGCCCGTGAGCCATGGCCGCTGAGCCTGCGCATCCGGAGCCTATGCTCCACAATGGGAGAGGCCACAACAGTGAGATGCCCACGTACCGCAAAAAAAAAAAAAAAAAAAAAGACATATTACTTATTTTTGATATTACTCGTTCGATTCTATAATCCTCAGGGTTAGGAGGCATATAAGGGACATGAGACATTAGCAGTGCCAATAGAACAGAATTGTTAATTGACAGTTAAAACCCATATTCAATTCAAAAGTCTCTTATTAGGAAGGAGCTCAAGGGTTAAAGGAGACACCATTTAAAAGACTGAAATTTCTTAGAAGTGCATGTTTGAAAGTATGGCTGGCCCTGCAACACAAAACTCATACAGATTTTAAAATGATGCAATTAATTATCCAGATGTTTCAAATATTGGTGTTTGTTATTACTTCCACGGTATCACCCGTCATTTGGCTTACGTTTTTCTTTACATTTAGGTGTTCTGAGTTGCAAATTTAGGTGGAGAATGTGGCTCACCCTTAAGAGAGCCCATCACCATATGTTTTGTTTGGGCATGAAAAATGAGAATAATCTAAACCTTTGCCACTGAGAGAGGTAAAGGGTTCCCATCAATGGCCATTAAGTCTGAGTAATGGGGTTTTAAAGAGACAGCTTGTAGTGTTGCTCTTTAGGAACCTCGACAGCAGTTGTGCTTTTAGCTGCAGGTGCCATGATCCAGCAGTGTAGCTTTGGCTCCACTCAGGCCCTTGCCTGTGTCACCACTGTTTGAGCCCCCTCTATGGTGTGCATCTGTCACCAATTCTCTTTCAAAGAACATCTGCTGCCAGAAGAGGCAAGCTTTTAATATGCTGATTTATCATTGTCAGATACAGGGTTTCATTGCTTGCATTTGAATATTGTATTTAAGGTGCTTTTGTGATTACAGATGTTTTACATATAAATTGCTTTATATTAGAAATATCATTTTTTTCAGTATTTTTAAGGAAACTTCACATTCACATGTTTTACATTTCAATGTCATCTTTTGCATTGCTGAGCACGTGTGAATTGCTTTTTGTCTGTAATGGCAGTCGGTATGAGCAACAGCATCTGTGATTGTTGCTGCTTCAAAGGAGAAAATTAAGTGTGGATTATAGCTCTTCTTTTCGAGGGAGGCAGAATTTATTAATTACTAAGGGAAGCTTTCATTGTTATATTATCCCCCAAAAGGACAGAATAGGTCACTGCATAAAAATAGCTTCCCACTCCATAACCTTTGCAAACTGGAAAACGGTGTCAAGTTTCACACTTTTCTCTCACTTGTTTCTGTAGTCTTAAAATAATCTGAACGTTTTTGGTACTGTTTGGTCTTTGAAATAATAGCACCATCTACTGTCAGATCCTGAATTCATTCATCGTGTAAAGGAAAAAAATGAAGATGGAGGAGGTGCTCTGAGTCATTTAATAATACGGCACAAAGTAAATACTATAGAACTGAAAAATGGGAAAATTCTTACTTCAAATTGGAAAATAAGACTAATGTGGAGTTCATCATATTAAATAAGCATTGTGAAATACTTTTTTTCAAGAAAATCCATAATACAGTATAAAAATTTTAGATAAGGTAATATTATCATCACTGTCATTATAATTTTAGTTTCCCAGTTCCTTTAAGCTTATTGTATATTCCTTTAGATGACAGTGAGGGGTGGGAGAGGTGGATTTAAAAAGCACTACCTTTAAGAAGTCGCGACCTCTCAGCAGGGCGTTGCAGTGTACGCATAGTGGCTTCCTTTCTGCGTGGAGAGCCAGCCAGCTCTCGAGAGCACCTCTCATAGTGGGAGTTGCTAGTAGGCCTGATTGTTCCCTGTCCTCAAATCCTCTCCCCAAAGGAGTAATGTCATTTCATTAAAGAAACTCAACTGTCTGGGTAAAGGATCAGTGAAAATATGTCTCAGGGCTCTCATAAAAATAAGCTACCAGCTATTTCAAGAGCATAGTGTGAAATTCCGGACACCTTCCAACCCTCCTTCATGCTGATTGCTTTCAGTGAGCGAGAGGCCAGTTGTCACTGTGCCTCCTGCACAGTTACTTCCTTAACCTCATAGCTCCCAGAGGACTGTTGTACCTCTCACACATCTGTTGCAGACGGTACGTGGCTCTTCCTGCCTCTCGAATTGGCATCAAGTTATTCTATCTACAGCAGTACTTTTATGCTTTCCGTCCAGTTTATTATCTCTTTTCGAAATCAATTCAAAAGGTTTATTTTCTCTATGTGGCCTTCTGCTCCCTATCTTCCCCCTTTCATTCTACTTTATTGTTATTTTTATTTCAAAGTGGAGCCTGAATTAAATTCCCTCCCTTTAAAAATTTTTTTATTTCCACAGTTTTTAATAACCAGTGGCCTGTGCCTAAAATGTGGAGAAAATATATATTCTCATGATTGATATTTCTTATTCTGGCCGATTTTTTTGAGATGCTACAAAACATAATAAATAGGAAATAAATGACATCATTAAAATACCAACCATGATTCCATACTTACTTACCAAATATATGTTAACTCTCTCCTATCTGCCAAAATATGTGAAACACAACCCATACCGTCAGAGGAGCTTACAATCAACTAACTATTTCCTTATCCTCTTTGTTTTTTTTTAATTTTTTTTTAAGGATGTTATTATCTGTTCATCTGCATTGTAGCAGCCAGATACTGGCCAACTGCTCAGTTTTCTACCTAGTCTAACCTTAACTCAATTATTATTGTAAACTATAGTAAGGTAATATTTTCAGATATTAACTGTGTTTTTATTCACTGGGAAAATGTCATGGCTTTTTTATGCACTATATATAGGCAGAGAGTGGATATAGATGGAAAACAATAATAGTAATAATAATTTTAAAAAATTAATAATAACACATTCAACTGAGTTGCCAAGTACACTTTTTTTTTTTTAACTCATTGAAGAAAACAACAATCATGAAAGTCAATACATTCAATTCACAGGGCTAGGGCTTTTCTTCTTCTTTTTTGTCTTCTAAATGAGGAAAAGGCATTTGAGAGTCAAGAAACCAAGATCCAAAAAAGCAGTGTTGTAAGATCATCAGTAGCAAGTGTATGTAATGATGATGCGTGATAATTTAAATGCTAGTTTCCCACTCAAATGGGCTAATAGATCATTTGCTCTGGGGAGGAAGGAGAAAATTGGAAAAGATGATATGGCTGGGATTTGAGTGAGGTGAGCAAGGCACTCAAAGGGGTGCAAAATTTAAGGGGTCACCAAAAATCATTAATCAAGATGTCATATTTTAATGCAATTTTTAAATTAAAATTAATGCAAAAAATTCATCATGAACAAAACAGAAAAATTTTAAATAAAGACAAAAACCCTGTGGGTGAATGAATGTCTCTGAAAGGACCACAAGTCATGACTCTATCCTAAGTGAGTCTCAGGGGAAGGATGAAACCATAGATGGGATTAGAGTGAACTGGGGAGGAACAGTAAGCTTTTGCCTCAGTCCCATCATAGACCAGGATACTGTAAGGGTTTTGGAGAGGCCATGCCTACATACAAGGCTAGTTTGCTGATTTCAAGGAAAGCCTCAAGTCCCTGACTACATCGTTGGAGAGAGTAAACAGCTAGGGGTTTTATGAGGTTCAGAAGGGCTGAGAAAGCCCAGATGAAACAAGGGTTCTCAGCCTGGAATAAGGAGAAGTTAGATGGGATGGCTCAAGTGACTGGCTACGTTATGAGACCACAGATTCAGACTCAGCAGCAGAAGCCCAAGCTAATGAAAACACAATAGAAGAAAATAAAACCTCAATGAATGCCATCAGAGTAAGGCAGAAAGGCATGCCAACAATACCTAAGATACCTGTAAATTTCCCCAGCACCTCAGGAGTAGAACCACCTTGCCAAAAAGGAAGAAAAAAAGAGCTGTGCATTTGACTCAGTTGTTACTGTCAGGTGGTGGAACATGCCACTTCAAAATATACCTCTTTGACCTAAGGATTATTTTGAGCTGATTATTTTGAGAAAGAGCAGACACAGGAGAAGCTCTGAAAACAAAGTAGAAGTTACCCTTTTATGAGGGAAATTTACATTCATAAAGGAAATCTCTATTTGTAAGGTTATCTCCCTCTCTGAACCTGGAAGAGGAGAATGACAAAATCAAGAGAAACTCTTATGGATGGAGGTGTAAACTTAAATCTGCATAACAAATCTTACACTTGTTTACCATACTTTTTTTCTGGTCTCCCCACAATAACTGGCCACTCCCACACCCACTCTTTTGTCTTTAGTTGAAGATTGTATTTAAGCCTGAATTCTAAGCCACTTCTGAGAGTTGCTCATTTTTCTCTAGGTATCTTCCACATATACATGAGGTACACATGTTAATTCATTTATGTTTGTCTTTCTCTTATTAATCTTTTTTGTTGTGGAGTTCCCAGCTGGGAACTTAGAAAGCTGGAGGAAAAATTTTTTTTTCTTACTCGACATTACCCAAAAGAGACTGAATTTTAATTGCAAGTGACTTGGAATAGAATTGGGGTTTTAAAAGCTAAATTTAGTTTTAGAAAATCTAAAACATAATAATTCTATTTGAATTTAGTAACTCAAAAATGTGTTCCTCAGAACATCAGCATCACCTGCATCATTCTTAGAAATGTGCAATCTTGAGTGCCTCACTAAGTCTACCAAGAAGAATCTGCATTTTAGCCATGTCCGTACTGTGAGGGGGAAAAAAAAGAATTCTACTAACAGAAGACCCCTCCATACTAATGTAGAAATTATGTATGTGTATATACATATATATATATATATATAAGAGAGAGAGAGAGGGAGAGAGGGAGAGAGGGAGAGGACATTTTAATATTGGGTAAGCATTATGAGAGGCCTATGCAGGTAAGGTAATATGTATAGCAGAGAAAAACTAATTTTCCCTTCACCCTTCTAGGTTCTTGGCTGAGACTCCCCTGTATTGAAAGACAGATTAACAAAAGAAAAATAAGCAGGAATTTATTAATATATATACCTCGGTTATACATGGGACATACACAGGAAAAATGAGTTGATTCCCAGAAATGGCCAAAGCTACCATCTTAAATACCATTTCAGATAAAAACAAAAAAAAGTGTTGGGAGCTGGACAGGGAAGCCAGTTAAGGGATGTTAGCAGGAAAAACAGAGTAAACAGGTAAATGTAAGCTTTGTTACACAGATTTAAGTCCATGCCTTCTCCACTGAGAGAATAACTCTTGATTTAGTCCTTCTTTTCTTCCTGGTACAGAGAGGGAGACACCCTTAAAATAAAGATTACCCTTATAAATGTAAATTTCTTTGTTTAGTTTTTTAATTTTTATTGATGTGTAGTTGCTTTACAATGTTGTTTTAGTTTCTACTGTGCAGCAAAGTGAATTATCTATATGTATACATATATCCCCTCTTTTTTTGGATTTCTGTCCCATTTAGGTCACCACAGAGCATTAAGTAGAGTTCCCTGAGCTATATAGTAGTTTTTCATTAGTTATCTATTTTATTTATAGTATCAATAGTGTATATATATCAATCCCAATCTCCCAATTCATCCCATCCCTCTTTCCCCCCTTGGTGTGTAAGTGCCTTTATAAAAGGTAACTTCTACTCTGTTTTCAGAGATTTTCTTCTTTCTACTTTTTCTCAAAAATAATCAACTCAAAATAATCCCTATTCCAAAGAAGCATATTTTGGGGTGGCATATTCTGCTATCTTTCATATGAAAGTGACTACAAAATGTGGACAGAATTTCACACAAATTTATATAAAAAGCAGAAGAGAGAACAATTAAAACTTCTCTTACTCCCTTGAGAGACAAGAGGACAATCTTTGTGATTATGGCACCTGTGCCCATGAGAGACCCCTGAGTTAAATCTGTAGGTGAATGTTCAGAATTCCCAAGGGTCAGAAGACCAGGCACTTGAATTGTATAATCCAAACATCAAGCCTTTTTATCAGATCTCTTAAGTTTTCAAAGAGACACTCTAAGGCAGTGGCCTCCTTTCTTAAACAAAAATTATTTTTCCCTACACTACACAGTTGATGTTCATATTCACATTTGAAAAGCATTATGTTACAACAGCAACCTAGGTTAATACCCAAGTCTGTGGTTACAAATATAAGTCTAATGGTCCAATTGTCTTTCTTGCTTGACTTCTGGGAGGTTTCCAATGACATCAGTAAGACAGTGATCTAGAACTGGGTCAACAAACTTTTTGTGAAAGGCCAAATAGTAAATACTTTAGGCCACACAGTCTGTTTTACAGCTACTCAACTGTGCTGCTGCAGCATAAAAGTACCCAAGGGAATGAGCACAGTTATATTCCAATATAACTTTATTTACAACAACAGGCAGCATGATAGATTTGGCCATAGTTTTCCAAATCTTGTTCCAGAATGTTCTATGGAATTGTTCTTCCAAGTATAAGGCAGTGGTAGCTAATGAACAGGATTGTCTCTCCTCTAGAATCATTTCTTCATAATTCTTAAATTCTCTAGCAGTCTTTTGGCACATGGCCTCTACTAGCATAGAGTCACTCATCTCTGGGTTGTGCAGTCTTAGCACACACACAAACAAGGATGTGGCTTTGCTCTTCTCAACTCCAGATTATAACACATTAAAACATTTAAAATGCCATTTTACTTATGCTGCTAATGAAAGTCCTTCTTACATGTTACAGCTTCTTACATGTTACATGTCAGCTTCTTACATGTTACAGTGGATGTGTGGCATCCTTAAAATCAATATAGAAATATTTCATAGGTTAAGTACAGCGTGCCAGTTGTATAACATTTGAAAAATAAGAGCTTAACAACATTAAATAACATTAAATAACAAAGTAATAGTACTTGTAGTATATTTCAAATATATAATGATTTCATATCTATCTCTCCTTTGTTCATTTGTCCTTTGATTGTTAAACAGTTGGGTCAGGTAGATAGGAAAATATTTCTGGGATTTTGAAAAATTAAATGAGATGGTCAAGGTCACAAAGCAAATAAAAGTTGGGCCTTGGCTTAAACCCATGTTCCTACTTCCTTTCCTAATCTACTTTTCACAACAACATAATGTCTTCAACTAGTAATAGGACTATATATTTATGTGGTTGATAAAATCTGTAGTTAAAAGCCACAATAGTCTACTAAAAATCTCCTCAAATTCATTAGTAACCTAGACAGAACTGTTACGTGTGTTTCTGTTTTCTTTTATCTCACCTTATCTCATGGCACATTTCCTCTCTACAGAAAAAATTTAAATTTGTTTTCAAGGATCTGTTATGCACATTTTATTTTTATAAAAATACAGCAGATTATCAATTGGTCGATAAGCTTCTCACTTTGAGTAAGTTGTATTCTTTGAGATATTCACAAATGAGTTAATTTACCCAGTGAAGTTGAGAACAAACATTAGTCTTGCACATCCCTTAAAGATGTATTTGATCTCTCATATTCGCACCCACCTGTTGGAGATCATCTGCTCTAATTACCTAGCTCTTCTCTGAGCAAATATTAATTGCATCTGAAAATACATATTATTGAGCTTTAAATTCCATTAGGAGGGTCTAAATTTTTTATCTGTGTTCTCTTTCTTTTACTGCCCTATGTATCTTTGGAAGATATTTAATGAAGTTGAGACAGAGACTTTTAAATTTTTGACATGATAATCTTCCTTCAGGAATTGGGAAATCTTTCAGACACAGTGGTAAATATGGATAAGGTATGCAAAGAATGAGAGAGGTCTCTCTTATTATCTTGCTTCCTTCTCCCCCAAATACTCTCAGTTCTTTTAGAAAAAGAACATGTAGGTACTGAAAAATGACATTATAATACAGTTCTTTCTTGTTAGCACTAGTGTGATTCTTTTGATACTTGCACGTACAAGTCTCCCAACATGTTTATGCTATAAAGAATGGAGATGTATTCCCTCAAAAACCTTTTAACTTTCTACTTAATAGGGGGATTCAAAAGGAAAGTGAAAACTGAAAAAGACTGGAAACAGTAAACTAGAATTACAGGCACAGGTACACGGTTCTTATGTGTATAATGCACTTAGGTTTTATCTCTGAAATGATTCAAGTTCTCTGTATTGACTACTCATTTTTTTTCTTTATGTATTTTTGTCTTGTTTCAGAAAAGATTTGAGTCATCTAAAAATCAGGACATGAATAATAAAATGTTGGCAAAAATAAGTAAGAAGCAAGAATCAGAAACAGGGGAAATATAAATAGAAGTAGATAGTTATCACTGGGTAGAGTTGATAAGAGGAGCAGGTGAAAGAAAAAGGAGTGGCAGAGAACCAACTAAATCCATGCCCTCAGGCCCTGTGGTCCTTGAACTTGTGATCATTGAACCTGAAGTTAGACTCATGTTTACTAACAACTAAAGAAAAAAGCAATATAGCTGTGATTATTGTAGAGCAGAACAACATCATTCTGTAGGTGATCAAAGCTGCATTATTGAAACAGGAGGGAAGGGGACAGGGCACAACCTTTAAAAGAATGACATAGCCATAATACATGACAAAAACTAGTTAGAACCAACTGGGTCCAAGATGGCAGAAGATTCAACTTCCAGTAGACTTTGAGCCTCATTATACACTCATTGTAGTATATTAGCTAAATGACACACCCACCAGTGCCATGACAGTTCTGAAGCTAACCATAAAAGATCAAAAAATAGGTGGTGGCCCAATTCCTGGAAATCCATGCCCCTTCCCCAAAATAATTGGAATAATTCTTCCACTCATTAGCCTATGAAATTACCCAGCCCATAAAAACTAACCACGCCATATTTGAGGGCTGTCTCTAGCCTTCTGAGATGGCCCACACTCTGTCTGTGGAGGGTGTTTCTCTCTAGATAAATCTGATTCTTACCTATCACTTCGTCTCCGAATTCTTTCACGACAAAGAACCTTAAATTTACCAGGAGCATTATGACACTAAGATCTAAAAGCAAAAACAAGTTACCTTAATATTTGCACTCAATTATGTCCCCCAAAATCCATATGTTGAAGTCCTATCCCCCGGTGTGACTGCATTTGAAGATAGAAACTTTAAAGAGATCACTAAGATTAAATGAGGTCATAAGGATAGAACCCTAATCCAACAGGATTGGTGTCCTTTTAAGAGAGAGTAAGAGACAACAGGAATGTGTGAACACAGAGAAAAGGCCATGTGAGGATGAAACTGAGCAAGACCCTGTAGGGCCCTCCTGAGTACAAAAGCCCTTCCATGTCCCTTGTTTCTCATTTGTAGGAAAAAGGCTTTAGCCCGGTAGAGCTTCCCTGAGTTCCAAAGGGCAGATTCAAACATTTGCTAATTAGGGAAGAGAGGGAATGCAGAAACAAAGGGAAGGCAGTCAAGAAACAATAGTGCAGCGATGGGGCAGGGTCCTGGCTCCTCCTTGGGGATGTGAATAGCAATTTTCACATACTGAAGAGCTGGGGCCCCCACCCAGGTGGAGGATGGTAACATCAGACTGAGCATAAGCCCTTGACCTCAGACTGCTCAGAACCAGAAGGCAGATGATTGAGATTCCTGGAACACCACCCTGTCACCTCACCACCAACCAGTCAGAAGAAAGTCACACATCCAGCTGCCCTTCCACCAAATTTGCTTTTAAAAGCTCTTTCCTGACACCCATCAGAGAGTTTGGGGGTTTTTGAACATAAGCCACCCATTCTCCTTGCTTGACCCTTGCAATAAACCTTTCTGTACTCCAAACTCTGACATTTCGATTTGTTTGGCCTCACTGTGCATGGGGCACACAAGCTTGGGTTCAACAAAATAGACTCTGTGAGAAGGTAGCTGCCTATGCACCAAGAAAAGAGTCCTGGTCAGGAGCCAATGCTTCCTGCCTTGATCTTGGACTTCCAGCCTCAGAACTGGTAGAAAATAAATTTCTGTTGTTTAAGACGCCCAGTCTGTTGTATTCTATTATGGCAGCCCTCACTGACTAATACACTTAGAGACAGCAATATGAGCAGTGTGGTAAATGAGTTCTCAGTTAGCATTTCTGTACATCAAATAGTAATATTTTTCAAGTGATAGATTACTGGGATTCTTTTATAAAAGCTAAGGATAATGCATTAAAAGGCCACTTATAGGAGACAGTTTTGCATGAATCCAAGTAAATACAATCTCATATAAGGTTTTTTTGCTCTAACTCCACCTAAGGATAGAATTTGGAGAAAAAAAGTAAACGATGTAAGAGCATAACCTCCAGATAGACAGATAGATAGTGTAAGGTCGGATCTTAACAAACGGCATCGCGAAACAGAGGAAAGCTTCAAGTGAGCTTTATTAGGGGGCGCTCCCGGGCGAGGTTCACTGGTCCGAGAGAAAGGGGCCAGAGAAGTCACACCCGGGTGAGGGTTGGGCAAGATTTTATAGGGGAAGAAGGGGAAGGGGTGTGGTGAATCTCGGAGGGTGCAGGGTATTCCTTATTTGGTGGTCTCTTTGGATATCGTGGCAATATCTGGTGCCAGTTGCATCAGTCTTGGGACCGTTAGTCCCGCCCCTCAAAAGGCGGGAAGCCTGGGCCGGGTGGAAAGTCTCCAGGTCAGTTCCTGGAACTGGGTGGTCCAGAAAGTCTCCAGGTCAGTTTCTGGAACTGGGTGGTCCGGAGAGTTTTGGTCTGATGCAACCTGTGAATCTGATTGCGTTCCCCTGCCTCGGGCCAGTTGGCCTTACAGTTAGATAGATAGATAAAGGTTAAACAGATGGATAGATTTAAAAATGTAAATTTTCTTGAATCTAGCTTTGCATACATGGATATTTCATTTTTATATCATTTAAAATGATATTTGTTATTTAAGTATTAAATAATGTAATAATATTTTATTAATAATATTATTTAGTGACAGTATTTAATCAACTTTCTGAGGAACTGCCAAACCCTTTTCCAAAGTGGCTGTACCATTTTAAATTCCCATCAGCAGTGTATGAAGGCTCCAGTTTTGATTCCACTCCCAAGTATCTACCCCCCAAAAATGAAGATATATGTCCACACAAAAACTTGTACAATAATGTTCATAGCAGCATTATTAATAATAGCCAAAAATTAGGAACAACTTATGTCTATCAACTGATAAATGGAAAAGCAAGATGTAATATATCCATACAATGGAATAATATTCACTAATAAAAAGGATGGAGTACTGATTAATGATCCAACATGGATGAACCTTGAAGACATTATGCTAAGTGAAAGAAGCTAGACACAAAATTCACCTGTTATATTTGAAATGTCCAGATTTGGGACAAATTTGTGGAGGCAGAGTGCAAATTAGTGGCTACTTAGGTCTGGGGCAGAGGTAGGGAAATAATGAGAATTGACTTCTTATGGGACAGAGTTCTTTTTGTGGGGAGGAGGAAAGGCAAACATATTCTAAAATTGACTGAGGTGATGGTTGCACAACACTATATATATACTAAAAAACATTGAGTTATACAGTTTTAAATGGCAGAATTTTATGGTATGTGAATTATATCTCAATAAAAATCTTTAAAAATAACGTGATACAGAATACCTGAAAAATTCACATTAAAAATTGGCTGTAATTTCAACAAGACACAAGTAATCACTGTATATATTTAGTCTCATTTTTGCTTATGTAGGATTACTTTTTTAAAAAATTAGATTATAATACACTGTAAAATAGGAAGAAGTACCCAATATATATATTGGTCTTCGTCCCCAGTTCCCAACACAGAGCTCCTAAAATCCTTGTAAATTTCTAAGTGATAAGAACACTAGGAACATTCTTATTCTAATATCTGTCTTTGACCCTATCCCTGACACAGGGCTTCTAAAACCCTTGTAAAATGCTAAGTGATAAGAGCACTAGTAGCATCTTTTGTTATAAAGAGGCCCCTCTGGGTGGGCTCCTGGATGGCTTCTGGATGGGGGCTGGTCACCAAAAAGACCAAGCCATGATTAGAAGCTTGGGATTTTCAGTCTCCCCTACCCCAGTTCTTCAGGGAGAGGAGAGGGGCTGGAAAAGAAATTAATAATTGATCATGCCTATGTGAGGAAGCCTCCATAAAATCCGAATAGTATGGGGTTCAAGGGGCTTCCAGATTGGTCAGCACATCACACCAGGAGGGTGATTTGCTCCAACTCACAACCAATTCCACTGGGCAGAAGCTCCTGGGCTCAGGACCCTCCTAGAGCTCACCATATATATCTCTTCATCTGACTGTTCACCTGTATCCTTTATCATATCCTTTAATAAACCAGTTAATGTAAGTGTTTCTCTGAGTCCTGTGAGCCGCTCTCTAGCAAATAATCAAATCCAAGGAGGAGGAGGTCATGGGAACCTCCAATTCGTAGCCAGTCAGACAGAAGTTGTGGGTAACCTGAACACCTACTACTTGCAATGGGCGTCTGAAGTGAGGGTGGGCAGTCTCTTGGGACTGAGCCCTTAATCTGTGGTATCAGACACTCTCTCGGGATGTCACAATTGAATTAAATTGTAGGACACCCAATTGGTGTCATGGAGAATTGCTTGGTGTGGGGAAAAGTCTCCACATACTTGATGACTAGAAGCAAAGTGTTTTATGTAAGTAGTAAAGGAGACTTACAGGGAAGACAGAGGTAGTAGGAAAGAGCTGGGTTTTTTCCTACCAGGAGATAGATAAAGCTGAGTACTTTAAAACATATGTAAAACATTTTTAGCTTTTCTTTTTTTTTTCTTTTAGAAAAAAACCATGATAATTTCTTATACCACTAACCATTCTTCTGTAGGAATTCATGGTGAATTCTTCATAGGCATGACAGAATCATCTAGAAGGCCAGCAATTCATACTGGCTGTTCACATTAAGAACTCCCTTTATTCTCCCTACTCTGGGAATCCTGTTATTGTGAGCTATGATTATTAATGGAAGTGTCAGATCCTTTGTGTGTACTTGGTTAGAAAAAATGTTGAGAACCACTAAAAAGTAATTGAAGAGCATGGTTGTTTTGATCAGTCTGTCCAAAGGCAAGCATGATTGCCTACCCAGGAGTTTATCTGGGTGTCCAAACAGATGACACAATGCACTCAACAATGAATATGAATAACATGAATTTAGTACAGATCCATCTTAAGTTGAAAATTGTAAGTCAAAATATATTTAATACAGCTAACCTACCAAACATCATAGTTTAGCCTAGTGTATCTTAAATGTGCTCAGAAGACTTCCATAAGCCTACAGTTGGGCAAAATCACCTAACACAAAGACTATTTTATAATCAAGTATTGAATACCTCAAATAATTTATTGAATACTCTTCTGAAAGTGAAAAGCAGAATGGTTGTAAGTGTATCGGTTATTTACCCTTGTGACAGCATGGCTGACTGGGAGCTGCAGCTCGCTGCTGCTGCCCAGCATCATGAGAGTATCATAGAGCACATCACTAGTCTGGGAAAAGATCAAAATTCAAAGGATGGTTCTACTGAATTCCTATTGCTTTGGCACCATCATGAAGTAGAAAAATCATAAGTCAGGGATTGTCTGTAGTCACAGCAAGCTGGGGCTTCTCAGGAGGGTAGGGGCTTAAACAGAAGTCTGATGAGCAGTCCAGCCAATGGCCAAGGGTAGGGTTTAAAGTGTGGAAGGTAGCTTGTGGTTTCATTGTTGTCAGGGAGAGGAGCCCATGAGGGCTAGAGGCTGCGCTACTCAAAGTTCCTTTGGCGTGAAGAGACAGAGGGTCTTTGTTGACCTTTTTATCCAGTTTGCCCAGATACAGAGCAGGCAGGGAAGAGTGATGGGGATCTAAAAGATGTCAATGGTGAAACATCAAAACCAGTCAACTTCTTTATTACAGTGGCCAAGACAATAATTTAGCAAATATTGTTACCCATGTGTAAACAGCCATAGAAATATTTGTATAATATTACTAGGGAATCTTCTTTGAGGCAATATGATATCCTTTTAAGTTAGTCTGAATTAACTAAATATAAAATATATCTCTTGAGTAATTAGACAAAATAAGTTGCTATATAGGTCTACTGGACAGAAACTCAATAAAATTTGGAGGTCATCTTCCTAAGCAACAACTTTAGTTTCTGTGAAAGTAGCCTACAACTTCATGTTTATGTCCTGAGCCACAGAAAAATACTGATAGAATCTTTGAAATTTTATTGCCTTTATCATCCATGTTAATGGAGTCTAATCCATAATTACAATAGCCACTTCTACCCCCTGTAACATCACAAATCATCATACACATGCCCTAGAAGTAACTGTATTTAGAAGGCTATGAGAATAGTTGCAGAAGCAACTTTTCCTTATGACTTAAATGTCTGTCCATTAAAACTTAGGGCAGGAGTAGTAGTCAGTATATATTTTGAAAGATGCCAACATTCCTGAAAATTTTATCATTGATATTAATTTTTTTCTTTCTGTAAACACATTAGCCTGGCAAATGAAGCCCTCCATGATGAAAACACAATTGATTTTAGCATCCTTCTAGCTAATCCCCTTCCTACCAAAATTCAGCCATGTTATACATAGGTATTTCCCACATGTGTCATGCTATGACACCTACCAATTAATTTTCTTATGGTATTTTCCCTGCTTAAAATACCAATCATTGCCTTGCTCATGTGACAAACAATTTAAAACTCAGCTTGTATGTTCAAGCTGAGCATCATTTCTTCCAAAGCCTTTCTTGACCATCTCAACAACTTTTTGAGAGTCAGTGGTCCTTTGTGTATCCACTTTATGCTATTTATCTATGGAGTTCACTTGTTTATATCTTTGATACTCTCTTTCATGCTATGAGCTCCTACAGTGTTGGAACTGATCGTTTTTACTTATGCCCATTATTTAGTACAATGATTGCTGTCTCTTAGATTTTTGATATTAGGATGGAAGAAAATACGGATGAAAGGAAGGAGGGAAGGAAGGGAACTTAACCTCATCAGAGGTTAAATTTGAGGGCTTCCCTGGTGGCGCAGTGGTTGAGAGTCCGCCTGCCGATGCGGGGGACACGGGTTTGTGCCCCGGTCCGGGAAGATCCCACATGCCGCGGAGCAGCTGGGCCCGTAAGCCATGGCCGCTGAGCCTGCACGTCTGGAGCCTGTGCTCCGCAACGGGAGAGGCCACAACAGTGAGAGGCCCGCGTACCGCAAAAAAAAAAAAAAAAAAAAAAAAAGATTAAGTTTGACTTCCATTTTGATAAAAAGAGAGCTCCTCACTCTTCTAATGTAACTAGACTCTGCCAAATTTCATTCATATTCGCAAGTGCATTCTACATCAGACTAAAATAAACAAAGGTGTCTTCAAAAAAAACTCTGTTGTTTGTCCCTTCTACTTTCTAAATTTGTACATTTTCCACCCCTCCATCACCACAATCTTGTTAAAGGCTCCCAGGTCTCTCAAACGACCCACAGTTTCCATGGGGTGCACTGTGCCTTCTTTGGGGATTGAACTCTCTGTGGATTAAATCTCTCTCTCCCTTTTCTTCATTATTTTCCCTTTCCATCAGTCAAAGCTTGCTCTTCTTTTGACATATATTTTAAAGGGTCATCTCTCAGCAGCTTGTCTTGGTGAAAAGTGCTCTGACATTAAACTGATTCACACAACATGCTGTCCTCTGGATCATTTTCCTGGAACAAAGAAAAAGATTTTAAATGTGTAATCTCAGTGCCCTTAACTGTGTGGCAGGAGATAATTTTCCAAATTTGTAACTAATATCTATGTGGGTTACATCCTATAATGCTGTTTAGCTATACATTAATTTTGCAACAATAATAGCAACAATTTATTGAGTATGGAAATATAATAATAATGTGAGTATGAATAATAATTGACTATTAGTCAATCGATATTCAACATATAATAGTAATTACCTACTCTTTGTTAGCCATTGGACTGAGTCCTTCATACCTATTAACTCATTTAAAGTTCAAATCAACCCTGAAAGGTAAGTACTCTTTACCCCCACATTATAGATGAAGAAACCAAGGCCTGTAGAGATTAAATTGCTATAACTCACATAGCTGATAAGTAGCAGAACTGGTATTTAAATCAGAGCCTCTCTGACTCCAAGCCCTATAAAATATTACCACCCTGGGCTTCCCTGGTGGCGCAGTGGTTGTGATTCCGCCTGCCGATGTAGGGGGCACGGGTTCATGCCCCGGTCCAGGAAGATCCCACATGCCGTGGAGCGGCTGGGCCTGTGAGCCTTGGCCACTGAGCCTGCACGTCCGGAGCCTGTGCTCTGCAACGGGAGAGGCCACAGCAGTGGGAGGCCTGCGTACGGCAAAAAAAAAAAAAAAAAGAAAAAAATATATATATATATAATATTACCACCCTGATTTTAAGGAATCTTTGGCCAACCCACAAGACAAGGGCAGTACACTCATTGCCAAGCCTCAGCACTTGCAATGTATGGTACTCTTTCATGAAAATGTTTATTTTCATGAAACTCTTTATTTCCCCCCAGCAATAGTCTGAAGTTGTTTGATTTCCCTCACAGCTTCTCTAAGTCTGTTGGTGAGGGAAAGTTCTGTTTACGAGCTAGATATTTCCACCCATGCATCCCTATGGCTGTGACGTTAGTCATGGTTGGCTGTAGCTCATTTTATGTAATTTGCTGCTGAGCTGGTTCACCTTTTCCACTTATTTAAGGTCACTGATTATAGTAAATTTTCATTAATCTATAGTTATGTAACTCTTAATTTAAAAAAGAGAAAATAGTAAATCTTCTTCTAGAGATCATTAAAAGTTGTGTTCTCA
Source organism: Mesoplodon bidens (assembly GCF_964165515.1). Lineage (NCBI taxonomy): Eukaryota > Metazoa > Chordata > Mammalia > Artiodactyla > Ziphiidae > Mesoplodon > Mesoplodon bidens. Next base: position 56,565,356 of record NC_138165.1, read on the forward strand.
TGGGTCCAAATTATTTATATATTTTTCATGAACACATTACTTATGATTAAGAGTAGTTTTAACTGTACTTTACATGCAAAATTTTAGTAATGATTTGTTATCTATACTATTGGGCCCAAGTTTGTCATTAGTTTTCTAATTTTTTTTGGTCATTGCTGCTGCTTTGTTTTTCTGAGTTTTGCTTGGTCTCGATGTTTGTTTTTGGACAGGAATGCTTAATTCTAAAGTTCATATCTGTTTTTCCCCTGCACAATTATGTTTTATATTTTAAAGGATTAATTTTTATTTGTTTATTCTTGTTTTTTCTACATTCTGCAAGCAAGGTCACTATTATGTCACTCCTGGGTATATGTACCTCTTTCCAAAATCCTCTGAATTCTCAGCTCTCTGGAGGAAAGTTTACAGTTCTCATCTCTGGGGCAGATCCACTGTCCTCAAAGTGTGGAAATCTCTACTCTAATTTCCTCATTGCATTATGTAGGGCCAGGGCAAAAGGAAAATGTGGAATTCCACATTCAAAAAGCAGGGGAGAAAAAGTGCCACTAAAGATACTAAAAAATAAATACTAATAATAAAGTTTTCTCTTTCCTCTCCTATCAATATATCAAGATGCTTTTTATTCGCCATTTACTTTTGTTCTAATTAAAGAAACACTAAAAATTTAAATTATTAGCCTGAATTTTATTATTCTTCATATTGTGCAATGACAGTTTTAAATGCAAATATGTGTTTATCTCATAAATGGAAGTGTCAAAATTATGCAATTCATGTTTCTTAGCTCACATATACATATGTACTTCATTCTCATCAAAAACAGTGGGAATTCTATACAAAACTAACCTAATGGTCTTTTATTTTACTTCTTGCTGTATGCATATTCTACTAACATTCTTTATCTTCTACTTCCTGAAGAGTAAGGAAAAACTGAAAGGAAAAGGAACTGTGGGTTGCCCTATCTTTTTCCTTTCCTTCTATGTCATCTTTTTCAGCAAAAGTGGTTGGCTAGCATAGGCAAGTAATATGAGTATAAATGGCATGGACATATATACACTACCAAATGTAAAATAGATAGCTAGTGGGAAGCAGCCGCATAGCACAGGGAGATCAGCTCAGTGCTTTGTGACCACCTAGAGGGGTGGGGTAGGGAGGGTGGGAGGGAGATGCAAGAGGGAGGAGATATGGGGATATATGTATATGTATAGCTGATTCACTTTGTTATACAGCAGAAACTAACACACCATTGTAAAGCAATTATACCCCAATAAAGATGTTAAAAAAAAAAAGGATACGATAAGATGCCTTGGACATTGGTGGTACTTAGAACACTGATGTCTTCTTTCTGTGTTTGAAGCAAGATCTGATTCAAATGTCATGTTTGGCTTCTAGAGATGGTCAGTGCCTCTGCTTACTCAGCATAGAGTTATTTGTACTCTTGAGCCTTGTTGGACAACCAAGCACTGTGTATCCACTGGAATTCTGTGCTCACATGGCAGCATGTCCTCTATATGCAAATGGGGTAAAAACATGCATATCGCATATAACACCTTTGCCTGTGTGCATGCTCCATTGCCATGCTTCATTTACAAAGCACAAGATCAAAGATAGGATTATTAAGAATTTCAAGATGGTGGCAGCCCAACATTAAGCCAAATGCAGGGCCCTTCTGAACGCAGGTGCTGTACAACTATACAAGTTGTCCTCCTGGGAAGCCTATCTTGACATAGTCCTCCTAGCCCCAGTGGCAAACTTATACTGACTGTTTCTACATCTATGTCTGTTCTGATCTTAACTGCATCTTGTTTAGTTTGGCTCTTAAGACACTCTTTTGCAAAGTCACGTTTAACCCAAATGACACCTTTGTGAAACTAGAAAAAGGTACCTCTTTCTCTAGGCAGACCAAGCCCCATGATAAGGCAAATAACCAATTCATTCCCCACTGAACACCATGGCTGTGGGCTCTTCTGAAGGATATTACATGCACACACACACTCAGATGCATTTGCCTTACTATGTTTTAACTAATATTTATGGACTGTTAAAGCCAAGAATTAACATAGGGAGCAGGTATTACCTCTGTGGCCCTGCTGCCAACAACTTGCATCTTCTTTCACAGAGACTCTTCTCTTCCCTCTGCTGCCCTGCCCCCTATAAGACATCTATTTTCATTGTGCCTGGTCTTTATGTCCTGTAAACAATTAAGGTACCTTCTAATGCTGTTACAATCAGTTGATTAAACTGGCTTTGGAGCCCTCTAGAATTCAGCTACCACAATTCCTACCACCTCTGCTGCCCATCATTATTGGCACAGAACTATTGTTGAAGGTTTCCTGCTATTAGCGCTGATGGTCTGTCTGAGTTCCTCTTGGTCTGGCGCTTTCCTAGCTTTGCCTGTCTGTCGTGAACACTCTCCCCTTGCCTGAGTTAGCGTGGTGACTGCTGCTGCCTTGAATGCATTGCTGACACCAACTTCACTGGAATTTAGGATGTGACCTGCCTTGGGGATATGCAGTTCTACCTCAGTCAAAGGGAAATTCAGAGACAAAATCATTTTAAAAGGGAAGGAAAAGTTTACTTGAAAAAATGCAAGAGAGTCAGATATTACAAAGACTGGCTCGCCAAATAAAGAAGCCAGCTAGCATTTAAAAGGAAAAACACAAAATTTGCAAGGTTACCAAGTGTACATTATCATGTCCATAGTGGAATAACCTCACATGATTATCATATTCCGAAAGATCATGTCATATCTTTAGACATCACCATAGCAAAAATCAGGGACAAAATTGTTTCTGCTAACAAGTTCAGGTTAAAGTAGATGCTCAAGATTTCATTTGAGAACCAGAACTCAAGAAAATAACCCTGTTATTTTTCATATATATTCAAGTATAAAATGCTTTTTTCCTCACTGTGCATCATCTCAAGTGCATAGTAATATTCAAAGCAGAGAACACTGTCAGCTTTTGCTTCCATACCTCTCAGCATTAGTATTCTTTGGACAAATTCTGAACAGATAAGATACGTAAGCAGATGTGGCATCGGGGCACCCATTATATATCAATAGGTCTGTCTCTTATTTACAGCTTTATGTCATCAGGGTCCAGACCCTTCAGACAGTCCTTGAGAGAGGAAAGTATATGATTCTTCTCACCTCTGGGCCAGATCCATTCTCCTCCACAGGTTTTGTCAGGCAGGAGCTATCTGGTTCCAGGATCTCATGGAAGAGGGCATATGCACACTGAGCCCAAATAGGTTTAGAGCTGGTGGTCTACCTTGCTTTCCCATTAGCAGACAAACATTTCTTACTGTTATCAAGGTGAAATTTTACTTACAAGATCCATTAGTTTTTCATTTGACCGCTTTGTTGCTTTCTCAGAAGCTTAAGTGTCTATGCAGAAATGAGAGACCTGGTGATTGGTAATGAACTTCCAAGTCCCTGAGTCTGTGAGCACCAAGTCTCATTAAGTTTAGGCAGCCAGGATCACTGGGCTTCCGCAAACCCTGGAGTTCTTTAGGCAACAGGACCCCACATTTTAGACTTTTTAAGTGGCAGAATAGTGAAATTTCATCCCTGCATAATTCAACCTTGTCTTCTCAGACCAAAAGCATTCCTTCCGTAACCATGATACCCTTGTAACATCCAAGGTATTTAATAGTTACATCAGAATATTGTTCAGTCTGTATTCAAATTTACCCAGTTACCCCCAAAATGCCCTTTTATAAAAAATTTAGAGTCCAATCAGAGATCACATATTGTGTTTGGTTTTCATGTCTGTTTAAGCTCCTTGAAGGAAGAAGCTATATGTAGAACAGTACCACTAACTGTTTCTTTGTTTATGTTTTCTCATTCATGACATTGACATTTTAAAGAAATCAAGCTAATTGCTGTTCTTTAGAATCTTTTATTGATCTATCTATTAGTGTCCCGGTACCAACTTGTTAAATTATACATGTTCTATAATCTGTTTTAATATTTGGTATTAGTTCCCTTTCCCCATTTCTCTCATTTTTTGGAGTTTCTTATATCTTCTTGGATATTTATTTTTTTGTATTAACTTTGGAATCTAATTTTCTACCTCCAGGAAAAAAATTCTTGTTGGAATATTTTTTTAGATCAAATTAATGTTATATATTGGCTTGGGAAAATTGACATACAAGCTAGGCTCTTAATTATAAATGCAGGGTCAGAAGACCTCTTAGTCTTTCAAAGAGGTAAGACTTTTCCCCAGCTAGCTCAGAATTCATTCTTTTGCTGACACTCTTGAAGAAGCCAGTGCTAAAGAAATATTAATTTTATTTAATTTTTTATCATCAAACATACAAATTAGAGGGAATTGTATAATGAATGCTCCAGAACTCATCACCCAGCTTAGACAATTATCAGTGGTTATTTCTTCTCCTCTGACCACAGTTTGTGTCCACAGTCTGGTGTTTTGTTTTGTTTTGTTTTTTTACTTATGTGTTATAAACATATGATCTAGCTTTGCTAAAATATCATCTTCTCAAAGATCATTAATATTTTAGTTTTTTCTTAAAATTTAAATCATGGCTGTAGTGGTCAAAACTATAAATGCAAACCAGTGCATTAAATTAAGCTGAAAAGTAAGTGATTCACTTGAATAAACAGTTATTTCCAAAGAGTAGACTAGAATGACCAGGTGTTGGGATAGATTACATAAGTAATTTGTTGTTTCAAATCCTTTCTACAAATCAAATAAAATACAAGTTATAAACGGAGGTCATAGTTGGAGCCTCTCATAACATGACCACATTTTGCTTAGGGAAGTATCTTTTAACAGTAGGATACTGATGGTGAAGCACAGGCATTTTTGAGAACATTATTGGCATCTATCAGAGTTTTCACATTTAAAGCAACAACTAGTTGTCTCATCACTTGTTGTACTGAATTCATGGTGTTCATTGTTCTCACAACAAAATAAAACTAATCCATACCCTTTATGGCCTCTACTTACCTTTTTACAAGCTCTGGGGTCCAGCTCTGTGGTTCTCCAAATGTGTTGGTCTCTCTTCATCTCCAGGCATTTAAGTGTACCCTTAAGTGTATCCTCACTGTCCCCAATTTCCTCTACTTCTCTCACTTAATTTGACTAGTAACAATTTCCCATACAAATGTTTTGATTGATATCACTCCTCCTGGAAACCATCCCTGACCTCCATATCCCAATTTAGTATATTTCAAGTGTCATTATTTGATATATATTTACGTGTTTTCATCTTCTGCAGACTATGTGCTCCTTGAAGAAAGAAGCTGTATCTAAGTCCCTTTATTTGCATCTTCTAATTAAATTCTCAATATAAAATAGAACTTATAAATATGTATGAATGAATATTATAATGAAAAAGTTTTCTCTATGTGAAAATATAATGCAGGGACTGTGATTCAGAGAATCTGGTAGCCCTTTGTCTGCCCAGAATGGATTGGGTGATATACAAGTCATTTCTTTCTCTATTGTATTTTTGGTAGCTCTAAGATGAGAATCAATATCAGTCATGTAAAACTTACAAAATTGCTGTCATAGTTGGATGTATTAAAAAATACAAATGTAAGAAATTTGGGAAAACAATAAGCGGAACAGTATTAACCTCAACCTTAGACTCGAGACCCATTATATTACAAGGAACAGGCACTGTACCTGACATATAGAAGTGTTCAATATGTGTTTGTTCATGTCCCTCATATATCACTTCACAGCTACTCTGATATGTTTAGAGAGGCATGCATTGAACTTGTAATTATTGTAGTATGTCTAAAAAGCTCTGCTACAACAAGCACATTTTGTATGGAGGCTTTTCAAGGATAAACTTTGAGAGGTATCTCCCTAACATAAATTGGCACAAACAACTACATTTTGGAGTAATTATGTAGTATACCTACAAACATACAAATTATTTGGGGGAAAAATAGTTCTTATTTTTTGGCTTGGCATGTTTCTATTTGAAAGACAAAATATTTTATGGCTGTAGCTTTACTCTGTAGCTGGCAGAACTAGTGGAGAATTATCATGCTTGATGAAACACTACTTCTCCTGATCAAACAAATGTATATCAAAATGAAAATAAGTGGAGAGATTACTGCTTTTTAGATTAGTGTCTATTATCAATAAACAGAGTTTCAAGTGCTCTAGCTAATGCGATTTCTTTGCCATTAAGGATAATTTATTGTTCTCTTGTATGAATAGTTGTCAAATCTTTATACAATTAGTCAGATAATTCTTTGCACAATATTGAGTAGCTCTGTAAAGAATGAGATTTGAAATGTATTGAACAAGGGAGTACCTTTTAACATTTCTTCTCAGATAAAATGCTTGCTGCTTGAACATTTTATACAGATAAAATCAGATAATATCTGCATGTGGCAGAGTGCCCAGTAGCTATTTACATGTGGCTGCCATCTTGTCGATTAATCACGCATGATCTATATGAATTAATGACTCTGATATGACCAAATTAGTCATGTCACCATTAATACCATGTCAGAACAGGTCCAACAAATCAAAGTATTTAATTCTGGATGTGGCTACACACAGGCTTTTCTGGCAGTGAGTGAGGTCAGTGGGATGTGTTAGTGTGTCTATGGGGGTGGTAGAGGCAGGATGGGGGAACCACAGAGATACAACAGAAGTGCAATAAAACAGACCATGGCAGCATCTTCTGGTTAACCCTTGGTAAGAATAGGCCAGGCAAAGGGAGGGTGGTGTCAGGAAGATCAAGAATGAGTGCCAGATTGTTATCCCAGAAAGCTGGCTAAGAATGAAAGAATAGATGATGCAGAGATCCTAACAAATGGGATTTGTCACAGAGCTAAATTTTGGGGTCAAACTTCTAGATCACCTGAAGGGTAAGCAAGAACAAGGCAAACCACAGTCTTATAGGGATTAGCAGTCCTAGGAACAGGATGGAGCTTTATACATCTCAGAATCAAAATATAAAATTCAAGGAGGAACATAGAGAAAAATTGACTTGCTATTCCAAAATCTGAATTATGAGCAATGGCTTCTTAAATAATCCTTGACCAGGAAAAAAATTTTCCCAGGGGCCTGGGTTTAGATGAAAGATCTAGATGTAAGAATACAGGGAACAGGTAAGACATGCACAATGCTGAAGATACACTATCAGAAGTTTGCTGATAAATGTTTAACATTTATAACATTTGCTGATTTCTGTAGTGTAATACTCCCATCATAGCTGATTTCAAGATACCATCATGTCAAAGACTTGCTCAAAAAATTCCTGAAAATGTGAACAATTAGCTCTTGTGAGCCAGTAAAAGCTAGTTCCAGCACACTGCTCTTATGGTGGATGAGTCTTTATCAGGCTAAATTTATCAAACACTTTATTGAACTTTTTAAAAAATTATCAATTATTTTTAATCAATATTTTAAAAAAGATTTTAATCACTCATGAAGTAATTACTGAGTACCTTCTATGTAGTACACCAGAGCTTGTGCTGGCCGTTGCTCAAGGTTCTTTGAGTCCAATGGAGCATTTATGACAGAAGGTCATGGGTTATATTGTATATAGGGAATTAACAATCCCTGCATTGTTTTAAATTATGGATGGCTAATAATTCAACTAGAAAATTCTTGTACTTAACCTACTTTGATAGATTAAATATATACAGATTCGTTGCAACTCCTTCCTCTGAAAATAAAATCTAATTCCACTTTCTGTGTAACTGCCCTGGTATTAGTACTTGCTTGACCTAACTTAGGGCCTGGTATGGCATAAATATTTAATAAATCACTGGTGAATATGTCAAGTTTTTTTTATTTTTTAAAATTTGGGTCCCTTATGACATGCAACTGGTTTCCAAATAGCATGCCACTGTTCATAAAATTATTTTCTGTATTTGGATACATGCATTTTTTTTCATGGAAAGAAGCAATCATTTTCATCACATCTTCATATTAGAGTAAATGAAAAATAAAGTTTTCTCGTTATCTCCTCCTCTCTCCCCCATAGCATAAAAGCTGTAAGTAGTGTCCCACTTTCTAAACTCTCAAAGTGTTGTATTTGTGATTTTATTGCAACCTCACTGTTTTAGAGTTGTGTAGTCATGCATTTTTCTCTCCAGGGTCCCCTTACTTCCTGGAGGGCAGTTTCCATGTCTTATGGTCTCTGGGATCTCAGTCCTCAGCACTTATTAGCGAGCGCGATGTATGGTGTGTGCTAAATATCTTTGTCAAATTTATTTAAAGTTACAAGTTTTATGACATTGCAATCTATAACCAACAAGCAATAAAATATATAATGAGTAAATATGGTTCTGTTTAGTAGACATGCATTCTTCCCTCAGAATTTCCACTGCTTCAAATTATATTAATGTTGGTGGTGGTGTTTACATTCTGCTTGAAGCATTTCTAACTATAACATATCCAAGATATAGCCTACTATCAAGTTAATATAAAGTTGTGAAGATAAATTGTTTAAGGAAATTGCATAAGTGAAACTTACTGAGATCAAGCTGAAAACTATGACAAAGTGATAAGTGGACTTATTTGTATAAATATGGGGCAGGGATTTAGTGATGGTTTGTTACAGTGGAGACCCTACCCAACTTGAATATTAAGACCTCAGAATTCACCTAGGGAAATATGCATTGCCCTGTCCTCATATATGATGCAAGAGAGGAAAGTTGCAACTTGAGCCTTGATTTTACACTCAAAATACAAAGATGAATAAACAATACACACAAAATCAAACAAAATTGAATGAAGAAAGTATGGCAGCTTAAGGACAAGAATTAAGTTCAATATATACATGATCAGATTTCTGAAAATAATTTTGCTCAGAGATAAAAATAAACAAGGGGGCGGTGTCAAGATGGCAGTGTGGGAAGACACAGAGTTAGCCTATCCCCACAACTAGGGCACCTGCCAGCTGCTGGTGGGGGACCCTGATGCCGAAGGAGATGGGAGGAACCCCCAAATAAACTGGTAGGATGTGGGGGGACAGAGGGGGGAGGAGAAGTGGAGGCCAGACAGGATCAGTACCCCTGAGGCCAGGGAGATCAGGAGAGGCAGGCAGAAGGGGCCCTTCGGGAGGAGTGGGAGAGAAGCAGAGGGCATTTGCCCCATCCATTCAGGCCCAGGGAGCCTGCTGAGCTCCCAGGCCGGTCCTCTGCCCTCCAAGGTCTCCACTCCCCCCGGATGCATTGGTCTTGGGGTCATAAGAAGGAGGCTGAGGGGAAAACAGGAGAGGCAGGTGGGAGGTGCCCTCCAGGACCAGAGGAGCAGGAGAGAAGAGGAGGGTGTTTGCCCTGCCCACTCGAGCCCAGGAAGCCTGCTGGGCTCCCAGGTGAGTTCCCCTGCCCTCTGAGACCAGGGGTGGGGGCACGCCTGGGCCTCTTCTGTTCCATTGAGCCCAAGCCTCACCCCTCACAGCCCCCAGGGCTTTTTTCAGCCCCGTGGGTCCTGAGCCTAGGCCCTGCCCACTGCCCAAACCTCGCCCTTGCTTAGGCCCCGCCCTCCACAGCCAAGGCCTTTCCCCCCTTTTTTTTTTCCCTTTTCCCTCCTTCCCTTTTTTACTATTGTGGTACTGTTGTACCTTCTGGTGGTTGATTCATCTGTATTTTTATTTTTATATTCTAACATATCTGTTAGTTTCCTAGTCTAATTTTATTTTTTATTTTGTAACTGTTCTCTCTCTTTTTTTTTTTTTTTGCCAACCTACACAGCTTGTGGGATCTTGGTTAATGAGCCAGGGGTCGGGCTGAAGCTCCTGCAGTGGGAGCTCCAAGTACAAACCACAGGACTAATAGAGAACCTTAGACCCCAGAGAATATTCATCAGAGTGAGGTCTCACAGAGGTCCTCATCCTAGCACTAAGACCCAGCTCTACCCAACAGCCTACAAACTCCAGTGTTGGTAGCCTCAGGCCAAACAGCCAGTAAGACAGGAATACAATCCCACTTATTAAAAAAAAAAAAAAAAAGACAGCAAAAAAATATGTCACAGATGAAAGAGCAAGGTAAAAACCTACAAGACCAAATAAATGAAGAGGAAATAGGCAATCTACCTGAAAAAGAATTCAGAGTTATAAGAGCAAAGATGATCCAGAATCTCGGAAATAGAATGGAGGCGTGGATTCAGAAAATACAAGAAATGTTTAACAAAGATCTAGAAGAACTAAAGAACAAACAAACAGATGTGAACAACACAATAACTGAAATGAAAAATACACTAGCAGGAATCAATAACAGAATAACTGAGGCAGAAGAACGAATAAGTGACCTGGAAGACAGAATGGTGGAAATACCTGCTGAGGAGCAGAATAAAGAATAAAGAATGAAAAAAATTGAAGACAATCTCAGAGACCTCTGGGACAATACTAAACGCACCAACATTTGAATTATAGGGGTCCCAGAAGAAGAGAAAAAGAGAGGGTCTGAGAAAATATTTGAAGCAAGTATAGTTGAAAAGTTCCCTAACATGGGAAAGGAAATGGTCACCCAGTTCCAGGAAGCACAGAGTCCCATACAGGATAAACCCTAGGAAAAACACACCAAGACACTTATTAATCAAACTAACAAAAATTAAATTAAAAAAAATATTAAAAGCAGCAAGGGAAAAGCAAAAAGTAATACACGAAGGAATCCCCATAAAGTTATCAGCTGATTTTTCAGCAGAAACTCTGCAGGCCAGAGGGGAGTGGCAGGATATACTTAAAGTGATGAAAGAGAAAAACCTACAACCAAGATTACTCTACCCAGCACATATCTCATTCATATTTGACAGAGAAATCAAAAGCTTTTCAGACAAGCAAAAGCTAATAGAATTCAGCACCACCAAACCAGCTTTACAACAAATGCTAAAGGAACTTCTCTAGGCAGGAAACGCAAGTGAAGAAAAAGACCCACAAAAACAAACCCAAATCAATTAAGAAAATGGTAATAGGAACATACATATCAATAATCCACTTGCATGTAAATGGATTAAATGCCCCAACCAAAAGACACAGATTGGCTGAATGGATACAAAAAGAAGAGCCATATATATATGGTCTACAAGAGACCCACTTCAGACCTAGGGACAGATACAGACTGAAAGTGAAGGGATGGAAAAAGATATTCCATGCAAATGGAAATCAAAAGAAAGCTGGAGTAGCAATACTCATATCAGGTAAAATAGACTTTAAAATAAAGACTCTTACAAGAGATAAGGAGGGACATTACATAATGATCAAAGGATGAATCGAAGAAGAAGATACAACAATTATAAATGTTTATGCACCCAATGTAGGAGCACCTCAATACATACAGCAAATGCTAACAACCATGAAAGGAGAAGTCGAAACAAAATAATAGTAGGGGACTTTAACACTCCACTTACACCAATGGACAGATCATCCAAACAGAAAATAAATAAGGAAACACAAGCTTTAAATGACACAATAGACCAGATAAATTTAATTGATATTTATAGAACATTTCTCCCAAAAGTGGCAGAATACGCTTTCTTCTCAAGTGCACACGGAATATTATCCAGAATAGATCACATTTTGGGTCACAAATCAAGCCTCAGAAGATTTAAGAAAATTGAAATCGTATCAAGCATCTTTTCTGACCTCAACGCTATGAGACTGGAAATCAGTTACAGGAAAAAAACTGTAAAACACACAGATACATGGAGGCTAAACAGTGCGCTACTAAATAACCAAGAGATCACTGAAGAAATCAAAGAAGAAATTTAAAAAATACATAGAAAAAAATGACAATGAAAACAAGATGACCCAAAACCTATGGGATGCAGCAAAAGCAGTTCTAAGAGGGAAGTTTATAGCAATTCTATTTCACCTCAAGAAACAAGAAAAATAAACAAATAATCAAACCCTGCACTTAAAACAATTAGAGAAAGAAGAACAAAGAAAACCCAAAGTCAATAGAAGGAAAGAAATAAAGATCAGAGCAGAAATAAATGAAATAGAAATGAAGGAAACGATAGCAAAGATCAATAAAACTAAAAGCTGGTTCTTTGAGAAGATCAACAAAATTGATAAGCCCTTAGACTCATCAAGAAAAAACAGGAGAGGACGCAAATCAATAAAATTAGAAATGAAAAAGGAGAAATCACAACTGACACCGCAGAAATACAAAAGATTATGAGACTACTTCAGACAACTATATGCCAATAAAATGGACAACCACAAAGAAACAGACAAACTCTTGGAAAGGTACAATTTTCCAAGACTGAACCAGGAAGAATTAGAAGATATAAACAGACCTATCACAAGTAATGAAATTGAAACAGTAATTAAAAATCTTCCAACAAACAAAAATCCAGGACCAGATGGCTTCACAGGTGAATTCTATCAAACATTTAGAGAAGAGCTAACACCAATCCTTCTCAGACTTTTCCAGAGAATTGCAGAGGGAGGAACACTCCCAAATTCATTCTATGAAGCCACCATTACCCTGATACCAAAGTGAGAAAAAGATATCACACACACACAAAAATTATAGACCAATATCACTGATGAACATAGATGCATAAATCCTGAACAAAACGCTAGCAAACAGAATTCTACAAGACATTAAAAGGATCATACACCATGATCAAGTGGGATTTATCACAGGAATGCAAGGATTCTTCTATATATGCAAATCAATCAGTGTGATACACCACATTAACAAATTAAGGAATAAAAACCATATGATCATCTCAATAGAAGCAGAAAAAGCTTTTGACAAAATTCAACACCCATTCATGATAAAAATTCTCCAGAAAGTCGGAATAGAGGGAACCTACCTCAACATAATAAAGGCCTTATATGACAAACCCACAGCAAGCATCATTCTCAATGGTGAAAAACTGAAAACATTTCTTCTAAGATCAGGAAAAAGACAAGGATGTCCACTCTCGCCACTGTTATTCAACATAGTTTTGGAAGTCCTAGCCACGGCAATTAGAGAAGAAAAGGAATACAAATTGGAAAAGAAGAAGTAAAACTGTCATTGTTTGCAGATGACATGATACTATACATAGCAAATCCTAAAGATGCTATCAAAAAACTACTAGAACTGATCAATTAATTTGGTAAAGTAGTAGGATACAAAATTAATGCACAGAAATCTCTGGCATTCCTATACACCAACAACAAAAGATCAGAAAGAGAAATTAAGGAAACAATCCCATTTACCATTGCAACAAAAAGAATAAAAGACCTAGGAATAAACCTGCCTAAGGAGGCGACAGACTTGTATTCAGAAAACTATAAAACACTGATGAAAGAAATCAAAGATGACATAAACAGATGTAGAAATATACCATATTTTTGGATTGGAAGAATCAATGTTGTGAAAATGACTATACAATCTAAAGCAATCTACAGATTCATTGCAATCCTTATCAAACTACCAGTGACATTCTTCACAGAATTAGAACAAAACCTTTTGCAATTCAGATGGAAACACAAAAGATCCCGAATAGCTAAAGCAGTCTTGAGAAAGAAAAACAGAGTTGGAGGAATCAGGCTCCCCAACTTCAAACTATACCACAAAGCTACAGTAATCAAGACAGTATGGTACTGGCACAAAAACAGAAATACAGATCAATGGTACAGGATAGAATACCCAGAGATAAACCCACACACATATGGTCACCTAATTTATGACAAAGGAGGCAAGAACATACGATGGAGAAAAGATGGCCTCTTCAATAAGTGGTGCTGGGAAAACTGGTCAGCTACATGTAAAAGAATGAATGGCACACAAAAATAAACTCCAAATGGATTAAAGACCTAAATGTAAGACCAGACACTAAAAAACTCTTAGAGGAAAGCATAGGAAAAACACTCTTTGACATAAACCACAGCAAGATCTTTTTTTACCCACCTCCTAGAGTAATGGAAATAAAAACAAAAATAAACAAATGGGACTTAATTAAATTTAAAAGCTTTTGCACAGCAAAGGAAACCATAAAGAAGACAAAAAGACAACCCTCAGAATGGGAGAAGATATTTTCAGTTGAAACAACAAAGGATTAATCTCCAAAATATACAAACAGCTCATGGAGCTCAATATCAAAAAAAACAAAGAATCCAATTAAAAAATGTGTGGAAGACCTAAATAGACATTTCACCAAGGAAGACATACAGATGGCCAAGAGGCACATGAAAAGAGGCTCAACACCACTAATTATTAGAGAAATTCAAATCAAAACTACAGTGAGGTATCACTTCATGCCAGTCAGAATGGCCATTATCAAAAAATCTAGAAACAATAATTGCTGGAAAGGATGTGGTGAAAAGGTAACCCTCCTAAACTTTTGGTGGGAATGTAAATTGATACAACTACTATTGACAACAGTATGGAGTTTCCTTAAAGAACTAAAAATAGAACTAACCTTATGACCCAGCAGTCCCACTACTAGGCATATAATACCCTGAGAAAACCATAATTCAAAAAGAGACATGTACCACAATGTTTATTGCAGCACTGTTTACAGTAGCCAGGACATGGAAGCAACCTAAGTGTCCACTGACAGATGAATGGATAATGAAGATGTGGCACATATATACAATAGAATATTACTCAGCCATAAAAGGAAATGAAATTAAGTTATTTATAGTGAGGTGGTTGGACTTAGAGTCTGTCATACAGAGTGAAGTAAGTCAGAAAGAGAAAAACTAATACCGTATGCTAACGCATATATATGGAATCTAAAAAAAAAAATGGTACTGATGAACCTAGTTGCAGGTCAGGAATAAAGATGTATACATAGAGAATGGTCTTGAGGACACGGGGTGGGAGGGGGAAACTGGGGCGAAGTGAGAGTAGCATCTAGCATCGACATATATACACTTTCGAATGTAAAATAGTTAGCCTGTGGGAAGCAGCAGCATAGCACAGGGAGATCAGCTTGGTGCTTTGCGATGACCTAGAAGAATGGTGTGATAAGGAGGGTGAGAGGGAGGCTCAAGAGGGAGGGCATATGTATGCATATAGCTGATTCACTTTGGTGTACAACAGAGGCTAACACAGTATTGTAAAGCAATTATACTCCAATAAAGATCTATTTCTTTAAAAAAAACCAAGTAAAAAAAGACTCAGGGAGATAAGATTGACTGATATGACCAGATTGACTTCAACAAAAGAATACAGGTCACTGGCAAGAGGCAAGAGCTGGTCTTCAGTCTTTCTGTGGCTCCATAAACAACCTGTGCTAATGTTACTGAACTTTTGGTTTACAGATAACCTCACCCAGTAAAGTACCTTCATGTTATAAATCAAGATGTTATTTAAGGACCTTCTCATATTGGTCATTTTCATATAGCTCTTCCAACCTAAGCCAAAGAGAAGAGTTAATATCTATATATCGTATATGACATTCTCCCTGAAGAGGTGACGATGAAAGAGGGCGTTATAAAAGAACACAGTGCTGTGCTTATTTTGTGAAAGGTTAGAGACACATTTAGATCCTTAAGCCCTAGATTTCAATTTTAATTTAAGCATTCTTTCCTGGTGACCTTTCCCTTTTACTGCAAAAAGACAGTGTTCAGTTTGACACTTTTGTTCTTCAAAATCTACCTGCTACTTTGATTTTTAAGTAAGAATTGAGAGAGCCTATCAGAGTCTGTCGTAAGGCAGGCATTTTTTCTTTTCTCCAGGGCTTTTGAATTGTCTTTATTGGAGCAGGCATTATTTGGCATAAAGCAAGAAATCCTAAGAGCAGTCTTTAACGGAGTTGGGTCGTTAATAAAAAGAAAACAGGGGAACACCACCTTGTCAGTGATGTGGTATGTACTGTCTCTCAGTACTGTCTACTCATTTTGAAGCCTGTCAGGTATCATACACTTGTTAAGCATATGGGCTGATAAAAATATATGTTAATTTTAATTAACACACATTCAGTACTCTATGAGTTATAGGTGAGTGACAAATTATTCAGTAATACTTATAGTGTACTTATTAAATTTATTTTTTCTGAGCCTTTAGAAAATTGCAGCAACTCACTGATTTACAGCATTAGTTTTAAGGTGGGTTGATTAGAAAATATGAGCCTTTCAATGCAACTGCTATTTGAATACCTAGTTAAATGTCTAATAATGGCAATTACATGTCATAGTTTGGGTTATTATAATCTGTTTTGCAAATGCCCTCTGCACAAAAATATCATGAAATTTTTAAAAACTTTGTAAGTTTTTACAACATTAACAGTTATTTACTGAGTACAAAAATGAGCCAAGACAATACTAATCAAAAGAGACACACAATAAACATGGTAGGTGTGGTAGCTGCTTTCAAGGAGACAGTGTAACAAAGGCCATGTGCCTCTGATGCCAAAATAATCTAGCTGAAAATGGAAAAAGAAATAATCACCCAGAAGTTTGTTCATCTGAACCAATCATGTTTCCTTTTGACTGAGTTTTGTTTAGTTTAGGAGAAGGCTATTTGTCCAAAACTATTTTATTCAATGGAAAATATTTTCTTTTACAGCCACAAAAAAAACCTACCAAGTATTTTCCCTATAGTAATGATTGTCTAGTACTCAGTAAACATTCTTTCCCTTTCTCTTTCTTCTCTCTCCTCCTGTCCTTTTTTCTCCCTCCCTTTAACAAATAGCCAATTAGCACCGATTTGTTCCAGGCATTATGTGAAATACCTGGGATTTAAAGTATGGTACCTGGCCTTATGGAACTACTATCAAGTTGAGATGGCATAGGGAGACCTCTTTGAAAAAACAGTGTACTTGCTTGCTTAAAATAATTACTTATATTTAAACCTCATTATAAGGACTTGAAATGGAACGATAGGGAAGTGATGAATTCTGCATGTGGAATTGGGGAAGCCTCTATAAAGGTTTCTTCACTAAGGTGTTCTGAGAGTCATATGGGAATGTTCTACTCACCAGGCTTAAAACAAACTGGGTCTTGACTGAGGCTTTATCTCTGCCTACCTCCTCACTCTCCTACATGCACACAAACCCCACGACCACCCCTTTCCCCTTCAGCAATTTAACTACAGCCCGTGTTTAAAGGTTCAGTCCAAGTCTTATTAAGGCTTCCTTGAAGCCCATAGAAAATGGTGCCGCCTTCTTTGTGGTTTCCTCTTAGATTAGGCAATAACACCTCGCACTAGTTTTCTCATCGTTTGTCTGCCCAACTAGACAAGAAACTGAATAGATGGTATAGCCCTGTGGAATCTCTTGGTTCTCCCAACAGGAAATTTAGCAGTTGATAACTATGAACAACTAGTTTGATTCTTTTCCCTGAGAGTTTGACAACTAATCATCTCTATTCTTTCCTTCCCTGACCCTAATCCTTACCCGACGTGTACATAGTCTGTTATACTCTGTAAGTAATAAGATTTCTAACCAATTAAAGAGTGCTATGTGTCTTCTTTTGCATGAGAAGATATACCAAGAGAAAGGATTGGAACATACTGATTGTCATATCGCAAACCAAGCGTATGGTCTTGGTCTTTGTAACTTAAACGCCTTGAAAACATTTTAGTGGAATTCACCCTCAGTGGTAATGGAGCTTGTTCTGGATTTAATAGGATTCATTGAGTGTAAAGTGTTAGAAAATGGCCTCAAAGAAAGATGATTCGTACACAGAAAATATTGTTTGTACATAGTTATTAGTCATCCCAGGTACATACTGACTTGCCGGAGGAAACTGAAAATGTCACTGTTCTGATGTATTTTTTATTTTTTGTTTGGGCTTTTAATTGTTCCCTTTCTGAAGTACAAGGAAGAAAAAATTGTGAAGGATTTTTAAAAAGATGAAAAATTTGACTTCAGGTCTCTTTCTTTCCTAAAGTTGCAAGTCTTTTAGTGATCCTATTTTAAAGTAGATGCACATTTATTCTGCTAAGGAAAACCATGGCATACTTTGATAGTATGTCCTTCCTGCAGCTATTCGCTTCCTTAAGGAGAAAGTAAAAAAGGTTTTTCAGACTTGAAAGATTTGGATTTAGGGGGTCAGTTTATTATAGTGCCTTTATCTCCCTCCTTCCTTCTGCCTGCACTGAGCATAAAGACATTTCTTTAGAAGTTTAGGAGGAAATGACCTTTCCCCTGGGTTGTCCTTGAGCTAACAGCTGCACACTTCAGATTTTCAAGATAACACATGCAGCAACACATGTGAGGAAAGAGGTCCTGCCCTCACTTAAAAGTTCAGAGGCTGTGGTAGAAAAATGTGCCCATATCAAGTGGCTTCTGAAGATGCTGGACCTGTACTGAGCTAACCAGGTTAAAGGTTGGCAAATATTAGGAGGTTAGGGTGAAAAGACTCAATAAAGACCTTCCATAAAAATTGGCCAAAAGAGAGATGATCTAAACAAGGTCAAAGAACAGAAGAGTTGATTAGCAGGAAACACACACAGTGGTCACAAATCAAAGTAGAGAGAGGAATTGCTGAATGAGATGTCAGCTGATTTTTTTGCTCCTCAAGGTATTAAAATTGTAGGTATATAATGGAAATAAAATATTTTTTACAGTGGCATAATAATTATCTACATGAGTTCAAATTGTGTATGATTCAGGACGGTTTTGCTCTAGGAAAAGTCATTAGGGACTTGGGATCTCAGGCTGCCTTATAAGTGAGGCTCACTCATCATTACTTTTTTCTCCCTACTTAGACAATATAACCTCTGAAATGTAGAAGATGATTCTAACATATCAAACTTCACTGTGTCATTTAATAACAACCTTTCAGTTTAATAAGAGTTGTTCAATTTTCACAGCCTTCCAGGGCACACAGATTACTTTACCATGTTGCTATGAATTATAATAAAACAAACATTTTTAATCTTCCTCCCACATTAAAGAAATTAAGCATTGAAGAGCATTGAGGGAGTCCCAAAATTGTTCTTCAGATAGCCTCTAGAATAATCTCTCTAAAAATACAGATTTCATCTTATTATTAATAGTATCTTCCATCTTCCTTTTCCTTATAATAATTAAGAGAAGTGATATATGTGAAAGTTCCAGTAAAATGCAATGAACGAAACAGTTTCAATAAATACCGATTCTTTTCGCTTCCTTCTCCCTGTTTTGAATGACAATATACAGACTAGATCAAATTAAATCCTACTCACCACATTAGCCAGAAATGAAGCATAAAATATAAGCAGATTTCTTTTAAATGCACACCTGAATTCTTAAGGAAGTGAGCAAAACACCAAAGGACAGCTGTAAAGAAAGAGTCAAAAACAGAATGATAAGTGTGAAATGGTACTGGGACTTTAATGAAGTGGCAGTAAGGATTTTTTAATTGGAAAAAAATATATATGAATTGGGGTTTAATGGTCACCAAGTGACAAGCAATGAGGCTTTTGGTTTAGAAAAGCCAGGAAGCAGGACTCCAAACCAATGCTTAAAACATTGGTCCTAGCAAAAGACCACATCCTCAGAGTAAAAGTGGTCTAAATATAAAAACAAATCTCTATATTCATACGAGAAAACCACTTGTGTCAAAGGAAGCTTGACTCTCTTGTCCTGACTCTCAACTGAAAAAATAAATCTCTCTTGAGAAACTAAAAATTAACAAAATATTATTTAGAAATTCAGTAGAGAATGAAACAGCATAATAAACACAGTGGAAGAAATAAATGGAAAAGCTAAAGATAAATTTGAGGAAATTATCCAGAATCCAGCACAGAGAGATAAAGCAAGGATGCCCACTGTCACCATTCTTTCTCAACATAATATTGGAAGTCCTAGCCAGAGCAGTTAGGCAAGAAAAAGAAATAAAGTGCATCCAAATTGGACAAGAAGTAAAACTGTCACTATTTACATTTGACATGATTTTGTATATAGAAAAACCTAAAGACTCCTCCAAAAAACTATTAGAAATAATAAATGAATACAGTAAAATTACAGGGCACACAATCAGTATACGGCATGGCATTGACAAAGAAATAAATACATAGTTTCAGAGTCTGAAACTGACCTTTTTATTTGTGGAAATTTGGTATAAGACAGAGTTAGCACAACAAATCAGTAGATAAAGTGTGAACCATTCAACAAATGGTTCTGGTAAAATTGAATTTCCACATGGAAAAGATATTGGATTCATATCTCATTTCACATACTTAAACAAGATGCAAAAAAGGCCAAACCATAAACAAAATGATAAATATGCCTAAATACAATTTTTTTGGAAGAGGGGGAAACTTCAGAAGCAAGCTGGAGATTTGGTAAAGTTTTATTTGTGCAACATACATATCTGTTGAAATACTAGTCTTCAGCCTAGAAATCAATATAAACAAGAGAGAGAAAAAAAGAAAAGAAATATGAGTAAATAATACTAATAGGCATTTCTCAGAAGAGAAATTTCAAGTGGTCAATAATCCTATGAAAAGACATTCAATCTCATTAGCAATCAGAAAAATGCAATTGTAAACCAAAATGAGATACAATTTGCCACCATTCAGCTTGACAACATTCTAAGCACAAAACACCAAATGGTTATGAAGTTGTAAAGCAATTGGCAACTCTCATACACTACACAAGGGAGTGTAAATTTGTAAAATTACCTTACAGAAAACACTTTTTAAGTATCTAGTAGAGTGAAAGGGCCATATCCTCTATATTTCAGTAATTCCTCTTTATGTATCTATCCTAGATAAATTATTACTAAAAAATTAAGGAGAAATTATACAAGAAAGTTTACTTAAGCTTTATATTTAATAGACAAAAAAGAAGTGGGAGAGGGTACAAAACAACCTACATCACAGGAGAATGGATACATGATTTGAGGTATATTTATAGATTGGAGGGGTTAAGAAGAGAAAATAAAAATAAAATATGTATGGACATGGATAAATCAGTATATCTACATCAAAAATCAAATAACATTAACCAAAAAAGGGAGAGGGTTGTTATATGATGAGGTATACAGTATAATACAAATACATTTCAAAATCACAAAATAATTCTATATATCATTTATGCATAAATGAAATTGCATGGGAATAAAGGCTAGGAACTTCAGAATGATGGTATTCATGGACAGGAGCAGAGGGCAAGGGAAAAGGTAGGGAGTTTCAACTCTTTTAAACCATTTATTTATTTCTCCTAAAGGATCTCAAGTAAACATGTCAAAGTACTACATATACGTGTGTGTGTGTGACAAGTGCATGCTCTGGGGCCTTTGAGTATCAATTATACTAATTCCTAGCTTTTTATGTTGAAATATTTCAATTTTGAAATTTAGTAACAACAACAACAGCGACAATAAAGGTGAGGGTGGTGCTGCATTCCTGGAATTTCTAATATCTTAAAACCTTAAGATTGAAAGTATCAATTTTGATATTCAATAAAAAGGCAACAAAATTCTAAATTCTTCTAAAACAATGGAAATTTTATGGGTAGCTGTTTACAAGTTATAAAAAGCTATGATATTCATATGAATATCATTCCAGAGTTATAAGACATATCAAATCTTTCATGTCAGTTGAACTAAATATATTTTAAATTTAAAGACTTTATAGTAATAGTGACTTCATTAGAGAAAGACAATTTGTCCACCCATCTTTATTATTAGGATGTTAGCTAGATTATCTGTAATTATGCCAAATGAATAGGGTCTCTAGACTCTTGAAAAAGATCATTTAATCAATGAAAGAAATTTTATAATTAGAGACAGATAACATAGGGGAAAAGGGTATGTATTATGTTTGTGTTCAAATTCCAGTTTTGCTACTCAGCCATGTGATATTATAAAGCTTGATTAACTTCTCTAGGTTTCCATAATCTCATTAATAAAATAGAAATATCTATTTCCGTTTTTATAAAGGCAAATGACATAATGTATACAATTTACAGTTAAGTAACTTGTTTATAGGCATTTAATAAGTGGCAGCCTTTTTTTCATTTATTATTTTATTTACTTATTCATCCTTCTTATTATGTGGAAATATTACACACAAACCTTATGAAAGGCAGCTGGGAGTCTTTCAAATTGGGAAAAGTACATAAAGAGCTAAAACTGATTTTTGAAAATTGATGGCTAAGGGGACAATTAATTTGAGAATAAAATAAAAGATTATTGAAAGAATTTCCTGCTTCAGCATGAGTGGCAGAACAGTATTAGTGATGAACTTAACAACTGTAGTATTATTGTAGCTGAATATAAGTTGAAACAGTCTTGTCAGTCACAAGTTGTAAACAAAGCCTGAGGCATTTCATAAGTGAGAAAAAGATAAGTTAATGTTTGGAGAAAAAAGGTGGTAAAAAGCTTAAGATGATGAAAGAGTAGATAGCTGTTTTATTTCTTCTAACGCTTGCTTTAGCTAGTGCCTTTTATATTTTAAGCATGGTTTGAAAATTTAAATCATATATATGTTGTTGTCTATTTAAACAGTTTATTTCATTTTTAAAGGAGTAGAGTGTGTGTAATTATTAGGTGCATTATCCGTTTTTTAAAATCCATACCTGAAATAATTCTAACTGCTGAGCCGGTAGTACTATAATCAAAAACATCAATCACTTAGAAGCAACTACCACTCAAAAGAAAAGAGAGATGGAGCTCAATTTCTCTATGACTTGCCCTGGAGCATCAACCCTTTTTAAAGTAACAACAACAAACAACAAAAAAGATCATTAAGGAGAAAGAATTATCAAAGGAAACTTGCTATAAAGTGGTATCTTCAGAAAGTGGCCTTAGGGTCTAGGTCCTAAGAAATGTATTACTAAGAAATCACTGAAAAAGATTACAAAGTTTTGTTTTGGTTTTCAAAGTCTTCCTCATTTACAGAATCACAAAGGCTGAGAGGAAACTTAGTCCAAAGGTAACATAGTCCATATTCCTGAATCCTGGAAAGACCAGGCTAAACAACATGAGCTTGAGAGTTCTAACAGACTCCTGAGGCAGTCCTTCCCTTTGCTAAAAAACCATCGCTGGGAGAAAGTTATTTATAAACTTAAAGGTCCTCTTGGGATTATCTTCCTCCCCTTCAAATGGGCCTTCCCTATATAACATACAACTTTATTTCCCACTGCCACTATCCCTCCAAAGATGTACTTCTATGATCAACATAGGCACATAAGCCAAAGTTGAAAAGCAAGTTCAGAGACTATAAAAACAATGATGTCTTCTTTAGTATCCCAGCCACTAAACACACAAAGCTTGTCTTACCTCCAGGTTTTCAAGCATGTCAGTT
The DNA here is from genome assembly GCF_964165515.1 of Mesoplodon bidens. Taxonomy (NCBI): domain Eukaryota; kingdom Metazoa; phylum Chordata; class Mammalia; order Artiodactyla; family Ziphiidae; genus Mesoplodon; species Mesoplodon bidens. Next base: position 56,588,478 of record NC_138165.1, read on the forward strand.
CTCTTATAGAATCTCCTCCTTTCTCATTGTAGTCTGGACAAATTTTTACTCAGAATTCTAGATTCTGGTCAAGACTCAAGTTTATTATCAAGCTTGTGTGACAAATTTTTATATTTTTCTGTAATTTTCCTTTCCTTCAATTGAGGCATTGTTTGAAATACACACATACACACACACCACTTTAGAAACATATAATTACAGATCTTTCTTGATTTATGATGAGATTACTTCCCAATAAACCCACCATTAACTTGAAAATATCCTAAGTTAAAAATGCGTTTGGGACTTCCCTCCTGGTGCAGTGGTTAAGAATCTGCCTGCCAATGCAGGGGACACAGGTTTGATCCCTGGTCCAGGAAGATCCCACATGCCGCAGAGCAACTAAGCCCGTGCGCCACAGCTACTGAGCCTGCGCTCTAGAGACCGTGAGCCACAACTACTGAGCCCTCGTGCCACAACTACTGAAGCCTGTGTGCCTAGAGCCCATGCTCTACAACAAGAGAAGCCACTGCAATGAGAAGCCCACACACCGCAACGAAGAGTAGCCCTCACTGGCTGCATCTAGAGAAAGCCCGCACACAGCAACGAAGACCCAACGCAGCCAAAAACAAATAAATAAAATACATAAATTTATTAAAAAAAATACATTTGATACACCTAATCTATCGAACAATATAGCTTAGCCAAGCCTTACTTAAATGTGCTCAAAACACTTACATTAGCCTACAGTTGGGCAAAATCATTTAGCATAAAGCCTATTTTATAATAAAGTGTTGAATATTCATGCAATTTATTGAATACTGTGCTGAAAGTGAAAAGAGAATTGGTTGTACGTGTATTGGTTTTTCCCTTCGCAATCATGTGACTGACTAGGAGCTGCTGCCCAGCATCACAAGAGAATATCATACTGCATATTCCTAGCCTGGAAAAAGATCAAAATTCAAAGTATGGTTTCTACTGAATATGCATCACTTTTGTACCATTGGAAAGTCAAAAAATTGTAAGTTAAGCCATCTTAAGTCAGAGATCATCTGTATATAAATGTAGAAGCAACTTTTGTCCAGCTCAAACCCAGAAATGTTGCTTTTTAGCACAGTGAATGTCTGGACATCACTTTCCATTAGACGTTGTGTGTGGGTTGGATAGAAATATTGTTGGACATTCCCATCCTTTCATGAACAGGGTATAAAAGTATAGCAGACTCAATAGCTGTACTTTTGAGTGCTCTACAATTAGAATAGGAGCAGGTCCCATGTCAACCCACCTATGGAAGTATATTTTCACCTGAAATAGAATAGAAATTTGGTTACCTTGAGTGAATTTTCATGCAGGTTGTTAGTGGAGTACCTGAAAGGGCAGAGAGAGCTGACACTCCTCCAAGCTGAGAGGACAAATTTTATGAATAAATTTGTACATGCTTAATGATCAATGCCTATATGTATGAAAGAATTCATTCCGAGACTTGTTTTTTTCCTTTCCTACCGTGTAGTAAAGTTGAAAAAAGGAAATGTGTAATCCTCACCTACCTTCAACTATTGGGGGTCACCAAAATTTTACCAAAATCTACCAAACATATTCCAGCAATTGTGAATGACCAAATTTTATGATTCCATTCTTACATTCCCAATCATCAGATGTCACAGGTATTGTTAGCCTAGAACACTCAGTGTGGCACTTATTACAGAAATACATCTGTCCTCTTCCCTTTTGTCATGGTTATCTTTCCCTTCTCCAAGCTTCCTAGCTCTCACAGACACCTGCTTTATCTGTTTTATTCATTATTTCACTTCTGTTTAGTTTTCTTACCGCCAAATTGAAAGCAAACTGAACTGGTGCGGGTAAAAATATTATAAACTCTAGAGCCACATGGCACTAGATTCAAATTCTAACTACACAGTTTCCTAGCAGTTTGACCTTGGGCAAGTAACTTATCCTGCTTATGTTATGTTCTATGTAAAATGCATACAATTATATCCAATGTACTTGAACTTTCTGAGAAATCATTGTGATGGGGTGTGCAAAGTGCCTAGCATAATGACTGACAAACGGTACACTCTCTAAAAGTATTGGTCACCTTCCCTTTTTCTTCGCATGGTACTAAGCACAAAGTAGGAACTTCATAAATACTTGCTGACATTGATAGATGCAAATGAATTTTTGTTCACTGTGGGTTAAGTACTATTTTCATTTTGGTAAGATGTATTTCATTATTACCTCCAATGTTGTAGCGCTGTTTTCATGTCAGGTGATTGTGGGAGTAAACATAGACCACTGATTATTCAATACCCATTTTTTTAAGAAGTCATTGCTACCAATAAGCTGAGTCATCAAACAACAAGAAGAAACAAATGGCCAGCATCTTTTCAACTACTTCACACTTGTAAGAATAATGTGCTTAGCATAATAATCACTAACAATGGTCTACCCAGTTGACCCTAGAACACATGGGGGTTAGGGGTGACAACCCTCCATGTAGTGGAAAATCCCTGTGTAACTTGTAGTTGGCGCTCCCCTCCCTAGCCAAGCTTCCTCAGTATACATGGTTCCACATCTGTAGATTCAACCAGTAGTGGATCTGAGTCCTGTAGTATTTATCATTGAAACAAATCCATGTTTAAGTGGACGCTTGCAGTTCAAACTCATGTTGCTCAAGGGACAACTGTATTTTTTTTTTCAAGGGAATATGCTCCTCTTGCCTGTTTCATTATATTTCTCAGCTAATATCAAAAATGCAATTAAACTCCAGATATAAAAACATTAAACAATGACTTTATCTTATTTATGCTAAGAAGAGCAACTAAAAGAAAATAAATCATTCACTTAGAATCAAATAGTTTGAATCATCTAATATTTATGAGAAGGCAAAATATGTAATTTTTACATTTACATCAACCTAACTTTCAAGTCCATACATACAAATCAAATGTCAAAAGAGCAAAAAGCATTTAAACAGATAAAGTGTAGTACATGTCCATTTTCCTTTCTTGTTTAGTGGACCGTAAGTCAATTGTAAGCTCTACCTTTTCTGCCTTTAATGACTTCTGTAGCATCTGGGCAAAGGTTGGTATCTTCAGAGCTAGGAAAGTCGCTAGCTTTGACTGCTTCATATTCCCTATCTCATCTTTCTCTGTTTGTCATTCAGGCCCAAATAATGTAATCAAGCAGGAAAATTATAGCTGTGCATCACACCAGGTGTGATGAGCTTGATTGCTGTGATATGCTATTTCTTCTGTTTGTCACTATATCTTTGGAACTGACATCTTGGGGTGAGAATATTTGTGTATGCATGCAGGCTTGAAATATGTATGTGGCTTTTAAAAAATTTATGTCTAAGCCACTTTAATAATTTTTAATATTTTGTATATATTCAATCCATATCAGAAGTAATTCATTTTAAAATTAGGGTTTTTTTCTTAAAAATGTACTATTTCTTTATTGATACCAATTATGGCATGGTACTCAAATTCTCAAACACTGGATATGGATTATGGTTAGGTAATTGACATTTTTTCAGTTTTTGCATTTGGGGATACAGATTTTATGACAGTTAACATACTGCAAGAAAATATTGGCATTGATAAGAAAATACTCAACACACAGAAAGCTCCAGAACAAACTGGCCAAGACCAAATACACAGTTGGTGTGGAAAATGATAGTTTTGTTTTATTGTTAACAGGCTAAGAATATATTCGGGGTGTGTGTGTGTGTTGGTTTTTAGGCTGTGTATTAGGAATGATGATTATGTTGGTATCCTAAAATTGTAAAGAATTCTCATATCTCTGTCAGCGTGCTCTCTCACACAACTTAAAGTAGACATCAACGTATTTAAAGCACAGAAGATAGGAATCTGTCTATCCCAGTATGAAACAATTCTTAAGTATATTTACCTTGCTATTCTTGACAGTGGATAAGTGGGTCAAAACTCTCTGGTTTCAAATCTTAGCTCCTCCCTTATTAGCTGTGTGATATAGCAAAAGCTACTAAAATCTCTTCCTTTCCCACCTGTAAAATGGGCATAATAGGAGCATGTATTTCATGGAGTTTTTGTGAAAATTAAATGAGTCATTACATGTGAAGTACTTATAGTACAAAGTGTCACAAAATAAGTGCTCAATAATTATTAGCTATTATTATTGTGGCCTTTCCCCCCCAATAATAGACATTTCTCTTAAGTCATGTTAATTGCTTCCATTTTGGTATCCAGAGGAATTGCAGAACAACTTCTTTCCAGTCCCATAGAATTTGATATTCAATATGACCTACTTCCATCTAATTTATTATACAAATAAATAAATTTTATTAAGTGTTTACTATGTGCCAATGAAGAGGGAAGCACTGGTTATACATACATACATATATTAGATAAATACTCATTTAATTCACTAAATTAGGTGCTGTTATATATTCTATCTCCCACTTTATAGAGACGACCAAGGCACACAGAAACTAATAACATTTTACCCAAATTCTTATGATAAGAATATTTTAAAGCTGAGACATGCAGCAGATCTATCTAAGGCCAACAGTTGTGCTCTTAACTAAAACCTACCAGTGAAACACTATTCCAGTGAAAAGATATGGGAAACAGTTGACCTGAAAAAATTTATTTTTCTAAATGCTAAAACTACTTGCTCTGTGCATAACTCATTTTGATATTCTCTCTTATATAAGATATAGTCGTGGAGAGTAGAGGGTCATACTTGATATGTATTTGTGGAAATAAATTTTTTATATTAAGTGATGTACTACCTTTGACTTTTTCTCAAAGTTCTTGATTTAAAATTCTTTAATTACTTTTGTGACTTTTCTTGACCCTCTCCTATTTCTCTAAATCTCTTTTAAAGTGTGAAAACCAAAAATAGTTACAGTATTCTAGTGAAGGCATGACTAATACAAATTCTAATAGATGTTTCCATTTTAAGGAAAAATGTTCCCATTATTACATTGCAACTCAGTTTTTCCCCATCATTCTGGGAAAGCTTAGCTTTCCTTCAACATAGGAATAAATTGATTTCCTACTTTCACCACCTTATCCATATTTATCCTGATTTGCAGGCAGCCAGTTTCTAAGATCTGGGAGAAAGCTAAATGCCTAGGCAAGTTTTTCACAAAATGTATTTGAGCCTACTAGTCCCTCAAGTTATCTCTTAGAAATGCGTTCTATACACAAAGAAATTTAGCCATAGCTTCATCTTGCTGATTCCCAATGCAGATTTAAAAACATGCACTCCTTTTGCTTGCTCCAGCACTTCCCAGTTTGGTAGTCATAGAGACTTTCGTCTCAGAGCACCTATGAGCATCCACTACCATCTCTAGTAGGGGCACAGCTAACTATTGGTCTCATCTCCCCTCCTCTGTTTCCTACTCTATTGGCCCTGCTAAATCTACGTTGCTTAATTTGAGACAATTGTAGGGGAGCAAAATTTGCCACCCAAAAATGTCTCTTTGGCGTGTAGATTATTTTGTTCTAAAAACGATCAAGCCCCAAAAGACTCGGGAAGAAACATTGACCTTCCCACTAATTGCCTAAAAGAATTTAGATAGAGGGCCTGTTCTAGCAATAGAGCTATCACCAGAGGTTATCTACAAAGAATATGGCCTTGGTGTGATGGGAGGCCTAAAGATCAGAGTCCACTCTATCCCAGTGTCTCTGCATGACCCAGCAAACATTTGTTTACCAAGCATTTGCTTTTCCATCTCCATGTGAATCACCTTTCTCCCCTTTGAGGGTCCAAACTACTACCCTCAACATCCTCTTTTGTCTCTAGCTGAAAATGGTATTTAAGGTTAATGCTTTGGTCATTTTGGTGAGTTACTCAATTTTCCTGGGTTTCTACTATGTATATATGTTATTAAGTTTTGATTTTCCCTTGTTATTCTGTCTCATGTCAATTTAATTCTTAGACCAGTCAGAAGAGCCTAGAAGGGTAGAGAAAAATTTCTTCCTCCTTGACATCATACTGATGATAATGAACATAGAATTGGGATTTAAGACCACAAAAGATGAGCTTATAGTAATTTATGGGAAGGTGTTTCTGAGTTGTGATTGTTAAATGTTGATTTGGTTTTATCTACAACTGGAATCAGTGCTAGACTTCATTAGAGTTCACTTTTAAGATGTGAGATATAGTGTTAAATGTGCGTATGGATATTTTATTAGTCGTGAAGCACTGAATTAGGTTCTGAGGTAAATAAAAATTAATCAGGTAGAAGATATGCTCTTATAATCTACATAGTGATCTACCTGCTCATAAATAACTAATGCATTTTAAAAATGTGATATGGACCATAAGAGCAGTGCAAATAAAATGCTGAGAGAGTTTAAGAAGGAAGATAATATTTTCAGGTTACTTTCTGGAAAAGATACCATTTCAACTATGTTATAAAAGATGGGAAGAGTTTAGACATACCAAAATAAAAACTACATAGGTTAGCTAGTAGAAAGGCATTCCAGATAATAAGGGAGGAGTATAGGAAAAGACCTAGAAACAGGATACTAATGGGCACTAATGAGAAATAATGGATTAATGAGCTATTCATAGAATTGATATGAAGATTAAAGTAGATAATAATGGAGATTTCTGCTTTAAGTAATATCAGACTGTATAATTTGGGTCAACCATCCCACTCAGATGGAACAAAATGGAAAAAAAAATTTTTTTTTAATGTATTCCTTTGAATTCCTGTTTCTGGTCTCACATGTTCAGAGCTTAGAAGTCATCAACAGCAAGGAAAATGCTGAACAAACTAAAAATCAACAACTATTCTTATATCTATCAGAAAATTTAGGTCACAGGATAAACTGCTGCCCCAAAATTAGAGAGATCAGGAAGTACAGAAAATCATAGTTCACCAGAGCAAGAGCTCACACCCACAAGCAGAAGTCTGCTGCTGGAACCAGCACCAGGTAAACATAAACTGCAGTTGATGAATTGCTGGAGGCTCAGTGTGGATGAGCTTAGGAGTTAAAAACTTTCCTGAGCTTTACCTCCGGGGAACTCCTTCAGGTTCACAGAGTGAAGATCCAAGAAAAATCCCCTTGTGCTTCTGGTGGGGAGGCGGAGAGATAGTACCTGTTTTGAAATATGTCAGAGCATTCTGTTCACCTTAACAAAAGCCTGCCCTCAAGGAAAACTGTTTTGCCAAACTGTTTTGGCACCTTGGGTTTTACCAGGGCCTAACAAACGTGGGGAAGGTAAATACCCAACTCCAGCCCTCTCTAGTCTTCCACCTGGGAGAAAGCGACATCTCTCTAAGAGTAAGGCATTCTGGAAAAGGCAAAGCTATAGGGACAGTAAAAAGATTGTAGTTTTGAGGTTTTGGGGGGGAAGGAGGGAGGGGTGAATGAGTGGAGGACAGGGGACTTTTAGGTCAGTGAAATTAATTCTGTATGATACTGTAATGGTGGATATAAGAATATTATCTTAATATCGATTCACCAATTATAATGAACTTACCACATTAATGCAAGATGCTAATAATAGAGAAAGCTATGTGCAGGGTGGAGGGGAGTGTCATACCAGAATACTCTGTACTATCTGTTCAATTTTTCAGTAAATGCAAAATTTTTCTAAAATATAAAGTTTATTAATTTAAAAACTAGATATATGATTTAAAAACTTATCAAACTCTACATTTGAAATGGGTGCAATTTGTTATATGTAATTTATGCTTTAATAATGTTGACTTTTAAAAAATAACATTATAAAATATAAAATACCTAAAACTACATTTAACAACTGCAACAGCAACAAAAAGACCTGTACACTGAAAACATGAAAATATTGCTAGAAAAAATTAAAGAAGATGTAAATATATGGAGAAATGTACCATGTTCATGGATTGCAAAGCTCAATATTGTTAAGATAGAAATTACCTTTAGATCTTTAAATAATCTTTAGATTGATCTATAGGTTCAATGCAATTATAATAATCCTGGCAGATTTTTTTTTTAGAAGTAGGTTTATTTGTTTGTGTGGAAATACAAATGACTTAAAATATTCAAACAATCTTGAGGAAAAAAAGTTACAGAACTTCAAGAAAGTATAATCCTACAGTAATCAAGACAGAGTAATACTGGCATAAAGATAGACAAATAGATCAATAGAACAGAAGAGAGAACTCAAATAATTTCTCAATTGCATGTTCATCTAATTCTCAATAAATTTTTTAATGTAATCCAGTGGAGGAATGAAAGTCTATTTAACAGATCATCTTGAAATACTTATAGCTTTAAATAAAAAATAAATTAACTTCAACCCACCCTACACAAAAATTAATTTTACATAGATCATAGACCTTAGCATTAAAAATAAATCTTTAAGTATCTAAAACACACACACACACACACACACACACACGAAGACAATATCATCACAACTTGGAAATATGCAAAGGTTTTTCAGACAGGACAGGATATATATAAATATGTGTGTGTGTGTGTATACACACACACACACACACACACTACAACTCAATAATAAAAAGACAAACCGAAATTTCAAAAATGGGCAAAAGAATAGTCACTTCACAAAAGAAGTTACACAAATGGACAATAATGTGATGAAGTGGTTTCAACATCATTAGTCATTTTGGAATCTACAACATTCTACAGAATTTTGAAAGCAGGCAAACAAAATCCTGACAACAATAAATGTTGACAAAGCTGTTTAGTAACCAGAGCTCCTCGTTGTTTAGTGGAGTGTAAACTTTGGAAAAGTTCTGGCAGTTTTTTTATAAACCTAAACATGTACCTATCCTATGAGGTAGTGATTTCATTTACATTTTAGATATTTATCCAAGAGATGGGGGAGCATATCCCACTAAAAGACTTTTAGAAGAATGTTTGTGGCAGCTTCATATCTTAGTAGCTGAAAACTGGAAACAGGCCAAGTGCTCATTAATAGGAAGACAGTGGTGCATATTAATGCAATTTAATATTAATCAGCAAAAAAAGAAACAAAGCACATATGCACATAACAGTATATCTCCAAAACATTACACTAATGAAAGAAGTGTCACTCAAACAAGCACGTACTGTATGACTTTATTTGTACGAATTTGGAGAACAGGCTAAACTAAATTATATGTGCACACATCAAAAATTATTAAACAATACACTTAACATTTGTACACCTCACTTTATGTAAATTACCTCAGAAAACAAATCAAAAGACCATAAGCATATATTGAATTCTAGTTAATGATATGAATGTTTGAGTGTTTAGGGATGAAGGGTACTGAGTGCTGTAACTTACTTTGAAATGCTTTAAAAAGATGAATGCATAGGTGACCAGAGGAATAGAGAGATGGATAACTTATGATAAACCAACCATCACAAAATGTTAATTGTAGAATCTAAGGGGTGAACATACGGATGTTTAATGAACAATTCTTTTAACTTTTCAGTATGTTTGAAAATTTTCATAATGAGAAAGCATAGGGAACCAAAAAATTAACCCATGCAAATATGGACACTTGACTTACAGCAATGGTTACATTTCAGGACAATATCTCTTCAGTAAATGGTGCTGGGTCAACTGGATATCAAAAATGAAATGACCCACAATTCATACTGTACACAGAAAATCAATTCTATTTGTATTGTGCATCTAAATATGAAATTTAAAACTATGAAGCATCTAGAAGATAGCATAGAAAAATATCTTTATGATCTCTGGGTAGGTAAAGGCAAAAGTATAGATCTCAGGGTGGGTATCTTAATAAGCCAGATACCCATATCACTAACCATCAAAAAAACTTTCTCTATTTGATTATATTAATAAAAGTTGAGGACATCATTAAGCAAGTGAAAAATGCACCTTGGAACATACAAGAAGATGTTTGCAATAAATATAACCAAAATGCACCCATATTCAGATTACATGCAAAGTTATTCAAATTAATAGAAAAAAGACAGAGAACTCAACAGAAAAATTGGCAAGAGGCTTGACCAGGCATTTCACAAAATAGATTATTCAAATAGTCAACCAAAAAGTGAAACAGTGCTAATCCTCACCAGCAATCTGGGAAATACGAATTAAATTCCAATGAGAGCTCTTTATACTTCTATCAGAATGACCAACATTAGAAAGGCTTTATGAGAGTAAATATTGATGGAGATGTGAAACAATGAGAAATTTCACACACTCGTGGTGGTAATGTAAGTATGTATATCCATTTGGGGAAAACAAAAATTTGGCATATTCTACTGGGGCTGAACATACTTATTTCCTATGAGCCAGAAATTCCATTTCTAGGTGTATACCCAACAGAAATACATGCACATGCATCCCAAAAGATATGTACAATGCACGTATAGCAGCATTGAATCAAATGTACATCAAAGGTAAAATGGATTAAAAAATGTCATACTTGTGCAATGGAAGACTATAGAATGAAAATGAATTAACTGTAAGTATATGCAACCACATAGATGAATGTCACAGATAAAATAATGAGCAAAAGGATACACACTGTGTGTTTGAATAGATACAGGTATAGATATAGAAATACATATAGATTTCAAAAATCTCCAAAACTATTCTAAAATGATTAGCCTACCTGTCAAACTGGTAAGATTATGAATAAAACCTAGGAAATATTTCCCATAAAACATGAAATCAAGAAAGTAGCTTGCAGATGGAAGACCTAGTGTTGGGAAGGCAAAGTATTGGCTACTGGAGTTTGGCAATGTTCTATATTTGACCTGGGTGTTGTTTGGTGATGACTCAATGAACTATGCATATTTATCCACTGTTCTGTCTTTTTCAAATGTTTCATAATAAGAAACAAAAGTTTTGAAAGAGTAATATTGAAAAAAAAAGACATAGCTGACATTTGTAAAGCACTTAGAACATTGCCTCAGAGCACAACCTCTCAGGGTTATTCCATGGGTTCAAATCCTAGTTGTTTCACTTTCTGGATGTGTGGTTTGGGGCAAGTTACTTTAATTTCTTTTGGCTTTAATTTTCCATCTGTACTAAAAGGATTATAATTGTACCTTCATTACAGTTTGAGGTTTAAACGAGTGAATCCATGTAAAAGTGATTAGAATAGTTCTGGCACACAGGTATTATTAGATATTAATGTCATCAGCATCTTCATAACCATTAGAGCATTGGAAGTGCAAAGGAAGGAGAACAGTTGGGAAATAAGTTGGACTAAATAGGTGGAAAATTAAAAGTTAGTAAGAGCAGGTTAAGTGCTTTGTGCTTCATTCTGTGACAATGTGGCCCTCAATAATAATAATAACTATTTTTAGATGATATTATCATAATTTTACAGATAAGAACCTAAAACTTAAAGGAATTCCGTGTCTTGACCCTGATCACACAAAAAGCAAGTGAAGAACAGAAATTCAAACACTTCAGAAAGCTTAATCTGGCAATAGGGTGTCAAATGGATTGGAAGAGAAAGAGTCAGCCAGCAGGAGGGCAAATTAAGAGACTTTCAAATATTCCCTCCAAGTGAATAAAGGCTGTGGTAGTGGGCATAGAAAATTGAGGATTTGAATCAACAGGATTTGAAAAGAGATTTAATGTGGCATCAAGAGAATAATCCAAGAGGAGCCCATGCTATTTAGGGCTGGGAGCCTGGAAAAAATGGTGGTGCCATCAACAAAAATAGGGATCACAGGAGGAGTAGCGTTTGCACTGGGAGATGAAAAATCTAATTTAGCAAAGTATAATCATGGGGTCCGTTAGCACACACATCATCATAATGAGAAACGTTTATTAAACCCTGCATTATGCATGCCTAGGCTTAACAAAGCAAGCTCAGTGGAGCTGCCGGGCCAGACTCACCGCCAGAGGAAGGAAGGTAAATGCTGCTCCACGGAGCACAGTGGGATGACTGAGGGAAAATTAGACCAAAAGTTTGACTCGAGCATTTGGTCAACTCCCTCATGGTGAAGCCCTGGGCAATTGAGAGGCTTTTTGAAATCCATGGGAAACAAAAGGCAAAAGGAAGCTTCTGGCAAGATGGAAAGAAACCATGACAAATTTTGCCTATGATGTGTCCTGTCAGAACTCCCTGAGCCTGGGCCAGTTTCTCCGGAGCCTGGGCTCGGTATCGGGTGATGTGGAGCTGGCTACCAGGCTGCAAGAAGGTTGCTAAAAGGTCTATCCAGAAACAAAGCTGGAATCAAGCTAAGCTGTGAGGCAAGAGCAGGTGCAAGGCAATGAGGAAGCTAAATCACCTAGGTGAGAGCAAGCGGGCTGGAACCAGAGAGAGATGGCAAAGCAGCAGCGTGTGGAGACCTTCCACAACTATGTGGGGTTTCAGACTGCGTCTTTTTTATAAGGAGCCTCAGGACTTGGCTGTGACTGATAGAAGAGTTTGTTACAGGAACTGAGCCTATTCGGACATGGCAGAAATGGTCAGAGAATTCCAGGGTGGCAAACGGACACACAAATGAAGGTGAGGAGGAAGAAAAAAAAAAAGAAAAAGGGACCGTAGCTCACATTGTTCTCGAATTAAGCAGGAACCCCAAAAGGCACCTTTCTGAATCTTCTCCAACTTATTTTTACCCTTGTAACTACTTTGTAAATCCCAGCAACACCACCCCTTTTTAAAGAAAACCGAATCTTGAAATCTTATCCTTTATAAATGACACACTCTTCCACAGAGCTCTTTCTCCAAGATTTGAAAGTTGGCATACGGCTGTGAAGAGGGATGTTTGAGCTCCCTCTGCCTGTATCAATGTGCATGTCACAGATAACAGAGGACTGTCTACTCCCTGGCTGCCAATCTCCCATCTTTCATCTGCCCCAAATTCACAACAATGAGGAAGAAAGGAAAGCAATTTAATTCTCAATGGTACTTCATATAGCTGCTGTAAAACATCATTTCTGCTTTATACCAAGTAAGCAGTAATAACATAGGAACACTGAAAATTGTCAGTTGGATGGTAAAAATGGTGGAAGGAAAGTTTTATAGAATAAATCTGGGTAACAAGGAAAAAAAATATATATGTTACAGGGGGTTTTCATCAAGGATTCCAAAAACACCCACTTATCCTCTACAAAGAACTTGTTACAGCTCGTTTTCTATCTGTGTATGTAACTACATCCCAAGATGAGCATCTGTCAAGCCTGGAAAGCATAACATTTATAATATTGTTTTCATTCTTGACTAAACACGTAAAAAGCACAAAATCTAGTTAGAAGAATGGCATATGTGTGTGTGGGTTTTCTCAAAGCCATTGCCACAGGCTCTCGCAGACCCTCTTATAATTTACAGGCTACTGGTGGGTTTTGCTTTGAAGGTTATGAGAAAAGTAAAATGAATCTTTGGCATTAGTCTTCAGGTGGCTCCAGGAAAGGCATAGTAATGACAGGTGTTACCTAGCTCTATGTAATCTTCACATTTTCATTTTTAAGTGTATCATTATCATCTTATCAGCAGCTGCAGTTTCAGTTTTCCTCAACCTGTAGTACAAAATCCCAAAGCCTGGCTAGATAAGTTCCCGGCTTCCCAGCCAAAGTTCCACTCTGTGGTGGCTTGATTCCGATTTGGATGAGGATGCTGCCGGCTAGGCATTTCACCTTCCGTGGCTCTAGTCAGGAACTATAATGCCATTACCCATCTCTATTCCTTAACCCCATGCCAAGACCCACATCTGTTATGATCCCAGTATTTGGCTTTGAGATAAATGTATTTCTTTTCTAAGGCAGGTTGTTCATCTTCATGTTGTAATTCTCAAGAAAGATATATCCTAAGACAATCTGTTAATGTAGTTGGAAGCAGATGGGGAGAAGAGAGAAAAAAGAGAACTGGTAGCTTTTAGTAACATGTTCTTGCTCCTTAAAATGTTACTTGAGGTCTTTGTTAGTGACAGTTTTCCCTCTGTAAGTGTTCTTCCCTGGCACCTGACTTGGCCTGACACCCCATCACAGTAGTACAGTGGGCATGGATTTGTAGTCCAAAAAACTTGACTTTGGATACCCACGCCTGCACTTACCAGCTTTGTGTTCTTGAATACATCATCTCATTTTTCTCAGTCTATTTCTTCATTTGAAAAATGGTGATAAAAATACCTACTTGGAAGGATTTTATGAGGATGAAATGTGTTAATGTATGTGAAGCATCTACTTCAGTGCTGCATTCAATAGTCCACCCTTAACACATTATATTTATTGTATTATGGTAGTTATTTAACAGTATTTTCTGATGTACTCAATAATTATTGCCTGAGATCAGAAGTGTTGGAAGCATAGCAAAAAATCAGCTGCAGGAATGATTCTGTAACTCGGCTTGCACTTCTAAAGTGTGGTATTTTCCTCCAGGGGCTCCTCTAGGGCTCCCTTTTGTTTTCCTTTGCCATAACTTAGGGCCATGACAAGAGGACATCAGGAGAAAAAAGCATTACTCTCCTGCAGAGAAGCACCTCTCTCATCCTGTTAGGCTACGTAAACCTGTTTTCCCGATAGCAACACTCATATGCTTTCCTGTGATGCACCTGTACCTTCCATATGCCATTCTGATTTTATCAAGGTAATTATTAAAAAAGTCCTATGTATTCCTCAAAGCACTTTTTAGAGCAATACTTTTTGTAAACAGTCAGTTAGGTTATCACTTCTCTTCCTTTTTTTTTTTTTTTTTTTTTTTGCCGTACACGGGCCTCTCACTGTTGTGGCCTCTCCCGTTGCGGAGCACAGGCTCCCGACGCGCAGGCTCAGCGGCCATGGCTCACGGGCCCAGCCGCTCCGCGGCATGTGGGATCCTCCCGGACCGGGGCACGAACCCGTGTCCCCTGCATCGGCAGGCGGACTCTCAACCACTGCGCCACCAGGGAAGCCTCTCACTTCTCTTACTTTTTCACTTCATTTTGGGTGTTCTGCTTTTTCCTAGAGCAGTGTTCCTCAGTTTTGGTTACACATTAAATTCACTGGAGGAGAAGTTTTAAGTGCCATGCCCGGGTTTGCACCCAGAACTTGGTATATCCCAGTCGCTGGAGATGAGGTGCAGGCATAGGTATATTCTAAAATCTCCCTGGGAGATTCTACTGTGAACACAGGGTACAGAATCACTATTCTAAAGGGAATCAACCTAATTTTTCTGGGCTAATAGCTAATCTAGCTGACATCACTTTAGGTGAACAACCTATAGCTGGTGATGGAGGCTTTATTGGATCCTTAAGGCCATGTGATAGGTGAGTCGTATTTGTTGAGAGCCTGTACACCTCCCTGGACTTATTATTCCCATTGCCTAGATCTCTTAACAATGAAATTTTCCCACTCAGATCTCACCTTCCAAGGGCTTAAGATTTGTTTGTTCTCAGGAATCTGATAAATTAATTCATGCTAATAAGAGAAGGGGGCAATATGCACATTTTAATTGATATTTTCTGGGGATTATACCCATTTTTCGTTGCCAGTAGAGTCTAATGGTGAAAATTTGATATAAATAAAAGAGTAAAGATAGCTAAAGCAAGTAGAGGTTATGAGATATTGGAAAGCCTGTAATAATAAACAACTGAGGGCTTCCCTGGTGGCGCAGTGGTTGAGAATCTGCCTGCTAACGCAGGGGACACCGGTTCAAGCCCTGGTCTGGGAGGATCCCACATGCCACGGAGCAACTGGGCCCGTGAGCCACAATTACTGAGCCTGCGCATCTGGAGCCTGTGCTCCGCAACAAGAGAGGCCGCGACAGTGAGAGGCCCGCACACCACGATGAAGAGTGGCCCCCACTTGCCGCAACTAGAGAAAGCCCTCGCTCAGAAACGAAGACCCAATACAGCAAAAATAAATAAATATATTAATAAACTCCTACCCCCAACATCTTCTTTAAAAAAAATAAAAAATAAACAACTGACTTTGGTACAGTGGGAAAAGCATGGAATTTGAAGATCAGAGTTTGAATCCAATCTTTCATTCAAAAAAATTATTGAATTATAGTCACTGTTGCAAGCTCTGGATACACAGACGTGAATAAAACGATTAAGGTTACTACTTCCATGGAAGAAGCTAGACAGAAAAGAATAACAATAACCCTTCTGCTCTGCTCCTGCCCCAAAGCACATTTCATATTGTGATAAATGAAACTAAAAAGTAACTAATGAGACACCAGTAAGTGGACTAGAGAATGAAAGGAGCAGGGAATGTGTAGGTGGTTAAGAGTGTTCAGGGAAAGGCTATTTGAGGTGATGCTTGGTTGAAACCTAAATGATGACGTGAACCCAGACATGCAAACATCTTGTGGCAGAGATCCCCAAGCAAACAGGAGACTGGTACAGAGACTTCAGGCCAGGAACAAGTGTGAAGTGTTAAAGGTACAGAAAAAGGTCCACTACATCCGAAGGATATGGATAAAGTATGAGTGATAAAGGGTCTCCTCACTATCTTCCTCCAGACAGTCCCAGCCTGATCTCATTTAGGTATCTGCTAAGTGTCACCCCATCAGAGACAGAGACAAGAGGTTTTCCTTGACCATCCTTCCTTAAAAAAAAATCAATTACACACACACACACATGCACAGGCACAGGCACACAACTCTTCCCCTTTAGTTCTCTTCCAACCAATATGCCAGTTCCACGTGAGTAGGTACATTATGGATCCTTAGGAGCATATGATAGGTAGAGTAATAAATATTTTTTAGCAAATGAATGGGTAAAAGAGGAAGGCAGAAGTCACTTTTGGATATGTAGCTCGTGGTAAGGAATTTGGACGTCATCAGAGTGTACTAAGCCAGGTTGTGCTGTGGTCTAAGACATAGTTTTAAAAGGTCACCCCGGTTTCTGTGGAGGGAAATGATATGTAGGGAGATAGGAGTAGAGATTGACGTAGAAGTTAAGAGCTTTCTGCTGTCATCTAGGCAAGAATAATGATGTTTCGGGCAGTAGCATTAGCAGATCTGAGTGAAATCAAGTGGATTATTTAGGTATTGGTGAAGTTTGAAATGCCTAGCAGACATGTAGGAGGAGGGGAAGAATTGTGTAAATAGATGAAGGTAGTGGAAGCTTCAGGGCCTGAAATAGAAATGTGGGATGTGTTACCCTTAGATGGTATTTAACAGTCATCTGACTAGTGAAATCATCCAGGGAGAGCTTAGATGGAATACTAAAGAATGTCGGGTACCAAGGCCTGGGAGTACTCCATCATCTGGAGGTTGGGCAGAGGAGGAAGAGCCAGGCAGCCAGACTGAGAAGTAGTTGTTGAGATAGGAGGAAAATCAGAAGAATCTGGTGTCATAAGAGTCAAAAAAAAAAAACAAAAGCACATGATCAGGTGTGTTGAATGATTGATGCTGGAAGAAGAAATAAGATGAGCACAGAGAACTGACCAATGGGTTTGGCAAGATGCTGATCTTCAGACCATCACAATAAGAGACATTTGAATAGAATCATCTAAACAAACTTTACTGAATAGAGAATGAGATGGGTATTGGAGTCCATGCGCTTAAGTCCACTTATTAACCGAATAAGCTTGGGAAATATTTTGAGGCTCAATTTCTTCTTTTCTGAACTGGGAGTAGCAATATAGCAGGTGCTCTCTTGACTTCACAGAGTTGTGAAGACTTTGTGAGAACCACATATATGAAAGTTTCTCTCCACCACCTTAAAGCATATGCAAAATATGTACTATTTTTACTATTATTTTGTGGAGGATGGATACTGTTATTCAGACCACATGATAAATTGGGACAAACCAAAGTGAAACAGTTGGTATACTTGACATTCTATTATTCTTAGAAAAAATCCCTTTTAATCATATTTAAAAGAAAATAGCCAACAGTACAGATGTTAGTTTCTTTCCTTCTTTATATCTATCTTTTAAGGTCATCGTTTGGAACCTAGCGGCAGGGCAGGAATAAAGATGCAGACGCAGAGAGCAGACTTGAGGATATGGGGGAAGAGGAAGCTGGGGCGAAGTGAGAGAGTAGCACTGACATATATACACTACCAAATGTAAAATAGATGGCTAGTGGGAAGCAGCCACATAGCACAGAGAGATCAGCTCAGTGCTTTGTGACCACCTAGAGGGGTGGGATAGGGAGGGTGGGAGGGAGATGCAAGAGGGAGGGGATATGGGGATATATGTATACATATAGCTGATTCACTTTGTTGTACAGTAGAAACTAACACAATATAGTAAAGCAATTATACTCCAATAAAGATGTAAACAAATTTTAAATAAAAATTTTTTTAAAGATTAAAATAAAGTCATCACTTGCCCAAGTCTTCTGAAGCATCTGAGAGCACACTAGTAGGAACCAATAAGTTGAGTTTCGTCAATCTCTAAAACATCAGGTGAGATGGAATGCTTGTAGGTGACAATAAAGGAATAATATGTCATCAGCAGTACTGCCCCAACTTCTTGGGTGACATGATTACCAGTGAACAGAGTGTTGATTGTGGAAAATGGCCCATAATGTATTTCCCCAAGGAGGTGGAAGGGATTTTCCAGAGCAGTGGATCTTGGCCTTGGCAGCAAACTGAAATCACTGGGGGAGGTTTAAAAAATACTGATGCCTGGGTCTCAGTCCCAGAGATTCTGATTTAATGTGTCCCTGGTGCAGCCTGGGTATTGGAATTTTTTTAAGTTCCCCAGTTGATTCTAATGTGCAGTCAAGGTTGAGAATCACTGGAGTAGAGGCAGAGATTTATATGCACAAAGTAGCCCAAAGAGGACATTCTCCTATCAAGGCAATCCAATAAATCCTCAGGTCCAGCCCAGGCTCTTTTTGCCTTGATTTTGTTGCCCTACATTTTGTCATTTCTTCTTTGCAGAGCACTACATTCTGTTGCTCTTTAAAGGCAATAGTAACTGGAAAAGAATGATTAAAAGAATGATCAATGCACAGCGTTTATAGACAAAAGAAAAAAAGAAAAATTGTAAGTTGGCTTTTAATACAACAATTTCCTTTGCTGCGCAAGTAATAACAGCTCAAGGGAGAATGGACAAAACTCTACACTGATAGCTTTAACTTATTAATGTGAAAGCTATTTCCTTAAATTCCCCATTGGTGATTTTTAAAGCACCTTTTTCATTTACTTTACCAGAGGCTGCTCATATTTAATCTGAGGTTACAGTGATTTCAACATTTAACTCAAAAAGAAGTACATTTAAAAATTTTTCTCTAATTATATCCCCTTCACTAAACACGTGAAGATATGTCTAGCACACTAATTTCCACAATAATGGAACAGTTTTTCAATTTCAATAGGGTTAAGGTTTTATAGCTAAGTTTTTCTCTATGTTTGAATACTTAGTTAATATACTGGATCAAAAAACAATGTGTATTCCATTTATATTATAGGCATCATTAGACTATTTGGTTTAAAATGTGAGTAGAGAAGACATTGAAAAGTACATGGAGTCTCAAAATTTTGAACTACTGGAGGATGACATAGCTTAAGTCGGTAAACTGTCTAAGTTATAGCTTGTTTTAAAGGAAATGCAGTCAGACATTCAAAATCATCCCATCACGAGCCAAAATGAAAAAATACAGTGATTTTAGCTAATATTTACATATGTCAAGTATGTTCTCTGCACATATAATCATTACATAATGAATACATATAACCCTCGTATGAACCTTGTGAGGTAGGTACTTGTGTATCCATTTTACAAATGAGAAAATTGAGGAATAGAGAGGTTGATAATATATTCAAGTTCCCACAGTTCCTAAGATGCAGGCTAGGATTCCCTTTCAGGCAGTGTGGCTGCAAAGTCCACATCTCAATCACTCTTCTATTTTGTGTTAAAGAATCCACTTTGCATAGAAACAATCACATACTGACACCCCCGAGGTTCACTCCATTTAAAATACATTCTAATGTACTATAAAAGATTGAAATTATCTGAGCGACAAATATTTTAATCTCATTGTATATTTGACTAAAGTTTACAATAATACAATACATGTTTCCTAGACGAAGAGACTGACTGCCAGCTGTAGGCTGAGGCCTATGCGACGGCAATATCTTGACATTGTCACCACATATACTCCTGTTCTTAATTTTACAGATATGAAAAGTCAGTTGGGTAGAGTTCACTGTGCTATATAGTAGATCCTAAATGATTCACCTTGCTGTACGGCAAAAAGTAGCACAACATTGTAAATCAACTATACGCCAATAAAATTTAAAAATAATTCCATTGTGTTTGTGCACTCAGAGTTTATCAAGCTATTGGAGACTAATTTGTTAAATAAAGCTCCAGAATGACAATGTATCCACTGTATGTTAGGGGTTATATTTATCTTTGCGAAGATTACAGTATTCATGCTTCTGCTTAGGGAATTTTCAGTGCTTCTTGGAAACTACATCCAGATAATGTGGTTTCCTGTTGAACATAGACTCAATGCAAAGGAAATTGAATGCCACTTTCCAAAATAAGGATCTTTTAAAATAAGACATAAATTACTTTTATTGTAGAGAACTAGAATAAACAAAAATATACCTTACAAAAAACTACTTCCTGGAAGGTTTACTATAAGCATTTTAAGGTATTTTTTCTATGTTAAAAAATAGTTAATATATTTTAAAGAATTTTATTATAAGTTAATTTTTATCTGATGACATAAACATGCTCAGAAGTAATTAAATTATATAATTTATTATAATTACACATTATATAACTTCTTCTGATCATAAAAGTAATTCAAGAAGTAATACATGCTCATTATTAAAAAATGGAAGTTTCAGAGAAACATAAAGATTTCTTATAACTCTAAAACTTTGATTCAGTCCACAAATATTGATTGTGTACCTGTTATGCATTAAGCAGTGCAGAAGGCACTCAAAGAGATGTCAGAAATATAAATGTTCAAATAGCATACATCATGATGTGCTATTATGACATAATCATAAGATGTATGGGAGCATAAAAGAAGGAAGCCTAACTCAGAGAAGGCTTTCAGATTCAACAACATGCAAGCTGAGACCCAAAGATAAAACAGAAATTGATAGAGGAAAAGTGTGTTAACTTATTTAAGCATACTTAGACAGGCATGTTGAAAAACAGTCTGGCAGTTTCTCAAAAGGTTAAAGATAGAATTATCATATGACCCAGCAATTCCACTCCTAGGTGTATACCCAAAACAATAAAATCATGTCAACACAGAAACTTGTACATGAATGTCCATAGCTGTATTATGAATAATAGCCAAAAAGTGGAAACATCCCAAATGTCCATCAACTGATGAATGGATAAATAAAATGTGGGATATCCATACAATAGAATATTATTTGCCAATAGAAAGTAACGAAGCACTGATACATGCTACCATATGGATGCACCTTGAAAACATTATACTAAATGAAAGAAGCCAGTTACAAAAGGCCACGTACTGTATGATACTATTTATATAACCAAGAGCCTGGTTGATATAGTTTCTCTTGATTACAGTAGCAGTGGTTTGCAAACAACTATTATGAGAGGAGAGAGATACTACCTCTCTTAAATAAAGGTGATAAAGGGAGAAAAACTGGAAACAGTTTCATAAGATAATTTCTGCTGTGTGTGATGTGAGACACACTCATGAAGTTTGATTGGAGAAGGGCTCCGAAAGAGAAGGTGGCTGATTAGAGGGAAAATGCAGACTAGCATGAAGATCCTATTAGGAATTGATCAATGAGGATTTCATTTCATGCTTATTGTCTGTGCCAGACAGACATGGTGTGGCTATGGTGCTGTGGATGTAACAATGATAAGGAAGCTGGACACGATCCCTGTCCTGAAGAATAGGGACATTGTCTCTGACAGAGGAAGGAACATGTACAAAACCTCAGAGGTGGTGGGGTGAGTATGAGAAAGAAAAGGAGAGCCCATTTCAGTAATTAAAATAAATTTGATGTACTTGATAAGTTTGATAGAGTGCAAAGTTAGAAGAGGTGAGACATAATGCTAACTTACATCAATATTTGCATCATTACTCACAGTAGAAAGGGTACAATATGGGGCAGACAGGAAGACTTTGATAAGCATGGGAAGAAAGGGATATTAGAATCTGTGATCAACCATACTGTCTTCCTTTCAGCTTCAAACTTTGAAAGTCAAATTTTAAGAAGTCCACACTTCCAACAGATGGAAAGAGATAATGATCTAACTTGGAACAGCCCTTATTTTCTCTACTTGTTAAAAATTACTTTAGACCCTGGAATTTCCTGGATACACTTTGATAGCAGATTTGATTTCCTGAGTAACAAACTTGAATATTGAGGTAATCTGCCACTTGTTTGTTTGTTCCATTTAGAAAAAGAAATATAATTTTATAAGAAAGAATGAATCACCAAAAGAAAATGATTTTTTTTTTTTTTTTTTTTTGCGGTACATGGCCTCTCCCGTTGCGGAGCACAGGCTCCGGACGCGCAGGCTCAGCGGCCATGGCTCACGGGCCCAGCCGCTCCGCAGCCTGTGGGATCCTCCCGGACCGGGGCACGAACACGCGTCCCCTGCATCGGCAGGCAGACTCCCAACCACTGCGCCACCAGGGAAGCCCGAAAATGATTTTTAAAAAAAAAATTCAGGTAATATTTTAGACATAGAAAATGTGGGTGTACAATTAACAGTGTTTAGACACCCATAACCATAAATTAAAAATTCACCTTTTAAAAAT
Organism: Mesoplodon bidens; assembly: GCF_964165515.1. Lineage (NCBI taxonomy): Eukaryota > Metazoa > Chordata > Mammalia > Artiodactyla > Ziphiidae > Mesoplodon > Mesoplodon bidens. The sequence continues at coordinate 56,611,042 of NC_138165.1, forward strand.
TCTTTGCAATTTAACCCAGAATCAAAATCATGCCTGGAGAATGGAGACAATGTATTAATATATTTGTATAGAATATCTCCATCATGGCAGTTGTAAAACTCTGATGAGTTTACACACATCTGGTGAAGTGTTGGCACAAGGTCCAACAGTGTCTATTTTATTCAGAGCTGAGGAACCTTCCAGAGAATAATGCCACTATGACTTCAATTGAGGTTGATATGTGTGGTCTAAACAGTCTCTAGGAAGCCTGTCTCTGTGTCTGATTCTGGAACTTGAAGTCTACTGGTCAAATAGTCAGGAAAGGGTGATAGAGATGATATTATCCCTTTTTATATATTTGACTGTATTAAAATAATATGTTCTTATTTTCAAAATGTCAGTCAAAGTAGATGCTTCAGAGCAGTCCCTAATGATGTTTTGTGCTAAGCACTTTGGCCTAGAAGAGCTACACCTCATTAATGGGTCACAGTAGCACCAAGTTCCCTAACCTTGTGACTATGGGGGACAGGCTAAGTTTTGGGGAACATATGAGACTCTACCAGGAAATCAAGAACTATTTGTAATGCACATGTGGGGATTTGCAGAAGACTGGACCTTCTCTGTGAGTAAAGTTTATGCTGTAGGGGCAATTCAGGTTCCAGATAATTTCTTTCATATATTTTTCCTCTGATACTTAATAGAGAGCCAATAAGCTAGAATTTTAAGTTTTGTTCTTTGTCAAATGACAACAAAATGCAGATGGATAATGGACTGATGAATGGGCCAGTAAATATTTCTTTGGTATTGAATTTTCTAGGTTATTTTAATTCCCTAACATAGTTAATAATACCCAAGATTTCTACATACTATGAAATACTCTGCCTCAGTAGAGATATGAAAACTAAATGTAATGAGACATTGACACTCAAAAAGAATACACGTATCATGGAGTCTGCATACAAAATAACAGTGCTTCACTATAGAAAATGTAATGTAGTGTTTACAAAAGGAATTCATGGACAGTATTTGAAAAGTAGAAAGATAAAGGAATTTAAGGTTCTCTCATTTGAGCATCAAAGGATTTACCCCTAAGGTTACAGGACAGAATGCAGGCAATGCGTTCACCTTTTTCATTTTCAAATATCACAGTTGATTTCAGAACTCTTTTGAAGGGTTGTCAGTTTTACTAATGTGCAATAGCCCCTCATCCAGAAGCACAGGTTTGCACCAAGGATAAAGTGACTTTTTTAACTCTCACAACAAAGCAAAAACTTTTCTACCCCAAATTGCTTACTAAAGATAAAAATGCACAGACATATTGTACTTAGTAGGAGATACTAGGGAAGATTTGAGAAAGTTTTATGAATTGGGGGCAAATTAAGATGTGTAAGGTGTGTGTCATTTTTTTTTTCTGAATCCAAATAAATAGGAGAATTCGTTAAAGATGATCTCCTATCACATTTTTTCCTTGCTGAATTATAGAGTTTAATAAAATTCTTTCACTTCCTCAAAAGCCGCTGATTCCATGGGAACTATACATGAGTGTACACACACACACATACACACACACACACACCTACACATGCGTATGTGTTCTTGAGAAGAAGAGCTTTGCCTGTATCTAACTCTCTTGGTAGTAGAAATAGATTGCTGTTATTTTATTAAGTGTGGAGAAGGTAGAACTCTTTCCAGTTCTACTTTGCATATTTTTTTAATAGAGTGCATATAATACATTTTCTCTAAACTTGTTGACCATGAGCAAGCTCTCTACAACGGCTTGTGTTATCCTGAGTTGGCAGACGAAATAAAAGTCATTTCTTAAGCCCTACCTGGGAAGTTGGGAGATATAAATGAGCTTGTCAAACACTATATAAAAATCCAATAAGTCAACTGAAGGAGGTTTGTTTGTTTTTGTTTTTGTTTTTAATATTGACTGGATGAAAATGTATCTCTCTGGAAACATTGTCAAATATGTGAACTGTGTAAACCTGGCACTTCATCTGTTGCTCTTTGTTTAAAATAAGCAACATAGAAATCACTCTAGGCCCTTTTGATGAGATCATGCATTATGTACCCTTTCTTTACTTCTCCTCCCATCCTCACTTGCTCACAGCATTCATAGAACCTTCTAGAAAGCTGGGACACTGTAGCAATTTCACTCTTCAAAGGAGGTACCAGAAACTCTCAAAATGTTGCTCTCAAAGTTTTAATAGTCTGCCTCTGAGATTAATAGAAAATTAGTTTTCAAAGACCACCAAAGACTGGAAAACTGTATTCCTTCTCTAAAGAAAATTTACTGAGCGACTGGAAAATGCTTTGACAATTTTATGCCATGTTCTCAGTCATGAGGAGGTAAGCTTGAGGGTGGAATTTTATCTTACCTTTCTCTTTTATATCCAATTCCTGCTTGTTATTCATTTAACCAACATATATTGAGCCAGGATTATTGATTTAACATTGGAGTGGTAGAGATGAATGACTCATGGGAAATAGCCTATTAAGCAAAGAGCACATCTTTAGAAGCAGATGAACATAAGTTTATGTGACAGCCTCCTATCTGTTGGTGAATGACCATACTGACCCTCAGTTTTCTCATTTGAAAGATGGAAATTAAAAATAGACATCTCATAGGATTCTATGATTGTGGTATCAGGTATGAGGTTGCAATTTGAAGAAATTGAATAGAGATAGGGAAACTGGAGCCAGATGTGCTTCCCCAGATGTGTGGGGAACATGCTTAGCTAGAAAGTTTGGGTTTTACTCTTTAGGCAACAGCAGGTGGCTGAAGGATGTGAAAGACACTGGCATCTATGTTTACTTTGAAAGCAGTGGCAGGTTAGCAGGTTAGAAAGTAAATCAGCATGCTCCCAAAACACCACATGATACATCATAAAAACAAGCATATGCATACAAGTTAGATTACCCAATATTGTTTTAAAAATCTTTGTCACGGCTTCACTTGATGACGGGAACAGTGATTTTTAAACTTACTCTTGCCACAGAATCCTCTCTTTCAATGAAATCTTAGCCAGGAGCATAAACAAATAAAATAGATAAAAGCAGAGTGATCCTATTGAAGATGAATAAATCAAAGGGCTTTTCAGCTGTAAAGTACTAAGTATTCTCTTCATCCTATGAATTTCCATAATACTCACCGTCTGCATCTATTACCTCCTGCCAAATTAGACGCACCCTGAAATTTTATTTTTATGTAACTCTATAGTATCCCTTTAACTAAATTGTGAGCTCTCTGTGACAGGGATCGCAACTTCTAAAGCTTTATATCTCCCCCAACACATCCAGCAGTGTCTTTCACATAGTAGATGTTTCCTACTATGTACATGTTTCCAAATTAATTGAATATAATGATAAATATGAAGGCTTACAAATGAAAATTCAATTCATTTTTCTCTACATTTTTAGGAAGTATTCCAGTAGGTTCCTTAGATCCACACAGTTAAAAATAAAAAAAAAATCAAAGTGATAATGTGTCAGAAATATCAAAGTAATACATGTCAGGGCTTCCCTGGTGGCGCAGTGGTTGAGAGTCCGCCTGCCGATGCAGGGGACACGGGTTCGTGCCCCGGTCTGGGAAGATCCCACATGCCACGGAGCGGCTGGGCCCGTGAACCATGGCCACTGAGCCTGTGCATCCGGAGCCTGTGCTCCGCAACAGGAGAGGCCACAACAGTGAGAGACCCGCATACCGCAAAACAAACAAACAAACAAAAAACAAAAGTAATATATGTCAGAAAAATGAAATGGGTGTAAATTTATCAAACATTTCTCAGGAAACTAATGCGTAAAACAATCCTTGATAATGCTTTACATATGATGTGGGCACATAAAAAGTAGTATAGTAGTTATTCCTTTTAGATTATGGCTCAGATAAAATTCTTACTGAACTGGCTTACCTTTCACTGGGGGAAAAGCTGACTTACTGCCAAATGCAACCCATTTGTAGTTCTCTGAAGAGAGAGGAGGCTGGTACAACTGGCTTAGCACAAATAATCAGGGCTTCAACTAAGAGGATGGCAGTGAGGTTGGAAAGGAAAGGGAAAATGCAGGAGTTGTTTTCTTCCTTGTTCTTAGCTCCATATTAAGCTAAGCTCGTACTATACACAAAAAAATAGGCACATGTATTTAGATGAGAAATTGCCTGCAATTGTCACAAGCCTGTCTATGTATTTGATTTTGTTAAGTATTATTTTAAGAGTTTCAGCAAAAACAAGTATATTATGCTTATTTCAGTTAAAATAGATTCCATTGGTAATAAATAGCAGGAGTATTATAAGGATCCATATGAATTTTAAACCATTCCCCACAGAGAAATATACCCACACAGACACGTGTGTGCACGCACACACACACACACACACACACTCCTTGCTTGCCTGTACAAAAGTTAAAGAAATAATCAAATATATGGAATCTGTATTTCATTTATTTTACATGCTCATTGCAAGTGGTACTTTGCAAGGCTTTGCAAGGCTTTCCAAATAATTGGATGATTTATGTTGGCACACCTCCTCAAGTATCTTTTGAAAAGGTTCACTGGAAAAGTGATGGCAATTAAGATTATTGTAGGCACATTTCGTATTTTGTTTATACAAGTTAGCATCTTATAGGTGCTCTATTCCATTCAGAAATGTAAAGTGTAATCTTGAGCCCTAACTACTTCTCAGATGTTTTCATACAAGCATTCAGTAATCTCTGTAATGACATAATTAGAGCATGTCTTCTTCAAGAAGGGGTTATAATAACTTGTGCTGCCCCCTTCAGTGGGCTAGAGACCACAAACAGGATTTGTACACCTTGCCTTTAAGATATGTGTGTTCCTTGAGTGAGCTTTGGTCTTTAAGGTGCTGTATATTTTTTAAATTCTTCTTTTATTTTTGCCTAAATATTTTGTGAAATAATGTAAAGTCAGAGAGCACATTTCTAACAGTTTAATGAACACTCCAGAAGCCCCTTTGCACAGAACACTTTAGGATAAGACCCCCCGCCCCCCCCAAAATATTTACTGGTCTGAATAGCTTATAATTTACTGGAACCTCTTATAATCACTTAGAAATTTCAAGATCATGTGGCCAAGATATTAGCACCATCTTCATTAAAATATAAGAAATATGCAATCTTCCTTTTGGAATCAAATGGAATTTACAACAAAGCAAAGAGTTAACAGCCAAGATATAACAGTTTCTTAAAGAAAACAGCAAAGTCAAATAAAATGGTCTGGGTTTTGAGACAAGAAGGACAAATTTGTTTTGGTTTTGCAAAGGGAATTATGACTTTCTGAATAGTAACTTCTAAATTTCTAATGTAAAATGAAATAGTGGTGGTGGAAACAAGGGCAAAAGCAAGCAACAAGTACATGTGAGACTCAAAGGGTAAAAGTGCAATCTCTTGAAAATGTAAATTGGTAAAATATATCAAAATCTAAAATACTTCACTTGCCTATTACACTTTTGAAATTTTCCTCTATAGGTATATTTTCTCAGATACGCACAGATGTACAAAGATTCCACTGAGGCATTCCTTACAATGATTTATAAAAATGGAAGTAGCTTAAATATACAAAAGTTGGGAAACTGTTAAATAAAATATAGTACTGTATATCCACGTGATGGAGCATTATGTGATCATGAGAAGAACAAGAGAATCACAACAATAATAAGGTTACCAATGACATTAATCATCTTTAGTTGCTATGTGTATTTAGGAAGTAGCATAGTGTAACTTTGAGGAGAGTGTTCTGGTGTCTGACCGCTTGGGATAAAATCATATTCCTATCAATTCTGAACTCTGTGAGCCTCAGTTTACCCATCCACAGTGAAGTTAACTAAGTTTCTATTTTATAGGTTGGAGAGAAGATTATATGAGAAGTCTGTTCAGTACATAATAAGTATGAGCTATTATTATATTTACTAAAATAATATTCTTATCTTTACCCTTACCATATGAGATAGGTAACATTATTATCCCCATTTTTATATATGAAGGATAAGGTTGGTTACCAGAAAGTCACCCCTTCAACAGTCAGCAAATTAAATAATTGTTGCATTCATCTTTTCAATAATATTTATCGAGAATCGAATTTATATTAGGCCTTGGAGAATAGAATCGTAAGAAAACCTGCAAAATCGTTATCATCCTGGAGCCCACATTTTAGAAATAAAGGTAAAAAATAAGCAGTTAAATATGTAATGTCCAGAGTAGTAGTAAGTGCTATCAAGAAAAGTGAATTGGGGCAGTGGATAAAGTGTGATGGGGGAAAGTCGGCAGAGAACAGGGAACTATATTTATAAAGGGGCTTGGAGGTGATTGAGAAGAGATATGTACTGAGAAGTGAGGCAGACTATGTAGTTGAAGAAAGGGCCTCCCAGGCTAAGGGAACCACAAGTGCAAAGCCCAAAATGAGGGTGTTTTCAGTATGTTGAGAACCCAGGCTTCAACTAAAGCTCTGTGAGTCCAGAGTGTGAAGATGCACAGACACTGATTTGGAAAGATATCCAAGACACATCCAAGAAGTGAATAAGCTAGTTGTATACAGTATGGATTATGTTGTTTATATCGTAATAAGTGTTTTCATGTAAAAATCTATACCTATGTTTATATGTCAGTGCATGCAAACATTTCTGGATAGGCAGGTCAAATTATTGTTATTGCCCTTGAGATCCCTGACATCTCTGGCTTGAACTGCTGACATTCTGCTGTTGAATGTGGCCCAAATACTTGTTCTCCCCACTGCTTCTGGGCTGCTCCAGGTGATGGCTCAGAGCTCACTTGTACTTCTTTTCAGCTTGTGACTGATCTCCCTCAGTCTTCTGTTCTCACAAATGTCACTCATCTCAGGCACTTGACAAATGCCTTCTAATGCTGGACAGCCTGTGCTGTCTGAAATGTCTATCACTTTATGGTCCATTCTCTTTATAGGGGTGCTACATCAGAATGACTAGGGTCCCAAGGCTTAACTACTTTTTTTTATAAGCAATCCTTTCTTGCTTATTGTACACATATGCTGCAATATTGGCTGAGTCAAGGATGTATTCAAATGACATGCCATGATACCCTCCTCTCTAAATTCACCCCTGTTGCTGGGTCCTGATGGCCATATTTGTCTCCTTCTCTAATAGTGATTGTGTCCTATGGGCCCTGGTGTCCTGCCTACCACTTAGTTTCTGCTGCTCTCCCCCAAACTCACTTTACATGCTCATATATTGCCAGACCCCCAAAGCTCTCCCACAGTTTTTTTCTCAGCAAACTCATAAATATTATGAAAATCAGAGTATATATAGGTATAATGGTGATTGGAGTATACAGCTGATCTCTTTATGATCACCACTTAATTCTCTCATATGTTGGAGAAAATAACAGTTTTCCTAGAGCTGGGCAAAATTCCATAGCATCTGTGGCTTGGGTTAAGGAATTGGAATAGTCTTTATTGAGGAACTTGGCAACCAAAGTTCAGCAAGAAGCAAAGGCACAGGTCTTCTGATCTTTGATCTTCTGATATCTTCTGACAGGTCTTCTGATATCTTTGATATCATCACATAGGCTGGCATCGTGCCAGGGCTGTCACAGGACATGTAGTGTGTGTCTGCCTTCCAGGAGAAGCACTTGATCAGGCCATTGCTCTCCCTCCTTCTAGAGCAATTGGCAAATAATCAGACTACTTACTGACATGCCGGCGGCAGCCAGGGTAGGATACCAGTGTTTTACAGGAATTTTCTGGTAAAGCATCATCGTGGCTCTTCCTGCTGCAGAAAAGAAGCCATCAGTCCTATGAGAAGTTCAATTATGAGGAACCCAGTTTGGATGTAATAAGGTATGAGTGGGGAAATAAGGGTTCCCTAATAGCTCAGTGTCCAGAAACCCAATGTAAGCTCCCAGGGTGATTTTCAGACAAATCTGCTTGTTGGGCCAGCATACTTGAGTTCTGTGCTTGTCCAGTTGTCTTTCCTGCTATAAATAGTCCAGAAAATTGAATACCGTAATATTAGGATGACAAGTAGGTCAGAATAATTTTGTTCTGAAGTAGAAGTTTTAACTTCTTAGGAATTGTGGATCACATTAAGAATCAGATGAAAACTTTAGGTGTTATCCCCTAAATATGAGTTTAGGCAAATAGACCAAGTCTTCTACATTATAGAATTTTGGGGGGACATTAACATGATACTTTACATGTAAACTTAATTTTGTATGAACCACACTGTAAATGTCCAACCTAATTTAGAGTCCCAAGCCTTCTCATGTTAAGAAGATTTCATTTATCAATTTACACAACTCATATTAAAAATTACAAAAATATCTAATATCTGTATAAGTGGTCATGTGAAATGGTATATAAGATTAAAGTTATTCTTGATAAAGCTTAATTGCAGTTGTTTATTGCATAAATAGCAAGAATTCAGATTTGATAAATCATTCTTTTTTAAAATTAATTAATTAATTTATTTTTTGGCTATGTTGGGTCTTCATTGCTGCGTGCAGGCTTTCTCTAGTTGAGGTGAGCAGGGGTTGTTCTTCGTTCTGGTGCACGGGCTTCTCATTGCGGTGGCTTCTCTTGTTGCGGAGCACGGGCCTCTAGGCGTGCTGGCTTCAGTAGTTGTGGCATGTGGGCTCAGTAATTGTGGCTCGCAGCTCTAGAGCGCAGGCTCAGTCGTTGTGGCGCACAGGCTTAGTTGCTCCGCGGCATGTGGGATCTTCCCGGACCAGGGCTTGAACCCGTGTCCCCTGCATTGGCAGGCGGATTCTCAACCACTGCGCCACCAGGGAAGTCCTGATAAATCATTCTTTTTTTTTTTGTTTGTTTGTTTTTTTGCGGTATGCGGGCCTCTCACTGTTGTGGCCTCTCCCGTTGCGGAGCACAGGCTCTGGACGCGCAGGCTCAGCGGCCATGGCTCACGGGCCCAGCCGCTCCGCGGCATGTGGGATCTTCCCGGACTGGGGCATGAACCCGTGTCCCCTGCATCGGCAGGTGGACTCTCAACCACTGCGCCACCAGGGAAGCCCTGATAAATCATTCTTGAAAAGCAACTAATTGCTTTTCAAGGTTGTGGTTCTTATTTTATTAATTTTATTGTATGACAGTGAAATACATTAATCCTCCCTCTCAAATTAAGATTTCACAGAGACATACGTCAAGAAAAACTGTAAAAGTTTTAAAAATGAGCAAAAATGAGTACTGGTTTATTGTCCAGAACACTCAGATCATTTTATTCTTTCATGGCATTCAATCTGTTTGGCTTGGACATGTGATTTTAAATATTTGTGTATAAGATCCTCCAATTTCATAGCTCCTATTTAGTGTCATGAACTAGGAAGATAAAAAAAAAAGATTGACAATTTTAGTTATTTATTATGTTTTAAATTTAAAATGTGAAAGGCCCTACTCTAAGGTGGTAGGATTTACCAAGACTACCATCCTGAAGTTTTCTGCACTTAGCCAGTTGCAATGTTCCTTGCTATTATATGTTTTGTTTGTATATAGGAAGTTTAAGAAAATAATTTATTTTACAATACATTTGCCATATAAATCATGCATATATGTACTTCCACATACTAATAATAGTGTCTTTCCAGGAATGTATATATGTATATGCTATGTATAATTCACTTGCTACCAAATTCAATGAGACAAGGTTATCCTGGGCACACTTTTCTTTGAATATTGCTGGATGTTATTAAAGACAGAAAAGAGTAAAAGTAAAAATTATATTCACAAGATACATTTTCGTTTGAAATATATATTTATCACAGGTGGTATTTATTTATTTATATATATTTTTTGCGGTACGTGGGCCTCTCACTGTCGTGGCCTCTCCTGTTGCGGAGCACAGGCTCCGGACATGTATTCTCAGCGGCCATGGCTCATGGGCCCAGCCGCTCTGCGGCATGTGGGATCTTCCCGGACCGGAGCATGAACCTGTGTCCCCTGCCTCGGCAGGCAGACTCTCAACCACTGCGCCACCAGGGAAGCCCTCACAGGTGGTATTTATTATTCCCAGTGATTTCATTACAGTTGCATTAGTGTTTGTTAGATAATTAGCATTCTGATCATTTGGCTAAAATTCAAATGAGGTAACAGTCCTATTTTCTGATTTCTGTGGAGTAACTGAATCTTCAGGGAAATGGATTATGACAAAGTACAAATTCATTTCTGTTCTTTCAAAATAACAAGCTTCAATTAAATGTTAACACCCCAGGTGTTTTACATCTCTTCAACATTATCACTTTAGCTATTGAGACAGAGGGATGTCAAAAATCCAGATGCTTCTTACATTTCCTTTGGAATTCAATGAAGAAAGTTAAGAAAACTATCTGCATGTGAATTACTTTCAACAATGGACTGCATCCTGACACTGATTAATTGCTAAGCAAAAACCATATTCACTGGAATGACAGTTATATGCAAATATCAGAGGCCAACTGAAGAAGGCCTGGAATGACATACTACTTATAAGAAATTTAATTTTCAAGAATTAAATGCAGCATACTGAGATAGTAAGGCTTGGAGAAAAATAGACCAATATAGCTTAGAGGTATAATTTTATTTTCTTCTTTTCAAATTGTTTCTCACTTCATATGTCCATGAAAATGATTTACATCTTTTTTTTCCCCAATACAAGGCATTTTTATTGATCCACAGAACTTTTCTGAAACAGGAATAGCTAAGATCTATTATTTTCTCTTGGATTATGAAATCAAGAGTAAACAGGTGTACTAAAGAGACAAATGAGAGATTATGGAATTTAAAATATAATGGGTCCCTGTAATTATAATTTCTTTTGAAGAATGTGAGGCTGACACATCAATCTAGTGCAAATATAACACCAGCTCATGATCAAATGCTAGAATGTTCAAAAAGAGAAGTTTCTGAGGGGGATCTGAATAAACCACTCCAAAGTATGCTTATATTCTGAGCTGAAGGCAACTGAGAAATAACCGACCTAGTAAGAACCTTCTTCCTTCCCCTTTCTGCTTAAGAGTAGGGCATACGGGCGTCCCTGGTGGCGCAGTGGTTGAGAGTCCACCTGCTTATGCAGAGGACACAGGTTCGTGCCCCGGTCCGGGAAGATCCCACATGCCACGGAGTGGCTGGGCCCGTGAGCCATGGCCATTGAGCCTGCGCGTCCGGAGCCTATGCTCCGCAACGGGAGAGGCCACAACAGTGAGAGGCCCACATACCGCAAAAAAAAAAAAAAAAAAAAAAAGAGTAGGGCATACATTTCTCTTTGTGAATGTGACATAAATTTCCGTCTGTAAAGGTGTTGCCCTTCCCATACCCAGAAAACTACAGATGACACTGAGATAAGTCTGCTTAACAAACCTTACTAAAAAAATCTTACCATATATTTAGTCACCTTATCACAATTTCTATTCCTTTGTTAAAATGGTACATAAGACCTCTAGTCTAACCATTTCTTTGGGTTTTTCATTTCTTTTCTGTGAATCCCCTGTACACATAAAAATATAAACATTACATACAATTTGTATGTTTTTTCTTTTCCTACTGATCTGTCTTTTGTCAATGTTCACTTACCCCTTCAAAGAACCTAATAGGGTTAGAGGAAAAGTTTTTCCTTCCCTAAAGTTCCATGCAACTCAACATGTATTAAACAATTATTTTCTATTAAATTCTTTTTAAGCTCTAGGAGTACGTAAAAGGACAATTCTGCAAGTGTATGGTCCATTTTGAGAATAATGTAACCACCAAGGGTAATTTGGCGTGACTGAAACAGAGTATATACAACATCAGGGCTAATTATGGCAAATTCATGAGTTGGATCATGGAAGACCTTAGGCTATAGAGTTTTGTCTTAAGCAGATTTCCAGAGGTTCCCAGCCTGGAGCTTAACCACTCATTTGCTCAACAAGTATTTACTTATTTATTTGTTTATTTAATCTGTACTTACTGAGCACATATTATGTGTCTGTCTCTCTCTCTTTTAGGTGCTAATAATAAGATGAAACATCGCAGACAAATTCTCTGCCCTTAAGGAGCTCACAGTATATCAGGAGAACTAATAAACATTTATAGAAAGTTGATAGTATTGTTTATAACAGGGAGTGTTTAGGGAATATAAAAGAGCTTGACGTTTTTGTTGATATCCTGGAAATAAAGATACCAAGGATACACTTGAAACTAACACAACATTGTAAATCAACTGTACTTCAATATACATAAAAAACAAGGAAAACTTCCAGTAATTTACAACATATTTATTATTTGTCTTTTCATCTATATCCAAGACTTATTAGTGCATGTTATTAATACAAAGTGGTATGAAGTTATTGTACCAGACCCTAGAGGAAAATGTGCATCAACCCCGGCACAATAGATTGAATCATAGGAATGCCAGCCTCATTACAAACCTAAGCTGCAACTCTGCTCAAGTGGTAAAGAAGGAAAGTTGTAAAACAATATCTGTAGTTTGCAGGAATGTTTTCTTCTTCATGATCATAAGCCTCCTGGTCCATGTATCACTGGGATGATGGTCCTGATGGGGTTCAGGACACACTACCCAAAATATGGTATCTTGGCATATTGAATATTTTAAGCTAAAGGGATTTGAGCAAAGAGCAGAAGGAAGAAAGTTCTCTCTGACCTTCCCCTTGCCCTTCTCCCCTGAAACAGGTCATAAAGCCCCCATGTGAGTTATACCCTGTCTATGTTACTGAACCAAACTTGGGTCCACTCGCCCACATGCAGTAAAGCCAATCTACTGACACCTGGTTGTGGTGAAGGGAAGTGCAGCATTTATTGTAAGTTGCCATAGAAAGAGTCTGGGACAACTAGTGCTCAGGAAGCATGAATTCCCTAATGGGTTTCAGCAAAGCATTTTTAAAGACAAGGTGAGGAAGGGGCATCCCAGGGTATGTGATCAGCTTGTGCATGCACAGTTCTCTGATTGGTTGCACAGGAGTTAACATTCTCAATCCTTAAGCACCAGTAGGTCTGGGGGCTATGTGCTCATGGTCATCAAGTAGTTAATTTCTTCCATTCGGTGGGGGTTTTAACATCTGTAAAACAACTCAGGAAATGTGCATCAGATACTATTATCTAGGTACTTTAGAGAGGAATGAAAGCAGAGCATATGGGGGAGGGGTCTGTCCTGGAAAGACCCCATAGGGTCCTGCTCAGTTACATCTATACCCAGAGGAAAGGAGCATCCTTATTTCTGAAGACAAAGAGACACCAAGAAGAATTCCAGCAAACAGGCCTTGCTAAGTTTCCCCCAATTTACTACGTTTACCTCGTACTCTTTGACTTATCATATTTCTCCAGGATTATGCATTCTTTATTAGACCTAACATAAAAATACTCAGGTCTGTTTCTTCAGGTCTTCATTTCCTTATGCAGGCTCCAGGGTCATGTAAAACTTGTGTTAAATAAACCTGTGCGCTTCTGGTAATCTGCCTTTGTCAGTTTAATTTTCAGACCCAGCCAAGAATCCTAAGAGGGTCCAGGAGAATTTTTACATCTCCTACAGTCCAACTGCTCCTAGAATAGTCAAGATTGTGTATGCTTTCCAGAAAGCCCAAGAATTGACATTTTCTCCAGCTGGAATAGCTCTTCCAATAAACCAAAAAATTAAAGTATTTTCTATAAAGTATTTATAGTTCTCCTGTTTCAAAACTTATGTTAAGTTCTTTGGGGTACTTTTACTTTTTAGCCACAGGTGGTCCTTGACAAATATATTTTATTTTCAAAAATTCAAACTCTTATAAAAGATGTGCTGTTCTTCCTAAATCATACTTAACATGCTGAATTGAATCTTTCAGTAAAGAAAGAACAGAAAATGCTGGTTATGATGATTTGTCTAATATAAATAAATGTTTTACATAATATCTTATCCTACAAATAAGTGATACGTGGGAAAATAAGCAAATCAAGATCCTATCAGGAACTTCAGGATGTGTCTATATCCTGAATAATACAGTAGTTGCAACTCCCATGGTTGAAAAGATGCTTTTCTTTGCTATTAGTAGCATCAGCTGCCAGCTCCCCAACCAGAACAACAAAGTAAACTGTTGATTGAGGAAAGTTCAGTTTGTTATAATAACTTATTACAGTTTAAGAGAGACGTAGTTTATTAAAGGCGGAAGGTGGGGAAGAGGTATTTCTAGGGCTTAAGGCTTTAGTGATTGAAATCAGGTGTTTAATGCCTGAATCTGATTGGGTTTGGGCACAGTTTTTGATATAATGGTTTAAGATCTGTGTCCAAAGACAAGTGAGGGTCTTAGAAAAGTGTTCCTCAGTTTTTGGTTTTCAGCTGAATGATCTCTTTGCCCATTTGAGTAACCTCTTGTCTTGAGAAGAGGACTGTCTACCTGCATAAACAAATAATTGTCTCAGAAAGAGGCTGGTTGAGCTTATGTTTTTCAGATAATTAGATGTGAGGGAAGTACCTGAAACAATTCATGAAGTGATTTACTGATTGACTCCTTTACCTTCTTAGGAAAAAATTTTCCAGAGTAAATAATAAAGTCATGTAGATGGAGGCAGCCTTCCACTTTTAGTCGTTTAAGCTCTGGACCTGCGGGTCTTCTTTGTCCTTACTAGACTCACAAAAGTAACATGAAAAGCAGCTCCTAAAGAGAGAAAGATTTGCGTCCCATGATGTAGTAAGAGCAACAGACACTCCTAAAGTAATTGCCGACTGTGATCAACATGACCAGCCCTGGACAAAATTGTAAAGAAAGCGAAGTTCTACCACTTTTTTCAGTAACTTTATAATTTTATTTCTCCTCACCCTCTTAGATTCCCACAGTTTTTCAGTTATGCCATTTTCTTCGTCCACCAAATTCTTAGATAACACTTCCCCAAGATTTTCCTATAAGAACCTGAATAGAAGCCAGTAAACTTCCTTTTTAGTTAGAAGAACTCCTTGCTTTCAGTATTTTTACTTGGTAGTTGCTGTACTACTTTAATAAACACTTCAGAAAAATATGAACATACATATCTACTTGCCACAATTTGTTCTATTAAACAGAAAATATAACATGCAGAATTCATGTCTTTGGGGAGGATGAATTACTTAGTAATGCATAGTATACTCTCTAGAAATATTTATTAACTGCATAATAGATTAAATACTAAATTTCTTCAATATTTTTAAGTTTTGATTTGATCCCTTCAGTTTTAGTTGGCTTCAATAAAATTTTGAATTTGTGTTTTAAGACCAACATGGGTTGGATTATATGATCGTAGCTCATCAATCAACTTTTGGTTGTTCTTTAGAGTAATGTAGTGAGAAAGCACTGGATTGAAAGTGAGGAAATCTTGGTTTTAGTCTTGATTCTGCCACTAAGTGACTGTGGAAATCCATATATCGCTTAATTATCCTAAATTCCAGTTTATTCATTAATTGAAGAATTGGACTAACTGATCTTTAAAACTAATAGTGGCTCCATCTTCTCTGATGGATGATTCTAAGTTGTGTGGCATCTGAGCTGCTTAGATGGGAACAGTCTTTGTTTTCTAACATGCGTTTGTTGGTCATTTGTGCCAAATCTGAAGTGTCATTTATCATACATAGCTGGTTTATGCTAGTTACTTCTGTACATCTGTTTAAAGTGTCTACAATGAACATTTCATAGCAATTCAGGGAGGGTTAGAACATTCTAGAAAAAACAAGAAGCCTCATTTGCCAAAAGCACATTGACGAACTTATTGAAATAATGAAGATTATTTGGGAGAAGGGGAGGTGCTGATGTAATGAACTGTTCAGATTAGCTACTCTGAATGAACTGTTCAGATTACCTACTCTGGCTTTTAGGTCCATCTCAGTGAAGATAAACTAGTGTAGAAATATGCTTGTCTTCTAAAGCAGAGATAGCTGGGGGTCAGGAGGGAAGACTTGATTATCTCCAAATATTACTGACTCTCAGATCTAGCTCAGTGAGAATGATGTGGCATTGGTGTAAAATGTTAAGGTAACCAGCAATTAAATGGAAAGAGATACCTACCTTCTATATCACTATAAATGGTAATAGTAAACATAATAAAACAAAAATTTCAAAACAGAGGCAAAACTAAGCTTTAGATCTTTATTCTGCCACAGCCAGATTTCAGACCAGGAACAGGAAAAAAGGGAGTACTTCATCACTACCCACTGTTTTGCACTTCCAGGTTATATTTTGTTTTCTTTTTTAAAGAAAAAATATTTTATCAGTCTTTGCTCTATGTTAGGAGCAAAAGGGATGAATAGAATCAAACTCCATAGCTAAGGAATTAGAACTCACTAGGTCATATAGGCCTGAAGACTACACATATAATGTATGACAGACTGATTTTTAAAAAGTGAGTTTCATGCCCT
The DNA here is from genome assembly GCF_964165515.1 of Mesoplodon bidens. NCBI lineage: Eukaryota > Metazoa > Chordata > Mammalia > Artiodactyla > Ziphiidae > Mesoplodon > Mesoplodon bidens. Next base: position 56,627,346 of record NC_138165.1, read on the forward strand.
GAGTATCTAAATCAAGATCTAGCGCTGTCTGCATGTAGATCCTTCACAGCTGCTGCCTGGAGCATGACAAGGTGAGAGAGGATGGGCCAAGGATAGAGGTAATGGTTGCTCCTACAATGGTCCACACAACTGAGTATTCCATTGCTGGCCTTTGAGCCCTCTCTGCTCCCGGTAACCACCAACACCTCCATTTGTGCCCATTCGTGATGACGATTCTGCATTTTTGCAGCAAGAATCTCCTTCAGGCATTCTCAGTAGTCATTTTCTTCCTCAATTCTCCTTCAACTATTTTGGACTTCTAAGGAATCTCACAGTCTGTGGGCCAATTACCTTCCTTCTTGTGGTTTTTTTTTTTTTCCTGTTTATTTGTTTTGCTGTGATGTTGGATTTATTGCCACTCTTTTGAAACATTTGGAGAGACCAGGAACATAAGGGAGATAGGCTACAACATGTGTTCAATCCATCATTTGGCAACCATGGTAATCAGATAGGTAGAAATAAAGTGAAAGTGGAAATGATGTTAAAAGCAAGTTGAAGAGCAAATAAGCATACAGAGAAATTCCTTGTAGTAATAAACAGAAATCATGTGTCAAGATAAGAGGCTTAGAGCACAGGAATGAGGGGAAAAGTGGTGCCATGGAGTACCTGGGTCTATATATATGTAATGGGTATGGCAGGCTACCCTGCTTGTAATACCCCAAATCACAACTTCACTCACACAAAAGGATAAACATTTAAATCAAACTACCTCAAGATAAAATAATTTCATAAATTATTTCATAAATAATGTCAACTGTAAACCCCAACAGGCCCTCTTGCTCTCTGATTATCTATGGTTGAACTTGACATCCTAGACATTCTCTACAGTCGTGGCGTGCCCAAGCATTTTATCTTCTCTCATGTTGCCCCCTCTCCTTTAAGTTGTTTTGACTTTAAACTTGTATCTGAGTAAGTTTTAAAACAAGGAATTAGGGAAGGTTTTATTGTAAGGAAAGGGCTAAGTATTTTCCACAATCCTGGACAAGTCAGTGCAGGGGTCTCTTTCTTATTTTATCTCAGTTCAGGTTATCTTGAAGGTAAAAAAATATTTGTTGCATTGGACAAAAGGAACCCATATAGATTATTGGAAGTTTAAAAAAAATCTATCCTGCTTGGTAAAATAAATAAAATAACAAATTAATAATTGTATTTATTACAATGCCAGTACTATATCTACATCTGTTTCTGCATCTATATCTATAGCTAATCTTATTTGGTTTCCATATACAGACCTACCTCATATGACTGTTCAATTATCAATTCTTTTCTTTTGTCAGAACCATTCTGGAAAATTTATACGATTTGGAGATAAGGTCCTTTCATTTTCAGAATAACACACTTTTCACCACCCCCCCAAATATACCACATAGATATTCTGAAGGAAGTAACATTTTGGCTCTCAGTCAAGAAACAATTGCACTGATACCTGTTCTCTGCAAGTTAACCACTATTCTTACAGAGTTGAAAATTATGTTAATCAATAGTTAAAGGGTAGTTTAATAAAGATAACCACCCCTAGACAATTAGATAATCTTCAGTCAGGTTAGGTGCCCTAATCAGTGCTCAACATGACATTGAAGGGAATGATCTCTTTTGCTTATATCAGTGTCTTAGATAACACATTTTTTACCCATCCCAAAAGTGGAGAATAAAAGTCTATGTTTTAAAAGTGTTTATGTTTGTGTGGGCATAGAGGTTGGGGCAGATGAAGGCAAGACAGTATTAGGATTATTTAACCCCAAAGGCAGAATTAATATTCAAATTTTGATACCCAAAGTAGTATTTTTTTAATAAATTTATTTATTTTATTTAATTTATTTATTTTTGGCTGTGTTAGGTCTATGTTGCTGCACGCGGGCTTTCTCTAGTTGCAGCAAGCGGGGGCTACTCTTCGTTGTGGTGCACAGGCTTCTCATTGCGGCGGCTTCTCTTGTTGCAGAGCACAGGCTCTAGGCACGCAGGCTTCAGTAGTTGTGGCACGCAGGCTCAGTAGTTGTGGCTCACGGGTCTAGAGCGCAGGCTCAGTAGTTGTGGCACACGGGCTTAGTTGCTCCATGGTATGTGGGGTCTTCCTGGACCAGGGCCCGAACCCGTGTCCCCTGCATTGGCAGGTGGATTCTTAACCACTGCGCCAGCAGGGAAGCCCCCAAAGTTGTATTTCTGAGAATTGAGCAAGACAAAAAAGTTTGGAAACAAGGTTGTTTCAAGAGAGATATTCCTTTATCTATTCATTTAACACAGCAAAGAGAGGTCTGGAGAACATTGTTGTTGCATTTCACTTAAGGAACATCCCAAGAAGAGAAATGGAGTAATATCCACCACCACCTACAGCCCTGGTGGATTAAGGAGATGACAGGGGACAGCGTGGAGGAGGCAGGCAATCAGGTATATATAGTGGGGGATGAATTATTTTCATTTAAGGGAATGCTGAGACCTCAGGAGCTTCTGCCCAGTTTCTCGTCAGGTGTCCTGGCAGAGTCAGCATGGTAGACATCCCTAGCATCCCTACGGACAGCCATATAGGAAAAGCTTGGTCATTCAATATACTCAGTCAGAGAAAGGGTCTGGATTCTTTTCAGTCAGTGCTGCTTTACAGTTTTTGTGGACAGTGGTGGGATCCAGAAGTTCTCACACACCACTGCAGGGCATCAGTCAGGTACAGGCAAAAAATTCCTGTAACTGTACCTGGTCCTAGGGCAAAATGGGACTCACACTCATACCGCAGTAGGCTCACTTCATAAACATTGAGGGCCAAGATGTGCTTGGTTTAAAGGAGCGCTGCCCGCACCCTGACTAAGCTGAGAAGGGACTGTTTCCTAGTCACAGGTTTTAGCAGAAGTTATCAGCAGGTGGCTTTGAGGTGGGAGACCAAGACCACTTAACACAACAGCAGTCAATACCTCATAGGAAAGTCCAGATCAACTATGCTGCGGGGAAATCTAGGGATGGAGGAGGGCCCCAAGGAGGGGTGGGGATGAAGGTAAAGAGAAACTTACAGGGATTGGAGACATGTGTCTTTTTTTTTTTTTTAAAGCTCAAGCCTCCATACACTTAGATACCATCTAGGAGAGAAGAAGACTGGAATAAAATTCTGAAATCTTATCCAACGGTGTCTGTACACTTACCTAAAAAGACTTTAAATGTAAATCGGACTAATTTTACTGAATTAGAAGTTTCTGTTCTTTTCTTTCCTTCCCTAGATCAGATGAGTCAGAACATGTGATAAAAATCAGATTGCTATGGCAATTAATCTATATTTCCTTTTTTTCATTAATTTTCACTGGAGTATAGTTGAGTTACAATGTTGTTAGTTTCTGCTGTACAGCAAAGAGAATCAGTTATACATATACTGGGTTGGATCCCTAGATCACTAGTAGGGCTTAGAGAGATAAAGCCGCTTCCCCTAGGGTGGAGCACATCCCAGGCAGACTTCACCCAAACCATTCATAGGTACCACCTCTGCTGAGCAGAGAAGACAGAATAAGCACATCAGTGGTGCCAGAATTAAAGAAGGGATGCAGAGACCATCAGAAATATAAAGCAACTCAGAAACAAGGGAAAAGAAGGAGAATGAGAGAAAAAATTTAAACCCTGGGAGAGAATTTTAGTCTCAGAATAAGACTAAACTACAGACTTGAATTGAATGAGAAATCAATCACTGCATGTACACAAATTAAACCCAGAAATGACTAAATTAAATTGACCACAATAAGCAAGCAGATAACTCTGAGTCAGAGTTTTAAAAATAAAGAATAGGCGCTTCCCTCGTGGCACAGTGGTTGAGAGTCCGCCTGCCGATGCAGGGGACACGGGTTCATGCCCCGGTCCGGGAAGATCCCACATGCCGCGCAGTGGCTGGGCCCGTGAGCCATGTCCGCTGAGTCTGCGCGTCCGGAGCCTGTGCTCCGCAATGGGAGAGGCCACAGCAGTGAGAGGCCCGTGTACTGCAAAATAAATAAAGAAAGAAAGAAAGAATAATACCTTTTGTTTCCAGTACCCAAGTTTGTCACCAGAGTTGTAATTATTAAATATCTATACACTTGCATTTCTTATCAAGGTAGATGAAATAAAACCTAAATTGTAGTTTAGCTGCTTACATCATTATACACACCATTGTGTGTGTGTTATTTTTCACAAATATAAGAATGCAGTGAGGGAGCCCAAACCTATTATTGTATCACTACCTGCCAAATATTTTAACTTGAAGTAATTGCAAGTTCTTTTTTTCCCCATTTTTTTTACTCTAATGCACAGTAGTATGTGAGAACCAATGACCACAAAATAAATGAAAAAAAAATCCACTATAACTGAGAGATAATTATATTTGTACTAAACCATAAAAAAGCCCAGCATATACCTGAGAAACAAAAATTATATTTACGAAAGAAAAAGAAGGAAAAAAAGAGGGGACAATTTGACAGAACAAAGCAGCATATAGCTAAATGGGAAAGATTTGATTTGCTGAAGATCAGCACCTCATGCCTATTTTGAAAATTAATACCCCAGAGTTTTATTCTTTATTAAGACAACAAATGCTGTTTCTTTACACAAAACTATACAAACAACAATTACCTTTTCAGCTGCTGCCAATAGCTGATAAGAATGGAATTTCTTTTCCCACACGTGGTAGGCCATCTACATTAGTAGAAGGATGCTACTTTGTATAAATTAAGTCATGACTTGTTTAATTTGGATTAAAATATACATAACATAAAAATAACATCTTCAGGTTCGTGCCCCGGTCCGGGAAGATCCCACATGCCGCGGAGCGGCTGGGCCCATGAGCCATGGCCGCTGAGCCTGCGCGTCCGGAGCCTGTGCTCCACAACGGGAGGGGCCACGGCGGTGAGAGGCCCGCGTACTGCAAAAACAAACAAACAAACAAACAAAAATAACATCTTAAAGTGTGCAATTCAGTGACATGAAGTACATTTAGAATGTTGTAGAACTATTACCACTATCTAGTTCCAGAATTTTTTCATCACTGCAAAGGAAAACCCCACACCCATTAAGCAATTTTTTCCCCATTTTCCCTTCCTCCAGACCGTGGCAACTACTAATTTACTTTCTGTCCTTATGGTTTTGCCTATATGGGATATTTCATATAAATGGAATCATACAATATGTGGTCTTTTGTGCCTGGATTCTTTTAGTACCTAGCATAATGATTTTAAGGTTCATCATGGCTGTAGCAAGTTTTAGTACTTCATTCCTTTTTATGGTATAATAATATTCCATTGTACAGATATACATATTTTGCTTCTTCCATTCATCTTTGATGGACATTTGAGTTGTTTCTACCTTTGGCTATTGCAAATAGAATTGCCTTGAATATATGTGTGCCAGTTATTATTTGAGTACCCGTTTTCAGTTTCTGCATATGCACTTAGAAGTGGAATTTCTGTGTCATATGATAATTCTGTTTTTATCTTATTGAGGAACTGCCAAACGGAGGCTGCACCATTTTACATTCTTACCAGCAACATAGGAGGGTCTCCATTTCTTCACATTCTCACCAACACTTATTATCTTCTGTCTCTTTTTAAAAATTTTGCTCATCTTAGTAGGTGTGAAGTGGTATCTCATTGCTGTTTTGATTTGCATTTCACTAATGACGAATGATGTTGAAAATCTTTTCATGTGCTTCTTAGCCATCTATATATCTTCTTTGGAAAGTACCTATTCAAGTCCTTTGCTCATAGTTTTAGTTGGATTGGTTGTTTTTTGTTGTAGAGCCATAAAGTTTTGAACGTGAAGGTAAATTAGAAACCATCTTGATGAACATGCTAATGTTGCAAATGAGGAAACTGAGACTATGGGAAGTTACATGATATGACCAGATTCACCGAGTTGTTACTGAACCTGGGACTCAGATGCAGATGTCCTGTCCCCTACATGGTAAAGCTGTCTCTAGCTACATCCTTTTGTATGCAATATCATAAAACCAACAGAGGTTTTTAAGATGGTTGACTGGGATTAGAAGCATAATCCATAATATTGAAAGAACGATGAACACCTGAGGCAATCTAAATACTTTACAATTATGAACACATATTTTGACTTAGAAACAAAATTTAGTGTTTAAGGAGTTAAAGGTATACATGTAAAACACAACATCTGGATCCCTCAAATGTAAAATATCTATTTTAATTGTCATTTTGTGATTAAGGCAATTACCAAAGAAAATGCAAATCATAAATGGATTTTAATGATCACAGCCTAAATCCAGAGTTTAAAATGGCTAACAGACAAAACAAGATAAAAATGGGAGATTAATTTATACTGTAACATATATAATATAAAGTATTAAAAATTAGTTCATTCGGGCTTCCCTGGTGGCGCAGTGGTTGAGAATCCGCCTGCTGATGCAGGGGACGCGGGTTCGTGCCCCGGTCCGGGAAGATCCCACATGCCGCGGAGCAGCTCGGCCCGTAAGCCATGGCCGCTGAGCCTGCGCATCTGGAGCCTGTGCTCCACAACGGGAGAGGCCACAACACTGAAAGGCCCGTGTACCGCAAAAAAAAAAAAAAAAAATTAGTTCATTCTTGTTATGTTATATGTGCTTAAGCCTTTTTATTCAGTTTTTTAAAATTTTTCAATTAGTTATAAAACAATGAAGAAAGGCACACAATAAATGAAAAGCTTAAATTTTCTGTTTAAAAAATGGTTGATAGCTTCCCTGAGATCAGACTTCTTTTGGCAAGGTATTAAGTGGAGTGCAAGGAGGCCAGGCCTGTCCCACTCTGGGCTCTAAAGCCAACTTTGCTGTTTTGTGTCAATCAAAGTATGGAGGGAACATCAGAAACATGGAGGCCAAAGGTCTAAAGCCATTGAGATGGGAGATGAAAGATGGAGCTAATCAGATGCTTAGATGGTCCAGGAACCAAAGCGTGGATTTAGAATGAAAGCACTCAGCTATTTCAGCCACAGCAAACAGAACAGAGCATGACCTTCGGGCTGGGAAGAGAATGTGTCAAGCCCAAAATTTCTAGGAAGTCAAGGATTACAAACGGAGGACCATTGATCAAAATATGGACAGGAGTAAATTGCCTTAGTGCCTCATGACATGAGAGGTATATTTGCCCTGCTATTCTTTCCTGTATGAGAGAGATCATCCTTTATCTCAGCTACCAAAAAGCATTCTGACATTTTCTCCTGGAGTCTCATTTTTTCATAACTTGAACATAATCAAAATTTGTTGTTCCATATGAGAAAGTCTTACTAATTATCAGCAGTTATTCTTCATCTTGGACTTCTTCATAATTTGAACAATATAAATAGAATTTGGGGACTATTCAAGCATTCCCAAGTGGCATCTTCCTTTCAAGGGAGAGGGAGTAGGGGAGCAGCAAGGGAAGCCAGAGATGCTACCCATGAACTGGAATGCAATGGGAATCACATTTCTTCCAGTTAGATAGTTCATTTGCTTTGAAGACAAGCGAGTAAACTATGTAGGGACTCAATTTACCATTGAACTCTTATAAATTTCTCCCTATAGATTATGTAGACCATCAGTTTTAAACAATGGACTCTACCTTCTAAATGCAAAATATGTTTTCATTTGCTATCTGGCCATATGAAAACAAAATCGTGTATTTGGTTGCTGAAATTAAAATATGAACACATTTATTTTGCTATGAGAGTAGTATAATTCATTCATATATTTTATGTGCTACCTTTGCAAGCATTATTTTATTTTTACATTTAAGTAGTTGTCTTATGTCCAATTTATAGGTCCAACTCTAATTCATAGATATTATTGTGTAATCTCCCCACAGCTTCCCCATTTGTCAGCTAAAATGTAGTGCAGAAGGAAGGTATATAGAATATGCAAAGCTGGGAGTAAACTTGCTTAATGTATCAATTTTTGCTCCCCCCAAAATGATGTAGGATATACAGCATATTGTATATGCAAATCCAATATCGAGATATTTCTTGCTGTGTAGAAACACTATTTGTTCAGATATCCAGCTTTCAAAGAAGATGAGCCTTGCTCTAGTTCAGAGGTAAATTCTGATTTTCCTAAGGTTCCATCACTCTCCAATAGGAATTTCTGTGATGACAGAATATTCCTTTTCTACACTGTCCCTATAGCAGCCATTAGCCTCATGGGGCTGTTGAGTACTTGAAATGTGGCCAGTAAGACAGCAAAACTAAATTTTAAATTTTATTCAAATTTGATTAATATGAATTTAAATTTAAATAGGCACATGTGGCTACTAGCTATCTTACTGGACAACCTATCACAACTAATCATGGCAATCCCATTACCATTGCCAATAATTGGATTGACATCAATTATTATGAAAAAATGTTGGCCAAAAGATGGGAAGAGAATGTTGCTGGCAAATGAAATGGTCTGTTCTTCTACTAGCAATGCCCTACCTAGCGTTGTTGCCTGAAACTCTGACACTAAGTTTTTCACACCATCAATAGTAACATGTCAGAGCAAGGCTCCACCATTACTTTGAGACATCCGGTAAATGAGATAATGAATTTTTCATATTGTTTAAGCCATTTTGATCTGTGTGTCCTATTATTTGCAGAGGAAATCATCATAGCTAATATAAACATCTAGATTATTTGATGAAATTGTCAGAAGTATTTTTTTAATCTTTGAAATTAGACTAAACTATTACTTGAATTTTAATAAAGATGATTTTTTTGTATATAGTGTATATCTTTGCTATGGTAAGGGTAGAGTACTTATGTAGCAACAACAACAGTGAATATTATATTCATAAAGGTATTCATAATTGTTGTTTGAACTTAAATTGATCTTAAAATCTTATGAATAGGTAGCACAAGTGAAAAATATACTATTTTGTACATGAATAAATTGAAATTTGGAGAGGTTAATGAGTTCAGACAACTCTTAAGTAATGGGGATGTATCTCAATCTTGGATCTTTTTTTTTTTCAAGAAAATACTCCTTTTAATTAGATTAATTTCTCTGTAATTATCCTCTGTGTAAGTGGATTCCAAGAATAGAACACAGATCATTTATATATTTATATATGTAATGGTCTAGTTGTTTTTGTGTTCAGCATATCTCTAGCTATTTGTAAAACCAGAACATTTTTGAGTCAAGTCAGTAGAGTGGAAAGTGTCACATGGACCAGAAGAGCAATATCTGCTTTAATTATAGTAAATACAATTTGGGAAAAAAAAAATTGAAGTAAGAAGTTGGTTTCTAAATAATCTATAAAATAAAAGATATAAATGTCTAAAGTTACATGCAGTGAATGATTCACTAAATTTAACAGCTAAGAAATTTAACAGTTAAGAAATTCAAGAGATCTAACATTTACTACTACTAAAATTAATTATTCATACCATATGTATCTGCTATTAGTTGCCGATGTTTAGGTAGAATTTAGAAAGTGTGTTTAATAATGGGAGTGGTATGGGCTTCCCTGGTGGCACAGTAGTTGAGAGTCCGCCTACCGATGCAGGGGACACAGATTCGTGCCCCAGTCTGGGAAGATCCCACATGCCGCGGAGCGGCTAGGCCCGTGAGCCATGGCCGCTGAGACTGTGCGTCCGGAGCCTGTGCTCTGCAATGGGAGAGGCCACAACAGTGAGAGGCCCGTGTACCACAATAAATAAATAGATAAATAGATAAATGAATGAATGAATGAATGAATAAATGAATGGAGTGGTAGGTTTTCCTTTTGTATCTGCTTGTATTCAGAGAAGGAAATGTTGGTTTCCTTGAATTTCTAGGGGAAAAACACAATCTTTGAACAGTAGCAGAGGCTTCTTAGTTCAGGTGTTACTTTTGTAAAACCCTAGAATGGCTTGTTGAGGGAGACTATGCATCTGTTTTTCTAAATGCATTTAAATATATATTTGATCCTCATTTGTCTGGAAAATGATGTTTTCACATGATGTGCTACATGAAGATAATGCAATAGACTAAAAAATCATTCAGTGTTTTTCCCAGCCTTATGATTTTATCATTTAACTTTATCATTATCAATATAATAAGGTGATCAACATATTCAGGTGATGTTGGAATTTAAATGTTTTAACGCTTCTAGTTTACCACTGAGAAGCTTTACTAACTTAGCTCATAAAAAACAATTCCAAAATGCTAATGTGAGACTGACTCACATGAGGGTAAATGAAAAAGGAACCTTTGCTATCAAAGGAACCTATCTCTAGGTATCACTAAGATATAGCAACACTGAGCAAAGAGCTATAAAAATAAAAATAAGTAATTATAATAATTATTACTAAAATAGTGATAATGACATAATATCTATTAAACTTTTCTTTGTGCTATGCACTAAGTTTTTAAAGTATCTAATTAAATTTATATAGCAATCTGATGAGGTAGGTACTAATATTATTCCTGTTTTATAAGAAACTAAAGGGTAAAGGAATTAAACAATTAATTTTAAATCATGAATAATAGTGGGAAAGCTGGAGTGATTATTGGGCTGGTCTTCTCTGTTTGTTTCCCTTTTCTTATGGATCATAATCCTGGTTCTGCCATTGTCCAATGTTTGAAAACAATGTTGTTGTTTCTTTCATTTTTCTTATCATGTACAGTGGAAGAGTAAGTCAGGATCCTGTGGGAGGGAAAGCAATCTCAAAATAGATTTGAGGATTCCAAGATCAGTGAGAAATTTTTTCTCACTTCCCATTTAGAGTCAAGAGACAGGCTAGGCTGCACCACTCTCAAGAAAATGGCTGGGCAGGGAAGCATGGTTGATAGGGTCAAAGATAGCCTCACAAAGATTTCTGTGCCTTAGAATAGGATGCAAGCTGGGGATTGATTTCTGTACCTTAAAACATGGCATATAACTCATGAAAGAGTGACTAAAGCTGCATGAATGAAGAGGTATTTTAGCTAATACATTTCTCCCCAGTTGACTTCCCCTCTAACCAATATTTTGGTAGCATGTAGGCCTCCGTCACTCAAAACTTAGACAAAGCCCTGGGGGAAAAAGATCCAAAGTTGCCTGTGTTTAAGATTCTGCTTTGCTGAAGGAATGGAAACTTAAATTATTAATTTTTATAAAAACAAATTTTACTTTGGCATTTCAGAATTGTGGACTTACTGATATCTAATTCACTGACTTGGTGTAATTTCTAAAAATTGTAAACATAATGATGATATTTGGCCTGATACCTGAATATTGTAATCAATTTATATATCATCTCTGGGTTTAAAGGTTAACTTAATATGTGATGGTTAATGTAAGTGAACAGCTTGAAATGATTAAGTCAGTATTGTGATATCCTGATTATTGCATACAGTAAAGTAGGATGTGTGATTGCATCCTTTAAAACCCAGTGTAAACTCCATAGCTCCATGACAGTATCCTTAGCACCTAAGAAGGTCCCTGGTCATCAATTAATATTGAGTGAATAAATACAAAACTGGATATACAGATATATATATATATATATATATATATATGCCAAATATTTAGTCCAGTAAGAGAAAAGTTTGTGTGAATGATATAAATCAAGTTTTTCTTTACTTTTTGTTTTACCTTCATTTTGAAATGTTCTTAGGGATCAGAAAACTCATACTGGGTCTTTTTCAAGTATAATACTGTTCTTGACTCCTCTTGAGTCATATCTCCTCAGAATTTTGCTGGATGAAACTGATAAATCTAATAAATTAATTTCAAAATGGTTAATGAATAGTTTTACATGTACTATTCCCTAGTAATTTCTGAAGATTATTCTCTCTTTTTTTTGTAACATGGGCTTTTTTTTTTTTTTTTTTGGCTGCATTGGGTGTTTGTTGCTGCGAGCGGGGGCTATTCTTTGTTGCGGTGCATGGTCTTCTCATTGCAGTGGCTTCTCTTGTTATAGAGCATGGGCTCTAGGTGCGCAGGCTTCAGTAGTTGTGGCGCACGGGTTTAGTTGCTCTGCGGCATGTGGGATGTTCCTGGACCAGGGCTCGAACCAGTGTCTCTTGCATTGGCAGGCGGATTCTTAACCATTGCGCCACGAGGGAAGTCCCTGAAGATTATTTTTATCTGAAAGCAATATCTCTGATACATGGAAGGTAAAAACATAGTTTGGGTTAAGAAGTTTTTCGAGAGACTTTACAATCACTCTATATGAGCAACTTTTCTGACAATCAGATACTTGACTCAAGCTAACAAAATTAAATATACATACATTATTCTTATTGATATTTCAGCTAATGGACAATTTTTTTTAACCGAAGTCTACCTGCAAACTCTCCTCCCAATAATGCCTGAGGTTTGTAAACATGATCATCAAAACATATCTCCTACATTTCCTAAACCTTTTCAGCCTGCCTTTCACTGAGGAAGATAGTAGATTATTTGTAGATGGGGAGACTTCTTAAGTGGTTTTCATTTCTATCACTGTAGGTTTACATTTTAGTGATTAAAATACTTGGCAATGAATTGGTATTTTTTGAATTTGGAAAATATGTATGGAAAATATGTATTCATTTTCATGTTATCTAGAAGTTTTACAATTATACGTCATACTTATTTTTAAAAAAATAGGTATTTATTACCAAAGGGGAAACGATGGGGGAGGGATAAATCAGGACCTTGGGATTAACATACACACACCACTATATATATAAGATAGATAACCGGGACTTCCCTGGTGGTCCAGTGGTTAGGGCTCTGCACTTCCACTGCAGGGGGCACAGGTTCGATCCCTGGTCAGGGAACTAAGATCCAGCATGCCATGCAACATGGCCAAAAACAAAGTAAAAAGACAGAGATAACCAACAAGGGCCTTCTGTATAGCACAGGGAACTGTAGTACTCAATATTCTGTGATAATCTATATGAGAAAAGAATCTGAAAAAGAATGAATATATGTATATATATAACTGAATCACTTTGCTGCACACCTAAAACTAACACAATAATGTAAGTCAACTATAATGCAATTAAATTATTAAAAAATAAATAAATGCACCAAAAAATAAAATAAAAATTAAAACGTTTTAATCAAATGAATATGCATCTCGTCGTGTAAATTAAGCCTACATGGAAAAGTATATAGAAGTGGCACAGGAGAAACAAATAAAGATAAGAAAAACCTTCGACTTTCTCACTGTAACAAAAGATTGCTACTGTGCACTAGAACAAAAGGATAGCTGTTTTAAGGGCCAACTGGAGAAAAAAATCCAAAAGAGTAAGTGTAATTTTTTTAATTGAGTTTCATCAGTGACATTGATTAAATCCCTCCCCCCCACCCAAGTAAAATCATTGTTATAGCTATAAATGATGAGGCTCCTGTTTTGAGCACCTACACTTCCAACAGGTAAATGACTCTTTAAGCTGTGTTCATGTTTTCTTTCAAATCCAGAATAAGAGGAAATAGGGCTATAATACTTAGTGATTTAAAGCAGACATAAGGAAAAGCACTACTCCCTGGTAGTTTATATACTCACAGATACGGGGTTATGTGACCAAGGTGATATACATCTGACCCTGCCCAGCAGCCAAGTGATGTAGTACATCATGATTCTGGGTGTCACCAAATGAATGGATTGGCAACAAGAGACATTATTGTGTACTTTGGGTGGTGGGTCAGGGGGCAGTTGTGGAACATACTGGTTTTATTCTTCTCAAATTAAGCATAAATACCAGATCTGGGATTCTTAATTCAGTGTCTTAAAGCAACAATGGATGAGCTTCAGGAAATCTATAAACATGTTGAAATTAAGTATACACAGTTGTACATGCATACATATGTGACATTTTTATAAGGGAAGAAGATCTATTTCTTTCACAGCATTCTTTGCATAGGCTATAGTCAACACGTATACACACACACAAGATTAAACACCAAGATAACTTGGGTATTAAGAAAAGGATGATTCACATTTTTTCAATGTGTTGTAAACTATGAAGAAAGAAAATTATTCCACAATTTCTGATTCTCATGTTCCAACTTACTTTTCCTTCTCAAGCATACTCCCTTTCCCTAAGGAAATTCTGATTTGGAAAAATAATTTTCTAAGTACAAGTGCACTCTCCCTGCCTGTGACTCCAGCCTCGCTCTCACCACAGCTTGGCCTCCGTCAGGCTCTCTGCCCCAGGCCTATCGACCCCTTGCAATTTCCAGTGTATTTCATGTTCTGTCTGACCTCTTACCCTTTGCAGACACAGCTTTCTCTGTCTGAAATATTATCTGCACCTCTAGTCTTCAACTGATTAACCCTACTTGTCCTCCAGGATTCCTCTCTGGTGACCTTTGACCAAGTCCCTGGGCAAATCTCTGTCAATGCACATATCAGACTGCACTGAAATAATCTGCTTTTACATTTTTTTCCCTATTACTAAATTACAGTTTCTTGAAATCATATGTGTTTAGTACGTTATTTACCTCAGTAAGCTCACACTCTCTCACAGCATCTGGTACATAAAGAGTCAGTAGTCTTTATTGAATGTTGATGGTTTAGAAGAAGTGAGTTAACCAAAAAGTTTCAATGAGTTTTCTTTTTTAGGGTGTGTGTGTTTTTAAACAAAGGAAAATATAGGCTAAAGGAACTAATGACTACTTTTGGAACTGATTCATGCAGAAAGAAGCAATGTAGAAAGATATCTGGTAATAAGGGAACCTTCCTGAAACCACTGAAGTGTTTAAATTCACATCACATAGTTGGTACCTTAAGAGACCTAGGCTATCTTGAATCATTAATCCCATATCCCGCTTGAAAGTACCTTAGAATTCACAATTTTTGTAAACAGTGTAGTTGAAGTTCATAAGGAAGGGATGGAATTTATATTTTGTCAGACAGCTATCCTAGCAATATTCTTTTCTCAAATTAGAGTTTAGACAGATTCCACCTACTTACTCTCTTAATAGTTTTCTTAAGACCAATGATTTTCAACTGGCTGTGTAGTGGATACAGTGATGTTCCTAAGCACATGCCCCTTCAGAACTGGAGGACTTTAGTCTACAGTTGCTGGTAGTGCTGCTGCCTGATAGCTTTCAGCTGCCAAACTTTCCTGTATTTGCCCTCAATTGAAGAAAATCTACTCAGCCATAGTCTCACTCTGTCTCTGGGGGAAGCCTACACTCAGTGAATGGTTGATGGGAAAATAAAGGCCCTGCCACTCCTCACCACCTTGGGACAACTTAGGCCATTGTAGTTATAGAGATTCTTATGGAATTGAGTGACCTTTTTCAAGACTGTGTCACAGCCCACCTTCTCCCTTGCCCAAAGATGCTTTGCCCCTCACCATCCCTTGCCCCAACAGGAGCTAATTTTGGGAGTATTTCCTGTCAGACTCTGGCTCTTGTGTTGAGATTATATTCTAATGGACAAATTCCTATGTAAAGAAGTCAGTTGGGAGGCTATTGTTGTAATCCTGGGAAAAAATTTTGTGGGAGTGATGCTGAAAGCTCAGCCTCTATGCAAGGGTGCTGAATCAAATCTCAGAGACAGAGTTTTGGGGTGAGGTAAAAAAGAACAGCTTTATTGCTTTGCCAAGCAAAGGGGGACAGAGAGGGCTCCTGCCCTTAAAAACTATGTGTCCTAACCCAGGAGGATTTGATGAAGAGTTTTATAGCAATGGTTCAAGGGTGGGGTTGCTGATAAAACTGGGTGTGTGCAGGGCCTGATCTCCTTTCATTTCCCCTCAGGTGGTCGATCTCCTAATCTTGATGAGCTTTTCTGGTCCCTTTAATCTTGCCTCATGTGGTTTCTTGCCTGCCCCTCCCTTGATTAGCAACTGTTCGAGTCTGCACTTTGGAACTCAGGGAAGGTCATGGAGGCTGGAGTTTTGCCTACAAGAAACATGGGGCAGAAAGGCTTCTATGCCCAGGAGCCCCACAGGGTCCTGCTCAGCTTCAGTAGCGGTGGAGGTGGTGAGAAGTATTTGAATTTTAGATATATTTTGAAGATAGGAACAACAAATTTCTTCACAGATTGGTTGTAGGTTGGGAGAGAAAATGAGGATTCAAGGATGATTCCACATATGTTGGCAAAATTACTGGAAAAATGGTGAGGCAGGGCCTATAACTGGAGCAGATTTGGGAGGAGATAACTGAGAATTCATTTAAAAAAATATGTTGAGTTTGAGATGTCAGTTGGACATCCAGTGGAGATATCAGTAGACAACAAGATTTATAGGTCTGCAATCTAATGTAGCACTATGGATGGGAGATGTAATTTTAGAAGTCTCTGGCATACACTTTTTTTTTCGGCTGTACGCGGGCCTCTCACTGTTGTGGCCTCTCCCATTGCAGAGCACAGGCTCCAGACACGCAGGCTCAGTGGCCATGGCTCACGGGCCTAGCCGCTCCGTGGCATGTGGGATCTTCCCGAACCGGGGCACAAACCCGTGTCCCCTGCATCGGCAGGAGGACTCTCAACCACTGCGCCACCAGGGAAGCCCTGGGCATACACTTATTTTTCAAGTTATGAGAATAGGTGAGATCTCCCAAGACAATGAGTATAGATAAAGAAGAAGAGAAGACCAAAGACTGGGACTTGGAACACTCCAATTCAGAGACTGGGGAGAAGAGGAAGAACCAGAAAAGAAGATTGAGATAAAATGACAATTGAGGTAGGGTAAATACCAGGAAAAATAGAGTGTTGGTAGAAGTGTGAGAAAGTATATAAAAGAGAAGAGTGTGGGCAACTACTTCACCTGCTTACTTACAGATCAAGTAAATTGACTTCAGTTACTTTGGTGGTGATATTGATGACAGTATTTTTAATAGGGTGATGAGATAGAAAACGTGAGGAGAGAAAATAAAAAACATCTCTTGCTAGATATTTTGCTATAAAAAGGAGCAGAATAATAGGATAGTAGGAAAGTGTCCATCAACAGATGAATGGATAAAGATGTGTTGTGTATGTATACAATGGAATATTACTCAGCTATAAAAAAGAATGAAATTCTGTCATTTTCAACAACACGGATGGACCTAGAGGGTATTACGATTAGTAAAAAAGTCAGACAGAGAAAGACAAATACTGTATGTTTTCACTTACATGTAGAATCTAAGGAATAAAACAAAACAAAGAAATAGAACAGAACAGAAACAGATACACAGATACAGAGAATTGACACTTGGTTGTCAGAGGGGAGAGGGATCGGGGGAAAGGTAAAATGGGTGAGGGGGATTAAGAGGCACAAACATATAAAATATATGTTACAAGGATGTGATATACAGCACAGGGAATATAGCCAATATTTTATAATAACTTTGAGTATAGTCTATAACAAAGATCGAATTACTGTGTTGTAATCTGAAACTAATATAATGTTAAAAGTCAATTATATTTCAGTTGAAGAAAAGAAGGAAGGATTTCTGGAGGAATGAAGTTGGGTTAAGCAAAAGGGAACAGGGCCCACTACACAAGTGAAGAAAGTGGCATTAGATGTGAGCATGATATTATAGTAGTAATAATAAACATTTTTTCATGTGTTGGAAATAAGCCAATGTACATGTATAAAGAACTATTTATGGAGCTGTGATTACAAATTATAGTTTGCAGTCATCTCTATAATTTTATCGAGAAAAATGTACAATATATTCAGATAAACAGCTGATTTTTTTAAGTGTAAAGTGAGGGAATTTCAAAGATTATTTGAAACTTTTTTGTCAGTATTATAATTTTAGCATAGTTAAATTATACACTACCTTTTTAACATACAATAGGTCCAAAGCAAAAAAAATTATATGTGCCATTAGAAGCATAATTGGGAATATAGTATGTTTTTCTACTACATATTAATTTAAGGTAAACACTATACATCACATGTTAATGGAGAAAAAAGTGAAAATGCGCCTAGGAAAAATAAGCATATTAAAGATTTTATTTCATTAATGTTCAAAAATAGAAATATAAAATGTTTTGCTTAAAGTTAGATCTTAATCATATATCACACAAAAATTAATTAAATGACTGCTATTTCCAAAGGCATTCATAATATATTACCAAGAATGGGAATTTAATGTCAAAACAGATTGGGAAGAGGAGTTAACATCTCACATATATCCTGAATTAACTAATAAGTTTTATGTAAACCACTAAAACATCAGTCAGACTACAGTAGCAAATTCTGTAGCACTGGGCCATACCACTTACAAATAGGAGCATCTGGCAATGATTAACCTGAGTGGAAATCTCCTTTTCCTTTCCCTTTTATTATTCATACAGGTTTAAACTCAATTTCTCTTACCATTTATATTTATTCGGGGGCAAAATAAAGGAGACTACATGTGAAAGCACTGTCCTTTTCTTCTACTTCCTGCCCATCTGTTAAAAGATTTTATTTTAGTTATACCTTGGCCCCATTTCCTATTTAGGTTAAATTTTCTTCTTTATGGATTTCCTAAACACAAACACAATAATCTCGACTACTGTCACTTACACCAGAGGTGAATTATCACCATTAAGTGAAGGGCTATTGGTTGCAGTAGGAATGTCCTATTTGTTAGGCAAAGCATTCTGTTCCTCTCAAGATCTACGTCTTCTGTTAATATAGAAAAAGGGCATTAGGAGGTATTACTTTGCAGGTGGTATAAAATTTGCAATTTGTCTTGATGCTTGCAATGTCAATCCATATCTCTGTAGAGATAACTCCAGTCAGTTTGTTCATGTGAGTTTCTGCAGAAAGAGTGACTGCCTCCTGGTCATTTACTCACTATTGAACATGGGGTACAATTTCTGCAGTTGCTAGCAACACGGAAGAGTGGTCAACATTATGGTAAACTGAGATGTCTAATTTTTGCTTCCCAAGAGGTGTTGGTGAGTTGAATTACATGTATCAGTGAAAAAACAGAAATCTATCTTTCTATATGTATGTATGTATCTATCAATCTATTTATCTAGTCTATATGTCTCATGATGTATATGATATATATTATCTGCTGAGGCACTTCCCCATATCTCTTATTTTTAAGAATTCCTGGTTACAAACATCCACAATAACTAAGCACGAAGAGGAATGGGTGCTTGCATTCTGTCTGGGCATTTTACCAAAAAAAAAAATCCATTTTTGAGCATTTGAATGATGAGTATTCAAAACACATCTGCAAGATTTTGGGATGAATTTTGTATTAAATCCTTAAGACATTGCTTTTTAAAACTCCTTCGGTCATGTTTCTGCAAATTGAAAAGTCCCCTTAAAATTGAAAAGCCCTTTAAAACAGCACCATACTTTCCTTGCCATTTCTGCATGGTCAAGGACTGTCAGGCTTCTGGTCGCAGAGGCATACTGTAACCAAGAAAAGAAATAGAAAATGTTATTCTGTTGGTGGGGTGCTGCATTTATCTATAGGTCCTGACCAAGCAACCCCATCTTTTTTATTCTTTTACCATTTCTGTAGACCTCTCTCTCAGACTGGAGTCTCTTAATCATTGGATAATCTAAACAAGAGTCATATTAATTATATTTGCTTCTTCAATATATGGAAAGTAAGAAGAGAATGATGAAATTATATATTGGAAGATAGTTTTTAGGCAACAGGCTAAATCTTGAATTACTTGTTGCCATTAACATGGAAGACAAGTATGGGAGCAGAGTTGAAATTGTATCCTTTGAATAAAATAGCCTAAGAGAAATGGTTCTATATTTTGCTGAAACATCTCTTCAGTATCTACTTAGACTGATAGCCAGGGCTATTTTCTTGGTCTCAAAGACCTATGCTAACTTTTAAAGCTTGTGTGTGTGTGTGTGTGTGTGTGTGTGTGTGTGTGTGTGTGTGTGTGTGTGTGTGTGTGTGTGTGTGTGTGTGTGTGTGTGTGTGTGTGTGTGTGTGTGTGTGTGTGTGTGTGTGTGGTGTGTGTGTGTGTGTGTACATGAATTCATCTACCAGCATTTGAAATGAAAACTTCTACCAGTCTCTTACCATATAACTCAAATACTATGCATAATATAAAACCACCATATAGAAGATTCACGCACTGTAGGGTGTAAATATCAAACCAACTGTCTTGAAATATTTAAAGCCATATGTGGTAACACATGCTTGCATCAGTAACCTAGATGTAAACTGAATTTTTGGTTCAGCATTCTTATCCCCTGGCTTAATTAACCTGTTTGACAGTATGAAAATTTATGAGTGCATTTCAATGATCACTCACACATTTTCTTGTAAATTCTGTTTTAGTAACAACATGAACTCAAGTTTTTTGGCGGAATATGTTTGTTCCAATTGGATATAAAAATGTGTTCTGAGTTGGGGAAGGCAAGGTGGGCTTGAGATGTCATCAGTGATGTCATCAGATGCTTTTGACCATGGTTCATAGAAGCTTCATTTCCTCTGGTGAAAACTAGCATGATATCATATCACGCATTCTGATGATAGAAGGTAGTGACAAACAGGTTACAGATTATTTAAGTAGTGGAATGGGAATGTCTCAGATTATGAATTTACGTTAATATTTTAATTAAACCCTATTTTTTAAGAAATACATTATTTCTTCAAAAATTTAAATAAATAGGAAGGGTGAGCCTTTAAACTGTGAGGCAGCTCTGAAAAAACCTGTAGGCAGCCCAACAGGGAGTTCAAGGGCAGTGGACACCATGCCTTAAAATACTTACCATATTTAGTCTTTGGCTGGGACCTGTCTGGGAAAAGTGTGTATTTCCCTCAAATACTGAAATGGATCCCAAAGGTGCAACAACTCAAGGCTGTTATCTGACTAAACTGTATGCAACAGGTTCATTCTTGAAGGTATATCTGAGTGGCATACCTCCCTTGCCTTCACATTAGTAAATGAATGATTTTTAAAAATTGTATTTAAATAATACCACTTATAATATAACAAACATTATATGATACTAGGTATAAATGTAACAACAACAACCACCACCACAACAAAATCCTACAAGATCTTTATGATAAAAAAAAAGTAAAACTCTGTGGAAATCATAATAGTATAACTAAATTTAGAGGTATGCAATGATCATGAATGGCAAGAGTCTACAGAAATGATTACTCTCCAGATTCAATAAGACTCTAGTCAATATCCTAGCAAGATTTTGTAAAATATTTATGAAATACCGAAGCTCAAGAATATCCAAGATGAGGGATTAGTTCCAAGATGGTAGAGTAGAAAGACCCTGAGCTCACCTCCTCTCATGGGCACATCAAAATTACAACTATTTACAGAAAAACTATCAATGAAAAAGACTAGAACCTACCAGAAAAAACCTTCTACAACCAAAGATATAAAGAAGGAACCACAACAAGATGAGTAGGAGGGGTGGAGTCACAATATAGTCAAGTCCCATACCCCCAGTGGGTGACCCACAAACGGAAAATAATTACAATTGCAGAGGTTCTCCCCAAGGATCAAGGCATCTGAAGCCCACATCATGGTCCCCAGCTTGGGGGACCTGCATCAGGAAGATGAGCCCCCAGAATGTTTGGCTTTGAAGGTCAGCGGGGCTTACTTTTGGGAGTCCCAGAGGACTGTGGGAAATAGAGACTCCACTCTTAAAGGGTGCACACAAAATTTCATATGCTCAGGGATACAGGACAGAAGCAATAATTTGAAAGGAGCCTGGGTCAGACCTACCTGTTGATCTTGGAGAGTCTCCGGGAGAGACAGGAAGCAACTGGAGCTCACCCTGGGGACAAAGACACTGGAAGTTGCTATTTTGGGAGCTGAGGCCAAGTGACTGACTGTGCAGGTACATAGCCCCCACCCCACCACCAGCACACAGGCTGCCTTATGACCCTCTGAGCCCACAGCCACCCCTGGACATGGCCCCACCCACCAGAGAGACCAGGACCTGGCCTCACACACCAGTGTGCAGGCACAAGACCCCAGACACCCAGGGCCCTGCATCTGGAGATCTCAGGACCTACCTTAGCCCATCAGGGACAAGCAGCAGCTCCAGAATCCCCATGGCTCCAGCCGTGCCCACCAGTGAGCCTGCTATAGCCTCACAGCTGCATGGACACCAGCTCCAGGACAACAGCAGCCCCACAGCCTACTGTGGCAGGACCAAGCCCACCATCAGTAAGCCAGCATCAGCCCTGGAACCAGCTGTATTATCTAACACTTCTTATGGCTGTATGTTGAGGTATAGCCCATTCTTATTATTATTTTATAGCTGATAAATCTAGGAATTAAAGGTGTTAAGAGAAATATTTATAAACTAGTTCTTCTGACAACAAGTCCATAGTCTTTACCACTTTTTCATACCATTCCTTTTAATCTTTTAGATAATATAAAATCTGTTTTCTCTATTATTCAGACATGTGAGGAGTGTTGACTATAAATTAAATGTGCTAACAAAATATACCTCTGTAAAGAACTAAGCATTTGTAAATCCCCTTTCCAGCTCTTGGGACAGTGAGCTCTCAGACATTTAGTCAACATTATACCAGTTGAAATGCCAGTCATGGGCTCATAAATAGAAAAACAGATAGGACAGAAAGAAGCGTCAATTAAAACTACTAGGACCTGATGTAGCAGCCAGATGGCTGACCTTTCTCTTGATGCCATCTTAGGGTATCCAGATTTAATGTCCTTATTTCTGTCCCAATGGCGAGGCATTAGCATGGTTGGATCAGCCCACACCAGACTGATGTACTTTCAAACTTTATGCCAGCTGGAAAGAGATGCTAACAGTTCTGGACCCCAATTCTGTGTTCTGAGTCAAGCTGTGAGGATAAGGCGAGAAGCACTTCCTGCATTGTAATGTCTTGGCCACAAAGAGCATATATCCCCTCTTTCAATATTGCTAAGCTGTTTTCTCACCCACAGGTATATTCAGTGATGCTGGGCATGGACAGGAGGTCTATTAATTGAACATGTCACTAGACAGAAAGAAATGGTTACAGGCTCATGATCTAATCTGTAGGTAATCCAGGTTTCCTACTTCTTCTATTGCTCTTTCTGAATGCTCTTTTTGACAAGTCATTCAGTGTTTCTCTCTCACTATCAGAGTGAGAAATTGTAACTTATAAGAGCTCAATATCTGTTAAAAATAGAAAAGAAAGAAAAAGAGATAATTAGATGTCTAGTGAAGAATTAACTCGTCTGGCCTTAGTCCTGGCTCCTGGGAAGTAACTTCTAAACCTTCAACATTTCCTGAGTGAATGGAATGTCTGTGTCAGTCATGGTGGGTCTGTAGAACCAAACCTAATAGCTTGTGCTAACAAGATGACACATGGTAGGCTCCTCAGAACCCACCTGATAGTTTAGGCTAAAGAAATAGCCCACTGTAAGGATTGGCCACTCCACAAATACCAACCAGGTAATTAAAAAGTTGGGATTTGGGGCCACTTGAAATCAGCCTGATGTCCAGGAGTTGCAGCTAGAGATTTAGTTCAGCCATGTGGGCAGCAACTCGATCAACCATACCTGCCTAAAGGAGCCTGGATAAAATCTCTAGACACCAAAGCTAAGTGAACATCCTTGTTGGGCCATACATCATTCACATTTTGTTACACTTCAGTGCCAGGAGTGTAAGATATCCCTTCAGATATGGAAGCTTTGTATTTGGAACCTTCCTCCCAGTCCTATATTCTGCCCCAAGTGTGTTTCTAGGGTGGTAGGCGTATAAACATTATTATAAAATAATTTCTAACAATAAAAAAAAGAAAATGACCAAGTAATTCAACCATTTTTCTCATCAATATATAATTTCATATTTATTATGGCTTGGGCACTGGGTTAGATGCTCAAGGATAGAATATTGAAAAAGGTAGAAGACGTACTCCCTATACTATAACACTAACATAGGAAATAGTCTGTTATTCATTTTGATGAATAGACAATTTTAATATTCTAAGATAACTTCCTTGATAAAGAATAAACCTTCTGCCATTGAATCAAGTAAGAGTAGTACCCAGGCCTGGGAGTCCAGAGTAGGTTATTCAAATGAAGTGAACACATTAGAATAAAATTGACTATAAAAAATATCAGTGATTTTACAAATAAAAATATTTAGTCATTAGATAAAACAAAGATTTAAAATAAAAATTATCAATAGTAAAATCAGACAAGAGGTAGGCAATACCAGATTTGGAGCAAAAAGCTCAGTGATACCGTCAAGAACCAGTGATATCATAAAATATGTCATTCTGTTTTCTACTCTGCCATCTTCAGCATGCTGGCTTTTCAATCCTGGTAAGGATGGTTGCTGCAGGTCAAAGCCATAACAATCAAGAAAAAAAAGAATGAAGTGGGACCATAGATTTCCTCTTCAGGAAGTTCTGTCTTTTCATCAGGGGAATACACTAGTGCATTTGCCGGAATGATGTTAAAGGTCTCATTAGTGAGAGGATGATAAAGTGAGGTTCTGGCATAAGGAAATGGGATTTTAATGATTAACTTAATTTCATAATGATTCATACTCCGGTACTAGTGGAGGGGCCATATCCCTTCTGAAATCAAGGAACTTCACCCTTAAGTAAGATCAAGTAGGATTTGGCTACTAAGGAACTGACAGTGTCACCAAAGGAAATACCCTGTAAGCTAAGACATGGTGGACAAAAAGGATTAGCTAGAAAAATATGAGCATCAGAAGGACAAAATGAGACAGAGAATAACACATGTAGTATTTTGTAGAGATAAATCTTGATAATTGTACTGAAATACCAACAATTTGAGAGCACAATGTAAAAGGTGATTGTTGAGAAATGAGATTCTGAAAACTAAGGAAGAATCAAATCATAAAATACCACGAATTATGTACTTATAATGAAATGTTACTAATGAATCAAAAGGATAATTTAAAAGATTGTATGAAACATGCCCATAGATGTGGATAAAATTGAGGAAAATAAAACAAATATATGTACTTTGGTGGAAAGCATAAATACAAAATAAATGTGTAATATACAAAACAGATACAGTTGTGAGAAGATGGTAGGATTATAGATGCTATATCATTCAGTTATTTTAAATATTTTTGATTTAGTTGATTAAATTAAAGTGCTAATATTTTAAATATTTTTGATTTAGTTGATTGAATTAAAATGCTAATGGGTACATTTTTTGCCCCAACTGTCAATTTACAATGTAGAGTTGTCAAGTAAAATTTTTTTAATTCCAAGTTCAAGCTACCGCATGTGGTTTTATAGATTGTGCACTGTGCAAGGTCATTCAAGAGGCGAGTGGTAGTTCTTCCATTTGTCTTGATGCAGGACTACACCTGCCTGGAAAGTTTCCATTTTTAGTTCCCATGAAGTTATTGCATGCGCTAGCCACAGACTGCTCACAGTGAAAATTTACCTTATTATTTGAAATGAGATTTGAAGGTATTCATTTTCCATATTCTCTTCTTCTCACTCAACTAGCATGGCTGTTCGAAGTTAACTATAAAACTCAGGAACTCACAAAAGGACTGTGTACTTGAAGACACACAAAGACAGAATGGTAGCAGAGTTCATAGAATAATGAATATCAATATTCTTTTTGGGAAATGAGAAATCTTCTAAAGAAAAAATGTGTCAGGCAACTGCGGTCCCT
The DNA here is from genome assembly GCF_964165515.1 of Mesoplodon bidens. Classification (NCBI taxonomy): domain Eukaryota; kingdom Metazoa; phylum Chordata; class Mammalia; order Artiodactyla; family Ziphiidae; genus Mesoplodon; species Mesoplodon bidens. The sequence continues at coordinate 56,652,804 of NC_138165.1, forward strand.
TGAATGACCTCTGGGGATTCCTATAGACGCTCTTCACAGAGATCTCTTTTTTCTGTTCATTTTAAAATTATTTCCTAAACTTGCTTAGATTCTTTATAGTGCTGTTTGACCTACAAAAAAGGTATTGAAATAGAAGTTTCTTTTCCCCTCTGACCAAATGAGAAGGGCAAGATTTGCGAAAGTTTTTCAAAAGAGGAATGAACTTCTTATTATGGTGAATTATGTGAAGCAAAGGGCCAAAATATAATTTGGTTTCTGCTCTCCCTATTTAATCCTGGTAGTTCCGTTCTTTGTAATTTGTCTTCTGCTCTTTCCTGAGCAGTCAGAATCCTCCTTTGCTTTGAGCTGGTGGCATGACCAGCTGAGTACAGTCAGAACTTAGGGAAAATTCCTTCTTTGGGTTTCATGTAAGAAAGTATGAGAAAGCTTTTGTCAAATAGGATGAAAAACATCTTAGAAGTTACAGACATCATTTTTTGAAGCAGATGCCTTTTCTCCCCAAGGTGGTCCTTGCCTTATAAACTGCCTTTACTATTCCTAGAGGGAAGATTTAACCAACATGTCCTAACAAGGTCAACTTCATAGCTGATTTGAATTAGAAATTTTCAGAAACTGGCATTTTTCTGAAAGCGATTTAGATTCACCTCAAAACTTGGTAATCTAACCAACTAATGGCCTCAGCCATTTCTGTCCCCATATGGAAGAACTAAAAACAATAATTCTACATTTATTAAATGCTTACTACGTGCAGTGACATATTTAAGCACCTTACATGTATTTACTCATTGAATATTCATAAAACACCATGTGGAGTAAGTAATATTGTCACCCACAATTTACATATGAAAAATTGAGGCATTTTGAGGTTAAATAACTTGTCCACAGTCAACTAAATCTTAAGTGATGGAGTTAAATTCAAACTTGGGAGTTTAGCCCAGAGTGTGACCTGTAACCTCTCTGTAATGATAGGTCCGATTGATCAGACTGAACACTATATTTAAGGCAAAGAATTACAGAAATTTTTAGATCATCAATGCAGATCTGCTAACTAGTGTTTAAATTACTTCTGCATTAACCCCTCTAAGCATACACCATTTCTAGGAATTCTTGTAAATCTGGACGTTTTATAGAGTTGGAAAAAACTTAACCATTTCTTGTGTTTAAACTGCCTGGTTGACTTAGGCAAATATAAGAACAGAAGTGGACTGGTTGCTGGTGTCTGTTCTTATTAATGAAGTGAAAACTGCCAGCAATGTGCTATCCAAAGAGCTGCATTCACACAACACATCTCATCCAGATGAAAGGTTTTATTTCATTATTTGCTGAGAACAGTGTATTCTCAAAGACTGCAAAAGTCCCACATGCTTCCAGTAGCATTTGTGCAGTTTGTAGCAACACCTTCATTAAAAGATTGAGTGAAAACTCTGATTTTCGTAGGGAAAGTATAAATGATAAAACTTTAAAACCTACCTGAAATATGAGGTCACCTGGAAATTAGCAGACATATGGTACTATCTGTAGACAAGCATGTGGTGTTAATGTTTACAATTTTGTATCATAGAAAAGAGCCTTGGTGCTAAGCAGGTGACAGCTGTGTTATACAAACTAGATGGGAAATGTGTCTTTGCTTACAACTTTTCTCCAGAAATTATATATAGTTATCTATCAGCAGTAACTATGCTCTTTTGTAACAGATATTAGAATGAGTAGGAAAAATAAAACCCCACATAAATACTCTTACCATACACTCACATGGCCTTATGAATTAATTTAACAATTTCCTGATAACTCCTGTTTTCAGTCATCCTCTTCTTTCCTTGTACTTGGGCTACTGTAATAGCCTTCTAATTGAACTCTGTGCCTGCAATCTCTTCATCACATCCAGCTTCCACATGTCAGTCTGTGTTGTTTCTGAGTCATATATCTTATCTGATACTTTCAGTGCTAAAAACTTTCAATGGAAGCCTGATTGCCTGATAGGATCCCACATTTTTAATATGGAAATCAAGAAGCTTTACATGGAGATCCAACCCTCTCCAGTCTTCAGTATATAAAGATTCTGAAAAGCTTTTTATTTACGTCATGATTCATCCAACAATATGAGGATAGCAAGGTAAAGCTAAGTGTACAGACTCTCCTAAAGAATGCCATGCAAGGCTGTACGATCACAACTGGTTAAAAGTGTTAAAAAAGTTAAAAGTGGTTAAAAGTGTTTATGTGGGGCTTTTTATAGGTAGTGAGTCAGGGGCAGGATTATCAAGAATTAGAGAATTGTTGGGAAAAAAAGTGGAAAGGCACAAGATTTTCAAATGTAGAAACATGCCCCTGAAGCATTCATAGTCAAAAATACTTTGAAAATTAGACATTCCTTACGAATTAACTGACACTGCATGAAATAGGGATTATATATCACTGCCTTTAGATGAAGTCAAAGAGTTCTGTAAAGTTGTCATTTAAAATGCAGTTTGGGGCTTCCCTGGTGGCGCAGTGGTTGAGAGTCTGCCTGCTGATGCAGGGGACACGGGTTTGTGCCCCAGTCTGGGAAGATCCCACATGCCGCGGAGCGGCTGGGCCTGTGAGCTGTGGCCACTGAGCCTGCGTGTCCGGAGCCTGTGCTCCTCAATGGGAGAGGCCACAACAGTGAGAGGCCCGTGTACCACAAAAAAAAAAAAAAAAAAAAATGCAGTTTGGAAGACATCCAAATAATGGGTTTGACAATGTTTTAAATATTTTTATCTGCTTGCAACTGCAATGATTTATGAGAAAATAAATGAGAATGAGTTGATTGCCTGCAGTTGCTTTATGCACTAATTCATGTAAAGATTTTTATTGCTTTATTAGATTTTTATCAAATACATTTTAAACTTCAATCAAAACAAGTTTTAAAATGATAGTGGAAAACTATATACATGAACTGTCCATTGTTTTGAAACCTTTCATATAAGTTTAATTGAAATATTGATTGTCCTCTATAGAAAATAAATTGATTTACATCAACACCACCAATGTTTAAGAGGTCCTGTTTCTACACACCCTCCTGAATGTAATGTATTATCAGACATTTTGATCTTTGCCAGTCTTACAGATGAAAAATGATAGCTCATGGTCATTTTAACTTCAAATTTTCCTGCTGTGAATAAGGCTGAAAATATGGGTTATATGTTTAAGATCCATTTATACTTATTTTCTGTGTGCTATCTGCTCATCTTTTGTCCCTTTTCAGAGAAGGAATTTTTATACAGTAAATATATTAGTCTATTGTCTATGATATGAGTTACAAATACATTTTTCTATAGTTTGTTATTTTTTTTTCTTTTTTTTTAGTGTTTTGTCATGCTTTTTTTCCTTTTAATATTATGTGGTCAAGTTTATTATTCTTTTTTTTTGATATCTGAGTTTAGGATGATACTTAAAAATATATTTTACTTCAAGAGTAGATTTTTCTCTCAAGTTTTCTTCTAGTACTTTTATGGTTTTATTATTTTACATTTAAATCTTTGATATTTCTTGCAATTTTTATGGTCTAAGGAAAGGGTTGGAAAACTTCAACCCATGAACCAAATGTGCCTTACAGTAAGCCAGATTCAGCCATGCCAATTAGTTTATGTAATGTCTACAGCAGCTTTCATACTACGACAGTAGAATTGAGTGACAGAAACCTGCAAAGCCAAAAAGATTCACAATTTGGCCCCTTAAAGAGAAAAAGTTTGCTAACTCCTAAGATAAGTAACACAAGATACCATATATATATATATATATATATATATATATATATATATATATATATGTTTTAGGGAGTTAACACTATTTATTTCACGTTTTAACCACTTGTTCAAAAGCTACCTTTATAATGTACTAAGTCTTCAAAGATCTTTAGAAATGGAAAGTAAACAGGCTAGGCATAAACTCCCACATTTCAGAAAGTCTGGTTAAATGGCTCTCCTGTGTTCTCTTATGTGAAAGAGTCCCTGGTGTTTCCTTACAGGGAGGGACTCAGGCCTGAGTTCCGGAGAACGTCAAAAAATTCACGTTTTACTGATTCCTCTTTCTGTATTAAGCAGATACCAAATGTTTGTCATGGAGTCATATTTTCCTTCATCCTACCAGTAGAGGAATGCTGGATTTCAATGCAGTACAGACACAATTGGAAGATTACCTCTCACATACAATCTAACTATCTGGTTTAAGACATATCATCCTTGGCATTATCTCTGAATTGAGAGGACTGAGCAACAATTAAGGAGCCACTGCCCTTTAAGAAAGTACTTTTAATTATTTTGTCATTAGTCTGATTAGATCAATACAGAATTATTAGTGAGCCTTCCTCTTTCTCCTCTTGAGATCTGTGGAATCTGCTAGTGACTGTGACTTGAATACCTGAGCGTGGAGATGTCAGTTTGTGATAGAGGGTCATTTTTCTCAGTGCAAAGATGTTTCTCATGAGATACTTCAGAAAATGTTATGTCATCATTTCTGGTTACTAGGAGACTGGAGTATATCTAAGGAATCTATGATTAACTTACGGCCTTGGGACCACACTAATTTAGGCACATTCCAAAGGGAGAATCTACCCATGACCTTCTTGTCACCATGAGTCATTCGAATTTAAGGTTCCAAGCACAAATATAGATGACAACCAAGTGAAGATGTCACTTGCCAATAACTGACCCACTTTCTCTTGTTCATGAATCAGAGAAAAGAGAATGTCTTTTTATTTTTAATTCCCTAAAATATTTAAATAAAATACACTTTATTGCCTCTGTGACTTTTATTTATGACAAACTCACAAACAACTCACTCATATGCACAGCAGTCCTCACCTACAGGGGAAATAAATGACTACATTATGTCCAGGCATCCAGTAAATGTCCAACATGAAGAGAAAACAGAAGATTAGTAAGTGAACTGACACTGTAAGGAAAAGATAGAAGACTTTATACGTCAAGTGACAGTTCTTTAAAGGAACGGTTAAAGCTATAGCTTTCAGGTAGCCTAGGAAGTTTTAAATGGCTGCTCATTGTGAGGAACTCATTTCGAGTACATTTGAAAGGCAGAACATCTAAACGTGCAGTGGCCTTTCCACCTCTCAGGCAATTTGATTGGGCCCTGACTGCGAAGGAGAATGCAGAGAACTGAGTCACCAACACAGCTTTTATAGCACCCCGGGGTCCTTTGGAAACAACTCCTTGTTCAACCTCAGTCTAGGATGGGTTAGAACAGTGACTCCTCCAGGCAGGGGTCTGAGATAAACGACCTCCAGAGTCCTGGCTCAGCCTCACGAGTCTTTGATTTGGAACTGACGGAGTGTAAGCCGACTTTAAGTAGGTCATCCAAAGAGCTCACATCCTGGCATGTAGTTGGCAGTCACTAGTATGGTACAGACAGAGAGAAAGTGTGTGTGTGAGAGAGAGAGAGAGAAATAGAGGGAAAGAAAAGTAGAAATGGATGTTTTTTAAAAGCAAATCTTCCTACATATTTTTATTGTTCCTAAAAGATTCTATATTCTTCTTCCTCCTCTGGGAAGCTGCTTCTGTGAGTAATAGCACTGATTATCATAAGCATGAGAATGCAACTATATGTGATTGTTCATGATACCTATGTTCACAAAGCTACCATGGAAAAAACAGTTGATGCTTCTGCCTGTTATATAATTGGCTGAGGGCAGATAGCACTTGGATTCTTTTTACCTTTGCAGCCAATTCTTTTCATTGCAACACATAATTATATCATTGGATTTTTACGTGCATGGATTTAATTCATTCTGGGACCTCAGTGAGTGACCAGTAAGTTCTCAATCATTTAACTCCTTTGCAATTATTATTTCTTTCAACCTCCCGCAAACCCTCTTGTTATACTACCATCTATGTTATATACCATCATATATGTAGAAGAAAAGTCAGATGTTACTGTAAGTTATTTATATCTTTGTAACTTTTGTGAGCTATACACTTATGCTTCATTAATAACTTACATAATTCCTCATGGGATTTTAATGTTACAAGAAGTCTTTGTGATCATCTAATTCAATGCTTTCATTGGTAAAAATGGGGAATTTGATATGTCTTTGTGTCAGTTTTTCCATCCCATGTACGAAGGCCATTGTCTTTCACTTAATAGTAAAATGTCCTTTGCACCATTATTTCTAATGAATTATTTTACCAACACAATTTCTTATCAAACCAGATTAGGGCAACTTTTCTTTTAAAAATGTTCTTCTTCATAAAAGATAAAGATGCTCACTCATCATGAATCAATGCAGGGTTACATGAGATGATGTTTTTTACAGTAGAAATAATTTCAAAAGTATGCATCTATTCTGCATTTTTCTTTCCTCTTTGTTATTCATTCCTTAGCAAGAGTTGGCTTGAGTTGGGCGGCCCTCTGAGGTTCTTTCTGAAAAAGAGCAAACAAAACTCATCCCTCTGAGTCAGTATACAACTCATTTCCTTGACCTCATTAGCATGGTCATTTAAAGAATCATAGGCTCTGGATCTTTTTTTTCCTCTCACTCACCAGCTTTACTTCGGTGACTTTTCTCAGCACTTCACTATTATGACTAGCATAGCTGACTCCAGCTTATATAGTTCAGGCAAGAGTCACTCTTTGTCTTCTGAACTATTTACCTCAATGTATATGTTTATTCGGTGGGATGGGGAAGGCTCCCTCTTTACGGCTAATGAAAAAATATGCTACACTGAACTAAACTCACACAAACCAGTAAATCTGTGAAAGAATTGATTTATTTACAGAGTAAGAATATTTATTTTTATTGCAAAATGTCTTTAGAGAGAAGGAAATATAGTAACATTTTTTGGTTTTATTTTCTAGATGTACACAAACTATTTCAAAAAGTTGGGGACTATGTAATTTGATAGTTTGAATAGCATAATATAAAGCAAAATAATATTTAGATTGTCTAATAAAATAGTGGGGATGAATCTGTTTTTCAAAAAAATTTAGAAATAGAGTCCATCTATTATGGTGATTCTAGTAAGACTTTGTGTTTTTCATTTTCTCCTTATAATGTACTTATACGTAACAAAATTGTTTCTGAATCTACATTTGAAATGTGATCAACTCAGCCTGGTTAGTAAGTCAAATACTCTGAATTAGAGGGGATTTTTGGTAGGTGGCCTGTCTGCTACTCATATCCCAAACATCATTTCTTGGAATTCTAAATCCCATTAGCTAATGATGGCAAGAAATAGCAAAGTTGAAGAAAGTTGCCATCAAACATGAGCAATTACAAATCTACTCAGAACATTAGAATAAGTGATGTAAGTCTACTGCCCTTGAGATAAGTAAATTCCACTTAAATGGCTTTGCCTATTTTTAAGCAATTGTTTTTGCTTTAAACAAATTTATTGCTATTGGTAAATTTTAAGTGGAGGTTATATAACCCATGTGAACATTGTCTTGAGCAATATAGAGAGCCAAATTTTCTACTGAACAGAATAACAAGATATATATCCATCCAAAAGATATTTTGTTTTTTAGATTTTTTTTTTAAATTCACAGGTGGCAAAAACATGCTGTTTCATGTTTTTTATCTCTGTAATAACTGGTAGGTACAGGCTCACAGAAGACCATTCCGTACTCTCATTAAAGTATAAAGAGCCCCAAAGAAACACCACATGTTTATAGGGAAACTGCCAACAGAAACCAAAATAATTTTGTTATTATTTTAATTATAAAATACAAGAGAAAACTCAATCATTTGAATATTCAAAGTGAATCATTATGATGTGTATAGGCAGGACATTTGACAAATGCTGAAAAATTGAACACTGAGGATTTGTGATAAACTACCGTTGCAACAAAGCTGTTGGAATTAATGTTTTAATTTGTGCTTGGGAATATAAAGTCATAGCTTATCATGCTGACCAGACAGACTTTATTGAGTGTTTCTGTTTTTGAACCCTTTCATTGACATTTTAAAAGCTATTCTAACATGACAATATAGTTATATCCTTCTTCTATCTGCTACATGCTTAAGCAGTGAGAACTCTTGGGGTAGATGATCAACACACATCAATTCACATCAAACAGTTTGAAGGGGACAGAAACCAAACAAAAATATTTTAGACAATGGAATAGAACAAACTTGCACAAATAAATAATTTTTTTAAATAGTTATATTGTTGCTCAAGAACACACTAAAATTCTCAAAGGGAAAGCAAAAACATGTATTTTATGAATGCTTTGGTTTCTCCATTCCAGGAATGGTAACGCCTGGAGGAAAAAATCTTCTCTTATTCCACCAAAGACATTTGTTCAACTCATGTGCGTTAAAACTTACCATGTGTCAGGCCCTCGCTAGTCTCTGGGGAGAAAATAGTAAACACAGTCCGCAAGGAGCTTACACTTTAAATGCAGTGAGGCTGATTTCAATAAAAAATAGTGCAGTACAAACATCTATCAATCAATCTATGTCACTGGCTTTCCCTAATGAATAAAATGTAAGGGGCTGACAAAATGAGTAGCATTACAGCTAACATAAGCTCTTGGAAGAAATGGGACCGTACCTTGTCTTTGAATCCTGCCTTCCTAGCAGAGGTACTAGACGATGTTTGCTGAACTGAAATGAACTGGTGAAAGATAGGTGCCATGTTTTTTTGCCATAATAGACATGAAATATTTTAAGAAAATATTTAAATATATTTGATTAGTCAGCCTTCACAGTATTTCCCAAAACTCAGTATTATTTTTATGAAGTCAGAGCCAGAGGTAAGAATATTGAACCAGGTTTAAGTTCTGCTGGAGGAGCATGTGATACAGGCTTGGAGAAAATCACAGCTCAATGTTGGGCCATTAAAAAATTGATTTCTCTAGCACTGTTAGTCTCACTTATTCTGTAAATCTGGGAAAACAGTTTGTGTGCTATGTTTTGCTCAGGTCTCCAAAATGGTGGCAGAACTTGCTTTTTAGAACCAGCAGCAAGGTAAAGAATCATTTCAAATACCTTGCAAATGTTGCTAGAATTCACTATTCTTGGGTAAACTCTGAATACATTTGATTCATACTCATTAATTAAAATCATGTAAGAGTAACTGCACTGTAGACACACATTCTCAGTAGGAGAAACAATAGAAATCAATTTACTTCACACTGGAGCCCTCTGGGCTCAAGAATCAAAACACCTTAGTTCGTTTTGTTATTACTCTAGGAAAGCAACACTTGAAGATGTATCTTTAGTTGAGATTACTGGCAAGAAAAAAAAAACTTTTGTCATTTACTCTCCCTTTTTTATTCTTAGAAAGAGAAGCAGAAAAGGGTGATCAATAATTATAATTAAAATTTTCTTTTTATCAACTCCTCAAATGCTTTCTGATATGTCATCATTACCTGTAAAGATTACAACCTTTGCAAATCCATGAGGCATTTTCCTTTCTTTTCCTGACAAAGCATGTATCATCGATTCTGGTTACTTAAATGCTGCACAGATTAGTGAAATGGTGACAGTAGTTATAAATAGGGTTTTAATAGTCATTGAAAGAAAATAAGTTTATTCAAGGTAAGGATACTTTTCTAAATGTAGTAGTAATTAAAGGTGAAAGAATTAGAAATAAAAATGAAATTTTCTCTGTCACTGCTTTATTAAAAATGAAATGTTGAAATCTGACTGTTAACAATTAAGCAATTCATTTTACTCTTCCCCAAGTCCTATTTCTTCAACTATTGCAGAGAATAGGTGAGATAGTGTAAAGCGTAACATCTGGCATCACATAAATGGGCACTAAAAATTTTTTACTTCTCTTTTATTTATTTTGCTTCAATTCCTTCTACCTAATGTGAACATTTATTCATTTTTCCATTTAGGGAATATTTACTGATATATTCTATGTGTCAAGTACTCTGCCAGGTACTTGAGATTCAGCAGTGAGTAAAAGGGAATTTTTCATAACATTCACTAACCAAATTGACATCCACACTGTGAAAAGGAACACAGATGTTGAAACTTAATGGAGTCTGATACTCTTCTGTAACTGTAATATTTGTCAATGATGACACAAAATACCAAAATTATTGTTGGGATGTATATTAATGAAAACCATTTGCTTGATGTCATTTAAATATAGTTTTTAATTACTTGAATCAGCTGTTCATTCCTGACTATTTGGGAAATGCGATCTTTTGGGAACAACATATCGTGAAGTGTACTGTTGCTGCTAAGTAGCTCTGTAGGTTAATTATTCTAGGTAGTCTGTGTTCTCTATGGGAGGAAAAGGGACTTGTTAGAAAATAGAACGTTACAGATGAAAGAGGCCCTAGATAACACTTGTCTAGATGTAGACAGAGACCTCAAATATTTGAGGTGAGTATCCCTTGTGATCAAGCCAGTTGTTAACATGTACAAACAAAGCTACTACTGTGCTGCTTATACATTTTTGTATCAGTTAGTTGCTAATTCTGAAAAAAATTATTCATAATTGCATCCATCTTTACAGATTCTCCATAGATAATTCATTTTATACTCCTGCCAAATTAAATATGGGCCAGAATATCTAAATGAGTATGCTGTATATCAATCAGAATTTTGTAAGCTTCCTAATCAGAGCTTTTTTTTTAACGTTGAGAAGTATTTTTAAAAGCACAGCTTTTAAATGACTTTTTAAATGTTTGGTTTTTGAAAATGTCAGGTTTCTAAGCAAACTTTTTCTTAGGAATAAAGTGCTAGGAATCCCTGTTAAGTGGAATATTTTTACTAGACTATTCACAGATCTACCATTGTTCCCATAGTAACTCATTCTTAGATGAGCAAGGAAGAAGAGGGACTATTTTCTGTATTAATAAATACAACCCAGTGATATTTGATAAATACTCACTTATATCTAGGACATAGTAGGAGAGTAGTTTTTTGTCAGAGACTGTAAACATACTGATCAATTGTCCCAAACGAGGCAAAGAAATGATGGTGAGGTGTGCTTTTCTGCCTTGTGTCTGAATTTTCACTAGATGACTTACCTGGTGTCAGGAAAAGTTTTGGTTTTGAATTAAATAAGGAGAAAAATTACTTCTTGCAGAAATCTTCAGGATCTTGGTAATACTGGTACAATTTTACAAGTACTAATTATAAGCCTGTAATGTTGGTTAATGATTTTATGGATCTATACCAACAGGTGACTCTTTCAATAAGACTGGAATCCTTAGAGAAATAAATGAGCCTGTTAAAAACTGGATACTTATTAATCTGTTGAAAAACTAGATAGATAGTTGTCATCTGAATTTAAAAAGATAAATAATAACAAAATAAGTAATTAAAATAAAATTTATTGCTTCTGAAGTTTGCCTTGCAAACACCTTAAAGACATTCTGATGTCTGTAAATATCTAGAAGCTCATGCCTTCATTTCCTGCAATCCTTTTTGTTCATTGCATTTCTTTTTTCTTAGAACCTGAAACAGGAAATGCAACATTTAAAAATATTCACTGTCTTACACCAAACGGTAACTCCCCTATAGACTTTATTTTGTGCCCCTTATTGGACATAGAGTATGGCTTCTATTATCAAATAGTATGCATTTGCATTGTATCACTCTAATCATATAATTGTAAATTCTCTCAGCCTTAGTTGTTCTTTGCTTATACTATCAGGATAACCTGCCCCATACTTATTTGTGTAAAAGTTTGCCACTCCAGTAGACTTGGAACTCCAAGTGAGCCATGAACTCTGTTCTTTTTTTAAAAAATTTTATTGGAGTATAGTTGATTTACAACGTTGTGTTAGTTTCAGGTGTACAGCAAAGTGAATCAGCCATACATATACATACATCTAATCTCTTATTTAGATTCTTTTCCCATATAGGCCATTACAGAGTATTGAGTAGAGTTCCCTGTGTTTTACTGCAGGTTCTTATTAGTTATCTATTTTATGTATAGTAGTGTGTATATGTCAATGCCAATCTCCCAATTTATTCCTCCCCTGCCTTATCCCCTGGTAATGATAAGTTTGTTTTCTATATCTGTGCCTCTACTTCTGTTTTGTAAACAAGTTCATTTGTACCCTTTTTAAAATTCCACATATAAGTGATATCATATGATATTTGTCTTCTGGGTCTGAATTATTTCACTCAGTATGACAATCTCTAGGTCCATCCATATTGCTACAAATGGCATTATTTTGTTCTTTTTTATGGCTGAGTAATATTCCATTGTATATATACATACCACATCTTCGTTATCCATTCCTCTGTCGATGGACATTTAGGTTGCTTCCATGTTCTAGCTTTTGTAAATAGTGTTGCCCCTATGATGGGATTTGTGTCTTTATAAGAAGGGGAAGAGAGATCAGAGCTTTTTCTCTCCATCATGTGAGGATACAGTGAGAAGGCATCCATCTGCAAGACAGGAAGAGGGCTCTCACTAGGGCACCAGATTGGTTGGTACCTTCATCTTTAATTTCTCAGCCTCCAGAATTGTGAGAAATAAGTTCCTGTTGTTTAAGCTGCCCGGACTATGGTATTCTGTTACAGCAGACTGAGCAGACTAATACGATCAGGTAGGATGAGCCTCAGATTGCAGCAAAATTCTGAGAAAACTTCAGTCATGGTGATGGTAAATTATCAAGTAGATAATTGTCCAACAAAAGAATCCCTCACCAGGCAGAAATGGGCCAGTATCGTAACACTGCTGGGCCGAGTCTTTAGCTGGGAAAAGTATAGAAGAAAATGGTTATTGATTATTTCTATTGTTTGCTTTTACTCTTGATAATCAATCATACTTTCCTGCCTCAACGTTTTATTTTATTTTATTATTATTTTTATTTATTTATCTATTTATTTTTGGCTGCGTTGGGTCTTCGTTGCTGCATGCAGTCTTTCTCTAGTTGCAGCGAGCAGGGGCTACTCTTCGTTGCAGTGCAGGGGCTTCTCATTGCAGTGGCTTCTATTGTTGCGGAGCATGGGCTCTAGGTGCGGGGGCTTCAGTAGTTGTGGCACGCGGGCTCTAGAGTGCAGGCTCAGTAGTTGTGGCGCATGGGCTTAGTTACTCCGTGGCATGAGGGATCTTCCTGGACCAGGGCTCGAACCCGTGTCCCCTGCATTGGCAGATGAATTCTTAACCACTGTGCCACCAGGGAAGTCCCTCACATTTATTTTAATATTTAATTCTATGCAATATACATGTGTAAGATTATTACTATATATGCAGTAATATTATTTTCCACAAAAAAGTGATTCTTCTGTCTCTGTTAGGCAGTAAGATGATATGCTGGTAACCTTAACCAATCAGGAATTGAGCTTGGGTTGGGTTGCAGTTTTAGTAAGACTCTGTCTACTCAGATTTGTCCATTTTTCTCAGCTGTGCCCTCCTGGGATTTTGATTGCTGTGTGTGATCATTTCTGACTTCTTCAGGGTGAATGTCGCCAGAATATTCAGTTCTGCCCTTTGGAGGTTCAGTGCTTATTTCCTTATTTTCCACCCATGATACTTAAGAATCTGACCCACATCTTAGAGAGAGAGAATTTGTGTATTTGAAGCAGGTCCCCTCTTTGTGTGGGACTTTGAATGCTAAACATCGCAAGACCACAAGAGATTATACTCTGCCCTTCTAGGTGCTTCAGACCTAGCTCTCCAGCTTTCTGCTCTACCCCAAATCTCAACAAATTTCTCATGAAGAAAGAGCTCCTCTAGGTAACAGTCTGTCACACCAGCTTTCACAACCATCACAAATCCCATTGTCTCTCTTTTCCCCAGTAGAGTCCCTCTAATGAAGTTATGCCTCATCCTGGGTCCATGCTCAGAAGTGATAAGTGTCCTTAATGAAGAAAGTGGCTGACTATTGACACTTCCTCTAACAAGTTGAATTTTAATTTATCTAGTCCTCTTTCTAGATGTGTTTTCTGATGGGTTTAAAATATGATTTTAGTAACATCCATTTTTCTAATTGTTGCAGAGAATCATGCTCTCAGTAAATTTATTAATTTATTGTTATGTTTCCTGGATGTTGAGACATAGTTAGAAAGACTTTCTCTCTCTCTCTCTGAAATTATAAAGGAATCTCTCCATGTTTTATTCTAGTATTTTAAAAGATTTATTGTTTCTGCACTTAAATCTTTTGTCTATTTGGAATGTATCCTTCTGTGCAATGTGAGACATAGATCAAAATTAGTTTTAAAAATTGGATATTCCAGTTGTCTCAACACTATTAGATAATTACAACATTTCCCTACCTGACTTGAGGTGCCACTTTTGTATATTAAATACCCATACATATTCTGGTCTATTTTTGTAATTTCTGTTTTCTTGCATTGGCTTTTCTGTTTACAAATAAAACTGCACACTGTGTTTTAATTTTGAGGCTTTAGTATATATACCAATATCTGGAAGGAGCAGTCTCTTCCTTATTTCTCTTCTACTTGAGAGTTTCCCAAGTCTTTCTTATTAGTCTATTTTCCCCTATGAATTACAGAGTTAAAAGAACAAAAGTAACATTTTATTAAACATAAAATAACAAGGTAAACTGACAACTTTATGATGGTGAATCTTCTTATCCAAAATATTATATTTATTATGTTTGTTTAAAAATTCTCCTGTGCCTGTTAATAGTGCTTTAAAACATTCCATGTATGTGCATATATATAAATATGTATTTCACTTTTCTTATTTGCTATATTTCTACAAGTTTGATTTTTGTTGCTGTTGTTATGGTAAATGGCAGCTTTTCTTTCATTTTGCCTTATAAATGGTATATAGAAAAGCTATTAATGTCTGTGTCAATTTAATACCTTAGTAACTAGTTTGTTGAATTTTTAGGTTTTCTCTTAGATGTCACACATATACAATTATAGAGTCTATGAAAATAATAGAAGTTTTAACTCCTTTCTTTCCACATTTGTTTTTAATTTCTGATTTCATTCTCCTGTCTGAATGCATTGTGTAGCATCATCGGCAAAGGTTATAAAAAATAGTGTTAGGGTCCTACTTTTCTTATTTCTGACTTAATAGGAAATGTTCTGTTTTTTGTTTTTTTCTTTCTTTTCATTAAGTATGCTGGCTTGGCAAATGAGATAAATGTATTTCATAGTTTTAGAAGGATTCATCTATTTCTATTTCTTGAAAATTGTTACTTTTTTGTTATTGAGTATTACAAATATATGAAGGTATACAAAACGTAAATATAAGTACTGGTAAGTAAATTACCACAAAACAGAGCCTATATAACAATCAGCAAGGTCAAAGGAGAAGTAATTGCCAACTCTTGAAACCACTGCTGATATACCCTCTCAAACACTACTCCTCCTTTATTCCTATAGTAGAAGACTTTTCTACTTCTAACTGTGTGGTTAAGTATTCCTTGTAAGTAGTTTTTAGGGTTTACTTCTTTAACTTGACATATGTAGGATTCATTCATGTGGTTGAGTTCATTTTTATTGCTCTATCATATCGATTGTATAAATTTACTACAGTTTGTATACCTCACTTACTGTTGATGGATATTTGGGATCTTTTCAGTTTGTAGATATTATAAAAGTGCCACCATGAATATTCTTATATGCATTGCTTTAATAGACATGTCCATATTGAGTATACATCTGGGAGTAAAATTGCCTGATATAAAGAACACATATATTCAATTTTAGTTGGTATATTCAAATTTATAGTTTTCCAGGGTGGCTGTAAAATTTACACACCCACCAGTGATTTATGAGAATTCTAATCGCTTCACGTCTATAGAAAAACTTGGCATTGTTAAGTCAAGTGTGAATTTTAAGGCTAAAAATGGCAGGAGAAAATAAAAGAATTATTCAACAATTTCTTGAACAAATTTCAGTAATATATACTTATCTGGTATATGCAGTACCCAACAATATAGTCTTAATCATATGAAGTAAAATTTGACAGAATTAGTAGAATTGATAAATTAGCCACCACATGGTGATATTTTAGCATAACCCTCATAAACTAATAGATCATAGAGCCTAAAAAATTGAGTAGAAGTATAGCAAATTTGGATAACATGATTAACAAATTTGGTCCAATAGACATATATAAAATCCTGTTACTAAAATATCGCCATACACATTCTTCTCAAGCACATCTGGAATTGGACAAGTGAATTTGAGGTATCACAGCTGCATACTTCCAATCTAAACACTGAGTAATAATAATAATGAAGTAAAACAATTTTTAAGTGTAAATATTTTTATATGATCAAAGTATAAAATAAAGTACAGAAAAGTGAAATGTCAGTAATGAATATTTCCTGATTCTTAAATTCTGATTATTTATTGCCACTCCTCAGTGGTAACTAATATTAGTAGTTCCTAGTGTATTCTTTCAGAAATGCATAATTTTGTATGCAATAAGAAGCAATATAACATGTATATTTTTATTGACTTCCTTTTTTTTACACAAATGGGTCATATTATACAAATGATTATTCAACTTTTTTCACCTAAGATATAGTTATATCTATTATGTTTGTATGTATATATTACATATAATTTATTTATATACATGTTGATATATTTCAAAATATGTTAGCTCTCGGGTGAAGAAACTAAGTTTCACAATATGTTTTATATATATGTGTGTATAAACACACATGCACACACATTATTCTTTTTATCATTGAACAGATTTTTATTACACATTTATGCCACAATCATCTGCTATAGAGTAAGGGGTAGGGAAAATGTAAACCAAGCTATTTAGAGGACAGTACATCTGTTTTGTCACTTAAAATATTTCTCTCAAAACTGAGGAGATAAATATATTAAGGCAGAAAATCAAGGGGACTGTCTTTACAAACAAATTCTAGCATCAGAGCTTAGATAAGCCTACTTATCTATGAATATATATGAAGAAGTGCCTATGTGACACATAAGACAGGACAAGACCAAAATGTGTCTCATTAATTCCCTGCTTAAAATTTTCATTGACTTTCTGACACAACTAGTTAAAAAGATCTTTATAAGAGTTTTTTCAAAGTGAATCTGGCATAGCTTTCCATCTGAGTTTGTGTGAATCCAGAACCACAGCCCTACTGAAGCAGTGCTACTTCCTTGGATGCTCTATGCCCTTCTACACCTCCATGACTCTGAATGTGCTTTTCTTGCAGCTCAGAATGCCTGCTGCAAAACTTCCCTCTTGACAGACTCCTGTATCCTTTCAAGTTAACCATGCAATGTCACCTGCATTGACTCTCCTCACAAACCTTGATGACACCTCACAGTTTGTCACTTCCTCTGATTGGCTCCATCTGAGATCTCCATTATTATATCATATTATTTACCTATTATTTTATGTTGCTATATCATTATTATTATAATGATTATAATGTAAGCTTTGTAAATCATTACTTATTCTTCTCCCTTTACTCTGAGTCCTCACAACATGGGAATTGCCTCTTTGTTAATCTTTGTATCTGTATTGCCTCGTACAGTACCTGGCTAAAAAATCGACAAGACCTATGAAACTGGAATGAATGATTAGACACATTTATAGTTTTGGTATAATATTTTATGTTCCCTACTGTGCTGCTCTTTCTTCAGCCAGTATTGACTGGGTGGTTTCATTAACTAATCTTAAGGAAAAGAATCAAATTTCTTTAAAATGATTCTTAAACTGTATATTTCAATCGTGTTAAGAACTCTAAACACTTCTGCAATATCTTTTTTTGTTCTTCAAAACAGTCTTCACTTATCACCTGCCTTAAAATGCTGATAGGTCCCCATATCCTATAAATCAGAGTTGCTTTTCTTACCTTACTATCGAAGTTATTCACAGTTTTCTTCTAGAAGGAATACATTTCCATCCTGCAAGCATTTGCCACTCATCACTTTCCACATTCCCACTCCACTTATTTCATGCTGTATCTGGAATGCCTTTTTATTTAAAAAATAGCTTACATGTCTCCATTCAGCTGGCTTCTTCTTTCTCCATAAAGCTTTCTTTATAAATTCAAGCATTCATTTCTCAGTGCCAGTAAACAACATTCTGTAAGTAATATGTACGTTTCATTAAAAGAGTGAAAACATTATTTTGATTGTTTTGTAGAATACCACTGCCACTTGGCAATACTTATTAAGAGTCAAAAATACTACCTTATGACAGCAATCTAAGCCCAAGAAACAAATGAGATATATGGGTACAGGCTTACATATTTAGATGGTCAGTACAGTTCATTACAGTAGTAAAAACTGTAGGTACAGCTCAAACATACAAAATAGGAACTATTAAATACCACTGCATATGAATTTGTGTTGGTGTATATCAAATAGCCATTAAAAATCATGCTTTGAAAACCATGTATCATGTATCAGACATAGATAACATGAGTCAGATTTTGACATAATTAATAATTCTTTGGAATACACTCAGAAGTAAACAAATCAAAACATAGTCTGCTCTTGAAATATTTACTTGTAGTTTTTATTTTCCTGCTATTCTTTTCCAAATTTTCTGTAGTAAACATATACTGTTTATAGTAACAAGAAAAAATTTCAACTGCAATTTTACTATGAGAATAAATATATCATTAGTAAAAACACAGAAAACTATCACTCATAATCTTTTGGGGTTTAAAAGATGAATAATGCTTGCTTATTCATACTACATAAAGTATATTTTCATAGACATGCATATCATCTGGGCTGTTTTCTGGAATTATGCAGAAATTGCTTCATCTCTCACTTCACTGTGACCTCTTTCGTGTGTAATGCCAATGACAAAACATCTCTATAGTGAATTCTCTCTACATTAAAATTCCAAATTATTGACTCTACATTAAGAAAATAAAAGAACATTCACCAGTTTTCTCTTTTATCTTTTCTTTACCCTTCAAATGTTGTTCAATTATTTTGCGACAATCTTTGTTAAATCTGTTTTATTTTAGAAGATTCCAAATGTTTAGAGACAATTAGTGAGTTGTCTCTATTTTAAAGATACAAAAGCAGCAAAGGAAAGCCTGGTTTGGTGTCTAGACATTGTTGTTCATACGTTGAAGCCCCACAGTCTTTGAGATTTCAGAAATCTATTCCTGTGTACTTAAGAAATCATCTACTTTTTTTTTTAAACATCTTTATTAGAGTATAATTGCTTTACAGTGGTGTGTTAGTTTCCGCTTAAGACAAAGTGAATCAGCTATACATACATATATATCTCCATGTCTCCTCCCTCTTGCGTCTCCCTCCCACCCTCCCTGTCCCACCCCTCTAGGTGGTCATAAAGCACGGAGCTGATCTCTGATTTCCCTGTGCTATGCGGCTGCTTCCCACTAGCTATCTATTTTACATTTGGTAATATATATTAGTACATGCCACTCTCTCACTTCATCCCAGCTTACCCTTCCTCCTCCCCATGTGCTCAAGTCCATTCTCTACATCTGTGTCTTTATTCCTGTCCTGCCACTAGGTTCTTCAGACCCTTTTTTTTTTTTTTAGATTCCATATATATGTGTTAGCAACGGGTATTTGTTTTTCTCTTTCTGACTTACTTCACTCTATGACAGACTCTAGGTCCATCCACCTCACTATAAATAAGTCAAATTCAAAGAAATTGTCTACTTTTAAAAATGTTAAGTGCCTATACAGAGTTTGTAAGCAAGATATTACTCCAGTAACTAAAACTTTCATCCTTAGGAACACTATTACTGAGTTATAGCTGAGAGTTAATGGAGGTTAATGAATTATTGAGGGTTATTATTTACTAAAAGCAAACAAATTCCATGGTGCACGATTATAAAAATCATTGATACTTTTCTGCATACTTATTAGGAAAGAGGGTAATATGTTTCTTGTCATTAAACATAAGCTCATTTATGTTTTTTGTACTCTTCTTGTTATAAAATTGGCTAACTTCTGCCAGTATTCTGTGTTCTAGCTATGAATTTCTTTGTTAGGATTTTATTGTTTGCTGTTAAATTCCACAAGACGCAGAACTGCTAGGCTGGGATTTGGCTTCCTTGAAGCAGTAGAATCCAGATGGCATATAGAGGAATTGATACTCAATTATTGAGGAGAAATAGAAATGTGGTAGTCACTGAATTTTCTTGCAATTAGATTGGAGCCATGTTATTACTCCTGGTCAATGAACTATTGGCAGAACTGATGGGTCATATCTTGGTAGGTGTTGTTAAGAATCTCCATCTCTTTTTCTCCCCGTTACCATAACTTTGGAGGTGACACGCATCAGATAGCAGTTACAAGACTGAGAAAGACTGGCTAACCTTTAGCATATTTTAGGGGTTTATTTGACTCTACAACAGACCAAACCTGGCCCAATACACCCGTGCTTTAGAATTAATATAATCTCAGCTAGTACTTACTGCAACTGGCACATATTATGGTGGTGACATATCATTAAACTTAACCAAAGCTCTGCCAAGATATTTGACTAGAAAAGCACATTTTAAGGCAAGATGGAGTCAAATCTTATGCAAATATACATATCCGACCAAAAATTATTCAACCATTTTCTCCATTTTTAGTACCCTAAGTCATTAAGAGTTAGAGTTCAGGGAACAGAAGAAATACAATATAATAAACTAATATAGTACACAGATTTGGTTACAAATATAAATACAGAAAAACAATAATGTGTCACTAATCTGAAGTGTAACTAAAAGAAAATACCAGGAAAGGGCACTGTCAACCCAAAGGGAAGGAAAAGCTTTTGCAAAGTAAATAAATATGAAAACCTTTTGAAGAAGACACTTCCGTTTTCTTTTCACAGATGAAGACTTTCAGGATCAGAGGAATCTAGAAATTGCCAAAAATCATACAATTATAAATATATCAGTATGTCCCACATATTAAGCTAATTATACTCAGTACAGATAAGAATCCAGTTGAATCTGAACACACCAGTCTCCCTTGAATTAGCAGGTGAAACCTCTGGCAAAGTGATAACATAAAACTCAGAGAGAGAACAGATGTGCTGCGGGAGAACATGCTGCTTTCATAGGCACTAAAGTTTCTCTTAAAATAAATACGGTCATTTAAAGTCTTTGAGTCATGGCTGGGCAGGCACCACATGGAGGTGCCAGAGCAGTTAACAATCCTGTGGGGAAAAGGAAAGAACTGGGAGAAATTCTCTGTGGAGCAAATCTTGAATATACAAATTAAATTGTCTGTAAATAGTAGATTGAAACCTGTCTGAATTTGGTTTCATAATAACATAGAGTTCTATAATACACAAAGTCTGATCTTTCAGCAAGCCTGAACTAAAGGGAAAAGGAAAATTAAGAGTTGCATGTTAACGCCCGCTCAATTTAATACAAGTTGTTGGTTTATTTCTAACTGTGCATGGCTAGTTTCATCACTCTTTGGGCAGCCAAATGGGAAAGGTTTTAGTGGCATGGTGGAAAAAATTACAATGGCTTTTGGATTTGAAGCTTAGCTCTATTTGTTATTAGAGTATCTTTGGGTAAGCCTCTTAATTAGTTGAGGGTTGCTTCCTTATCTTTTAAACAAAAATAATAATTCCTTTCTCATACAGTTCTTGTGAAAATTGAAGGTAGTCAGGTTTGTAAACTGTCAACCACACAGTAGGAGCTCAGTATTAGCTTTTTTTATTCTCTTATGTAAAAAGGCAGATCATACAGCCAAGGTAAAAGACATCCAGAGTTAAGCCCTGAAGTAATTTTAGAAATTTAATATTGTGGTCCTATAAATTTATATGTTGGATGGATTGTAGAAGCCCAGATGACAGATGCATTGGGGATTATAGTCCTCTTAAGATATTTTAATATTTTATTAAAAATCTCAACCTATGTTTAATACCAGCCATGCTGTTTTTAGAAACTATTGCAATATTTACTTTTTAAGTAGACACATAACCTTTTCAGGATTAAAGTCGATGCACTTCTACTCATACCTTCACTTGGATATCTAATAGATACCTTAAATTTGAAATGTCTCAGCTCCAGTAAAAATCTTTTTCCCCCCAATCTTTGTAATGTGAACCCCATCCTACCAGTTACTAAGAGCAAAATTTACTTTTCTCTTTATCTCATACAACAAAACCAAACCAAAAGCTTATTCTTTCAATTACCTTCAAAATACCTCCAAAAAGAATCTTACTACTTTTCACCAAATCTTCTGTTCCCACTAAAGTACAATTTATCGTTGAATTTCATGTGGATTATTGCAACTGTCCCCACAGTGGTCTTGCTTCGACTTAGGCTCTCCATAAAGTCTATTCTTAAAAGAGAATGTGATATTTTTAAAACATAGATTATGTCAAGCCACTCAGAAGACTTCATAGCTTCCCATATCATTCAGAATGAAAGCTGCTATGATTACAGTGGCTTGTGAAACGCTCAGTGATCTAGCTGCTTTGTAACTCTAGACCTCATCTACCAAACTCTCGCTTCCTCACTCACTCCAATCATTCTGGCCTCCTTGATGAACCTCAAGAAGAAATACTCTAGGTCAGTAAATTCCAGAATACTCTCTCCCAGGTTTTCATATGGTTCACCCTTTACTTTCTCTACTCAACATACTGTCTTTTCATTGAAGCCTTCCTGGTCACACTTTATAAAATAGCAACAAAAACAACCCTGTCTCAGGAGTTCCTGTCCTCCTTACCTTGCTTTATTTTTCTCCACAGCACTTACCACCATGTGAAATATTAGTTCTTTGTTTATTTATTTACAATCTGATTCCCCTATAATACATAAGTTCCCGTCTATTTTATTATTATATCCTCAGTGTCCAGAACAGTGCTAAGTACATATGTTCTCAAAAAATATTGGTTGAAAGAAGGAAGGAAGAATGGAAGAGAAGGAAGGACAAAAGCATTTATTTCCTTTCCTTTGTCTGGATTTCTGAAGAGGAACATGCTTCAGAAGTCACTATCCCTTTCTAGCATAGTCTTTCTAAGATCTCCGTTGTGTCTTGCAGAGAGAATAGATTCACTGTTATAATAAAGCCTCAAGACTTTTCTTCCCAAAACATTTAGAGCAACTTGAGACTTGAGGGCATAATGTAAGGCTAGTATTGTGCCAAGGAATTTTGCTGATTCTGCAAAGCACAATCAATCCCATGAAGGGGGCACTGAAGGTGACAGGTCTGGGTTACCTCATGGGGCAATAAATTACCTGCCAAGAACATTGTGAGTTTTGTGTCCTTAGAAACCTGAGGACCAGTTACTCTCTGTCCTGTGAACATTTCACAGAGCTCTAGGAGATTTATGTATCTTGTCAACAGTAATCAATACTTGTAACAAATTAGTGGACACAAAAATATAAATGTGGTATCAGCAAAACAATACTGGAAAAAGGAAACATAAGAAGATAACTAGTTTATTTTTCCTCCATGTCCTAAAAGGAGAACTATTATTGTTGAGTGCCTACGAAATACATAGGCAATTCACAAATATTATCTTAATTCTGCAATAGCCCTTTGAGGTAAGTATTAATCTTCCTACTTAACAGGTAACGGATCAAGGTAGGTAAAGTTAAGTGATCGTACACAAAGTACACATTAGGGCTGGGAATTAACCCAGCATTTATCTGAGTTCACAGACTGTGAATGCTTTTGAATACTCTATCTTGCTTTGGAAGTTTTGCCTGTAATATCCCTTTAAACCCAATGGAAATATTGGCCTAACTTTGCAGGAGACACTCTGAAAATATATAGGAAAATACATTGTTGTTGTTTTTTTGTTTTGTTTTTTTGTTGTTTTTTGGTAAAGAATGAAGGATTATTACACCAGTATAAAACCAAATAATCCAGAATAAGATTTTCCCATGTGGTAAATTAGGTTCAAAGGAATTCAATCTGCTGTCAAAGTGGTATCCTAACCATCACTTTCAACACTTCTGAAATGTAAGATTGCATAAGTAAGCAAGGACTTCTCACCATTTCACAGAAGGAGGTTCTGCAGACTTCATGCTGAATCAGAGAATGAACTCTAGGTAGCACTCATTAATTTTAAGGTTATTGCAATCATTAGTTTCTGTCAATTGACAATTGTTTTGAGTAAGTCTAAGGTATTTGAGTTTTTCAGGTTGGGTTACATCTACACTTGTCTTAAAAATGTAATGCTTTATCATTCTCCCTGGCAGTTATTTGGCTTTTCCCATACCCAGCATTTGGCACTATTCACAGGGATAGTAAGTCTTTTCTTTCAAAACAGTCAGTAATCTCCTGATTTTCTCAGTATGATGCTTTTTTTCCCCTATGAGAACATAATAAAGCTTCTAAACTAACATGTTTAGCTTTTAATTTGAAACTAGTTCTTTATGATACAGTTCACATAAGATAACAATTTATGTATATAGACTATATCCTGGATAATATAGGCTACATCTTGTATAAAAACAAAAACTATCAAGCACTTTGTGCACATTATATTTACCCTTACTATGTGCTGTCAGCACTTTACTAAGGAAAATGCATGAAGCTCTAATAGACTGTGGCTCAGAGTCACCCTGCAAACTGGTAGAACTAGGATTCAGATCCACATCTGACTGCTCCACACTTGCTTTCACTGTCCTTCACACATTCTCTCTGTGACTTGGTCTTATTTTTTATCCATCAAAATAAAATAATGTCTGTTTCGTTTAATACACAAGACTGTAGTGAGGTTACAGTTAAATGAAAAAGACCTCTAATTTTTTGGTTGTTTTTTTTGTTTTGTTTTTTACATATGAAAGATGCTTTCAGTCACAAAGAAACTACCAACAGATTAAAAGAGGAAGAACCAAATTTATTAGGCTGCTTATAGAATGTCACGAGATAGAAGAAAAGTCCATCTGCCTCCACGCAACGCCTTTCATCTTCCTGAAAACTGTAGGATTGCATTACAGTGTTAACAGAGCATTCCAGTGCGAGTCCGTATTTAGCAAACGAAACTTCTAGTTAAAAGCCTTACTTTGCAACAACAAACTCTCAGTACGTAATAATGCCCTGAGAACAGGTCCCTGTTTCTAGAATTTACTAAATCCTGCCTTTTCTCAAATTACCATTTTTATGTGTTTCACATACATGGCAGAAGGAAGGCTTCAGGTGATGGAAGTCAGTCTGATCTGTGTGATTCTGAATGGTAATTGCACGTAGGCCATGAATATCCATTACTAGCATATTGCTGCTTCATTTCCCCAGTAATGTGGGAAAGCTAAATGCAGACAGCGTCACATATTGGAAGCTACAGAAATAAATTTCTTAGCATCGTAGAAGTTTAGAGAGAAAAATAACTTGACTAAGGCAAATTTAAGTTTCTAACTTGGGCTAGTATGTAATTTGAAGCCAAATATGAGAAAGTTCTATGCATAATTTATTGTATCTGTCTTGTGCTAAGAGTGGGTAAAAGCATGGAAGAAAGTAAAAGTGCAGAAGATAGGAACTGTCTGCAAGAGAGTACGAAGGAAACTAAATTTTGAATGAACTTCAGTGAAGTTTGATTTATGTACAATACACTCATTCACTTAAAGGGTAGAATTTGTGAGTTCTGAAAGATATATATACTCATGGAGCAATCAAGATACATAATAGTTTATATCATCTCAAAAGTTTTCTCATACTCTTTTCCAATCCATCTTACCTTTTCCAATCCATCTTGACAGAGGCAAGAAACTGTCAATCTGCTTTTTGTCACTATAAATTGCCTGTTGGTTTATATAATTTTATATAAGTGGAATCGTATATTAAACATTGTCTTATGTCTGACCTCTTTCACTCAGCATAATAATTTTGAGATTTACTCATACTGTTGTATCAGTAGTAGTTTGTTCCTTTTTATTATTGAATAGAGTTCAGTCATGTAGATATTACAAGTATTATTTTTCTGCTCAATTCTTAATGGATATACTCCATTTGATGACTTCTTCCCAGTTCTTAGCTATCATGAGCATAAATGCAAGGAGCATTTGTATAGAAGACTTTGTGTGAATATGTTTTAATTTATTGGGGGAAATGCCTAGTATCAAATAGCTAGATTACAGGAAACTTGAAATTTTTAAGAAAATGCCAAATAGTTTTAAAACAATTTAAAACAGTTTTTTAAAAATTTAAAGTTTTTGAGCAATTAAAAATTCCTTCCAGCATTGAATAAGAGTGTTAGTTGCTTAATAAACTCATCTATACTTGGTGAACTCAGTGTTTATAATTCATCCATTCTAATGGGTGTGTGATGGTGTCTCACTGTGTTTTTCGTTTGTTTTTAAAAACTTTTTTATTGATGTGTAACGTACATATAGAGAATGCAAAAATGATACATGTACAGCTGGAAGAATTTTCATAAAGTGAACAAATCACCACTAGCCAAGTCATAAAGCAGAATGGAGAGTGTTAGGTTGCATATAATTTGTTGAAGTGATAAGTAATTTAAAGCAAAACAGAGCGAGGGTTTGAAGATTATAGGGGATGTTATTTTAATTCAGCTGGGGAAAGTCTCTCTAAGAAAATAATGTTGGAACAAAGGATACCTTCATGGAGGGATGGAGCAATACATTCTTAAATCTAGAGTAAGAGTGCCCCAAGCAGAGGGAAGAGCAAGCACGAACACCCAGAGGCTGGAGTGTGTTTGGAGTGCGCCCAGAATAGCAAAGACGCTGCTCCTCTTTGAGGAATCTTTCCACTGCTTTCCTCCAGTTTCAGGACTGGAGTGGACTATGCATGCAGTGACCATTCCTTGCGCCCATTTTTCTTCTTTGTAGGTCTATAGATCCATGTAGTAGCATTTTTCTTCTGCCTGAAAGACAGCCTTTAATATTTTTTGTTGTGTGGGTCTGCTGGTTCTATACTTCTTTCAACTTTTGTAAAATGTCACTACTTTTCCTTTTTAGTTTTGAAAGATATTTTTGCTGGGTTAGGACTTACAGGCTGACAATTTTCTTTTGTTGGTGCTTTTAAGATCTTGCTCATTGCTTTCTCATTTGTCTGTTTTCCATGAGAAATCTGAAGTCATAGTTGATCTTCTGTACCTAATGTGCCTTTTTATCTGGATGCTTTTAACATTTTCTCTTTGTGAATTATTTTGAGCAATTTAATTATGATATGCTTTATTTCGTGTCATTTTCTTTGTGTTCCTTGTGTTTGGAGTTTGCTGAGCTTTTGGGTATGTGGACTTACAGTTTTCATTATATTTGGAAACTATTTCTTCAAATAACTTTTGTCTCCCTCCATCCTTTGGGGACATTAATTACATGTTTATTTGGTCACATGTATCACTGTTCACTGATGCACTGTTTATTTTCATTTTTAAAAATTTTACTTTTGTGCTGTGTTTCTTTGTGGATAGTTTCTATTACTATGCCTCCAAATTCAATAATCTTTTCTTCAGTATCTAATGTGTTGTTAATCCCATAAAGTGTCATTTTCATCTCACATTTTTTAGTTTTCATCTATAGAAGTTGAATTTGTTTTCTTTAAATATTTTTATGTGTTATTTAATTTTCCAGTATATAGAATCAATCACAATAACTGTCTTAATGTTTTTCTCAATAAATAATTATATAGATTGAAATTCATTTTCTGATGTATTTTCAAATCATTCGTTAAACATTTATTAATATTTACAGTGCAGTTTTCTTTTTATAATTTGGAGCCAGTATATTTTTTCAAACTAAATCTTAAGCCTTGGAGGCACTTAGGTCCTACCTGTGTGATTAATGGATAAAAATAGACTTATTGTATGATACAAGAGTTTAAGTCTATTTTATCCATAATTATTTATGTTTCATTTAATAAAATATATGGGTGTTTGTGTGTCACATGTTGTAAGTCAACAGGAGTGCAAAAAAGAGAGTTAAGTGGCAACATTTCCCACAATTTCTCATACTGGGTCATCCTTATTCCTCGTTCAATGGTAGGGACTTTGCTACCTCACAAGGTAAACTATTCACTTGTTTGGAATGACCTGTTATTTATAGAGCACTTTACATAGTAATCTGTCCTTATAGCCACTACCTATTAATTCAATATCTGATGACTTAAACTCATGGAATGTTTCCTTTCCTTCATAGACCCTTTATTTTTTTAAAACAACTGTCATAACTTTAAATGTCTTCTCTTGGTCCGACAACTAGTCATATAACTGATTTCCAAACCCTGGTTGTTCTTTTAAAGGTCTGGATTTTATCTGTGCCTCTTTTAATGTGTAACAGCTCCTCAGAAGTAACTCTAGGTATAGCCAGACCACTGCAGAGCACAGTAGAATAATTGCCTTCATTAATCTGGTGACTAGGTGCCTATTAATGTAGCAGAAGCCAAAAATAATTTTTATGATAATCACATTCTGCAATTGATCTTCATTTGGAGATAGCATAATGCAGTGTTAAGGCCATAAACTTTGGAGTTATATAAACCTAATTCCTTATTCTGCTACACACTAGCTATGGAACAAGCATTTTATCTGAGATTCATCTCTTTCTCAGTAAAATGGGGATAATACCCCATACCTTAAAGGGCTGTTGTAAAGATAACTTTAAATAATGTATGCAGTATGGTAAACTTATAGTGGCTGCTGAATAACTCAGTACATTTCGCTTCTGCTTTAACATACTTACAAACATCTGCAGTGAGAGCTCAAACAGATTTGATAAATAGGTTGAACCAAACAAGGCCAAGCACAGGGTGTTGGACCATGGCACTAGATGGTTTCCACCTGCCTGACACAGATCCATAAATCATCACTCTCGGTAGAGGCACACAAGCAGGCTCACGTCCATCCAGTGCACTATCAGCTGGCCCATATCACTCTGGCTTGTCCACAAGGACAGCTGAGAAACTTGTCAAATTTTTTCTGAAACCCAGATGCATTATGTCTAGGGTATTTTTCCTCATCTAGTAGTCTGGTAGCTATATCAAAAAAGGAAATAAATTTGGTTTGTCATGTTTCATTTACTGAGATCATGCTGAGCCCAAATGTTATGTGCTTTCTTTGCAAGTGTTCACAGACCATCTGTTTTGTAATCTGGACATTTTGGGGAGTTTACATTAGGTGCTATGATTTTGGCTTTCCCTAGTGTTTACCTTTTTGGAAACTGAAGAATTCATCCATCTGCAGGTTTCTTGTTCCTTCTCCTGTTTTCTTTCTGGATACTTTAAATGTTCTTCACAACTTTTGCAGTTAGGGGAACCTTTCATATTAAAGATTATTCTCCTTGCAAAGGAAAATAGGTGCAAAATAGAAGCTCTGTCTCTGTGTTTGATACCTATTGATCATTAACTTTACACATCAAGCTCTGGATTTATTCCTTTCTTGTTCATTTTTTTCTAAATGTAGCTTTATAAGCCTTTTTTATTGTTCTTAGTCAGTTCTGGGATGTAACCCTCTTCACCTAGTTTTACAGTTTCACAACAGTATTCTCTAGTTTTTTCTTATTGTTTGATATCCTTTCCTTTTGAAGTCGTAGCTCACTGGAAAGCCTTTTCTGTGGCCAAAATAATTTTTTTTAGCTATCGTTCCACCTGTTTTTCACTTGTGATTACATCACCTGCTTTCTGGTTTATTTTCCCCCCCTAGCGTGCAACACATTTCCCTTGAGACTTAGTCCCTTATAAAACTTCTACCCAGAGGATTATACCTTCCTTTTCTCTGAGAATCTTGACATTTATTTTTCTAAACTCACAGGCAGTACCCCTGAGTAGGAGTAGTATTCCCTTCCTTTGATATTAAGAATTCTCAAATGACATGGTCCTTTTTTTAAAAACCGAGTTTCGCTTGGCTTCAGCTTATCAGTGAGTTCTTCTTTTTGGTCAGAGTATCCACATATAAATTTATCGGTTCATCAATGTACTGTAAAATGGGTATAATAATAATAGTAATTGTTATTATAATAATTAAAATTCATAGATTGTTCCCTCTGGGCCATAGATATTTTAAGTGTTTAACATAGATTTCTACACACATTCCCCCCACCAAAAAAAAAAAAATCAATGAAGCGTGTACTCTAGTTAGCTATGTTTCAGTCAATTGAGGCTTAGCAAGTTCAAATAATATACCTCAAGTCATAGTAAAGTAAATGGGGTTGTTAGTACTCAGGGTGAGGTTGTCTGACTTTAGGTCTACACACTTATGTTCCTGTTCAAGACTTCATTTTTCAGACCCTTTACTTTTAATAAAATAAGGTTGTGGATATTTGAAGCCCCCCTCATAACTACCTTTCTTTGCCTCTTCTCCAGTTTGTAAGTTTGTAAACTATTGCCCGTATTCTTTTCCCAACTTACTCTTGTGTGAGTTTTTATACATCATTTTCTCATTTATAACATGCACAAATGTAATAGATCAGATTCTTATCCATGTGTTACTTTGGTTTTAGTGGTTTGATATAAATCGTCTTACATAGGCAGTCCTTTAACCGGTTTTCAAATCTGGTTCTAAATATCTCCTGCCTTATTTGCGTCCCACTGACTTTTATGATGCATAATATAACAGGAAGAAAATATCTTTAACTACTGACCTCTGTTTTTAAAAAAATTGTTCTCATATTTTTTCAGTATCTCCTCCTAGATAGCTGACAGTGTTATTAAATTTTTACATCTTCCTGGCATATTAAATTTATATTATTATGTAGTAAACCACTTTATCTCTAGTATTGTTTCTGCTTTAATGTCTGTTTTATCTGATATTAATACAGCTAAACCAACTTTATTTTGGTACATATTTTTCTATTTATATTTTCAATCTTTGGTGTACGTATCTTAAACAGTGTGCAGGAGGATATAGCTTGAATATAATCTGACAGTTGCTTTGTAATTGGACCATTTAGTCTATTTACATTTACTGTGATTGCATATATATTTGGATATGCAAATGTATATCCTCTCATGCTGTTTTTTACTAGCCATAATTTATATACAATAAGTTTGCCCACTTTAGCTGTACAATTCAATGAGTTTTAAACAATTTCTAAACCTACGAAAACATCACTTTTATCAAGACATAAAATATTGAAAGCTCTTTCTTCCTCTTTCTAGTTAATTCACACCATCTGCACACTTAACCATTCTTCTCGTTTCTATTGCTGTATACATATTACATTTGCCAATTTAGACTCATATGATATTTGCCTCTTTATAATGGGCTCTTTCTTTAAGTTAATACTTTTAGAGATTCAATCATGTTGCATGTTTTTCCTTTTTTTTTTTTTAATTGATTTTATTTATTTATTTATTTTTGGCTGTGTTGGGTCTTCATTGCTGTGCATGGGCCTTCTCTAGTTGCATTCAGCAGGGGCTACTCTCCGTTGCGGTGCGCAGGCTTCTCCTTGTGGTAGGTTCTCTTGTTGCGGCGCATGGGCTCTGGGTGTGTGGGCTTCAGTAGTTGTGGCACCAGGGCTCAGTAGTTGTGGTTCGCGGGCCTAGTTGCTCCGTGGCATATGGGTTCTTCCTGGACCAGGGTTTGAGCCCATGTCCCCTGCACTGGCAGGCGGATTCTTAACCACTGTGCCACCAGGGAAGTGCCTGTTTTTCCTTTTTATTATTAACTATTATTCCATTATATAAACATAGCATTATTTATATATTCATGTAATTTTTGATGAGGATATCAATTGTTCACACTTCATAACAATTTAAAATAAAGCTGCTAGGAACATGATTTATAAGCATTTTTGGACATATTTATTATTGCTCTTGGGTAATTTGTTGAATCACAGAGTAGGTGTGTATTTAACTTCATAAAAAATGACCAAATTATTCTCAAAAGCAGTTTTACTATTTTATATTTCCACTAGCAATATATGAGGATTCCAGAGGCTCCACAGTCTCTCAAACACTTAATATTCAGTCTTTTTAATTGTAACCATTTTAATTGGAACCATCATTTAATTTTGGTTTCAGTTTGCATCTCCCTGATTATGACTGATGTTGAATAACTTATAACATATTTATTAGCCACTTATATTTTCTTTTATGAATGATTTGATTAATTATTTAGGCAATTTAAAAAGTAAGTTTTATTTTTATAATTGACTTAGGAATTTGGTAATATATTCTAGATACAAATACTTTACACTTGTGATATATATATTGTGAACATTTCCCCTCTATCTCTGACTTATCTTTTCATTTTCTTAACAGTGAATTAAAAAAAAACTTTTAAATTTTAGAATAGTTTCAGATTGACAGAAAAAATTGTAAGACACTTAAATAGGGATTCCCATATAACCTACATCCAGTTTCTCTTTTGTTACTACCAATTTATACCCTTTTATTGCTTAGTGTTTTAGTGTTATCTTGTTAACTACAGTTTAATACTATGATTGTTATCTTTGTTATTGTCATTGATCAATATTAGCTTAGATTAGCTTAGTTTCACTATAGAGTGATCAAAACTGTTGTCAATGGAGAGGACCTATTTCAGGGTCTTCCCTGCAGTCAGTATAAAGCAGTAGTGGCTAATAATAAATACTGAGGGAGCATCTCATCATATAGCAAAATGACTTAAAGAAACAATGTCAAAATGATTTTTTAATATACTTTTGTCATTGCCATTGAGTGTCCCTGGTTTGGAAAAAGCAAAACAAAACAAAGCATATTATTCCACATGATCTTTGCCTAATTTATCAAAATTGATCCTAAATATTTAGAGAATATTTTAAAAGATCAACTAAAGTACAAATAAAATTATTACTTTAGAATATATTTAATTTTCAGTTTCAGAAGGTAATTACAGAGAGGTATATCAACTCCACCCGAATGGAGATAATAATGTAAATTTACATTTTACAGAGATGAAACCAAGGATCCGAGAAGTGTATCCATCAAATGCATACGACTGGTAATTGTCTAAGAATAAGTATTTAATCTTCAAAAGCCACACTCTTTTTATAGCTGTGTTTTTAAAACTTTTTATTTTTAGGTAACTTTAGACTTACAGGATAGTAAAACTTACAGAAGAGTTGCAAAAATACTATAGAACTGTCCCACATGCCCTTCACCAAGTATTGCCTAATTGAAATCTTATATAACCAGAGTATTATTATTGAAACTACAAAATTAGCATTGGAACAGTACTATTATCTAAACTACAGAATTTATTTGGACTTAACCAGTTTTTCCACTAATGTCTTTTTCGTGTTCTAGGATCCAATCCAGAATGCCATATTGCATTTAGTTAGCATGTCTCCTATATGAGTCTTCTTATACTACATAACAAAATGCCACATCCTGGGTAGCTTAAAGGACAGAATTTATCTCTCACAGTTCTGGAGGTTGGAAAGTCCTCCAAAATTAAGGTGGCAGCTAGGTAGCTTTCTGGTGAGAGCTGTCTGCTTGGCTTGCAGATGGCAGCCTTCTCGCTGTGTCTTCATATGGCTGAGAGTAAGCACTTGGTATCTCTTCTTACAAGGACACTAATCTTATTGGATTAGGAACCCATCCTTACGTCTTCATTAACCTTAATTATTCCTAAAGGTCCTATCTCCAATTACATTGGAGGTTAGGGCTTCAACATGTGAATAGGTGGAAGGCACAATTCAGTTCATAGCACCTCCTTAATTGTCAACAATCTGACAATGCTTCAGTCTTTCCTTATGTTTCATGACTTTACAGTTTTGAAGAATACTTGGTTATTTTGTACAGTGTACCTCAGTATGGATTTGTCTGATGTTTTCTCATGATTAATTCAAGTTTTGCATTTCTGGGAAGAATATCACCAAGCTGAATACCATACCTTCTCAGTGCGTCATACCTGGAAGTACATGATTCCGATGTTTTATTACTAGTGATGCTAAGTTGATCACTTGGTTAAAGTAGTGTCTGCCTGTTTTCCCCACTGTAGATTTATAATTTCCCCTTTTGTAATGAATAAATATTTATTTTGGAGATGCATTGAGACTATACGAATATCTTGTTTCTCCTTAAATTTTTCTTTCACTGATTTTAGCACTTACCTGTTCAGTAGATCATGCAGCAATTATTACTGTGGTGTTCTAATGGTGTATGTGTTCCTTGTACAGTTATTAATTTGAATTCTTTTTTAAGGAAGATGTTTCCCTTCTCTCTCATTTGCTTCTATATTCATTTATTTTTATCAGTATGGACTAAACATGATTTACTTTATTTAGTGTGGGAAGTACAATCAAATACTACTGTTACTTATTTTGTTTCCCAAATTGTTCCAGCTTTGGCT
This sequence comes from Mesoplodon bidens, assembly GCF_964165515.1. NCBI lineage: Eukaryota > Metazoa > Chordata > Mammalia > Artiodactyla > Ziphiidae > Mesoplodon > Mesoplodon bidens. The sequence continues at coordinate 56,686,829 of NC_138165.1, forward strand.
GTTGGGGGCCCTTTCAGGTTGGCTCCTGTGCTTTTTGACATACCATTCTTTTTTTTTTTTTCAAACTTCCATACTTTCTGTCAACACAAAGTGTTCCAGACTCAACTTGTAATTTTATCTGACCCCAATTTAGAATCAGCCACTTCTCCAAGGAATCCTGTTACTGTTGTCGTAAAATGATATTTAGAAACCAGGATCCAAATGCTAGGTGTGCTCATTGCTTGGTCCTTCAATAGGCAGTGCTTCTAGTCCCTCTTCAGGACACAGAGCTTGGAAATATGTCTACATATATTAACCCAAGTATATATATATATATATATATATATATATATATATATATATATACACATACACACACACATACATACATACATACATATCCACATACTTATGTTTATCTATGTAAAACATAAGTTCATACTGATAACACTGACTCCAATCTATATTTGGAGTTTATATGCATATCTATATCTATTTCTATATCTATCAATACAGGACTTATTATAGCCTCCCCCTTTCTTTATTTATAGATTCTTTCTTCAACAATGAGAATCCAGCTCTCATATATTAACTTTTTTCTTCAACCCTAGTAAATATGTACTTGTAGAATTGGCAGTTCTTACTCCTGTGACAAACACATTTACCTAACAGAATACGTTTAAATACAGTGCCCTTTGGTACCTTACAGCACGCATTCAAGTCACTCTTTCCTAAAATTACTTAGGTTGGCTCCTTTCTCTCTGCCCACTTCAGTTTGGTTATATGATTGATTTGTGATACAGTTAGATCCATTTGTCTGCCTTTCACCTTGGGTTTTCCTCAACATCTTGGTGGATTTTAAAGACGACTTACATGTAGTAAAAATTCATTTTGTGGTGCTGAGTCCTATGGCTTCTGACAAATTCCTAGAGTGACATGTCTACTTTTACTGTTACTTATGACATGGTTACATTTCCACTAAAATTCCTTCATGCTCCCCTTTTCTAGTCAACCCCTACACCCACCTCCACTCAAATCTCTGGCAATCTCAGATCCTTTTTTTCCTCTTTAGTTTTACCTTTTCTAAAATGTCACATAAATATAATTTTGGAAAATTCCTGGCCATTAGTTCTTCAAATATTTCTTTTTCCCCTCTCTCTTACTCATCTTACTCTTCTCTTCCTTGGATTACAATTACATATATATTGGACTACTTTATATCATTCAACGAATCCTAGATAGTCTGTTCTTTACCTCTTCTCTTCTTATTTTTCTTTAGTAATTTGGGTAATTTCTATTGAGTATCTTCAAGTTCACTGTTTCTTTTCTTAGCTTTATTGAGTTTACAATGAACCCATCAAAGTCATTCTTTATTTCTAATACTTTTTAATTTCTAGCATGTCCATTTGATTCTTTCCTATAGCTTCCATTTTTCTACTGAAATTACATAACTGATCTTACAGATTTCCCACCTTTTCCACTACAGCCTTTAATATATTATTTATAGCTACTTTTAATTGCACATTAGAAACTTCCAAAATCTATGTCATACAGAAATCTTGTTCTGATGATTACTTTGTCATTGAGAAGTAGTTTTTGTTGTTTGGGTGGTTGGTTGGTTTGTGAGAGTTTTATATATATATTTCTGAAAGTCAAACATCTTGTGCAGATCAGCAGAGACTGAGACAAACAGTTTTTACCCTGGAAATGGGTGTGCTTGTCCTTCTTTGTCTTTAAATGCAGTCTATTGAATTAGTTAGGAGTTGTGCTGTGTTTGAGATGCATTGTTGCTATGTTTATCCTCAGTTCACCACAATCTTCAAATTCTTCTAATGATAACCTAGTATTTAGACTGATAAGCTAGTTTGGCAGAGTTTTTTCCTTAACCTCTGCTCTACCCTCAGTTTTAGGTGCTGTATTCCTAGACAGAATCTCTTTTTATGCTCCTCTCCCTTATTCCACAGTTATTTGTCACCTAACACTGGTTAGCCTGAGGGTATGTGGCGGATTAAGTAGGCACTGTGTCCATGGGTCTCGGGGGTGTGGCCTGCTCAGTTCTCTTTTTCCTCTCCAAGTGATTCCTCTTGAGACAGGCTGGGACCTACCATCTGGGACCCTTTGCTACAATGCTTGCACCTGGACAAATGTCTCCTCCAGCAGCAAGATACAAAGAAACTATAAGGGACCAAACATAACTGCATGCATGCACAGTTGGGGCAAATTACAGACAACAAGATACACAAAAAGACCAAAAAGACCAACTGCCACTTCTGAAGAACCAGGAACAAAAGCAAGGGGTCAGGAGCAAAAACAGGGTACTGCACATGCCCCCCTGCACACAACACCACCAAAGGGGTGGGCAGACCCCTAGGTCACCCCTCCGGCCTGACCCCTGGACTTGCCCCTACCCTCACCCCATATAAGGATCCAGCTCTCCCCACCTTGGGAGCGAGCAAACAAGGGAACTTATTACTTGTTCTTGCTCCCCCGCTACTGCAGCAGGGCCCCAATAAAGGCTTGCCTGAATTTCTTGTCTGGCCTCTGATCAATTTCTATTGATTAAGGAGGCCAAGAACCCTGGTCAGTAACACTCTGGCTGCATACATAATCCTTTCCTCCTCACAGGGGGCAGATTTCTACCCCCTCCTTCTTTTTCCTCTTCCCAGATGCAGTGGGTTTTCACCAGTGTCCTTAGTATGATTGTTGTTTGTTACCTGCCCCCCACAGATGAAAGCACCAGAGGGAGATGGAGGAGGAGGGGGGGCAGATTGTGCTCATTCCCTCTTCCAGGATTGTACCATCGGGAACATTTTCTTATAAGTTTCTCCAGTCATTTTTTTGTGTGTGTGAGTGTCCAGTGCTGTTTGTGGAGAAAAACCCTATTAAGGGCTCAGATTCCTCAAGGTCTGTGGCCCCCAGGGGCTCACACTCTCTTGCCAATACACAGTGAGCCTCCACCGAATTCCCCAGCCTCTCTAGAGGGACTCTTGTTATCAGCTGCTTGTCAGTGTGCATGTTATGTCTCCCTCGATTTTGGTGGCTGCCTCTCCATAGATTTTAGACCCAGTTAGCTGACAATATTCTCAGCTCAGCCTTAAGAAAATTCATGAATTTGCATTTGTTTCTTTGTAGGGGTGGAAGTGATGCTTTTTCCAGCTCTCTAGATCCTAAAAGGAAACCAGAAGTCCTCCCAAACTCCATGCTCTCCACACCCAAACTCCTTCCAACACACCACTTTTAAGAGTTTTACTTCATTTTCTCTGAAGGATTCATATGCCATTCTTTTTTTTTTTTTTTTTCTTTTTGCGGTATGCGGGCCTCTCACTGTTGTGGCCTCTCCCGTTGCGGAGCACAGGCTCCGGATGCGCAGGCCCAGCGGCCATGGCTCACGGGCCCAGCCGCTCCGCGGCATATGGGATCCTCCCAGACCGGGGCACGAACCCGTATCCCCTGCATCGGCAGGCGGACTCTCAACCACTGCGCCACCAGGGAGGCCCCATATGCCATTCTTATTGCTTGTGCTCTTAACTTGAGAAATGTTCTCAGGGAATTATTTTTCTATGTGAGAAGATTTTTTTTTTCCAAATAGAATATAGGTAAGGATTAGGGGTAGATAGATAGATATTTAAAGAATACACATACAGTTGAATCTATGTATAAAACTGGAAAGGGGGGCAGAAATAGTGCTCACCTTTATCAACTGTCAATTTAATATCTGTGGCAAATAATGCATTGAATGAACATTTTCAGTGAAAGACAAGGTACTTGACTCTTTTTCCTGATTTTGCTGATGTTCATACTGGTTAATGTGTTTTATGTTTCTTTAGTTTCTGAGCTTCTGCTTCCTCATCAGTCAAAAGATTTTTAATTGACTTTAGAAATAATGTTTTTCATTTGGTAGCCTGGCTTTAGTAATGACATAACTATAAACCATTAATTTTAAAATGTTTGGCAATATCACTGTGATAAAGAGTTAGTTCATTTATTCAATCATTTAATGAATATATAATAAATATTTATTGAGCTCCTCTTTTTTAGCAAATACCATTCTAGGCACAAGGAATTCAAAGTGACTAAGACAGGCAAGGCCACTGGACAGGTAGAGCTTCTATTTTAATTATTCAGAATGATTAAAGAAAAAAGCAAATAAACATATAAGGTTTTTTATTTGAAGGGTTTAGTGCAATTAATAAAAGAAAATTGGGATTACTATTTTAGTCACTCAAGGACGTTTGGAAAGGATGATATTTGAATTGAGATATAAAACAATTCAGAGGATCCAACTGTGTGACTATCTGGGAGAAAAGAAAAAAAAATACACACACACGTATGTAGATATGCAGATATCATCTATCAATCTTATATATTACTATATGTATATCGATAATAAAAATGTTACTGGAAAGTAATAAGTAATAGACTATGACTGATCAGCAAATGGCTTGAAGTAGGAGGATGCTTTCTCCATTTCCACTCTAAGTCATTTAAAACTATTCAAGTTAATCATTAGTTCTAATCCTGAAACACATTATAAGGTAGCAGGATCTACAGGATGCACTTTCATCTTCACACAGTTTTAATGTGATTTTCACAAAGTATTAGATCAGCCTCTTTGTGCAATTAGAAAACACCTAAGGTCTTCCAATCAATCAAAGTGCTTGATGGCTCTTTATCGTAAGAGAAGAAAAAGATGTAACTTCATGGTCCATTGCTAATGGGTTGTTCCACTGTTGTGGTTAATAGCATGAGTTTCTTCTACACCTAAGGTCTCTGAATTAAGTAGATTAAAAGATTAGTGGGAGCCCAGTGTTGTATTAGTGTGTGTGCAACCAATTATGGTCTCTTTTTAACTTAGTTTTATCACAGTCTGAGTTTGTATTAGAAAACTTTTTGACTTGGTGTGGGGAGGTCAGTCTTCCATCACATTGTTTATGGGACAACAAAATTATTTCATAAGATAAAAAGTTTCCTCTGGTGTCTTTGATTTCCTGAATTAGCTGTCAACAGCAGCACAAATTAGTTGAAACAAACATACAAATAGACAAGCATTATTTGTAGAGATTGGAGTTTTAAATTCTAGTCCAATATGTATTCCCAATGAACTGTCTCTGGTCAAGTTACTAGATATTTCCTATTTAGTATTCACATTATTTATTAAAGGTACCAAAATGCATTACCCCATTGGTCATTACCTCTAGGAACCTGCTGTAATGTAAAAGATTCTAGGGTGTAAGGCCTTTTGCTAGTCAAAAGCTGAGGGAATTTGTTTGCTACATGGAAGACTATATTTCTTGGGAGACAGATAATATTCTTGTCCATACCTGACACAGAGTGAGAGAACTTCACAAAGACTTTTATAAGTTTTCAACTTATAATAAAGTCCCATTGTTTTTTCATCCCACTACAATAATTAGAATGACATAATTGTGTGTGAATGTTAAAAGATATTAGTAGGTGACCTGCTTTTACAGGCTTTTCCTGGGAAGTTTGATATTCCATAGAGGCATGGTCAGATTCTTTGGCACCCCAGGCCACAAACATCCATTTTTAATCTTTCTCAATCTACAGTAAATTAGCTCTAAGTGAAAGAAACATAAGAAAGCCATTATGTAGATATGTCCATTAAAAGTCATATTTCTTTACAGGCCAATGGGGAGGGGGAAGTCCAAATTGCCTGATCTTACAGTTCTGCCTATAATTAATTCAAGACTCTTATTTCAATTCATAACTCAAAATCTCAATGTCTGAAATTCTGTGCTAATACAGTTTTTTTCTTACCAAGATATTTACAGAGCAACTATTGTGTGCAAACCCCTATATTTATAGAACTTGTGCTTGCCATATTCCAATCATCGTCATCCTTGGCTATAGAGATGTAATTTGTCTAAGTAATTCTGAAAGGCCTCCTTGTTGCATAATAGTCCTGAAGAAGTAAACTTTAGACAGTTTTGTGGATCTATGAAATTTTAGGCATTTTTAATTTAAAGTATCTCAAGGGGTCTTTTGACTCAGGACTTTAGGAAAACAATGAAAAGGATCTGAGAAGGCAAAACAATTGTAAGAAAAATGACACATAAACTTACTTAACTGGTAACTTGTTACATAATCATATTAATTTATGGCATGTATGTGACAAACGGGTTTGATTCATTTAGTCAACAGTTCTGCCTTTCAAAATAATAGCTGGTCTTCAGACATGGGTAGTATATAGAATTAGGTACTTGGTTGACCTGAATCATGGACTCCTGCTTTCCTATTGCTTCTCTTTTCTATTTCAACTGCTATTCTTTTTTGAGACCCTAAATTACTCTTGTTTGGACCATTGTGATAATCACCCAATTGGTCTTCTTAGAGTTAATGGTACAAGATACCACAATGCTGCTTAAGTTGACTTTTATAAAATAAAAACTTTCTCATGTTATTTATCTACTTTATATTCTTTTTTTTTTTTTTTTTTCGGTACGCGGGCCTCTCACTGTTGTGGCCTCTCCTGTTGCGGAGCACAGGCTCTGTACGCGCAGGCTCAGCGGCCATGGCTCACGGGCCCAGCCGCTCCGCGGCATATGGGATCTTCCCGGACCGGGGCACAAACCCGTGTCCCCTGCATCGGCAGGCGGACTCTCAACCACTGCGCCACCAGGAAAGCCCTACTTTATATTCTTTACTGGTTTTCCATTTCCATTTCCAATTTGGATAAATTCCAAATTGTTTTCTGCAATACCTTGGCTTATTAATTTATTTTTATAAAGTAGGCATTTATTTTGTTTAGGCACTTCCCTAGATTCAGGGGTATAGAGCAAACAAAGCATAAATCAGAACACTATTCATGCCTCTAGACTTCCTTTTCTTACAATCTACCTTCTATTCATGCTGAAATCTCTGCTCTTCCTAGAGAGCAACATAATCTGCCAAGTATCTGTGATCACAAAATTCTTTTAGCACAAAGTATAAAAGAACACATGAAGCCTGATGATATGTGCTGCATAAATGACTGAACTCATCTTCTGAGCACTTATTATATGCCAGTCTCTGTATAAGGTGCTGGGGATACAACTGTGAAGAAAATCAAAGTTCCTGCCCTCATGGAGCTTATACTCTAGTGTTCAAAGTATACAGAGGCAAGTTTGCAAATTTGCACAACAGACGTTTTGCTACTGCTACTATTTCATTATTTGTGACCTGCCCTGTGATCATCCCTAGAAATATTTATGTTTTCATGACTTTATCTGGGATTGTTTTTGTTCATTCTTTATATTCTGCTATATTTGTGACCTGCCTTTGGTTATTTTCTCAATAGAAAGCCTCTTGGTCCTTTATAAGCAGGACAACTGCTTATTGCCTTGTACGTTATACACTTCACATTCACAGAGATGTGTGTCATGACTGGCACTCTAAAGTTGGACAAGTCAACATCCAAACTCACTAACTTAGCAGTCTATCAGGATCACTGGAGGAGCTTAGAATTACACATTCTGAGGCTCCATCTCTTAAGAATCTGATTTGCTATGTCTGGAATGAAGCCCAATATGTGATGTGTTTTAAAGCCATCTCCTTCTCCTCTCTATCTCCTCCATCCCTTCACTCCTCTAATCCCCCATTTTATGATTTTGACTGTCTCTCATGTCTGAAAATCACTACTTTAAGCCACTGATGATGGGGACTCCCTTTAAAATTACTGTAGCAATTCTGACTATACTGGGTAATGCTCACTCTGTTTCAAGCTTAAACTTTCTCTAATGTGAATTTAAATTAGGCTTACTCTCTATCCAGTTGACTCAAGATAGAATACTCACAATTGTCTTTAACACATTGTTATGTCCCAGTCTCCATATTTAGTCATCAAGCCATTGGATTTGGCCACTATTGTGAATTTCAAATTTCTCCTTTCACCTGATTTCTAACAGCCACTGCCCTGGTTAATTCTGAATCATGCCTCTCCAGAACTCTTCCAATTACCTCTTAGCAGCTCTCTCTGTTCTACTCTCTTGGCCCCTTTAATCCAGTTCCTACACTTCCTCATGAGTGATTTAACTGAAAAACAGAACCCAATCACCACTCTCAAGCTTAAAAATACTAATTGGCTCCCCATTGTCCATAGCATTAAGTCTAAACTTTCTGATGTGAAATTTAAAGTCAGTCTCAATCCAGTTGAATCTTTCTATTACGTCTCTAAATATTATATTTACCCTGTATTTTGTCCACTGCCAGGTACTAAACACATTATGCATTCCCCTCATTCCTTGTTTATGCTACTTCCTCTGGCTGAATGCCACCTTCTGTCTTACTTTTTTTTTTCCCCATCCATCAAGGGACGATTAAAATGTTACTTACACTTTTCTGCTCCAGTGTCCTTTTTCTTGGATTTTTTTTCTTGGTAGAATCATGTAGAATTTGATGGCATGGGCGAATGCTCTTATATTAAGTGTTAAAATGAAGATGTTTACAAAGCTATAGTTACTATACAGATCTAATTTTGTAACAATTTTACACATACACACAGACACAATGTGATGGATTGTGTTGTATTTGACTCAGTTGGGAAGTATATGATTCCAGTTTAGTGTTTGATAAAACAGGAACTTAAATAAATTTAGAAGACAGAGTAAAATAGCAGTCATTCCTCTCTGAAATTCTGCCATGATGGACGGACACAGGTTCCTTGGCAATTTCCTGCTTTGCCTTACTCTCCTCTGCTTTTTATCCAGCTCCAAAACAGGACACTTGTTTGTGAACCCATAGAAGCAGGAGCTATATGGACACACCCATAGCCCTCTCCACAAGCTCCCATATTGCTGTCCCACTTCAGGAGCTGATCAATTTATTGCTTGATGACCTCTTCTCTGAACCTATAACCGCCCATGCTAGACCTTTAATTACACAACTTCTTCCTCGCTGTCCCATCACACTCATATTGATTCTGTTTCCACAAGTGAGCCTGACTACCACATACATGGGGAGAGAGAGAGCAAGTGGGCAGTGGGTGAGGGGTGGGAGATGCAGCAGTAAAGAATAAATATACCAAAATATTAAATGTACATCTCTCAGAAAAAGCCAACAGACACATCATCTCAGGTAATTATGTGACCTAGGTTTATCTGATCTTGTGATTCTTGGGATTTCTGTTTCCCATTAGAGAGCCTTTGTGTCTGATTGTCTGTTTTTGATTACCTAAAGGAGAATACTTCCACCAGAGGACCACCCACTGAACTGGGAGTTTATTCTGCTTTTTGGCCATTTGGGGCTTCTCAGAGACAGCACAGACAGGCAGCAAAGGTGATTACCTTGGGTTGAGGTGATTGATTGTGATCATCAAGGAAATAAGATTGTTACTGTACAATGAGAGCAGGAAAAAGAAGTAAGACGGAAGCCAAGGTGATTCTCAGAGTGCCTTTTTGTGCCACACTAACTTTATACAGTCAGGACTGTTCAGTGTTCAAAACTCTCAGATATTAAGGTTTGAGTCATTCATCAGGGAAAAGACCCCAAGCAACTGAGATGCTAGCTGAAGGGAAGGGAACAGATACATGGAAACGAATGTGGTGGATCAAGTCATAAATAAATAGAGCCTTAAGACCAGTTGCAGAAATAACAATTTTAGCTGCTACCCACTTTCATTTTATTTCCAACTTATTTTCTCCTCTAAATTTTCCACAGTTTTATGTTGGGTGTGTTAATTGTGATTATCCCTACAGTTGAGCCAACCAATAGCTTACAAAATATTGAGATAAATCGTGAAACCCAAAAAGAAACGGGCATCCAGTCCAGAGCTTCTGGGCATCGTGTTGTACAAATGAATTGATTTGGGATTTCATCTCTTTGGAGATAGGATGAATGTATTACTCTCAGTTGTGCATAAAGACAGCCTCATTATGTGATAGTGGAATTTTTTTTCCTAAAGTCTGACTATGGATATAAGGGTATACATATGTTTTTGGGAAATAGAAAGAATCAATTGTGGAGTATATTTGTCACTCTTTCAGTGTCCCTTTAACTTCAACTCCCATCTTAATTTGAGATTAATTTGTCATCATGTGCATCTGTGAAAACCAACGAAGGGAAATCTTTTCTTTCCATAAATCCTGAGCACACAAATCTGATTTTACCAAAAGGATGCTTCTACCAGTGATTTTTGAAATTTAACTGAGTGACAGACATGCTTAAGAAGTTTAAAGTTTCTTTTCACTAGCCTGGCCATAATGGCTGTACCCAGAGTCCAGCAGCAGTGGTGTCCACAGACCCTGTGATGATGGCACCAGAAGCTGGGTCCCATCCAAACTCTTCCTACTGCTGGCACTAGCTGTGGCTTCTGTTTCCCACTTACCATGGTTTTCTGCTTACATTTCAAGGATTCAATATTTAGTTTCCCCAAACATTTTGTGTGATATCTGCCACTTTCGAATAAGTTGTTTTTCTGTTTATGTTAACCCAAAGTCACTCTCTGCTTCTTGCAACAAAGAACCTTGTACTACTTCTAATGTGTTTGCAATCCTTCTTGTGTATGTGTGTGTGTTTACTTCTTTCTGAGGTGCATCCTGTGAAAACTTTGCCAATGATTATCTATGAGTAGTAAAATATTTCAAACTTTGTATTTTTGAAGTATTATTGTTAGTCAAAAACATGCATCATTTGTCCAACAGTGTTTATTTGTGTACCTATTACACAACTGGCACTGAGAAAAACACACACACGTGAATAAGATTTAGTCTTTGCTCTTGATGCATTTATTATACTAAAAAATTTACTAATTATTAAACAACATAAAGATAATTGACATATTTGAGAAAATCAAATACAGTTTTGGTTCAGCTTTTCAACTCTGTGCTTTTAGGGCAACATCAGTATTTTTTTTTAATTTTTTTAAATAAGAATTTAAGTTTTAAATCCTATCTGTTAAAATATGTATGAATATACATGCACATTACATATAGCATTAGGCAAAATGTGTAGCCTCTGAATTTGAGAAACACAGTATATGTATTTTCAGAAAATGAACCGCTAAAAGATTACTAAGTATAATATGAGGCAGATAAGTACATGCAGCAGATGACAGAGAACACAATAGTGGGATACAAGGGATGTTGAAATATTGGTAAAAGCTCTTTCATCAGAGCTCAGCAAGGGCAAGGTAAGCTTTGGAGAGGGTCCTTGAAGCCTGAATGGGAGTTTGGTGAACAGAATAGTGGAGAAGGTAATAACAGAAATAGGAATGTGTAAAACAAAGCACTGCAGATTATTACCCATTATGGAGACAATATGAAATTCAGTAGAATTCTACTTTTTCACCTCCTTCCTCACAATAAGTGATTATGAATTGTTTTAAAGGTGGTGGGAGTTTCAATAATTATTTTAATAAATAATAATAGTGAGTGACTATTGTGTACTTACTATGGAATTGATACTATGCAGAATGCCTATACTTAAAAAAAATTATTCCTGTACCTCCATTATCTAGGAATTAGTATAGTTAATTACATTTTATAGATGGGAAATTGCAGTTGGAAACAGGAAGTTACTTGCTTAGAGCAGCACGTTGGTAGGTGGCAAAGCTGAACTTGGTTCCTCTCAGTCCAGCCTCTGAGCCATTACCACCATCCCAGGATGCTTCGTTTTAGTCTCCCTCTGGGCCTATATTCAGTCAAGATTCCCTTTTTAAGAAGACAATATCCTTCCCACAGATACTAAATAACCTTTATAATCATGTTGCCAGTATGCTTTCATTATTGTTTAGTATAGAAGTATTTCTAAATAACAAGAGGCTCTCATCAAAGTAAGACTGTTCCCTAAATTAAATGTTTACAGTTTTAATAGGGGGGACAAAAACACTTCATAGGATAGAAAAGAAATATTTCAGCTTTTCTCTTTAAAAAATAAAATCTCAGTATATACAGATACAATTTTGTTTAGGTTTCCCTTAATGTAATCTTTAAAGAATAGTCTCAGCATCCTTCGTGCATTTGTGACCTGTTGATGAAAATGTAGTTCCCAGCTGTTTCCCTCACCGTGTCTTCTTTTGAGATCTTTAATTGCTTTTCTAATCCACTGATACTTAAATTTCTCTCCCCTCATTGGCAGCAGATAGTAGACTAAAATTCTTCAGGTAAAAACCTGTTTTTATTTGTCTCATTCACATGTGTTGAGGACATTAAGACTTCTAGTCCTGCTGCAGAGACGGCTGGCGGGTGTTTCAGTGACTCTAGTCCTCCTGGTCGGATGACACATCCTCCGGCAGAGAGGCCAGGCCCTGGGCCCTGTGAAAGAAGACACAAGCAAACATACAAGCTTAAGTCTTTTGAAGGAAAACTGGTTTGCTGAGCAAAGAACTGTGTCAAATGAGGTAGCAGTTGAAAACACTTAGAGCAGGAGCCTACCTGACCTAAAGTGAGAAAGAGGGTGTAGCCCACAGGGAAATGGAAAATCACAATCTCAAAAAGAAATCTGACCATGTCTTTTACTTCTTTGAATTTAAACATCATCAATATTTAATAAATCAGAAGAGTATGTGTGCTTCAAGATGATGAGACCCTACCCGGGCTCACAGCCTTGACAGAAAACATTGCTCTGACTTTGAAGTTTGGGACATGGAAAGCAGACAGTCACCTTTCTGAATGCTCAAAGCAGTTTCTTCCTAAAGGTAAATGCATCAGGTACATGGAGACAGAGTTTCTTAAAAGTGAAGTTAGAACAAAAGACAACAAGAGGTTTCTTCTTTTGATTTTTCTTTCTAATTTTCATTCCTATTTTTGACCTTTGTCCTTTACTTTTTACTAAGTCTTAGTAAGAACAACTGCTTGGGAGCTAAAATTGAAATTGCACTGATAAATTCACTGGGAACCTAAGGCTTGACAGACATATTGCTGGTTGGTGACATTAGCTTTGGGCTTACGTCTGTGTTCCCTTTCATGCATTTGTGGAAAGACCCAATTTTCTGAGAATTTCCCTTGAAAAATTATTTTCTGTCCCCCCCTACTCTCTTGCCCCATCCCCAAGTAGAAACATGCAACTTCACTAAGATCTATTCTTGGCCATGACAATTATTTTTGAAATATATTGCCAATCCTAAGTATTGGCAGAGGTTTACTTTAACATTGGAACTGGCACTGACTCTGGCTGCTCTCAAGTGTAAGTCTGATTATTTTCAGCCATTAAAAAAAATTCTTCTAGATAAGGGCAGATTCTCTTTCAAATCCTACCTGCTGTGCAAGCATGGCAAAGGATTGAACGGATGGGAATGCACTGAAGTGGCCCAAATTCATCCTTTGACCTCTGAGCTCAACTGGAGAAAACTAATGAGACTGAATGAGTTGAGGAATTATTTCTTGAACGATTTTTCACAAATGGTGTATAGCAAATCTGTATGTTTTCTTTTCGATACATACTTTTGTTGGGCAATTGGGGAAGTGAGGACAAACCAGAGAAATTTTCTACTTTAAAAAATAAAAAGCATGTTATAGAAACCAACCATATGGGCAACATAGTACAGTGGGAAGCATGTTTAACTCAGAGTTTGAAGATACAAGCTAAAATCTTAGAACACTGTGTGTACTGCTTAGAAGACATGTGTCAGCTTTTTCTCGGTTTCAGTTTCCTCCTTTTACCCTAATTGGGTATAAGCATCTATCAGTGGTGTTGAGCCATTCTGTCTAATCTCTCTCCCTCCACAAAGTAATTTTCCTGAAAAGGGAAGTGATTTATTCATTCAGAAAGGAATGAACAGAAGTGAGTGAGGTGCCTGCTTTATTCTAATGAATTTAAAATTGAGTGAAGCAGGGATTACATGCACATATGAAGTTTGTAAAAACAGTCATACAGTGTTTGCCTGAATTCCATAATGAGGAAATTTATAAGGTAGATTTTTAGGAAAGAGGGAGAGAATTTTGGACTCAATGGACAATGTTAGACTTTATGAAAAAATAAGACTTATTCTGTGCTTTGCATTCTTTGTAGAGTTTCCTGAGGTTAGTGAAGAGGCCATTATAACATGGTGGAAATTGCGCTGACATTGAGGCAAAAACTGATTTGAAAGTGGCTCTGCCACGTACTAGCTGTATGGAAAAATCATTTAAACCTCTTTGATATTCCACTCCCCCATTTATTAAATGAGGTGACGACTACTACCTCACAGGCTAATTGAGAGTATTCAACAAGATGATGCCTAGGAAAGAGACCAGTGAAGTGCCTGGCTCATATCAGGTACTCACTCAACCCTTGACTCAGTTCAAGAGGAGGCAAGATAGAGGAGAAAAGACATGGCGCTGGTGACAAATGTGCCACGCTCAGAGAAGAGTGCAGAAGCCAGGCTGGCTAAAAGCGAAACATCAGCCCCTTCAGGCAGGGAACTGTGGTGAGCGGAAGGCCACTCTGACCTGCCTAAGCCAATTCTCACATCTTCATGGAGTGGCCAGTGGAGTCTGGGATTTAGATTTTCTAAAACTTTGAATCCTCAATTTCTTATCTGTTGAATTTACTTGAACTGGTTTTGGTGATGCCTCCACAATGCCAGATGAATCTTTTAAAGCAAGTTTTAATTGAGAAAGACAGGAAAAATACAAATGATAGTTGATTATGGATTGTTGAATGACTGTATGGTCGAGTTCAGTAAAAGTGCCTGATATATTAAAGGTATATATTGGGGCAGTATACGTTTATTTTTATTCTGAGATCACATACTAATTAGCTTTTGCTAAGTCATGCTGTGGTAACAAACAGCCCCTAAATCTCTGGATTTACAGCAGTATTTATTTCCCACTCACATGTACCTGCTGCTGGTTGACTTCAGTTCACTTGTGTTCTAATTTCAGGACCCAGGTTGAAGAAACAGTCTGGGGGAAATGGGCAAAGAGCTAAGGTCATAGCACATGACTACTCTTAATGTTGTGCTAACAGAGGTGTTCGGCATATCTGCTTACCTTGCATCAGCCGAAGCAAGTCCCATTGCACAGGACCTATACTCCTGCCCTAGGGAGGCACTTCAAGTTACGTATCAATGGAGAGTGAAGTATGATTCCCCTACAGATGAGGAAATGAACAGTCAGGGGCAAAAATACAGTAATACAATCTAGACAGACCATAAATTCCTGAATTAAAGTTTTCTACGAATTAACATGCGATAATTTGCCCCCATTCTCTAATGGAAAATATAGCCAAAAGATAACATGTCATTTTCACCTGGCTACGGCCACCTCTCTTTCACAGATGTGCAAAATTGTAAATTACCCTTCTTACCTGCTTGCTCTTCTATGGGGCACTTCAGAGGTTACTGTCCATTCCTAGACCATCTCTTCATAAGATAACTAAGTGGCAGGTCTGTGCTCATTCACTGAGATTGCACTCTTGAATGTGTTTATTATTGTTCCGAGACTTGAGTGGGCTTTACAGAATCCAGATTTATTGCTAAGATTCTAGATGCTTCTCCTAATATACATTAAAAGGCATTGTGGCATGCATTGGAGTGACCTTGCATTTAAAGAATTTCCTCAAATAAGATGCAAACTATGTAATAGATAAATCAGTCAGTGTCCAGGGTCTTTAGAAAGTCTGACTATCATTACTGCTTGAGCAATGAGTGAGCTGGGTTTGCTTTTATTTTCATGTATCCTTTCAAGCAGTTTCCATCTGTGGCTAATGTTATAAAGCCAGTGTCTGAGACATCTTAGTTTTTATTATGGCAATATATCTAAGCCCTCTCTTTATCTTAAGTAATCCGGTCCCTCTGAAAGATGATGCTGGGACTTTGAAAGAAAAAAAATCTGATAAGATTACGGCTTACAGTGACATCTATATAATTGCCCCCGTCAGAACTCATTTCCAGCTGTCGATGTGGGAGCTTACTTCAGTGCTATAGCTAGGAAACAGGAAAGGCAAATAACTGCCTCTCTTTGGCTCCAATCTTCTGAACTATTCGTGCTTAAAGGAAAACATTTCATCCAGGAATCCTGTACTTGCAGTCACACATAGATTTGTCCCCCAAAGATCCCAATTTTTTTGAAGGATAATTAGAGGGACTTGTCATTAGAGACCAATTGTCCCCTTTTAGACTCAACAAGAAAGTTTCTTTATAATCAGTAAAGTTCCCCAGTTTTTTTCCTCCAATTCGTGTATGATACAGGTCCTCCAACACTCTACTTTGACTGAATTGTTAATCTCTAAAGTCAGTCAGGTTCACACCAACTGACTTTAGAGATTGGCAGCTGACATGTCCCCCACTGCAGCCAGCAGGGATTTTCTGCATTCAGCAGGACTTGTCTAGAAGCTCTTGCCATGAATTCCCATCAGGAGATCTGAGGCAGCCTTTTCCCCTCCCTTTCTCCAATCTACGCTCTCTCTGTTCTTTCACATCAGGGACCTGAAGACTTTACAGGTATCAGGAGTCTGCCTCAGTGCTTTAACGTTAGCCTAGAAAGAACCATCCATGTATTATATGGGTGTTGGCCAATAAGGAGTAAAATTTCAATGTCTTTTTTAGTATCTACCCAGAACTGTTTCTGATATTCTACCTAGTTCATTCTGATTCTGTTCTGTGTAAAGCTTGACTTTATTCCCAGATTTTGTTCATCTTGCTGTCCCCTGAATATCCTTCATTTCCATGGCTTTTGCAGGAATCTAGGTCTGCTTACCCCTGGCTCTTCCTTCTCCCTTGGTGGGAGAGCTCTCACATCTGTTCTAGAATCTGATATACAAAGCCTAGTATGGTGGCCTGATTGGGTTGACTGAGAGATAGGACCATACTTCCCTTAAAAAGTTGAAGTCCTGGGCTTCTTTGGTGGCACAGTGGTTAAGAATCCGCCTGCCAATGCAGGGGACACAGGTTTGAGCCCTGGTCCGGGAAGATCCCACATGCTGCGGAGCAACTAAGCCCATGTGCCACAACTACTGAGCCTTCACTCTAGAGCCCATGAGCCACAACTGCTGAGCCTGCGTGCTACAACTACTGAAGCCTGCGCACCTAGAGCCCATGCTCCGCAACAAGGGAAGCCACCGGCTCGATGCAACTAGAGAAGGCCCACACGCAGCAACGAAGACCCAATGCAGCCAAAGATAAATAAATAAAATAAATAAATTAATTTTTTTAAAAAAAGTTAAGTCCTAAAGAAAAGTCAACCTCATTTGCTTCCACTCAGATGATCTTCATTCTGTCACACTAAGTTAAGTCAAGTAATGAATTACTCAGGGGAAGCCTGCAACTTCTGTAAGTGACTTAGACTAATTTAGCTTTAAGGATTTTTTACTACACTTTTGAAAAATACAATATTGGTTGGGAGGGGGTCATATAACTTGGCCAGGCAAAGAATGTATCAGGTAACTTTGTTTTGTGCCTGTATAATATGTTTTCCACTGTGACGTGAGATCCCAGAGGACCAGGACTCTGTCTTAGTCATCTTTGCATCCACAATCTATAGAATATTGCCTGGACCTCGTGAGTGCTCAATAAATATCTGCAGTATGAATCATGAATAAATGCAAAGGAGTACATTATTATACAGTACTATAATGCTATTGAGAGCTACCATTTATCATTTACTAAGTTAAGAAACTGAAAACGATGCAAGAGGCCTGAAATTCATTATTGCTCATTGCACTGAATATTCTCAACCACCCTACAAATGAGAACTATTTTATCCTCATTTTGTCATTGATAAAAATTTAGGTTATAAGATTTTTAACTGGCTTGAACTTAGTATAGGGCCTCACATATTGTTGGTATTCAGCTAAGTATGTATTTCTGGAAGGAAGGGAGGGAGGGAGGGAGGGAGGGAGGAAAGCTATAAAATCAGAAATCAGTGACGGCTGTCTTGGTCTCCAGGAACTTCCCTTCCAGTCTTTCTTCCCTCTTTAAGGCGAACTTCATCTGCTTCCCTCTGCCTTCTTCAAAATTCCCCTCTTAAAGGAATATATTAGTAGTACTGACACACAATGTGAATTTAAGTCATTGAGTTACATCTTTGTGGTGTGTAAGCATTGAAACCGTATCTACATCTGTGGAATTCAAGGCATCAGCAAGAAGGTGGATGGATTTTTATGCAGTGAGCACCTTTCTGTATGTCACTGAAGATATCACATTTACAGAGTCACATTCTCTGCTAATGTGTAAACCTAAACTTGGTTGAGACAATACCATCAAAAACAGAGGATCATGGCCCATCAGTTCTGATTTGGTGGTTAGTTGATATTCACTCCTCATATTTGCTTTTAGTCTGACAAAGCTCAACTACCTGAGAATATACTATACAGAAAAAACTATAGTCACCTCCTAGAGATAACGACTCTTTGGATGTAAATTTCCTTCAAATTTTTATATGCGTTTGTAAGATTATACAATAAAATTGAGGTTATGATAAATATTTAATTTTTACTCATTTTAACGACTAAATATTTAATAATGTGAATATGTATTAATGTATTTAACTGGTTCTCAGTGGATATTCACTTAAATTATTTTCACAGTTTTGCTCATAAGTAACACTAAAATGAGCATCCTCATTGATAAATATGTACACATGTGCCTGATTATTTCCTTGACATAACTTCCTAGATGTAATTCTCTGGACTCTTTATGTAACACCTGCTATAAATCTAAAATTATTTCAAAATAAGAAGTTAAATAATATTTTGTCAAGTTCCATGTATGTGTGTATGCACACATACACATTAGGTGTTTTCTTACACTTTTCTAACCATTTCTTCCAGTGAATGTACTTAATGTCCTTCAGTGGCACTTCTGAAAGAATCAAATGAGTAATGCTGCATTTACCTCATAAGAAATATTCAGAAATACTTGAAGAATGATGAATGAAAGAATATATAAATAAGAGACTTCTGTTTACAATAACATGGTCAAGAATTCATACCACCTTGTGTTTCTTCTCTCTCTACACCACCCTCTACATCTACCTCCATTTGGATGCATGCCTCTTTTTTTTCACATGAATAGCATATATATAAGACCAATAACTTGAGGCTATGTTTTCTCTCTGCTTGCAACCCAACTCCCTGAATAGCTGCACTAATGGAAGATTAGTGACACAAAATTACTGCACCTGAGGTCACACATTGAAGCTCTTTGACTCCTCTGTTGGGACAAAATCTGGTGTCATTATGTTAGAAATTCTCTGTTCTGCATAGAGTTCCTATCTGAGAATTTCTTATGTTCGTTTTATATTAAAGAGGCTTTTTAATAGAACCTCTGACCTACTCTATAGAAGAAAAATATATATTATCACAACCTTTATGATACCTTTAAAAGCTCTTTGGGACTCCAACATGTGAGTAGCCTGCAAAACATTTAGAATTTTTTCTTACAGTGTCAGATGAAAAGACTAAGCAGTGGCTCTAGAAGCCAAAGGACAAAGCCTCATGATTTCAGAACATGTCTCATTGGCCCTTGAATTGAAGCCCTTAAACTCTGAGGAATATTTCATCTTTTGTCCTGTTACTCTCTGAATTTGATCTGTCAAACCTGGAGCCATTATGCAACTATCTTTCCTTCTTTCTTTTGCCTTTTGTTATTAAAGGATTATTTACATATTCATTGAAGGAAGTACAATGAAAAGTGACTGCTTACCCTGATAAAGGATAGGATATATACCCATTTCTCTTCCTCTTCTTGCCTTTTTAAATGAGAATCAGGATTTCAGATGCTCTACAAGCTAGATATAAGTTGCTGACTTGTATTCAATTCATTCTGTGAAGAAAATGTTCTTGCAGTATCAAAGTAACTTCCTTCATTTCTGATGAGTATCAGGCAGCAGAAGAAATCCATATATGACTCTAACAGTTAGACGAATTAAGATGCCAATATGCCAAGAAATAAAGAAATAACCTTCACAGAGATATACTGTGATGTATTTGAAGAGATTTTTCTCCCTAGATTATAATTTTTTGTTAAATATGAGCACCTATTTTCTCCCCCAGGAATGAAGAAAGGAGGAAAATGTTACCCTCCTCTCGGTGAGGTTAATAGTCTCAGAATGATACTGTGTAAGAAATCTAACTAAGACACTTGTCTATTTTTCTTAGTGGTATGACACCTCCTTCCAATTTTTAAGGGCAGATCACTTGACTAAGAAGAAGTCCTGAACTCTAGTCCTAGTTGATCTGTAATTCACTGGATATGACTTGGGAAAAGTTACTTGAATTCTTTCAACCTTGATTTTCAAATGTTGAAGTTAGCATAAACAATTTTTAAGGTTTATTTTGATTTCATTTTGATGCAATAGTATATTCAGTAGATAACCTATTGTTGTCCCTGCCCAGAATTCATCCATTCTTCTTCTGATCACTTTATGCAATTTTCCACTGGAGAACCACCCCTCATTTTACTTTTACCATGTTCTGCTAGGGTTGTTCACTCTACTCCTTGCTTCAGAAGCAGACCTTTGACTATTTGAGCAGCATATTCTATTTACACAGATGGTTGAGTGATAGGTACAAGATGCAACCAGAGTAAATGAGAAACAGTGTGGTGGTGGCTGGGAATTCTGGGCAGGATTTCCTTGCCTTGTCTATGGGACTTAAGGCTGAAAATTTGTAAAATCAATAGCAATCTTTAGACCATGATACTGCATGAAACCAGAAAATGACCCCAACTAAGTAGGAGACTCAAGAGAGATCAAACACTTCTTGACAGAATCTTTTGAGTTGCTGTATCCAATCATGACTGAAGATAGACTAGCTTGGAAAATCTCAGTTATGTAGGCCAACAAGTGTTTTGTTGTTGTTGTTGTTGTTTTCTTACTCTGAAGCCAGGGTATCTGTTAGGATGTATTTGGATGCAAGAAAACAATATTACTGCAAAGGGCTTAAATAATACATACACTCTGTCAGCTCACATAGCTGAAAAGTACAAAAGAAGGAAGAGCTTTAGGTTTGTTTCACTTAGGTATTCAGTGATGCCATCAAGACCCATTTCCTTTCGATTTCTCTTATCTGATTTCCATAATAACTGCAACATATAAAGTCTGGCTTTCTCACAGTAATAAGGTGGCCAGTTGCAATCTGATTTACATGTGTCCTTGTCTAAGGAGAGAGTGATCCTACTTTGTGGTAAGAAAAGCGGTTTTTTAATAAAATGTCACCTTTATGTCCCATTGGCCAAGTTTTGTGCAATGCTCATTCTTACACATCCCCTGTGGTGAGAGGAATGCCAATACTGATGGACTTAGAAATAGATCCCCTTAAGCAGTAACTATGGCCTTGGGTTTAAACAAATCTGAGCTCACCCACCCAGATATTGGAGTAGATCAATCTATCCTCATTCCATGGGGGATACCTAGTCGGGGAGGGGTGACAGAGATGTTGGGGAGATAACCACAGGGTCCTCTACAGCAAGGTGGGTATGAGTGTTCTGTTGCTTGCAGTTTCCAGGACACTTATTTGAAAGTCGTAAGGCAAAGCTGGGGCAGAAACTGGAAGCTTGCTCTCTTTTCTTATTCCCTTTCCTGTGACATAAAGCTTCAGGAAACCTAGATAATATAGATGAGACAAAGTAGGAGGAGTCTAGACAGAAAGATGCTTACTGGAATGTGGAATGGAAGCAAAGTAAGAAAGGAAAAGTTCCTGGAATCCAAAAGCTGAGGCCACTTCTTGGATCTTCTCCCTATTTTGTCCCTTGTACAACCAGGATCCTCTGATAGATCCTGGAAGATTGTCAGGATTTCAAGAGGTAGTCTCAAATCCTAGCAAGATTTTAAAGTAAACGCTTTGTTTTTAATTTTTATTTTATATTGGAGTATAGTTGATTAACAATGTTGTATTAGTTTCAGGTGTACAACAGAGTGATTCAGTTATACATATACGTGTATCTATTATTTTTCAATTTTTTTTTCCCATTTAGGTTATTACGGAGTATTGAGTTCCCTGTGCTATATACTAGTTCCTTTTTGGTTATCTAATTTAGATATACCAGTGTGTACATGGCAATTGCAAACTCCCAGTCTATCCCTCCCCCACCCCACCCTTCCCCCTGGTAACCATAAGTTTGTTTTCTAAGTCTTTGACTCTCTTTCTGTTTTGTAAATAATTTTGTCTGTATCATTTTTTTTTAGATTTCACATATAAGCAATATAATATGATATTTGTCTTTTTCTGACTTACTTCACTTACTATGGTAATCTCCAGGTCCATCCATGTTGCTGCAAATAGCATTATTTCATTCTTTTTAATGGCTGACTAGTATTCTGTTGTATATATGTACCACATCTTTTTTATGCATTCATCTGTCAGTGGACATTTAGGTTGCTTCCATGCCTTCGCTATTGTAAACAGCACTGCAATGAACATTGGGGTGCATGTATCCTTTTGAACCATGTTTTTCTCCAGATATATGCCCAGGAATGGCATTGCTGGATCATACAGTAGCTGTATTTTTAGTTTTTTAAGGAACCTCCATACTGTTCTCCATAGTGGCAATACCAACTTTCATTCCTCCCAAGAGTGTAGGAGGGTTCCCTTTTCCCCACACTCTCTCCAGCATTTATTGTTCGTAGGCCTTTTGATGATGGCCATTCCGTCTGGTGTGAGGTGATACCCCATTGTAGTTTTGATTTGCATTTCTCTAATAATAAGCAATGTTGAGCCTCTTTTCATGTGCCTCTTAGCCATCTGCATGTCTTCTTTGGAGAAATGTCTATTTAGGTGTTCTGCCCATTTTTTGATTGGGTTGTTTTTTTTTTTTTAATACTGAGCTGCATGAGCTGTTTATATATTTTGGAGATTAATCCTTTGTCAGTCGCATTGTTTGCAAATATTTTCTCCCATTCTGTGGGTTTTCTTTTCGTTTTGTTTATGGTTTCCTTTGCTCTGCAAAAGCTTTTGAGTTTAATTAGGTCCCACTTGTTTATTTTCATTTTTATTTCCCTTAATCTAGGAGATGGATTGAAAAGGATGTTGCTCAATAGAGGTGTTAGCTTTTGCCTTCAGACCCAAATCATCTTCTTTGGCACTGCTGTTGGGGTGTAGGGTGTCCATAAGGAGCCATATTGTCCCAGGTAACCTGAACTCCTGGCCTGAGTAGCTTTATCCAACAAATAAGAATTTAAACTAAGGGACAAAGACACTCTTGTTCTCAGAAACTAAATCTATAAAGTTATATCAAGTAGAGAGGCAGAGGAACTGAATTCATGGTAGAGCATAAATTACAAACTGCATGGAAGAAACTTATCTACAGAGAAAAGAATAAAGAAGACACACATAGAAAAGTAATGAGAAGGGATCTTGTGGTAATGGAAGTTGAAAGATGGGAAAAAAGGGTCTGTCCAATGACTTTCTTCTTCTAAGAAATACAGTTGTACTAAGATCGCTAAATTCTCAAAATAACTCCACGCTTATTCTACATGTTTGCTAAAGCTCTTAAGCAAAAATGATGATTTTTTTCTTTTAATAATGAATAATCTTGGTCTAGATTAGCCTCCTGATGATAAAGGCAAAGAATAAATATATAGAACATTGATTCCTCCCAGTGACAGTATTTGGAAAACCTTAAAGGGAAAAATAACGCTAACAGAATCAAAACAGCCTTATCTGGGAGAAAGTCATAAAGTCATATAATTGATCTGAAATGACCACAAAAAACTACTATTTACTTTGCCTATAACAATTCTTCTTTTCTTTCTTTTTTTTTTTCACAAACACCAACACACACCAAGGTGCTAGGAACTGGGTGGACCGCTCTGCCAAAGGGAAAGTGCATTTTATTTATTTATTTATTTATTTATTTATTTTTGAATTTTTGAATTTTATTTTATTTATTTTTTTATACAGGACGTTCTTATTAGTCATCCATTTTATACACATCAGTGTACACATGTCACTCCCAATCTCCCAATTCATCACACCACCACTCCCACCCCCTGCCACATTCCCCCCTTGGTGTTCATACATTTGTTCTCTACATCTGTGTCTCCATTTCTGCCCTGAAAACTGGTTCATCTGTACCATTTTTCTAGGTTCCACATATATGCGTTAATATACAATATTTGTTTTTCTCTTTCTGACTGACTTCACTCTGTATGACAGTCTCTAGATCCATCCACGTCTCTACAAATGACCCAATTTCGTTCCTTTTTATGGCTGAGTAATATTCCATTGTATATATGTACCACATCTTCTTTATCCATTCATCTGTCGATGGGCATTTAGGTTGCTTCCATGACCTGGCTATTGTAAATAGTGCTGCAGTGAACATTGGGGTGCATGTGTCTTTTTGAATTATGGTTTTCTCTGGGTATATGCCCAGTAGTGGGATTGCTGGGTTTTATGGTAGTTCTATTTTTAGTTTTTTAAGGAACCTCCATACTGTTCTCCATAGCAACTGTATCAATTTACATTTCCACTAACATTGCAGTAGGGTTCCCTTTTCTCCACACCCTCTCTGGCATTTGTTGTTTGTAGATTTTCTGATGATGCCCATTCTAACTGGTGTGAGGTGATACCTCATTGTAGTTTTGATTTCCATTTCTCTAATAATTAGTGATGTTGAGCAGCTTTTCTTGTGCTTCTTGGCCACCTGTATGTCTTCTTTGGAGAAATGTCTATTTAGGTCTTCTGCCTATTTTTGGATTGTGTTGTTTATTTTTTTAATATTGAGCTTCATGAGCTGTTTATATATTTTGGAGATCAATCCTTTCTCCACTGATTCATTTGCAAATATTTTCTCCCATTCTGAGGGTTGTCTTTTCGTCTTGTTTATGGTTTCCTTTGCTGTGCAAAAGCTTTTAAGTTTCATTAGGTCCCATTTGTTTATTTTTTATTTTATTTCCATTACTCTAGGAGGTGGATCAAAAAAGATCTTGCTGTGATTTATGTCAGAGAGTATTCTTCCTATGTTTTCCTCTAAGAGTTTTACAGTTTCTGGTCTTACATTTAGGTCTCTAATCCATTTTGAGTTTATTTTTGTGTATGGTGTTAGGAGTGTTCTAATTTCATTCTTTTACATGTAGCTGTCCAGTTTTCCCAACACCACTTATTGCAGAGACTGTCTTTTCTCCATTGTATATCCTTGCCTCCTTTGTCATAGACTAGTTGACCATAGGTGTGTCAGTTTATCTCTGGGCGTTCTATCTTGTTCCATTGATCTATATTTCTGTTTTTCTGCCAGTACCATATTGTCTTGATGACTGTAGCTTTGTAGTATAGTCTGAAGTCAGGGAGTCTGATTCCTCCAGCTCTGCTTCTTTCCCTCAAGACTTCTTTGGCTATTCGGGGTCTTTTGTGTCTCCATACAAATTTTAAGATTTTTTGTTCTAGTTCTGTAAAAAGTGCCATTGGTAATTTGATAGGGATTGCATTGAGTGTGTAGATTGCTTTCGGTAGTATAGTCATTTGCACAATACTTATTCTTCCAATCCAAGAACTTGATATATTTCTTCATCTGTTGGTATGATCTTTAATTTCTTTCATCAGTGTCTTATAGTTTTCTGCATACAGGTCTTTTGTCTCCCTAGGTAGGTTTATTCCTAGGTATTTTATTCTTTTTGTTGCAATGGTAAATGGGAGTGTTTCCTTCATTTCTCTTTCAGATTTTTCATCATTAGTGTATAGGAATGCAAGAGATATCTGTGCATTAATTTTGTATCCTGCAACTTCACCAAATTCATTGATTAGCTCTAGTAGTTTTCTGGTGCATCTTTAGGATTCTCTATGTATAGTATCATGTCATCTGCAAACAGTGACAGTTTTACTTCTTCTTTTCCAATGTGTATTCCTTTTATTTCTTTTTCTTCTCTAATTACCGTGGCTAGGACTTCCAAAACTATGTTGAATAACAGTGGCGAGCGTGGACATCCTTGTCTTTTTCCTGATCTTAGAGGAAATGCTTTCAGTTTTTCACCATTGAGAATGATGTTTGCTGTGCGTTTGTCGTATATGGCCTTTATTATGTTGAGGTAGGTTCCCTCTATGCCCACTTTCTGCAGAGTTTTTATCATAAATGTGTGTTGAATTTTGTCACAAGCTTTTTCTGCATCTATTGAGATGATCATATGGTTTTTATTCTTCAATTTGTTAATATGGTGTATCACATTGATTGATTTGCGTATATATGGAAGAATTGTTGCACCGCTGGGATAAATCCCACTTGATCATGGTGTATGATCCTTTTAATATGTTGTTGGATTCTGTTTGCTAGTATTTTGTTGAGGATTTTTGCATCTCTGTTCATCAGTGATATTGGTCTGTAATTTTCTTTTTTTGTAATATCTTTGTCTGGTCTTGTTATCAGGGTGATGGTGACCTCATACAATGAGTTTGGGAGTGTTCCTTCCTCTGCAATGTTTTGGAAGAGTTTGAGAAGAATGGGTGTTAGCTCTTTTCTAAATGTTTGATAGAATTCACCTGTGAAGCCATCTGGTCCTGGACTTCCGTTTGTTGGAAGAGTTTTAATCGCAGTTTCAATTTCATTACTTGTGATTGGTCTACTCATATTTTCTATTTCTTCCTGGTTCAGTCTTAGAAGGTTATACCTTTCTAAGAATTTGTCCATTTCTTCCAGGTTGTCAATTTTTTTGGCTAAGTGTTGCTTGTAGTAGTCTCTTAGGATGCTTTGTATTTCTTCAGTGTGTATTGCAACTTCTCCCTTTTCATTTCTCATTTTATTGATTTGAGTCCTCTCCCTCTTTTTCTTGATGAGTCTGGCTAATGGTTTATCAATTTTGTTTATCTTCTCAGGGAACCAGCTTTTAGTTTTATTGATCTTTGCTATAGTTTTCTTTGTTTCTATTTCATTTATTTCTGCTCTGATCTTTATGATTTCTTTCCTTCTGCTAACTTTGGGTTTTGTTTGTTCTTCTTTCTCTAGTTCCTTTAGGTGTAAGGTTAGATTGTTTATTTGAGATTTTTCTTATTTCTTGAGGTAAGCTTGTATAGCTATAAACTTTCCTCTGAGAACTGCTTTTGCTTCATCTCATAGGTTTTGGATCGTCGTGTTTTCATTGTCATTTGTCTCTAGGTATTTTTTGATTTCCTCTTTGATTTCTTCAGTGATCTCTTGGTTATTTAGTAACGTATTGTTTAGCCTCCGTGTGTGTGTTTTTTATGTTTTTTTCCCTGTAATTCATTTCTAACCTCGTAGGGTTGTGGTCAGAAAAGATGCTTGATATGATTTCAATTTTCTTAAATTTACTGAGGCTTGATTTGTGACCCAAGATGTGATCTATCCTGGAGAATGTTCCATGTGCACTTGAGAAGAAAGTGTAATCTGCTGTTTTTAGATGGAATGTCCTATAAATATCAATTAAATCTATCTGGTCTATTGCGTCATTTAAAGCTTCTGTTTCCTTATTAATTTTCTGTTTGGATGATCTGTCGATTGGTGTAAGTGAGGTGTTAACCTCCCCCACTATTATTGTGTTACTGTTGATTTCCTCTTTTATAGCTGTAAGCAGTTACCTTATGTATTGAGGTGCTCCTATGTTGGGTGCATATATGTTTATAATTGTTATATCTTCTTCTTTGATTGATCCCTTGATTGTTATGTAGTATCCTTCCTTGTCTCTTGTAACATTCTTTATTTTAAAGTCTATTTTATCTAATATGAGTATTGCTACTCCTGCTTTCTTTTGATTTCCATTTGCTTGGAATATCTTTTTCCATCCCCTCACTTTCAGTCTGTATGTGTCCCTAGGTCTGAAGAGGGTCCCTTGTAAACAGCGTGTATATGGGTCTTGTTTTTGTATCCATTCATCAAGCCTGTGTCTTTTGGTTGGAGCATTTAATCCATTCACATTTAAGGTAATTATTGATTCGTATGTTCCTATTACCATTTTCTTAATTGTCTTGGTTTGTTTTTGTAGGTCCTTTTCTTCTCTTGTGTTTCCCACTTAGAGAAGTTCCTTTAGCATTTGTTGTAGAGCTGGTTTGGTGGTTCTGAATTCTCTAAGCTTTTGCTTGTCTGTAAAGCTTTTGATTTCTCCATCGAATTTGAATAAGATCCTTGCCAGGTAGAGTAATCTTGTTTGTAGGTTCTTCCCTTTCATCGCTTTGAGTATATCTTGCCACTCCCTTTTGGCTTGTAGAGTTTCTGCTGAGAAATCAGCTGTTAACCCTATGGGAGTTCCCTTATATATTATTTGTCGTTTTTCCCTTGCTTCTTTCAATAATTTTTCTTTGTCTTTAATTTTTGCCAATTTGATTACTATGTGTCTTCATGTGTTTCTCCTTGGGTTTATCCTGTTTGCAACTCTCTGCGCTTCCTGGACTTGGGTGGCTATTTCCATTCCCATGTTAGGGAAGTTTTTGACTATCATCTCTTCAAGTATTTTCTCGGGTCCTTTCTCTCTCTCTTCTCCTTCTGGGACCCCTATAATGTGAATATTGTTGCATTTAATGTTGTCCCAGAGGTCTCTTAAGCTGTCTTCATTTCTTTTCATTCTTTTTTCTTTATTCTGTTCAGCAGCAGTGAATTACACCATTCTGTCTTCCAGGTCACTTATCCATTCTTCTCCCTCAGTTATTCTGCTATTGATTCCTTCTAGTGTATTTTTCATTTCAGTTATTGTATTATTCATCTCTGTTTGTTTGTTCTTTAATTCTTCTAGGTCTTTGTTAAACATTTCTTGCATCTTCTCGATCTTTGCCTCCATTCTTTTTCTGAGGTCCTGGATCAACTTCACTATCATTATTCTAAATTCTTTTTCTGGAAGGTTGCCTATCTCCACTTTATTTAGTTGTTTTTCCTGGGTTTTATTTAGTTCCTTCATCTGGTACATAGCCCTCTGCCTTTTCATTTTGTCTGTCTTTCTGTGAATGTGGTTTTTGTTCCACAGGCTGCAGGATTTTAGTTCTTCTTGCTTCTGCTTTCTGCCCTCTGGTGGATGAGGCTATTTACAACTCTTGTGCCAGTTTCCTGATGGGAGGGACTGGCGGTGGGTAGAGCTGGCTTTTGCTCTGTTGGGCGGAGCTCAGTAAAACTTTAATCCACTTGACTGCTGATGAGTGGGGCTGGGTACCCTGAGGAGTCCCAATACTGGAGCCTACCCAGTCTCTTTGATGCCGCTAATGGCTGACTCTGGGAGGGCTCAAGCCAAGGAATACTTCCCAGAACTTCTGCTGCCAGTGTCCTTGTCCTCACGGTGAGACAGAGCCACCTCCCGCCTCTGCAGGAGACCCTCCCACACTAGCAGGTAGGTCTAGTTCAGTCTCCTATGGGGTCACTGCTCCTTCCCCTGGGTCTCAATGTGCACACTACTTTGTGCCCTCCAAGAGTGGAGCCTCTGTTTCCCCCAGTCCTGTCGAAGTCCTGCAGTCAAATCCCACTAGCCTTCAAAGTCTGATTCTCTTGGAATTCCTCCTCCCGTTGCCAGACCCCCAGGTTGGGAAACCTGATGTGGGGCTCAGAACCTTCACTCCAGTGGGTGGACTTCTGTGGTATAAGTGTTCTCCAGTTTGTGAGTCACCCACCCAGCAGTTATGGGATTTGATTTTATTGTGATTGCACCCCCTCCTACCATCTCATCGTGGCTTCTCCTTTGTCTTTGGATGTGAGGTATCTTTTTTGGTGAGTTCCAGTGTCTTCCTGTCGATGATTGTTCAGCAGTTAGTTGTGTTTCCGGTGTTCTCACAGGAGGGAGTGAGAGCACGTCCTTCTGCTCCGCTGTCTTGAACCAATCTGCCTATAACATTTCATATAATCTTATTTAATCCTGGTAGCAATCATATGATATGTATTAGCATCCTCATTTTTACAGATGAGAAACTAAGCCTCAAAGAGGCTTAACTTTCACAGAGGAGAATGGTAAAGTAAAAATTTCCTCCATAACACAGAAGGAAAATGACTTTCTGTCTTTTTCTCTTTCTGCCTTCTACAGTAATGACTGCGAATCTTCCTATCTAATTATCTTTGTCAAACTAGATACATTGTATGAACTTATTTTTCATACAGGTAGTATGTAGCATTCCAGGCAGCAAGTGTAAAGGCATGTAGGTGTGTGATGGTTGGATATTTTGAGATAACTACATAACATTCTATTTCTAGAGGGTTCAAGGTGAGGAGTAATTACTGATGAAACCAGAGAGGTAAGGAAGGACTTAGTTCTTGAAGTTCCTTTTAAGGGATTCTAATGTTCCTAGAGTTTCCTGTAGGTGATAAAATTGACTCAAGAATTTAAACAAAGGAGTAGAGAAATCACCATTAAAAGAATGTGTGTGTTGTTTCTGAGCCACAAAAACCACATAAAACATGATTATACACACATATGGAGAGAGAAACAGACAAACAAACCATGCCTTGGAATTTTGAGACAAGACAAAAGGAAGGTAAAATGATGCAAAACTGTCTCTACCCAGTGTACTTTATTTAGATACACACAGACTTTGGGGTATAAGCCTACCCCTGTGTGATAACACTGCAGTCTTCACAAGTGAATCCAGCCCTTTTTCTCTGGATAAATGTTTTCTTTAATTCCAGTACATTTCTTAGCAAGTTTACAAAATAAAGCTGCTTATAGAACAAGGGTCCACCTGATGAGCACATATGAAAATGTCTTGCTCCCAAGAGCAAGTAACCTTGCAGGTAGCCTGTGCATTCAATTCCCATTTAGTCTGCAAGCTGATTCCTTGGACTCTGCATCTGTAGACACTTGCTGGTTTGTAGATGGATGGTTTTAATTTCAGATGGGGAAATCTAGTAATGCTGTTCTGAACCCTATAAATAAGGTCAGACATTTGTAAGAGCTGTAGTCCTCCAGGAAAATGTGTGCCTGTTTTTTCTGTCTGGTGTGTTCTTTTGTATTCTTTCCAGAGATTTCTTTTAAAAACTGTGTATGTATCAAGGAATATGACAAATATTCCCATGTCTAAATCTTTTGTGATTACCGACAACTGAAATATTAGAAGGATCCCTTGGTTTGATTAGAGAGTAGGCTGTCATCAGGCTAGAAAGCATCAGCTGTCTGGAGTAGAGGTGAAATCAGTATACTTCCAGGACAATTGGTCAGAGTGGAGTTTTAGGCTCTTGGAGAAGGTTCCATTCCAATAAAAATTGTGAAATGGATGACACGTCTTTGAACACCTCCTAATTCTTTACCCTCCTCCTTGCCTTGTGATGCTTCTCTCTCTCATGCGTTTATCCTCTTGTGTAACTGAAAGTTTGACCTCGGCACTATCATCATCTAATCAAAATCAAACGATATTCCTCAAGCAGCAATTAGGCACAAAATGGTTCTAGTTATTGTGGGAGTATAAGGTCACTGCCCTTAAAGAGCTTTTAATTTAGATGAGGAGGCAAGACATTTACAACAACAACAACAAAAAGGCGTAATAATAACAAGGTAAAAAGCTACTATTGTGTAGCTGTTTTGTACTTTGTTTCCTGCTCGCAGTTTGTAAGACATCCAATGGGAGATGCCAATGTAGAGCCATCAAAATTTATAACCAGCATTGTCTGCCCTAATCCACTGTCACCAACATGGAAACTGACAGAGAGAAGATTCAGAAATGACTCCAAGGTATTGAGCTTGGATGACAGAGTCAGTTATTGCATTCTTCACAAAGATGGGAAGTAAGCAGGAGAACTATTTTTGATGGAAAATGAATCTCTAAAAGAACTGCTCAGAGGATGTTTCTCACTCACCTATTCAAAACAGGCCTGTGACGTCCTGCTGCCTACTTGTTGAGTTTGGTAGAGTAAAACTATTACCTGTACCAGCCAGCATGCTAGGGAGCAGAGACACAAGATTTAATAAATCATTCTGTCTACTCTGGATATTGGCATAAATGTAGAAGAAAGTCGTGAATGGATGGATTCCTTGAGGAAAAGAATGTTATGGACCAAGCAAAGGTGAATTATCAGGAAGCAAACACACCAGCCTTCTGGATCAGCATCAATGGAGAACATTCACCAAAACGAGAGCAGTGGCAGGTCTGCAGGCTTCCATGGCTCTTTGCATTCTGTGACAGCACACAGAAGTCTGGACATGAGACTCCTGGAGAGCATCCCTGGTTGTAGGTCTGGAGGGCTTCTAAGCTTCTTGACTGAGGAAGTGCCAGCCTTCCCATGGCATAATCAGGGACTGAGGCCCAATGACAGCATGATATGGAAGAGCCTTAGCTCCAAGCTTAATCCAGAATTGAAGCACCCATTGATTGAGAGAACACCGTCCCCTGGGGTGATCAGGAAACTGAGGTCCAAGCTTTGAAAATACAGCTATAAGACTAGTAGAATTCTGTTCCAGCACTCCACTATTCATGGCTGTGGGAGTCTTAGTTCCTTCACTGGTATGATCAGGGACTGGGGTTCAAGCCACTGAGCATGTAATGTGGTTACAGCTCTTCACTTTGGCAGAACCATTACTCTGACCTGATGTTGCAGCCCTCGGCCAAGATTGATTGCCTTTAAGCATTCAGCGGAGCCAGTTTCTTTGAAGCTTTGTAGCAGCCAGTCTAAAGAGAATAAGTCTGTAAAAGTTAACCCTAACCTTCAAGTGTTAAAGGAACAGAAATCTGGTTTGGAAGAGGCTAAATTTAGGAGGTAGGAGAATGCAGAACTACCCAAAGAGACAGAAAGATTATCCAGAGAAGTATAAGGTAAATGAGAGGATTCAGGGCCAGAGAGGCAAAGAGAGAGATGAATTTCAAATAAAAAGGGATATTTAAAATGCTAAATACTACTGAACCTATAGGAAGAATGAGATATAAGCAAAAGATGTAAGAGTTAAAAAGAGAGGGGGATATTAGTGTCTATATTTCAATAGAGTTATGCAGTCAGAAATCAGATTAAAAGTTGTTAAGAAATAAAGAAGTGGTAAGAAAAAGTGGAGTAGAAAAAAGCAGAGGTGTGATAGGACAATAGCTTGAGATAAGAAGAGACTGCAGCAAAGATTTTTCATTTCTAATGCAGAGATACCTGAGCATGTGTGAAAGGAGCTTCTGAGGATGGAGGAAGATGGTTAGAAAGAATTTGTGTTCTCTGCCAAATGATTTCTAGTTCTATTGATGAGTTACTGTATGTTGAAATTAAAGGGGACTTACGTCAGATAAGTGCTATCATTTGATTAAGGCTAATTTTATGACTGTACTCTAACTCTTGGGAATATCTCTAATGGTGGCCTATCAGTCATCAAGCCAAGCAAAGAGGAATCATATTTTTCTATCACCCTTCACATTTCAGACAGTTCTATCTCTGTAAAACAGCATCCACATACATCTTTTCTTTCTCCCCCAAGCCTCAGTCAGAACAATTGTGGCCAAAATCAGTGGTAGGCAAACTGAATGGAGATTTTCCTCTCTTCCTAGGAAACCATGTATCTAACTTCGATTAGCTACAAAGGAAAGAACCAGGAAAAAGTGAATTGACCCTTTTTTTTTTTTTACTTTCCAGAGGCTCAGCACATTACGAATGTAATTTTACATTTGTAACACTCTTTGAAGTGTAATACTCAGGTACTTAATGAGGAAACAGGTACAGAAAGTTTAAGAACATCTCAAAATCGGAAGAAATGTGAATGACTATACCAACATTGAACAACCAGATGTTTCTCATCCTTTTTAGTGTTCTCAGCTTCTCTGTTGATATCATGCAGTTGAAAATGGCTCCTTTCCAGGATGCAAAACCGTTACATCCCAGAATTTGTGCATTCTATCTTTGGTGGATGTTTTTCCATTCTGGATATTTCTATTTTGAGACTTGATGGCCTTCTTAAAGATATGCGTAGGCAATGGGAAAACAATAGCCCAGGTAGTTGAGTGCCAGTGTCAGTTAAAATAATAGCCTGGTATCATGTAGAGACTTTAACCAGTTGAATGACTGTTTTTTTTTCCCCCTTCACTTTTCAACTCATCATTCAAAAAAAACACACACCCCAGCAGATCATTTCACATATGAAATATTTATTAAGCTGCATCATATTAAGCAGAAAGAATTAAGGTTGTTTCCTGTTTCCTGATTCAGGTCCTTGGTTACACAATTAGAAAGGTTCTCAGCACATAACAAGGCTATCGTTCTTCATTAGTTTGTATCTGGGGCTCAGGAACGTTAACTAGAGCCAGTAATAATTGTATTCAGAGAACAAGTCTAATTCACACCATCATTATTTTTTTTTCTCAAGATTGAAAGATGCTGGGTTTTTTAAATACATGACCATTCATCCTATGGTAACCTGCCTTCCAATTTGAAGGTCACAGGCTCCTAGCTTGCTAAAGCTGGAACTCATGAATACATATGGGACATCCTTTCGGTGGCAGAGATGGAGATTGCTGGGGCCAGATGGGCCTGTATTCTTTGTGAAACACATGCCTGGGAAGATCATCCACTCTTTTCCCCTCATTCTATTACTCTAAAGAGCTTTTCCCTATTAATATTAAAGTAACTACTAAAAATAAAGAAGTGTTGTTCCAAAGAGTCCATTTAAGGCTTTTTTTTTTTTAAGGAAAATGTTTATATTACAAGGAGAATCATGATCTGAAAAATTCAAACGTCTGTTCTCTTCAAATAACTACTGTATTCCACTGACTCTGCCTCAAAAAAATCTTTCCAGTTGCACTGCCATTGTAGGCCTGCAATGCTTCCTACATGGATTAGAATTATAGCAATAGTTCATTCCTTGTTTCCCTAGCCTTGCCTCTGTACATGCATATCAGGGTGTGCCATTGAGGTTGGCACCATGCCCAGAGAAGGCAAACCTCTTTCTTGGGTTCATATTTTAGCACATGACTAAAATGCTCATTTTCCCTTTTTTCAACTGACAATTTTTCTATAAATTCTTTATAAATCAGCTCTAGTATTGGGAAAAGAGTTTTGTAAGATTTTATTTTTAGGGGCATATTAACAACTCCATTTTGTAGCATTTGAACCCAGAAAATAATTTTTTCCTATTTTCTTTTGTGACTTCGGTAACTACTCAGATAATGTAGCTCTAAACTAATTCCTGAATCTAGAAAAATATTTCTAATAACTGTCCTCTACCAAGTGACTACACACATACATCTCTGCTTTAGGCCCATGGAATGCCAAGCTCTCTGATGGCACCATGTTCTACAATGCCATTCCCGAAGACTATGGTATCTTCCCTCCCCTTGTCCACCCAGTAAAACTACTATAGTATATGTTGTCTGACAGCCCAGGCAGAGTCAGTTACCCTTATTCCAGGCACTTAGAGACTTTATTCATATGATAATTATTTAAAAAATAGATAATCCTGCTGAATTTTTAAATTTAAATGTGTCACTCTCTTCTTCCACCAGGGCCTATGACTGTTATCTTGTGACTCTCATATATTGTCTCAGGAACACAGTTGTTTCCTAATAAGATTTTAATACTTGCCTTAAGTAAATCTATAAACCAGTATTATTGTATAAACTTGTAGCAGTTCAGATATTTTAGAGAGATCATAAGAGCTGAACCAAAGTTTGAAACATGGCATATGTGGCAATATAATTAAGGGTTTAGACCTGTTTTTACCAGGAAGGCCAAAAAGTGCATAGAAACTGAGCACAGATTGTAAAGTTAAATCTATTGAGGCTAATGGGGAAATTCTTATCTTTTCAAAGATAGTACAAGTTCTTGTTCTGAATTTGCTTATACCTATACATACACACGTGCACACACACGCATACACACACACACACTCAGTACAGATGGCCTTCACTATCTTTTAGTCTTTAGTGTCCATACATAGTTCCAATATCATATTGTCCATATACAGGGAGACAGAACTACATAATGATTGAATGAATAGATTTTGGAGTCACACTGGCAATGTTCAAATATGGCTCTGCCATTTTTGTATATAAGCTTTCTGCTCCAGTTTCCTTATCTGTAAAATGGCAATAACAATAATGACTATACCAGAGTATATTGTTAGGATTAAGTTAAGTAGTATATAACCATTCTAGCCACTCTTGAAAATGAACAGAATTGGGGGACTCATACTATGTGATTTCAAAACTTACTATAAAGCTATAGTATGATATTCACATAATGACAGACATCAAAATCAATGGAACAAAATGGAGTGGCCAGAAATAGACTCACAGTTATACCGTCAAATGAGTTTTGACAACGATGACAAGGCAATACAATGGGGAATGTATATTAATTTCAATAAATGGTGCTGAAATACCTGAATATTTATAAGAGAAAAAATGAACCTTGACCCATGCCTCATACCATCCACAAAAATTCCCTTAATTGATCATAGGCCTAAATAAAAGAGATAAAACTATTAAAGACCTAGAAGAAAGCATAGAAGAAAATTCTTGTGATGTTGAATTAGGAAAAAAAACATAAACAGGACACAAAAAGTACAAAATGCAAACAAAAAAATAGTAAAGTAGTATTCATCCAAATGAAAGCCCTTTGAAAGATAAAGTTAAAATAATGAAAAGGAAAGTCATAGACTTGGAGAAAATATGTGTACAACATGTAACTAACTGATGGATCTGCATCCAGAATATATAAAGAACATTTACAATGTAATATTAAAAAAGATAACCAAAAAATTAAAGAAAACATGTAAAAGAACATATATTTCACAAAGAAATATGAATGGCAAATAGGATTTGAACATGTGTTAATCATTACTTTTCACCAGAGAAATGCAAATTAAACCACAGTAAAAAGCGTTACACACCTATTAGAATGGCTAAATATTTAAAAAATTTTATTGAACCGTAGTTGACTTACAATGTTGTGTTAATTTCTGCTGTACAGCAAAGTGATTCAGTTATACATATATATATTCTTTTTCATATCATTTTCCATCATGGTTTATCACAGGGTATTAAATATAGCTCCCTGTGCTATACAGTAGGACCTTCTTGTTTATCCATTCTATATATAATAGTTTGCATCTGCTAATTCCAAACTCCCAATCCTTCCCTACCCCATCTTGCCCCGCTCTTGGCAACCACAAGTCTATTCTCTATATCTGTGAGTCTATGTCTGTTTTGTAGATATGTTCATTTTTATCATATTTTAGATTCCACATATAAGTGATATCATATGGTATTTGTCTTTCTCTTTCTGACTTACTTCATTTAGTGTGACAATCTCTGTCTGCCTCCATGTTGCTGCAAATGTCATTATTTTGTTCTTTTTTATGGCCAAGTAGTATTCCATTGTATATGTGTACCACATCTTCTTTATTCGTTCATCTGTCAATGGACATTTAAGTTGTTTCCATGTCTTGGCTATTGTGAATAGTGCTGCTGTGAATAAAGGGGGTGCATATATCTTTTTGAATTATAGTTTTGTCTGGATCTGTGCTCAAGTGTGGGATTGCTGGGTCATATGGCAACTCGGTTTTTAGTTTTTTGAGGAACCTCCATACTGTTTTCCATAGTGGCTGCACCAATTTATATTCTCACCAACAGTGTTAGAGGGTTCCCTTTTCTCCACACCCTCTGCAGCATTTTTAATTATGGCCACAGAATGGCTAAATTTTAAAATACCAACAGTTGGTGGAGGTGTAGATTGACTAAAATTCTCATGCATTGCTTGTATGAATGCAAAATGGTACAGTCTCTTTAGAGACCAGTTATTTCAGTATTTTATACAGTTGACCCTTGAACAATGCAGGATTTAGGAGTGCCCACCCTCTGAGTAGTCACTGTGTAGATTATAGTGGGCCCTCTGTGTACCTGGTTCCTCTGTGTCCATGGTACTGCATCTGTGGATTCAGTCAACTGGGAATAGTGTAGTACTGTGGTATTTACTACTGAAAAGAATCCACCTGTAAGTGGACCCACTCAGCTCAAACCCATGTTGTTCAAGGGTCAACTGTATATATTTTACTTCTGTGTACTTTTCATTTTTCTTTCTTCTCTTCCCTGAACATAAATTTCATGAGGGCCGATATTATGGTCTTGTTCACTGGAGTTTCCCCACCTCCCAAAAGGATGCCTTCTTAGTGCCATATCCTGGGGGCCAAGTGAAAAATGTGTTGTGTATTCATACTTAATTTCTCTCAGTAAATATTTGTTGAATAAATATGTTGAATATGTAGTAACTGTATGTATCAAGTTCCAGGAAAATTTCTTAAGAGTTGAGTGACAGATATTCTTTACCACTTTTCTTTCATCCCCTTCCTTCTTTCTGCTGGTTGCAGTACAAATCTGATGTCTCTCTTTTTTTTGCTTCTGCCACAAAATTTATTCTTGTTTCAAAATGCAGATCTGATATCTTGAACTGAAACAGCTATTGAGGACCATGAGGTAAAACTCATTTGTAAGGGTGGTGAAGCAATTAAGTTGAAGGAGACCAGATTCCTGGTCTACAAAGAAACAAGCCATGTCTCATTATGAGAGAAAAATAAACTTGTACCTTGTTCAGACCACTGTTATTTTGGGGTTTCAGTTACAACTGAATTAGTCTTTATGGATGGAAATGTCACATAAAACATAGCTTATTTGGAGTGACATGTCATATCAAATTTTCTAAGATTTCTTTCCCCCCTGGGATATTTTGATACTCTCTCACAGTCACATTTAATTTCATAGCTGAAGTTGCAAACAAGAGGTTCAGCAATACATAAGTTCAGCAATAGGTTCAGCAATAGCATAGAGATATATTTTTTGGCTAATAAAATTTTAAATAGATTTATTTTACCAACATTAAAATTTAAGAATTATACATAAACTCTGGCATTTTGGAGTCCAAATTCATGGTAATAAATGATAGTCAGAACTGAGTGTAGGTGGGGCTAATGTTCCTCAATTTGTCAAAACCTTACCCTTCCTATCCCTATCAATCACGATACCTGGCCTATTTCAGTTATGTTATTTGCCTGACCTCTGTAGGCATTTGAATTTGTAACGGCCAGTTTAGGACAAAAATGTATTGGATGTATTACAGAAAAGTCCACACACAGGATGCTCCCATTTGTTCTTTCTTATATTCTACCAATATTTTTGAGCTACTACCCTTCTAAATACAGTAAATCCCCTACATACAAACCTTCAAGTTGCGAACTTTCGAAGATGCGAATGTGTGTTCGCATGCCCAATCACGTAAGTTAGTTCGTGTGTCTGGCATACATTGTCACGTGCGTGCATCCTCTACAAGTGGTTGTGCTTTTGTATTCTTTACTGTAGAGTACTGTATAGAGTACAGTAGTAGAGTATCTTTATTTCAAGCCCAGGAAGCAAGCAGAACAGCAGTGGTGATGTAGCTGTTACTTTTCAAGGTACTGGATTAAAAACGTTTTCTTTACTTTTTGTGCTTGTTTGTTATTTATATATTATTTGTGTGAAAAGTATTATAAACCTATTACAGTACAGTGCTATATAGCCGATTGTGTTAGTTGGGCACCTAGGCTAACTTTGTTGGACTCATGAGCAAATTGGATTTACGAACACACTCTCAGAACAGAACTCGTTCGTATGTAGGGGACTTACTCTAATGGGAATGTGATGGTGACAAGGACCACCAAAGTCCTTACATTTTACAAGCAGAAGACAGACAATCAGCAACTAGATACATTCTGATACATCTAAGTGTTATGACAAGAATAAAGGAAGTTTGAAGAGACAGAGAAAGAGGGTGATTGGTATTAGGGAGCCCTGTGCTGTAGATTAGATTATCAGCATAACCTATCTGAGGAAAGGCCATTTGAACTGGAACCTGAATGGCAACCAAGGAGTCAGCTATTCAAGATCCGTGGAAGATCCGTGGAAGATCCATGGAAGATTATTTCAGGTAGAGGGAATGGCAAGGATAAATAACCTACAGTAAAAATGAGTGAGAAATGCTTGAGGAACAGAAAGATGATTGGCATGGCAGGAACATAGCCAGGAGAAGAGTGATATCAGAACAGGTTAGAGAAGTAGTTAGGGTTCTTGTTGTCCAAGACTTTGGGGGCCTTAGCTACCTAAGAATTCCCCCAACCTTCCTGGAATTATAAAAATGTCAAAAAGAAATCTTCCTTTTTCTCTATTTGCATGAAATTTCAATTTCTAAAAAAAAAACACAAAAACTGTTGACTTGTAAAAATAGATCTTCAATAATTTCATAGACTGATCAATTATCTTAGGTTTAACTAATGGAGGGAAACAGTAGCCATCAAATGTTAACTGTATGGACATAGCAGACTGTTAGGTATACATACACTTCCATTCGGAGTCTTCCAGTCTTCCAGGTTGTTTTCTTCAAGAGACTCTGAAAGCTATTGTTCATCTCTTAATCATGCACCCCAAGCAAACATGTAAAGCATATGTTCCCTTTAAGTGTCAGAGTGAAACCTGAAAGTCAAAATAACAAATTCAGTGATGCAGTGACAGCTTTGAGAGAAAAACTGAGCAGTTTATCATTGTCACACAACCACAAACACATTCAGAAACACACATGATATACATTTTCTTAAAAAACTAAAGTCAACTTATATTGGTGGAAGAGCTTCTTTCTTAAATAGCAGCTTAAAATTATTAAGTACTAGCATTTTTTCCAACATGTCAGCAAGTTGATCTTGATTTTTGCTGTTGAAAAAAAGGTGAGCTAAAAAAATTAAATCTTGGCATATACCTTGTGCGGGAAGGATACATGTAGAACAGCCATTCTTAATTAAGGAAACACCATGTCACAAACAATCAGAACTGAGCCCTTTGAAATGTTCCCTCACATGCCAGCAGAATATAAAACCACCATCAAATTTCCTGCATTCTGCATAATGTTCTGGTAATTAAACTTATAAACTTATTTTCTGAGCAACTCTCATAGCTGATAAATGCATTTAAGGGCAAAATCCAACAAGGTTATTGAATAACAATCAGTGCATCCAGAATGAAAAATAACCCACCTTCTTCTGAAGTAAGATATGAATAGACTTTACTCTTGTAATTAATGTTGCTGCATTTTGCATGAAGATGGGATATTTTTCATTTAAAGCCCATGTGTTAATTTTCCTTCATAGATAAGCCAAAAACCTTGACTCTTGTCATCAGACCTTCGACACCTCCTTCTGTTTCAGTCCTGGGTCTCTGCCAATGCACAGCTATTCTGTATTTGGACTTCCATGCTGGGGATAGAGCATAGATATTCACCAGAAACATTCATTTTGTTTTCAATCGTACTGAGATTAAAAGAAGCCACGTGAAAACCAAATGCTACTCGTACTAACAGCGCATATGACAACAATCAATCCGAAAGGCAAGGAACCTGAATTAATGAAAGCTAAAGATGAGCTATTGTAGGCAAATGATGATTGGGATCAAGCAGTACCAAGCATCAATATTTTGCAACAATCTTGCCAAGTCACAATGATTTTGAATCTTCAAATAATTCTGGACAATTAATTAGAGGACCTGTGTTCTAGTCCAGCTTTGCATCTGGTCCTTGGTAAGAGTTTAAGAACCTCATTTAGCTTCTTAGAAACATAAATTCTTTATCTGCACAAAATGGAGATTGGCCTTAAAACTTCCTATGGTCCTTTCCAAAACTATAATTGGTAAGACTTTGAGAAGATTCAGTTGTTTTCTTTTTCTCTTTTAGAAATATGAAGTAAATAACATATCTGCTAAGGTGAAAAGTAGTGTGTGGGAGGGGTGTGTGTGTGTTTGAGTGTTTTTACCTCAATTTCTAGACTTTATCTGTGTCTCAGTGGCTTGCCATTATCCACATCATAAGATATTAGCTTGGGTTGCAAGATCCTGTAGAATCTGACCATATCCGCATTCCATACTCATCTCATACCTCCTGCTGTGAATCTGCATCTTGCATACTAGAATACTGAATGACATATAGTTTCTTGAATGTGCTATTCTATTTTCCTCTGTGGTCAATAACCTTTTTCACCACCCTCATTTACCTGAAAAAATTTCTATTTGTCATCAAAAGCCTAGTTCAAGCAAGAATTCTTCTGAAAGACTGTCTTGTATCAAGAACTGTCAATCACTCCCTCCTCTGTACCAGCCCTTTGCCTCATATCTCTATTCTGTATTTATCACAGTTACCATATTTGATTCTCCATGAAACAAGCCTTATGTTATTTACATTACTCAATACTACGCCTTTTACCTAAATAAGGAAATACGAAGTATGAGTGAAATTTAAATCCTTAAACTTTGTGATTTTTGAATGAGCATACTTGAAATGTGCTTATTTTTGTTCTAACTTAATAAACAAGTTTGAGAATATACATAGGATTTGTGATGTCAGTTTAGTAAAATAGTTTAAAATAATCTATACTCTTTGTTAAGTATCAGCCATTAGAATCAAAATTACAACACTAGTAACTTTTTGTACTGTATTAAGAAGGGAAGACATCATATATTTCCTCAATAATCTTAAGATATAAATAAATATCTAAAATTCTTAATCCATCGCCAAATATTTGCAAAGACAATCAAATTTTGTAATGGAACAATTAAAACAAATTTTGTAAGCTACCCTTATAAATGTCAGATCAGTAGTTTTAGATCCCATAATTTATGGAAATCCAGTATTGGCTCATGACCAGTGTGCCCAGTTAAATTTCTAAGTTCTTTTTTTATCTCATAATCATTGAGCACAAAATTTAGTCTCTCAAAAAAACAAACATTGTTCCTTCATACTTTAAAAAATAAGTTCTCTTTTTATGGACAGATAAAGTTATATATATATGTCTATATGGCATTTATATGTTTCAAAGATTAAAACTCAATTGTTTTTTTTGTTTTTTTTTTTTTTTTCGGTACGTGGGCCTCTCACTGTTGTGGCCTCTCCCTTTGTGGAGCACAGGCTCCAGATGTGCAGGCTCAGCGGCCATGGCTCACGGGCCCAGCCGCTCCGTGGCATGTGGGATCTTCCCAGACCGGGGCACGAACCCGTGTCCCCTGCATCGGCAGGCGGACTCTCAACCACTATGCCACCAGGGAAGCCCAAAACTCAATTGTTAAACATACATGTTTCATTTATTGGTGAAAGCACTATTAAACACTTTTAAGCTCTTCTTGATCTGTGTAATAATATATATACTGTAGTTGTTTCAAAATTTATGTAATGAGTATGAACCTAAAAAGCTGAGATTTGTAATGATGGTTTCTTCCAATAGTTTAAAATTTAACATGAAAAATTCAAAGTCTAATAAATAATAATCTAGAACATATTCCAAAAATAGAAGGGGCCAGGTTCAAAGCTATTGATGCATAATTTTTAGTCACAAAATTCAGTGATTAAATTATGTCTTATATCAATACATGTTGGTGTTCAACGTATACTTATTAAATGAGGAAATATTTCCAAAATTACAGCTATTGTAGTGTGACTTTTAAAATTTTGCCTACTTTTATTCATTTCATTTTTACTCATTTGCATGTTTTCCCATAGTCAAAATATACTCAGGATCAATTCATATCCTCTCATAACTAGAGGCATAATTTCAGAGAAAGTGAAAGAAATTGATGATATTGGGAGAGTTACAAATATTTGTTTCCTCTTTTTTGTTCTACAGGGTAAACTAAGTAGAATCGCTCACTCTTTCCTTTGTGACCCTACTGAATACCACACATTTTTCTATTTTTATGCTTGTAATACATGATTATGTTTATATGTTTCACATATCTGCCTCCCTTCTAAAGAAAGGTTGTAGGAAATAATTGTCTCTTTATTACTACCAGCTAGCACAAAGCTAGATATACAGAGATACTTAATAAGTGCTGGTTCAGTGAATGGATAAATGGATGGATGGGTGGATGGATAAATCTATTATTAGATGAATAATGACAGAAATGAATGACTGCTTACATGACTAAGGCACAGGAGTCATTTAAGGGGTAGCTGACTAGCTGGTAATGTATATAGCATCCCAGAGTCTCTGTGTTCACAATATTTCAGGTTTCATTTTTAGTTTTTCAGTCTTTCCCAGATGGTCTCAGGCCAGCCAAGCTCACAGAAGCTAATGCAAAATGGAATGCTAATTTAGTAACATGCAAAAAGAAATATAACTGCTAAGCAGACAAGATTTATAGTTTCCTTGACCGACTTATGTTCTTTGTAGGAAATCACATGGGAAGCCAAAATGTAAAGACAAGTTTGCTTACTACATATAAAGAATTAGTACAAAGAGTGTAAAGTGAACGATTATAATGTCAAATCATGTCATAGCCAATGAATAGTTCAGAGTTAGCACTGCCAAATTTGCTTTCTGTTAAAAACTCACTTTCCAGGCTAACCAGTGTGATTCTGATCAACTCACTTTCCAGTTCTGCTAGTGTCAAATGTCATTTAAGCATTCATTTTCTTTAATATGTTGCTCAGAAATTTATTACTTGTTAGCTTTTTGTCTAAAAATAGCAGGCCATCACAAGAAACATTGAAAAATATGATAACTTATTTGAATGTTAAGAAAACAACAAAATATCTCCATACCCAAGATAGGATTTATCTTTAAAATGTCCAAAGAAATACTCAGTTTAATTGGTGGAGGAGAATATCAATAAA
Organism: Mesoplodon bidens; assembly: GCF_964165515.1. Classification (NCBI taxonomy): domain Eukaryota; kingdom Metazoa; phylum Chordata; class Mammalia; order Artiodactyla; family Ziphiidae; genus Mesoplodon; species Mesoplodon bidens. The sequence continues at coordinate 56,731,143 of NC_138165.1, forward strand.
ATTAACTGTTTGACATACAGTGATTTCATCAGTGCTTTGAGAAGAAGAATCTATAACAATAAGTATGATAAGTTCCTGCTAATTTTTATTTTGCAGACTCATGAAAAAATAGTGAAAATTATATTCAAGGAAAACAGTTGAAGATGTTATGTTTAAAACTGTTATTTAGAATTGTTCTGGCAATATGGCTGCTTTGATGTTATGGAAAAACTATGCACTATTAAACTTCTAGAAATGCTGAATACATTTTTACCAACATATCTTTAAATGCATAAGAGATTTCTCAATAGGTTAAGGTAAAAATCCAAATAAAGCAAAAATGAAAATAAGTTGAAACCAAAGTGATAAACAAGAAAGGAAGCCACAGCTGTCTTAGAGGCATATGCTGATACCAGGACCCAAAAACTGTGGGTATTGATCATCACTTGTTAAAAGGAGAAAAGGTCTTGCAACATCAGAATTGAGATCCTCACATGCATTAATAATCCTTAAGCCACTATATCTTCAGTGAAAAAGCATACTAGAAAAATATCTACCAGTAAGACAAACAACAAAGTAAGATTATAAGGATTTTTTTCTCTGCTTTAAATAAGACCCTTGGGGGAAAGTATATGCAATTATTTGTCTAAGTTAGGAGGAGTTGTGACTTTAATTAAAAACACTTACATAATCTAGCAAACCACAAATTTAGAAATACCATACACACATACACACACACACACACACATACACATACAGAGAGAGAGAGGAGCCAATGTGGTGAAATATTAATATTTTAATACTTAGGAAATTTTGGTGAAAAGCAAATAAAATTCTCTGTGCTATCTTTGCAAGTTTTCTCTAAGTCTCAAACAATTTGGAAAAAAAAAAAAAAGGTCAATACAAGGAGCCTTGCAGAAGGAAAAGGAAATCAGCTCTAGAGTTATATACCCCCAGCTCAGACTTCTCAGAATTTTTTAATATCATAAAATCAGGGACTAAAAAATCTAAAAAGTACAAAATAATTTGGGTCTCAGCTGGATTAGACCCATTAAAGTCTTTACATATGTGAATTATCAGATATGCTGCAAAATAAATATTTCTATTTTTTTCTTGATTTAAAAATGTGATTTTTGTTTCTGTTTTTATTTTAAATTAAACTTAAAATCCATTAGACTAGGCTTGGGTTCTCTGGTTGTTTCACAAGTGCTATTGTCTAGTTCAAAGATTTAAGTTATCTGCTTGGCCTCTTCTAGGCATTTAAATTTCCTTTAAATGTTTCTCTGTTGTTATAACAATAAAATAAGTCATGATTTATTCATAAATAAGATAAAACAGTGTTACAAATGATATTGAAGGACACTTTTATAATGTAGAAGCGTGTTCTTCATATATAATTTAGTGAAAAAATATCATATGCTGCCTGATCTTATAAAAATATTTATTTAACTAATAACATGTGGGCTTCCCTGGTGGCGCAGTGGTTGAGAATCCGCCTGCCGATGCAGGGGACACGGGTTCGTGCCCCGGTCCGGGAAGATCCCACATGCCGTGGAGCGGCTGGGCCCGTGAGCCATGGCCACTGAGCCTGAGCGTGTGGAGCCTGTGCTCCACAACGGGAGAGGCCACAACCGTGAGAGGCCCGCGTACCGAAAAAAACAAAACAAAACAAAACAAAAAAATAACTAATAACATGTGATGAAAAGAGTCTGGGAGAGACTTTGCCAAAGGTTAGTAGTAGTTATATCTAGGAGAAGAATATAAATATACCAATTATTTTTTTGGCTTATGTGAATTTTCTAATTTTTTATAATGAAAATGTATTACTAACATAATTAACTATTGGAAAAGTTAGAGGAAGAAGGAGATAGCCATCTTTTCTTTCTCTAGTGAACTCTGAAGCTTATTCATTTTTATTTAATTACTTTCTATTTTTTGTTAAGAATGCACACTGATAATTAAAACAGCCAATTTAAAAAGAACTTCAAGTTAAAATACAATACTGTTTTTATTGTGGATGACTAATACACTGAATGACTCAAGTTTTCTTTTCCAACTGATATCAAATGAAGAATATTTGAGTGTCATAAGACTAATCTATCTAGCTTTTGTTTCTCTAGATTTAAAAAAATAAATTATAATTCTGTGTGATAGATGAAAGCAGTTTTAAAAGGATTTCAATGATATAGATATATATTGCATTTTAAATTTACTTTTAAAAATATATTTTCACATTTCCAAAGGTTGGAGACCACATTTCTATTTTTCTGCTCTCCTACACATTTTGTACATATGGGTAATTTTTACCCATACAATATACATTATATTGATGTAGCATGTGAGTAGCTGTCTGGAGTAAGACCTAAATTTCCCTACTCCTTCATTATTTGTATACATAAAATATGCATATTCAATAAAGCAGAACAGTTTTAACCATATGAACACTTACTTACCACCTCCCTAGCTCTATCCTCCTGGCTTTTTCTTTCCTTCTTCAGTTTAAAAACCTCATACTCCTTGCAAGTCATCAATATTTTGAGTCACACTCTTGGAAACAGCCATATTCATTATTTGTACAACCTGATTATTGGAATTCACGTATATCCAGTCATTAATGATTAAACTGAATCACTTCTGTGGCATAATAAGAAATATGTATAATATTTAGTCTCTATCTCTGGTTTCTGGCACTGAACTCCTAAAACCCTTGGAATTTCCTGAGTGATAGGGGTGAGAGGAACGTCTTTTGTTATTTATAATAAGCCCCTTTTGACCAAACCTGAGTTTGTGCCAATGAGTTTATCTTGGAGGATGGGGGCTGGTTGCCAGGGGAAACAACTTGGTGATTAGAGGGTTAGAACTTTCAGCCCCTCTCCCTGACCACTGGGGAGGGGAGAAGAACTGGGGTGAGTTAATCATCAGTGGTCAATAATCTACTCAGTCACGCCTATTTAATGGAACCTCTATAAAAACCTTAAGCAAGGGGGTTCAGAGAACTTCAGGTTTGGTGAGCATGTCTCGGTGCTAGGAGAATGGCATCCCTGGAGAGAGCATGGAAGCACCACATTCCTTCCCACATATCTTGTCCTATCTTGCCTCTCTTCCACATGACTGTTTCTGAGTTATATCCTTTTAAATAAATTAGTAATAGTAAGTAAAGTGCTTTCCTGAGTTCTGTGAGCCATTCTAGCCAATAATTGAATCTTAGGAGGGGGTTGTGATCACCCCTGATATATAACCGGTTGGCCAGAAGTGTAGGAGGTCCAGACTTTGAGATTAGCATCTGAAGTGGGGACGGTCCTCTGGGACTGAGCCCTTAACCTGTGGGGCCTGCGCTAACTCTAGGTAGTTAGTGTCAGGCATGTGAGTACAGAGAAGGAGTTTTTCCCTTTCACCTCTCATAGCTGGAGAGAAATAACAGTCCTAATATACAGTTCTTAAAATTTCACCTATCCTTTTGCACTAATTTGATTCATGCTGGGTTTGACCTTCTTTGATTTGTTCATAGCTTGAGCATTTCATTGTCCAAAAAGCTAAACTATAAGTTCATGTTATATGCTTGACAAATTCTTTGTTTGATTAAAGGAAAGATGCCTTAAACAAAAACCTTGAAATAACTGATATCCTATAAAGTCTTCTATTCTTCATCTACCCTACTACGTTAGAACTAGAACCAAGAAAAGATGAACTATCAACATGTTTTCCCAAATAAATGAAACTACATAGTAGTTTTAATGGTAGTAATTACAAAGAGTAATTGTGATTTAGTAGCATATTATGGTTTGAACTTTTATGGACTTTCTCCCAACATGAAGCAGCAGAGATTTTTCTTTTTTCTTTTTTTTTTTTTTTTTTTTTTTTGTGGTATGCGGGCCTCTCACTGTTGTGGCCTCTCCCGTGGCGGAGCACAGGCTCCGGACGCGCAGGCTCAGCGGCCATGGCTCACGGGCCCAGCCGCTCTGCGGCATGTGGGATCTTCCTGGACCGGGGCACGAACCCATGTCCCCTGCATCGGCAGGCGGACTCTCAACCACTGCGCCACCAGGGAAGCCCGAGATTTTTCTTCGTAATGTTCAAATGTACTTTTTTAAAAAAAAAAAATTGTTTTACTCTGAACGCTGATTGTGGTATTATAGACGACATGTTGGTAGCATTTATGTGATTTGAACTATTTTAGCTTTAATAAATAAATCTATAATTTGTCACTCTTCCTATATAAAACCTGAAAGAATTTCACTCTGATTTGAAAAACCTAGAAGCCTTATGTCTTATTTATACAGTATTGACAAAGGTCATTCCCTTCCTGGAACCATGGGCATCTATAAATTATCGTAAGCACAGGGTGTGTAATGAGTTATGTTGAGAATGGGACTGTTTAATGGGAAACTGAGAAGATTTCACTGAGAAAGTCAGGTTGAGCATTTATATTAAAAGAAGCAATAAACACTTTTTTAAAGCTATATATGTAATTAATATATTTTCTTTTGACTTCTCACTTTCTCTGCTTTATTTATTGCATTTTGTGTTTTGTAATCAAATGACAAAATTTTCAGCACCTTCTCTTTTCATTTTGCTTTAAAAACTCTGTTATAAATGTAAGCAGTCAAGAAAGACCAGAATTTTACAATCTCATTTTTAATCCCTGCTAAGCCATATACTTGCAGTGTTATTTTGGTAGAATTTCTTAATATTTCTTAAACTTAAGATTCCTCATCTGCAAAATAGAGTTTACAGTCACTCCAAGAAGGGTTAAAAAGATAGTGTTGAGAAAATATCAGGAGTAGTGTAAATGCTCACTATGATTCAAATACTTAATTGACTTCCTCTAGATGGATTTATTTCATGTTAATTTTTTTTGAGGACATTGAAAAGATCGATTTCTACATTATCAATCATACAAATCAGTTGTCTATTCATCAGCACTGGGGAGTCTTATTCCCTGAAGCCCACCACTCCCTGCCTGACTCACTTGAACCAGTTTTTTAGTTCAACCAGAGAGTAAGCTTTGCCCTTCAAATGGTGAAGTCTGCAAGGCTAGCAACTGTGTCTTTCTTGTTCACTACTGCTACTCTGAGGTCCATCAGTAGGGTCTGACAAAGCTGATACTCTAAACAATCTTTATTGAATGAAATCACTAAATGGTTTATGGTTATTTCCCAAAGCCATTCTCCATCTCTCTGTCTCTCTCTCTCTGTCTCTTTCTCATTCACTCTCTCCTCCCTGCCTCCCTCCCACCTTCCCCATTCAAATTAGGTGTTCATCATAAGTACTTTGGTAGTGGCACATACCACGTCTCTATCAGTTTACAATCTCAAAGCAGCAATTGAACTTTTTAGGTTATGCTGTGTTGAGCCCATTTGCAGTGTTGAGCACACACATGGTAGACTTTCAAAGCATAGCTGTGGAGTGAATGAGAAAGTAAATTAAAGAATGACCCACTTGTTACTAGAATTTTGGAATTCAAGGAAGCTTAGACACTAAAGAACCATGTAACAAATTTGGCAATAACTGGAGATGGGGGAATGATTTTTCCTGCTATCCACCCATCATCCATCCATCCATCCATCTACCAGCAAGCAGTTTTATTATGAATCTGTTTATGACGTTAGCACTGGGCTTTGGAAGATAGAAATGAAATGTATGAACTACATGAGAAGTAGTTCCTTGCCTCAAATTTTTCACAATACAAACAGATATAAATAATATTGCATCACTTATCTAGAATTTTGAGGATTGAAGGCCATTCTTAAGTAAGTAATAAGGTGTCACATCTGATTTGTGCTTCACACCATGCATTTCACTGTAATGAAATGCTCCTGATTGTAGCTATTTGAAATGATAACAGAACTGTCTGTGAACTAAGATTAGATTTAGCACCAGTGAGAATTCCAGTACTCATTGCTTATAAAAAGTTAAGATATTTAGGAATGAATAATATAACTAAGTAAATGTGACTTGAGATAAATAATTTACCAAATGTACTGTATTAATAAATAACTACTACCCATTTGCTTCAGAGATGTCATCCTTCAGAAATGTGCCAGGTCAGCTCTGACTCCTATCCCAACTGTCACTCTGCTGTCAGAATATGACAGTCACCAGTGTTAGATGTTCCTTCCAAGAACGAATTATTTCCGGCAATAAAAGCCCATCTGTTTATCTAATTTGTGGATGTGCTCTGCCTACATTATCATTTGCCCAACTAGCCTTGAAATAATCTCTCTCGTATGACAAAACATTAGAGACACTGCATGACTCCATTTCTCTACATAGCCATTGGAAGAGACCAATATCTCCAGCTTGGACAGTGAACTAGCTTTCTAAACTGACAAACAAGTCATGCTACAAATTAGGTGCCATCTCCTTCTAAAATACTGTTAGGTAACCAGGGGGATTTTATGGTGCAAGAAACAGCCTGAACCTTATGAAGAGTGCAGCTTCCTGGGAATTAACATCATCTACTGTAGTACATTTATTCAGTCAATTGATATTTTTTTAAAGACACTATCTTTCAAAGAAAATAAATGAAATTGAAGGCTTGAGGTAACAAAATAGCAAATAGTAAATCTCTCCAGTAATATATACCTAAGAAGTAAGTCCCATGGGGATTAAAAAGTTCTAAATTCAACAAAGGTTTATGTTCATTATACATAATAGTAAAAAACTAAAAATACATCAAATGATTAATGAGTGATAAGTCCATATAGTGGAACCTTTTGAACTCATGTCTATAAAGGCTGTGGTATCACAGAAAAATGTGATGTTTGTAGATTAATAAAAGTAAATATATATATATATATATATATAAAATCTCCAAAAAACTTCAAAATATAACCAATGAAATGGAGATTGAAAAAATAATACCCACTCTTTAAGTGATAGGTCTATGGATCTATGAATTATTTTTTTCCTCTTCTGTGTTCTCTGAACTTTCTAAAGTGTTTTGTATGATGGCAAATCAAACTACCATGCCTCACATGAATTTAGGCTTGATCTGTCTATATTGAATTTTCTATTACCAAGAACCAAAAGTCTCCACACTAGTAGAAATGTATGGAAACAAAATGATTAAAATGATCAGAGATGGAAATTTTGTCTCAGGGATATCTCAAACCATAACAGTATTATAGAGCACTTTATATTTTACCACACACCTTCAGAAGTATTATGTCATTATTTTTTTTCACACCATCTTCCTGGACAATAGGCCTTATTCTCGTTTTACAAGTAGGAAATTATGACTTGGAGAGTTTAAATGACTTGCCCCAAACCAAAGATTTAGTAAATGTCAGAATTGAGCCTCAAATCCCTACTTTATATCTCTGGGTCCAGGGTGTTTTTTCTTCACATACTGTCTTTCCCAATAAGAATAGCCTCTGACTTCACTTGTATGTTGGGATAAATCATTTGGAAAAAGAAAATATTTTTAAAATTAGTTTGCAAGCAAGCTTTTCAGCCCTAGTTATATGCAAACAATTTGCTTTGCCTTTAAATAAAAAACGTTGAGCTGCTTTCTTTAAAGTAATGTATCTAATCTTCAACATAAACTAAAATATATCTGGGTGGATATTTCCAGGTTACAAATGTCTCCTGTCTTCCCTTCCAAGTTTATAACTCTTAATGCTTTTCTCTGTCACCCTACCAAAAACAACACAGATATGAGAAAGAGGCTAAAAGACAAAAGTAAAGGTGAGTGAGTGTTTTCATGACTAAGTCCAGTCTTTTTTTTTTTTCTCACAATACAAAATTTTTTAATGACTTATTTTAAACATTTTATCAAGAAGGCACATTTTTTTTATACAGCAGGTTCTTATTAGTCATCCATTTTATACACATCAGTTTGTACATGTCAATCCCAATCGCCCAATTAATTCATCACACCACCACCCCCACCCCCTGCCGCTTTCCCCCCTTGGTGTCCATACGTTTGTTCTCTACATCTGTGTCTCAATTTCTGCCCTGCAAACCGGTTCATCTGTACCATTTTTCTAGGTTCCACATATATGCATTAATATAAGATATTTGTTTTTCTCTTTCTGACTTACTTCACTCTGTATGACAGTCTCTAGATCCATCCACGTCTCTACAAATGACCCAATTTCGTTCCTTTTTATGGTTGAGTAATATTACACTGTATATATGTACCACATCTTCTTTATCCATTCAGCTGTCGATGGGCATTTAGGTTGCTTCCATGACCTGGATACTGTAAATAGTGCTGCAATGAACATTGGGGTGCATGTGTCTTTTTGAATTATGGTTTTCTCTGGGTATATGCCTAGTAGTGGGATTGCTGGATCATATGGTAGTTCTATTTTTAGTTTTTTAAGGAACCTCTGTACTGTTCTCCACAGTGGCTGTACCAATTCACATTCCCACTGGCAGTGCAAGAGTGTTCCCTTTTCTCCACACCCTCTCCAGCATTTATTGTTTGTAGATTTTTTGATGATTTCCATTCTAACTGGTGTGAGGTGATACCACATTGTAGTTTTGATTTGCATTTCTCTAATGATTAGTGATGTTGAGCATTCTTTCATGTGTTTGTTGTCAATCTGTATATCTTCTTTGGAGAAATGTCTATTTAGGTCTTCTGCCCATTTTTGGATTGGGTTGTTTGTTTTCTTCATGTTGAGCTGCATGAGCTGCTTATATAAGGTACATATGACAACCACATCTACTCACCTATGACTCAAAAGAGAAATGGTCTTCCAATAAATGCATTTAAGGCATTCACTTTAGAAGCCGCCAGTTACTTCTGTATCTATATCACCTTATGATTGTTTTATACCGCAGAGAACAAAAGCAACCAATCAATTCTGCATTATCTAAATAGGATAACTTTGAACAAGGGTAGTTGCTCATGGACCAATATGTAGCTAATTTTCTAACTGATTTCTTCTTTAGACCAATGGTTAGCAAACTCTTTTCCAGAATAAAGACTTGAAAGTCATATATAGCTATAGAAATAAGAAATTACAGCATTAATAAGATCACTTGTTCAAGTTTTTATAAAAATGTTAGTGATAGTACTGAGGGAAGAAATTGCACAACAGCTGACAGGCACCACTGCATGTTTATGATCTCCATCCAGTGTGTGTCTTTCTAGGCCACAGTCAAGCCCTTTTGTTGTCTTTGGCCACACACTCTCCAGTATCTCTTCCTCCCTCTTCTTACCCTCTATTTTCCTACCCTCCTTATGTTCAGCAGAGAGAAAATCAAAGCAGTCAGGAATCATCTTTCTCACACAAGCACACGTTGGCTTACATATTTTCTCTTCATAATACTTTTCTCTATTCTCAGAAGACATAGTCCCCCTCCAATTCAAAGGCAATCCACCTTTTTCTTCCCAGTGCACCTGACTCTACTTCCTAGGTCTTGCTTTGGAGGTCTCGGTCTCTCTCTCTCTCTCTCTCTCTCTCTCTCTCTCTCCAATTTGTAAACATCCTACAAAATTGTCCCTCCCTGAGCCTAAGTGTTCCTCCAGTAACCAAATCTCTCTCCTGTGCTCTTCATCTAAACTTGTCAAAAAAGTGGTCGGCTGTCGTCACCACTTTCTCACTTCACATTCTCTCTTTAATCCACTGAACTCCAGCTTCTGCTCCATGACTCTACTAAAGTTATCTCTCATTAAAATCAAAGAACCATCACATTTTCAAATCCAGTGGGCATTTCTGAGTCTTTATCATACTCAATCTTGCTATTAAATTTGCCTTTATTAAGTATTTTTTCCATTTAATATGTCATATCTCCTTACTTCTGTGACATCATACCCTCCTTGCTTTCTTCACGCTCCTCTGGGTATTATTTCTCTCTCAGAGTGTGAATAACATTATAATTTTGAAAAAGTAGTTTACTAGGAGCATCTAATCAGTATCGCTAAATCAAGATATCTATGTAACCAGACAGTCTACAAGTCTTCTAGGAGTTTAAAATGGAAATATGATACAAAACAGTTATGGAAAACTGCAATAGTTATTTTACAACAAATTTTAGTTTTTGACTTTGTGTTTATGTAAGAGCAGACAGATAATATGATAGGTTATATTTTGATTGTTTTCTTTTTCAGCTAATTAAAAAAATTAATTGGTTGACTATATTTCTTGTTCTACTTTGAGTTTTGCAACCTTGGTTTTAATTCCAGTATTTCCTCTAGCTTTGGGGCAATTATATAAACGTCCTATACCATTCTATAGATTCATAAGTAAAATAAAATACTATCCATGCTGATGTAGATATCAGTAAAGAAATGAATTACCAAGGAGCAAGGACACTAATATTGGTAAAGTAGAGGCTGGAAATTGGGCTGATTTCCAATTCTAATCATTTTGAAGGACTAGAGTATGCTCTGCCCTCTTCCTGGGAAGTTTTTCTTCTTTTTTCTAGCTTGCTTACTGTTTGTGCAACCCATTTGTCATTTATTACCTTGGAGTGTTAGTAAACTTTAAATTTATATAGGTTCTTTTTTTTTTCCTAAGTATTAGATTGTAACCTCCTTGGGAACAGAACAATCTATTCTTATTTGTGTTTCTCAGGTTGCTTTTCAAAAAAAATCTAAAACCTCAAAATTGTTTTCTGACTACTTTATTACATAATTGATTTATTAAAATACAGTGTTTTAGATCTCTACTCCTGAAGTGTACAATTTTTTTCTCATTTGGCATCTACTGTGAAGAAAATTACTGCCTAACCATTCTTTCTAAGATATGAAGGTAGGAAGGAAATAGCTATAAGAAGGCATTTGTAAATAAGAAGATATGTCTTCAACCACAGAAAATAATGTATCTTTAAATGCCCTGGAGAAAGACCCTTACAAATAAAAATCTTTGGGAAATGCAAGTGTGCGGTGGGTGTGTTTGCATTAGTTTTCTGTTGCTGCATAACAAACTACTTTCAAACTTAGTGGCTTACCCAAAAACTTAGTAACATTTTTTATCTCACAGGGTTTTTTTGTTGTTTTGCTTTTTGGTCTTTTGGGTTTTTTGTTTCAATCGGGAATCTGTTTCAGTATCTATGAACCAGCAGCTCTCACAATAACGAATCAAGGTGTTGGCAGAAGCTTCAGTCATCTTAAGGCTCAACTTGGGTTGAGTTCACTCCAAGCTCCATCAAGGATTGTTGCCATACATATATCTGGAGAAAACCATAATTCAAAAAGATACATGGACGCCAGTGCTCATTGCAGCACTATTTACAAGAGCCAGGACATGGAAGCAACCTAAATGTCCATCAGCAGAGGAATGGACAAAGAGGATGTGGTACATATAAACAATGGAATATTACTCAGCCATAAAAAAGAACAAAATAATGCCATTTGCAGCAACATGGATAGACCTAGAGATTGTCACACTGAGTGAAGTAAGTCAGACAGAGAAAGACAAATATCACATATCACATATCGCTTATATGTGGAATCTCAAAAAAAAAGGTAGAAATGAACTTATCTACAAAACAGAAATAGAGTTACAGATGTAGAAAACAAACTTATGGTTACCAGGGGGTAAGGGTGGAGAGGGATAAATTGGGAGATTGGGACTGACATATACACACTACTATATATAAAATAGATAACTAATAAGGACCTACTGTATAGCACGGGAACTCTACCGAATACTCTGTAATGGCCTATATGGGAAAACAATCTAAAAAAGAGTGGATAAATGTATATGTTTAACTGATTCACTTTGCTGTGCACCTGAAACTAACACAACATTGTACATCAACTATACTCAAAAACAAAAAGGATTGTTGCCATGAGCAAGCCAGGAGGAAGGGGAAAGTAGGGAAAAATGAATCCAAGTCTTTTGTGGCCTAATCTAGAAAGTGACAACTCATAGCTTTTACATATTCAATGAATTAGAAACCAGTCACTAGGTCCTGCTCCATTCAAAATGAGAGGATTATACTGGAGACTAAATACCAAGAGGCAAGAATCATTGCGAGCCATCTTAAAAGTGTGCCTACCACAGAATTATTTTATTATCCTCTTCCAATACATTTTATGAGAGAGACACCATTTGGGAAGGATGACACAGGGAGGGCATGAATTAGAAGACACTCTCTGCTTATGCAGAAAATTAAAATGGGGGATAAAGAAGAAGAAAAAAAGTTACTTAAATAAAACATAATAGGAATAATAACTATCACCTACAAATTTACAATTATATCTAGATTTTCTGCTAAACTTTGTATATGTTGCTTCTAACCCTTTAAAATTCTTTGAAAGTTAGATGGTATTCATATTTTATAGGTGAAGAAATGGTAGTTTATGAAAGAAAAATGGCTTCTTAAATCCTCATAGCTACTAAGTGGCAGTGGCACTACCAATATTAGAATAATATTGAGCAATTTTTCTGGTCTTCAAAAATCACAAATTAAAAATGAATAGAATGTTCAAGAAAACTAATTTAAACTTAGAGTATTCCATTTTTATTGTAATGTGAAAAGTCCCTATTCCCCAAAAGATCAACTGAATCTTCTTTCCTTTCTTTCCTATTTTTAAATTATAATTCAGATTCTTTAAAAAGTGTAATTTTTCTGGAAAACACATTAATCGGCCATTTGGTTCTTGCCACTTTACTTTAAATGAGTTTTCAATTCCATATTAAAAGCCAAGTTGGGGCTTCCCTGGTGGCGCAGTGGTTGAGGGTCCGCCTGCCGATGCAGGGGACGCGGGTTCGTGCCCCGGTCTGGGAAGATCCCACATGCCGCGGAGCGGCTGGGCCCGTGAACCATGGCCGCTGAGCCTGCGCGTCTGGAGCCTGTGCTCCGCAACGGGAGAGGTCACAACAGTGAGAGGCCCGTGTACCGCAAAAAAAAAAAAAAAAAAAAAAGCCAAGTTTGTTTAAGAAAGAGACCACTGAGATGCTGCTTATGTATCTGTGTGTGTGTGTGTGTGTGTGTGTGTGTGTTACCAGATCCTGATTCCTACAATGGGTAGAAATAGTACAAAAATAGAATTCATGGTTCTAAATCACTCACTTCACTATAATTCTGGCATTGTTGATCTCCCTGTTCAGGGAAGATATATCTCTATCTCTATTTATATCTCCATCTTTATATATCATCTATCTGTCTAACCAGCCTCATCTCACACTTAAAGGTTACCTAATAACCTGTTATTTCATTAATCTTAACTGTCATAAAATATTGACCCTAAGTGCAAAAGAATGCATTCTATTCTAGGCTCACTTATATTTCCAGGAAGGGAATAATTTGCGTACTATACTATTACTTGTGAATATAATTAGACATGTCTGGAAAAGTGTACTGTGCAAGCTACTGCATTCATAATTGCCTAATTGTGCTTGCATGTATCCAATTATCAGCCTGGTTGGCCACTTACTCCATCAACAGCCAAAGCGGTTACCTGCATGTGCAATTACCTGTATGCTTCATTCATAATTCTCAGGTGTCCCTTCATTCATGTTTCTTGAAACTGTGGCTTCAAATGAGGAAACAGAACAAACTGCTAGAAACAGGTCAATAGAAAGCATATAAAAAGAAATCTGGAATTTAGTTGCTTAATTGGCTCTGGTCATAATATGATTAGCTAAAATTGGTCTAATAATTTGTATTATACTAATAATATTCTTTGTATGACAGATTCTTTAGATCAATCTTCCTCATATAAGCTCAAGAAGGATTAGTAAGGAAAATTTACAAATACAAAAATAGATTTTTATTGGCAACTAATGATAAGAAATTAAGCTACTGTATTATTTACCATGTAAATTGTGGTATGGTTTCAGAAACCTTAATGGACCAGGGTAGAAAATAGCCTAGTAAATAGAATAAACTAAAGAAAGTTGAAGATACAAATAGCTAAAATTAGACTTAATCCTGTGTTGGGATAGACATGAGTAGGAAAGATACAATAGTGGGAAAAATTTTATATCTGTAGTGTAAACAGGCATGGGATTAATGAAGAATAGTTGAAGTGTTTTTTTAAATTGAGGTTACTTACATGTAACATAAAATTTACCATTTTAACCATTTTTAAGTAATGTTGTATCAAGTACATTCACATTATTGTGCAACCATTATGATCATCCATCTCCAGAACTTTTTCATCTTCCTGAACCAATACCTGTTAAACATTCATTTCTCATACCCTCTTTCCTAGCCCCTGGTAACCACTAATTTACTTTCTGTCTCTATGAATTTGACTACTTCGGGTACTTCATGTAAGTGGAAACTATTGTATCTGTCCTTTTGTGACTGATTTATTTTATTTAATATTATATCTTCAAGGTTAAATCATGTTGTAGAATGTGTCAGACATTTCTTTTTAAGGCCAAATAATATTCCGTTGTATGTATATACAACATTTTGTTTATCCATTATCTGACAATGGATGCTTGGATTGCTTCTCTCTTTTGACTGTTGTGAATAATGCTACTATGAACATGAGTGTACAAATATCTGTTTGAGTCTCTACTTTCTGTCCTTTTGGGCATATACCCAGAAGTGGAATTGCTGGATCTCATGATAATTTTATGTTTAATCTTTTGAAGAACTACCACACCATTTTCACAGCAACTGCGTCATTTTACGTTCTCACCAGCAATGCACAAGGGTTCCAATTTCTCCATACCCTTGCAACACTCATTTTCTATGTGTGTGGTTATTTTTTTATCATTATAATAGACATACTAATGAGTATGACTTGTAGGTCATTGTGGTTTTACTTTACATTTTGCTAATGATGAGTGATGATGAAAATCTTGCATGTGCTTGTTGGCCATTGTGTGTCTTCTTTGGAGAAATTTTTATTCAAATACTTTTTGCTCATTTTTTCATTTGTATTTTTTAATTTGTTTCTGATATGTAATTGCAGATAGATTTTACTCAATCCAGACCAATCAAACTAGTCTCTATATAGGGTTAAACAGATCAAGCTTCCCATCAGGAATAGTTAGAGAAACCAGATTTAAAAATGTTTCATGGCTTAAGCAAGCTGCCAAGGCAACCAGAACTGGAAAACCAAAGCCAAGGAGAGAAGCAACACAGAGAAGTGAGCCAATATTTTGTCAGCCACTTTCTCTCTAGGGGCATTTGATGTTTTGTGGCCATGGTGCTAAAGATAAGAGCCCTGGTGGGGGCAAGAAAGGCAGCGCTTTTGCCAATTGCATGGCATTTTTTTGTAGTCAAAAAATAAAGATTATGTCTGCCATGGGAGCCAAGAAATGAGGAGCAAAGGCATTGGTGAGAAGAAAGAAGCAAAGAGTGAGTTCAACATTTGGTGGTTTCTCCCTGTGACATCTACTGGCAGATAAATGAGCTCGGAAGTTCAATGAAAAACTGCTGAAACAATAGCTTTTTCTTTATCACGATGTCAAGGAGACAAAATATGGGGTTCAGGATCTACAAAAGAAAAAATACCTTAAGCTCTCTGTTGAGATCCTTGAAAGAACATTTTAAGAGCAGGGCAAACCAGAGGTAAGTTGGAGACTTGCAAAAATGACAACTTAATTTGAGATATTTTAGATTCGTTTTATAATAGAAAATTAAGCAGTATGATTTATCATATTAACGTAAAGTAGAAAATCACATGATTATCTTAATAGGCAAAGAATACTCTTTTTTAAAATTTATTTTATTTATTTATTTTTGGCTGTGTTGGGTTTTTGTTGCTGTGCTCAGGCTTTCTCTAGTTGCGGCGAGCGGAGGCTACTCTTCGTTGCATTGCGCGGGCTTCTCATTGCGGTGGCTTCTCTTGTTGCGGTGCACAGGCTCTAGGCACGTGGGCTCAGTAGTTGTGGCACACAGACTCAGTAGTTGTGGCACGTGGGCTCTAGAGGCTCAATAGCTATGGCGCACGGGCTTAGCTGTTCCACAGCATGTGGGATCTTCCTGGACCAGGGCTCGAACTCATGTCCCCTGCATTGGCAGGCTGATTCTTAGCCACTGTGCCATGCCACCAGGGAAACCCAAAGAATACTTTTTGACACATTTAAATACCCAGTCATAATAACTTTTATCAAATTAAACTTAAAAGGAAATTATTTAATCTGTTTAACATTACCTACAAAAAATCAACAGCAAACTTCAAACTTAAAGGTTGAGATATCAAAAACTTTTCCCTGAAATGTGGAAAAAGTCAAGGACACCTGCTATCAACATTTCTATTCACCTGAATTTGGGAGCCTACACCAGTAAAATAAGGGAAGATAAAAAATAGAATATAAGACAAGTAATAATTGGAATGTGAAATATAAAACTATAATTATTTATAAATAAATGATAGGGCATATAGAAAATCCAAATGAATTAGTATGAGAATATGGCAAGGTTATTAGACACATTATTAAAATAGAGCCTTGTTGTAGTGCTATGTATCAGTCATAAACAGAAAATTTCATTTAAAATACACAGTATCACTTATAATATCATAAAAAATAAAAACCACTGATTTTCCAGTGAAAAGTTTGAGGCATCTGCACTGAAACAAACTAACCACAAAACAACAAAAATATAACTAAAAATGTAACTGAGAAAAAGAAAACTTAAATACATGAAGGGAATGCCATGTTCACAGGTCAGAAGTCTCAATATTATACAGTTGCTAATGACCCACAGATATATCTGTAAATATGCAAAGCAGGAACAAGGGTATTTTAAAACATACATGGTGATATAAAGAGCTAAGAACATCCAAGACAAGCTTGTAGAGAAACAAGGCTGGAGCACTTAAGGCTCCCAGAAATCAAGATATATCATAAAGCTGTATGGTAATTAAGACAGTATGATATTGGTATATAAAAAACTAGTAGATCAAGAAACAGGAAAATAAAAATAAAAGAACCCATAAACAACCCAAATCCATACAGATATAGTTACTTGCTTTATAAAAAGTGGCTTGCTTTATAACACTGATTATATATAGACAAGGATGGCCTTTCAGTAAATGATGCTTGGGCATCAGAATTTCCACATGAAAAAAAAGTGAATTCTTATCCCTACCGCACACCATAGATAAAAATCTATTCCAGATAGACTGTAGATCTAAATGTAACTGGTAAAGCAGTTAGCTATTTAAACAGGAACAGGATAATATCATGTTTTTGGAGAGAGCAAATATTTCTTAAATGGCACTCAAAAAGAATTAACTATGTTGGGTAACATTGATCAAGTGAACTTTACTAAAACTAAGGACTTAGGTTCATAAAAGAAAACATTAAGAATATGGAAATGCAAGCCACAGAGTGGGAGTGGTTGTTTTCAATACGTATATGTCACAATAGACTCATATCCAGTATATTTAAAGAACTTTTACAAATCTATAAACTTGTACAGGCTGTTAAAATTACAAATTGTTAAAAGAGAAACTGGCAAAAACTTTAGCAGGTACTTTTCAAAAGAAGATATTCAAGTGACTATTAAATACATGAAAATGTGTTCAACCTTAGATATGAGAAAAATATAAATTAAAACCAGAGTGCAATATCTATCAGAATTGCTAAACATTAAAGAGACAGATATTATTAAGTGTCACTGAGGCTGTAGAACAACTGAGATTGCTGTGCGCTGATGAAGTGATGTAATTTGTAAAGCATCTTTTGAAACTGTTTAGTAATATCTCCTAAAGCTCATCAGAGACACAAGTTATAAACTGACCTTCCCACTCCTAAGAATATCTAACAGAAATACACACATACATTCACAAAAAGACACCTGAAAGAACGTTTATAACTAGCACTAATTGTAATAGCCACCCATTGTTAGTCAACAGTAGAACTGACAGATAATTGTGGTATATTCTCACGATATAATGCTATAGATTAACCAGAAGACAAAAACAAAAAGAAAAACTTTGGAAGCAACAATGAATACATCTCTCAAACATAATGCTGAGAAAAACAAAGTAGACACAGAGGAACATACTCTATGATTGCATTTACATAAGTTTCAAAAGCAGACAAAATTAATCTATGGTGTTAAAATGCAGAATAATAGTTATCTTGAGGGGGAATAATGATGGAAAGGAACAAGAGGGGGACTTCTAGAATGCTGACAACGTCCAGATTAATCTGGATGATGGTTACAAGGTTACCCTTGCTTTGTGTGAATTTGTTAACCTGGATGTTATGATTTGAGCTGGTTTATCTATTATGCAATATTTCAATAAACTGTAAATTAAAAAGGGAGAAGGTACATTTTTCTTCTCCCTCTTTCTCCTTTCTGCTACTTGCAATGTGAAGGTGGTGTGGAAGCAGCTGTTCTAAGCTAGCAACCTTGAGAGGACATTCTCAGGAGGGCAGAGAGGAAGTGAAGGAGGAACCTGGGTCCCAGGTGACATGGGACTGCTACACCAGCCCTAAACTGACAACAACTGGGCCTCTCTTAACTGAGCAATGTCTTTTACCTTCTTGCCAAGTAAGAAATGGTTATTTCCTGAGCCCTGAACAATATGATTAAATCACTGTCCATCCTGCCAGAGAGTTTAGACTGGATACTTCATCTTCATGACAGAAACAAATAACAGGAATTTAAGAGTTAACCATTCTGCAGAATCACTCTTGAATTTCTCCACCATTCCCACTGGAGATAAAATCTCACAAACAGATTAATGGAAAAGATATAGATTTAATTACTTTCTCATGCACATTAACAAAAGCAGTAAAAATGTGTTTTATTTATTGGGGCTGTTCTATACCATCACAGTTCTTTGGAGGGCTTTTCCTCATCAGCATTCTTTGCCTGAAAAGAGTGATGACTTTTCTACTGAAGTTAAGGTAATTCCACAGCTCAGCTTTAGTGAACACCTCTTAGCACATTAATGAATAATATTTGTGCATTAGCAAACATGCTCCAGAGACAAAATCAAATCAAATGGGCTTGGATGTTCATAAATTCCAACACTTCTAAGCTCTCAGTGAGAAACTGCTTTATAATGAATTGGATGGGTTACATGAATTCCACCAGGAGACTTAAGGCTTTACTGGGCTTGAATAAAGTGAAATTTAGTTAAGGATAAACAGCCACAATAATTAAGAATTTTCACAAATCTGTAAGGATTTTAATTAAAATCTGACTTTCTAATCATCAACTGTGTACATTCAGTGCTTATTCAAGCCACCTAAAGTTTGGCAGTGTTCTGCTAATGTACTGTGGTATGGACATTGACCATGTAGTTTTTTAAGTCTCAGAGCCACTTCCTAGCATTATTTGAGTGATCAGATAATGATAGAAGAGTCTCCACAAGGGTAGCTTTGAGATTAAGTGAATCTCACAATGAGTAGATTGCAATGGTTACTGCTTCTTAAGAGGAGCAGATGAAATTTTTTAAATATTAAAAAAAAAAAAAAAAAGAAACCCACCAGTAACTGAATACAGGTCTTGGTACATCTGCTGTCTTGATTTCTTTGTGTAAATGGCCTCTCCCATTAATGTTGATCTCATCTTTTCAGGGCCTTCTGTTAATACCCTTTCCTGCTCGTGTCTTAACTTCTTCCCTTTCCATCCAGACTTCTTGCATGAGATGTTTATACTTGCCATCTACTTTTTCACACCTGCCATTCACATCCGAATTACAATCTGGCCTTCTTCCCTGCCAGTGGCTAAAAACTAAATTTCCTAGAGTCTTTCCTAACTTCCTAAGCGTAATAAACACTTTGCAGTCTGTTATACTGGTACTCTTAAACATTTGACAATATGAATATTCTTAGTAGAAACCATAGTTTCTTGGCCTCCTTATGGTCTCAACTTGCCACGGTTTCAGTGGACTGTCTTTCATTGGCTCTGTGTCAGTTCATCTTCACCGGATCTCTCTTTAACTTTTTTGTTAGTTAGAAGATTCCCTACTGTGCTCTTTTGTGACTGCATTTTGTTAAAGTCCCTGGGAGGGGCTCATCTGCTTTCATGGCTTCAGCTATTTTCATGCTACTAAATCCAAATTTAAGTTCCTATTATTATGATTTTTGAAAATATATCTATTTACCTTAATAAACCATAAGTTTCTTGAATTTCTTATATTTCCAGAGCCTAGCATAATGCCAGATGGACAGTGGGTGCTCAGTAAGGGTTTTTCACTAAATAATATATAAATGGATCATTTCACAACGCTTTTTTTGCTAAAATCTTATTATCCCAAGCCTTATCTACTGGTCACTTCCTCAAGCTAAAAACTTGTAATCCCTGGAGTTTTAGAAGAAGTGTTAGAAATGGTCCTTGCAGAATCAATTTATAATGGATTTATCACAACCACAGCACTCCTGGTAGGAACCCTGAGTGCAAGGATGAATACCACCCAATTAAATAACACCGACGCCTTTAAAAACTGAGTCCAACTTAATTGGACTCAGTGCTAGAAAGAAAATTTTAGACTCTTTCCCGATAGCCGTTAGCTGATGGAGAAGTCATATGGATATCATTTGCAGTGTTGAAATGGTGTCTCTTATAGCATTGAATGGTACCCAACTTTACAACTTCCAGACACTTTTTTTTTTGTTTTCCCCACAGGAAACATTATACATATCAAAATAAATACCCTGCCTTCCACATCTGAAAAGTGTAGATTTGCAATAATTGGCTAAATAATTGTTTGTTAATTAGTTACCTGCTTTATGTGATTTAGTTTGAGCTTACGTTTCCTTGAGAAATAGTGTTCTATGCAATTTCTCTTTGACTTTCTGAAAAAACAAAACAAAACAGGAGGCTAGGTAAATTGAAAAATGTTTTGTAGGTGATGGGTTCCACATGACTGGTGAACATTTACTGGTGCTTCTTAGGTCTGCAAGACACAGGATTCAGTTTGTACAATAAAAAATAAGTACAATTCTTTTTCCTAATATATATCTGGAATCTACTTGCTTTTCTCTGTCTCTGCCGCCACCTACTCTGCCCAGGCCAATTTAATTTCTTGCTTGTACATCTGCCTTAACTTGCTAACTGGTCTCACCAATTCCTGCTCTCCTGCAATTCATTATCTAATAGTCACAGTGTCCTCCTTCAGACACTTTAATGCTTCTTAAGATAAAGGGCACCGTTCTCCTCCTGAACTCTGAGACCTTGTAGTATCTGGCGCCTGCCTTGCCCTCTAGCCTCATTTGCTAGTGCCTTCTTGCTTCCTCTGCCAGAATTTCTGCCACATTGGCCTTTTTCTCAGATCAACATCTTTTCCAAGTCCTTTCCAACTTCAGGGCTTATACCTTTGATCTTCTCTTTGCTTAGAACCTTCTCCTCACTCGACCCCTACTAGCTTGGCCAATTCCTGGTTATTTTTCAAGTTTCAGCTTAACTACAATTGTTCAGTGAGCCCTTTCCTACCTCCACACAAAAGGCAAGGCCACCCTGGTGTTTGCTTTAATAACGGGTCCTGCAACAATCCAGATAACTAGAGAGAAGTTAGTTAAGAAAACAACATGGATTTAAACATTAATATGAGGCTCATTCAATACAAAGCCCTTTTAAAAATCTCCAACCTCTGGAAATTAGTCGAAACAACACATAAGCAAAAATGTTTAAGCACCTGAAACTCACTCATTGACATAACACTACTTTTATTCTCATAATTTGAGATGGAGTGTTTTCTAAACTAAATTATACTTCTGCATCTTTTGAAATAAATCCTATTGAACAAAATGAGTTGCCTCAGTAACTTGGTGCTATACTATGAACTGCTATATGAAATCATAAAATTTGGTAGGATCTCTTAGGGAGCCTCCAAAAACCATACCCTTCTTCCCTGACAAGGTCCTAAAAAACTGAGTAAGAAAGCAGAAACATGACAGGTGTCAACATCAAAATATCAACCTTGTGACTAATCATTGCTAAAGTGTTTGATATCACATTGTGTAGAGCCAATTGGACTGCTACCTGAACCCCAGGGCCAGGCACACATATTAGCTCTCCTGACTCGTGTTTTCTCTAGAGCTTCAATGCTCCCAGGGAAAAAGCCACTGACTGAGGAAAATGGCAGAGCTGAGCCCAACATGAGAAATTATTCAGCCCCAATTTACCAAGAGCTAACTATTTTTTAGACAGTTCTCCATGGATTTTTCATGTCCCTGTGTGGTCAGGGCCTTCTCAGCAAAGGACATATTTGAACAATAAACAGCCTTGGAAGTTAGGGATAATATATTCCTCCAGAGGGCTTTGAAGACATAATTTTCCAGGAACATCCAGGGTAATTACAATGCCCTCTCTTTCTGCTTCCCAGAGATGTTGCTTCTGTTCCAGGATGATGAGTACTCTCTCTCCAGAGCCAAGCAGGGTAGATGTGTTGGCAGTCCATACAAGTTCAGAGTCTCCTAATGTTAGGATTCTTCTCCTGGGATACACAGGTCTCGCTGGCCTTTACTGCATTGCCCTTTGGGAACTGGGCTGTGGGGAGCTAAGGCCAGATGCTGCTCTGGCTGTTCTTCTTCTGTAATGAATGATCTGTCTCTCTGATCCAGGAATCTTGTATCAGTTTATCACAGTTTCTGACTTAAGAATAAATGATTACAATTTCCCAAAGGTGGAGAGTTAAAAAGAGAGACATACAGTGTACTCTGGGACAACTTCTCTTTCTGGAAATTAGGAACAGGGAAAAGGTGTTTCTTCTCGAGCAATGAGGATGACGGTGATACAGATAATAATAAGGACATCCGCAAGAGCACAGAACTCACCCTTTATTAAATGTTTGCTATGATCTCTGTACAAAGAACTTTACTGTTGTTACCTCTTTAACCCTTTAACAATTTCATAGGAGAAGAACTTTCATTATCCCCATCATATAGAAGAGGAAATTAAAATTTGGAAAGGTTAAGAAACTTGCCCCAAGTCATGATAATATGTGTAGAAAACAGAATGAAGGTCCAGGTCTGCCTGACAAATAATCCTTGTCCTTTTCTACTAAATAACAATGAAAGCTCCATAAGGAGTGAGACTGTGTCAGTCTTGCTTACCACTAAATTACCATAGTCCCAGAGCCTCAGAGTGTACTGGGGAGAAATATATAACTATATATCTATATATAAATATATATTCCACTGTTAAGCTGTCACACCTCTGTGATTTCAATGTGCTTACCTCTGCCAGCCCTGTATCACTTAAATGTGAAAAAATCAACCACAAGCTAGTTTTAATCATATCGAAATAAGTGTAAGTGATGAAACTCTGAGGAATTTGCTGGTTCTCAGGTTTATTTTGAAACATTAAGGGTGACAAAGAAATGAGTTGAGGTTAAGCAAGGGATTATGCATTTATCACTTCCTCAGAAATTCCCTGCAGAGAGCAATTGCAGCTTGAATACAACAAACTGTTCAAATCAAGCCACACTCACTTTGTAGTACTTCTTAAGGAATGACAATTCTCATTCGCTTCCATTTGCCAGCCACAAGAAACTTACAGCAAGTAAAATTTGAAAGACTCTGTATTGAAGTGATTAGATATTCATATGTTGTAATATCCAGTGACAGGTACTGCTGACACTGTTAAATATTTTTCTTTCACATTACTTTGAATAAAAAGTTACAGGGCTTCCCTGGTGGTGCAGTGGTTGAGAGTCCGCCTGCCGATGCAGGGGACAGGGGTTCGTGCCCCGGTCTGGGAGGATCCCACATGCCGCGGAGCGGCTGGGCCCGTGAGCCATGGCTGCTGAGCCTGCGCGTCCGGAGCCTGTACTCCGCAACGGGAGAGGCCACAACAATGAGAGGCCCGCGTACCGCAAAAAAAAAAAAAAAGTTACAAAAAAAAAAAAAAGGTGGGAATAAGAAGATGATTTTACCTCTGTCTTCTCTGAGGCTGGCCTAGATGAGCTCTGCTTGTCTACATGGCACAGGCATGTTAACTCTAAAACAGTATCCATCCTTGGCCTAACTAAACGTCTGACCTCTGACTTTATGAAATTCTAGTCTTATGAATATAAATATATATAATATATATGTGTATATAATTTATATATATATATATATATATATATATATATATATATATATAAATGTTTAATTTAAAAAAAAGTTTTGGCTGCACAGCGCAGCTTGCGGGATCTTAGTTCCCAGACCAGGGATTGAAACTGGGCCACAGCGGTAAAAGTGCCAAGTCCTAACCACTGGACCGCCAGGGAGCTCCCTCAAGTCTTATATTAATGACAATATTTTTTATCTCACAGAATTTCTGTAGGTCAGCAATCTTGCTGCTTAGCTGGGTCCTCTGGCTCAGGGTCTCTCACAAGACTAATCAACGAGCTGGCTAGTACTGTGGTCATTGTCAGACTTTTCCTGGGGGAGAATTTGCTTCCAACCTCACTCATGTGCTTATTAGCAGGATCAGTTCTTCATTGGCTCATGGACTGAGGGCTCAGCTCATGGGGGCTGTTACCTGAGACAGTCCTCAGTTCCTTGTCACAGGGGCCTCTCCATAGGGCAGCTCGCAACTTGGCAGTTTGTTTTCCTCAGAATGAGTGAATGAGAGAATAGAGAGGGTGCCCCAGCAAAGAAGCCATGGTCTTGATGTAACCTGTCTTAGTCTGTCTAGGCTGCTGTAACAAAATACCACAGACTCGGTGACTTAAACAACGAACACTTATTTCTCACAGTTCTGGAAGCTGGAAAGTCTAAAGTCAAGGCACTAGGAGATTTGGTATCCGGTGAGATCTCGCTTCTTGTGCTGAATTCTAACTGCTAGAAGCAAGTCTCTGGTTATAGCCCACAGTCAGAGGGATGGGACTGATGACACAGGGTGTGAATACAAGGAAGCAGAGGTAGTTGGAAGCCATTTCAGAAGCTGCCTGCCAAGGTGGTAAGAGCATTCCTTCCTGTTTCTGAAAGGATACCTGGCTCCAGCTGTAAAGCAGAAGCACCATCACTCCTGGTCTATCCTCCTGTGCTCTGCTGGAGAGAGGCAGAGGCACTCATCACCTCTGGGCAGCTCTCTACTCTTCCACCTCCATGGACTCAGAGCACCTGACTTTACCACTTTAACTGTCCTCTCCTCTTTAGCTACCTATCTTGGTTCCCTGAAAGATAATTTCTAAGAAGGAAAACTGAAATTATAATGAGTGCACAAAAATCCCTGTGTTCATTTTAGCTAAATTATCCTCTCAAATGATTTCTGAGTCACTTCTTTAGAGGCTTAAGAATATTCAGTGATTAGCAGATAGTGCTTGCTGCAAGTCATAATATTTTTATTTTTTAATTTGATGACAATTGACCCACAGAAAAGCTACATATATTGTTATTGAGTGTGTGTGTGTGTATATATATATATATATATATATATATATATATATATATATAAAATAAACTTGTGATAGTGATCTAAATGAAATTAAACCATAAATTTTTCCTAGTTGAAGATCTCTAACTTAGTCTTACACTATAAAATGGAAGTTTCAGTGTGATTTTATTTCAAACCGTTTTTTTTTTTTTTTTTACATCTTTACTGGAGTATAATTGCTTTACAATGGTGTGTTATTTTCTGCTTTATAACAAAGTGAATCCGTTATACATATGCTCCCATATCTCTTCCCTCTTGCGTCTCCCTCCCTCCCACCCTCCCTATCCCACCCCTCTAGGTGGTCACAGAGCATAGAGCTGCTCTCCCTGTGCTATGCGGCTGCTTCTCACTAGCTATCTACCTTAGGTTTGGTAGTGTATATATGTTCAAGCCTCTCTCTCGCTTTGTCACAACTTACCCTACCCACTCCCCATATCTTCAAGTCCATTCTCTAGTAGGTCTGTGTCTTTCTTCCTGTCTTACCCCTAGGTTCTTCATGACATTTTTTTTCTTAAATTCCATATATACATGTTAGCATACAGTATTTGTCTTTCTCTTTCTGACTTACTTCACTCTGTATGACAGACTCTAGGTCTATCCGCTTCATTACAAATAGCTCAATTTCGTTTCTTTTTATGGCTGACTAATATTCCATTGTATATATGTGCCACATCTTCTTTATCCATTCATCTCTTGATGGACACTTAGGTTGTTTCCATCTCCGGGCTATTCTAAATAGAGCTGCGATGAACATTTTGGTACATGACTCTTTTTGAATTATGGTTTTCTCAGAGTATATGCCTAGTAGTGGGATTGCTGGGTCATATGGTAGTTCTATTTGTAGCTTTTTAAGGAACCTCCATACTGTTCTCCATAGTGGCTGTACCAATTCACATTCCCACCAGCAGTGCAAGAGTGTTCCCTTTTCTCCACACCCTCTCCAGCATTTATTGTTTCTAGATTTTTTGATGATGGCCATTCTGACTGGTGTGAGATGATATCTCATTGTAGTTTTGATTTGCATTTCTCTAATGATTAATGATGTTGAGCATTCTTTTTTTTTTTTTTTTTTTTTTTGCGATACGCGGGCCTCTCACTGTTGTGACCTCTTCCACCGCGGAGCACAGGCTCCGGACGCCCAGGTCCAGCAGCCACGGTTCACGGGCCCAGCCGCTCTGTGGCACATGGGATCCCCCCGGACCAGGGCACAAACCCGCATCCCCTGCACCGCCAGGCGGAGGCCCAACCACTGCGCCACCAGGGAAGCCCCTTGAGCATTCTTTCATGTGTTTGTTGGCAGTCTGTATATCTTCTTTGGAGAAATGTCTGTTTAGGTCTTCTGCCCATTTTTAGATTGGGTTGTTTGTTTTTTTGTTATTGAGCTGCATAAGCTGCTTATAAATTTTGGAGATTAATCCTTTGTCAGTTGCTTCATTTGCAAATATTTTCTCCCATTCTGAGGGTTGTCTTTTGGTCTTGTTTATGGTTTCCTTTGCTGTGCAAAAACTTTGAAGTTCATTAGGTCCCATTTGTTTATCTTTGTTTTTACTTCCATTTCTCTAGGAGGTGGGTCCAAAAGGATCTTGCTGTGATTTATGTCATAGAGTGTTCTGCCTATGTTTTCCTCTAAGAGTTTGATAGTTTCTGGCCTTACATTTAGGTCTTTAATCCATTTTGAGTTTATTTTTGTGTATGGTGTTAGGGAGTGATCTAATCTCATACTTTTACATGTCCCTGTCCAGTTTTCCCAGCACCACTTATTGAAGAGGCTGTCCTTTCTCCACTGTACATTCCTGGCTCCTTTATCAAAGATAAGGGGACCATATGTGTGTGGGTTTATCTCTGGGCTTTCTATCCTGTTCCATTGATCTATATTTCTGTTTTTGTGCCAGTACCATACTGTCTTGATTACTGTAGCTTTGTAGTATAGTCTGAAGTCAGGGAGCCTGGTTCCTCCAGCTCTGTTTTTCGTTCTCAAGATTGCTTTGGCTATTCGGGCTCTTTTGTGTTTCCATACAAATTGTGAAATTCTTTGTTCTAATTCTGTGAAAAATGCCAGTGGTAGTTTGATAGGGATTGCATTGAATCTGTAGATTGCTTTGGGTAGTAGAGTCATTTTCACAATGTTGATTCTTCCAATCCAAGAACATGGTATATCTCTCCATCTCTTTGTATCATCTTTAATTTCTTTCATCAGTGTCTTATAATTTACTGCATACAGTTCTTTTGTCTCCTTAAGTATGTTTATTCCTAGATATTTTATTCTTTTTGTTGCAATGGTAAATGGGAGTGTTTTCTTGATTTCACTTTCATATTTTTCATCATTAGTGTATAGTAATGCCAGAGATTTCTGTGCATTAATTTTGTATCCTGCTACTTTACCAAATTCATTGATTAGCTCTAGTAGTTTTCTGGTAGCATCTTTAGGATTCTCTATGTATAGTATCATGTCATCTGCAAACAGTGACAGCTTTACGTCTTCTTTTCCAATTTGGATTCCTTTTATTTCCTTTTCTTCTCTGATTGCTGTGGCTAAAACTTCCAAAACTATGTTGAATAAGAGTGGTGAGCATGGGCAACCTTGTGTTGTTCCTGATCTTAGTGGAAATGGTGTCAGTTTTTCACCTTTGAGGACGATGTTGGCTGTGGCTTTGTCATATATGGCCTTTATTATGTTGAGGAAAGTTCCCTCTATGCCTACTTTCTGGAGGGTTTTTATCATAAATGGGTGTTGAATTTTGTTGAAAGCTTTCTCTGCATCTATTGAGATGATCATATGGTTTTTCTCCTTCAGTTTGTTAATATGGTGTTTTATGTTGATTGATTTGAGTATATTGAAGAATCCTTGCATTCCTGGAATAAACCCCACTTGATCATGGTGTATGATCCTTTTAATGTGCTGTTGGATTGTGTTTGCTAGTATTTTGTTGAGGATTTTTGCGTCTATGTTCATCAGTGATATTGGCCTGTAGTTTTCTTTCTTTGTGACATCCTTGTCTGGTTTTGGTATCAGGGTGATGGTGGCCTCGTAGAATGAGTTTGGGTGTTTTCCTCCCTCTGCTGTATTTTGGAAGAGTTTGAGCAGGATAGGTGTTAGCTCTTCTCTAAATGTTTTTTTTTTTTTTTTTAATTTTTATCTATCTATTTATTTATTTATTATTTTTGTCTGTGTTGGGTCTTCATTTCTGTGCGAAGGCTTTCTCTAGTTGCGGCGAGCAGGGGCCACTCTTCATCGCGGTGGGCAGGCCTCTCACTGTCGGGGCCTCTCTTGTTGCGGAGCACAGGCTCCATACGCGCAGGCTCAGTAGTTGTGGCTCACGGGCCCAGTTGCTCCGCGGCATGTGGGATCCTCCCAGACCAGGGCTCGAACCCGTGTCCCCTGCATTAGCAGGCAGATTCTCAACCAGTGCGCCACCAGGGAATCCCTTCTCTAAATATTTGATAGAATTCGCCTGTCAGTCCATCTGGTCCTGGGCTTTTGTTTGTTGGAAGACTTTTAATCACAGTTTCAATTTCAGTGCTTGTGATTGGTCTGTTCACATTTTCTATATCTTCCTGATTCAGTCTTGGCGGGTTGTGCATTTCTAAGAATTTGTCCATTTCTTCCAGGTTGTCCATTTTATTGGCATAGAGTTGCTTGTAGTAATCTCTCATGATCTTTTGTATTTCTGCAGTGCCAGTTGTTACCTCTCTTTTTTCATTTCTAATTGTATTGATTTGAGTCTTCTCCCTTTATTTCTTGATGAGTCTGGCTAATGGTTTATCCATTTTGTTTATCTTCTCAAAGAACCAGCTTTTAGTTTTATTGATCTTTGCTATCGTTTCCTTTATTTCCGATCTGATTTTTATGATTGCTTTCCTTCTGCTAACTTTAGGTTTTTTTTGTTCTTCTTTCTCTAATTGCTTTAGATGCAAGGTTAGGATGTTTATTCGAGATGTTTCCTGTTTCTTAAGGTGGGATTGTAATGCTATAAACTTCCCTCTTAGAGCTGCTTTTGCTGCATCCCATAGGTTTTCGGTCTTCGTGTCTCCATTATCATTTGTTTCTAGGTATTTTTTAATTTCCTCTCTGATTTCTTCAGTGATCACTTCGTTATTAAGTAGTGTATTGTTTAGCCTCCATGCGTTTGTATTTTTTACAGATATTTTCCTGTAATTGATATCTAGTCTCATAGCGTTGTGGTCGGAGAATATACTTGACACAATTTCAATTTTCTTAAATTTACCAAGGCTTGATTTGTGACCCAAGATATGATCTATCCTCGAGAATGTTCCATGAGCGATTGAGAAAAATATGTATTCTGTTGTTTTTGGATGGAATGTCCTATAAATATCAATTAAGTCCTTCTTGTTTAATGTATCATTTAAAGCTTGTGTTTCCTTATTTATTTTCATTTTGGATGATCTGTCCTTTGGTGAAAGTGGGGTGTTAAAGTCCCCTACTATGAATGTGTTACTGTCGATATCCCCTTTTATGGCTGTTAGTATTTGCCTTATATATTGAGGTGCTCCTATGTTGGGTACATAAATATTTACAATTGTAATATCTTCTTCTTGGATCGATCCCTTGATCATTATGTAGTGTCCTTCTTTGTCTCCTGTAACATTCTTTATTTTAAAGTCTATTTTATCTGATATAAGAATTGCTACTCCAGCTTTCTTTTGGTTTCCATTTGCATGCAACATCTTTTTCCATCCCCTTACTTTCAGTCTGTATGTGTCTCTAGGTCTGAAGTGGGTCTCTTGTAGAAAGCATATATATTGGTCTTTTTTTTGTATCCATTCAGTCAGTCTGTGTCTTTTCGTGGGAGCATTTAGTCCATTTACATTTACGGTAATTATTGATATGTATGTTTCTATTCCCATTTTCTTAATTGGTTTGGGTTCGTTATTGTAGGTGTTTTTCCTTCTCTTGTGTTTCTTGCCTCGAGAAGGTCCTTTAGCATTTGTTGTAAAGCTGGTTTGGTGTTGCTGAACTCTCTCAGCTTTTGCTTGTGTGTAAAGGTTTTAATTTCTCCATCAAATCTGAATGAGATCCTTGCTGGGTAGAGTAATCGTGGTTGCAGCTTTTTCTCCTTCATCACTTTAAATATGTCCTGCCAGTCCCTTCTGGCTTGTAGAATTTCTGCTGAAAGATCAGCTGTTGTGGGGATTCCCTTGTGTGTTATTTGTTGTTTTTCCCTTGCTGCTTTGAATATGTTTTCTTTGTATTTAATTTTTGACAGAGTGATTAATATGTGTCTTGGCGTATTTCTCCTTGGATTTTTCCTGTATGGGACTCTCTGTGCTTCCTGGACTTGATTAACTATTTCCTTTCCCATATTAAGGAAGTTTTCAACTATAATCTCCTCAAATATTTTCTCAGTCCCTTTCTTTTTCTCTTCTTCTTCTGGAACCCCTATAATTCGAATGTTGGTGCATTTAATGTTTTCCCAGAGGTCTCTGAGACTGTCCTCAGTTCTTTTCATTCCTTTTTCTTTATTCTGCTCTGCAGTAGTTATTTCCACTACTTTATCTTCCAGGTCACTTATCCGTTCATCTGCCTCAGTTATTCTACTATGGATCCCATCTAGAGTATTTTAATTTCATTCATTATGTTCTTCATCATTGCTTGTTTCATCTTTAGTTCTTCTAGGTCCTTTTTAAATGTCTCTTGCATTTTGTCTATTCTATTTCCAAGATTTTGGATCATCTATACTATCATTATTGTGAATTCTTTTTAGGTAGATTGCCTATTTTCCTCTTCACTTGTTAGGTCTAGTGGGTTTTTATCTTGCTCCTTCATCTGCTGTGTGTTTTTCTGTCTTCTCATTTTGCTTATCTTACTGTGTTTGGGGTCTCCTTTTTGCAGGCTGCAGGTTCGTAGTTCCCGTTGTTTTTAGTGTCTGTGCCCAGTGGGTAAAGTTGTTTCAGTGGGTTGTGTAGGCTTCCTGGTGGAGGGGACTAGTGCCTTTGTTCTGGTGGATGAGGCTGGATCTTGTCTTTCTGGTGGGCAGGTCCACGTCTGGTGGTGTGTTTTGGGGTGTCTGTGGACTTATGATGATTTTAGGCAGCCTCTCTGCTAATGGGTGGGGTTGTATTCCTGTCTTGCCAGTTGTTTGGCATAGGGTGTCCAGCACTGTAATTTGCTGGTCGTTGAGTGAAGCTGGGTGCTGGTGTTGAGATGGAGATCTCTGGGAGATTTTCACCGTTTGATATTATGTGGAGCTGGGAGGTGTCTTGTGGACCAGTGTCCTGAAGTTGGCTCTCCCACCTCAGAGGCACAGCACTGACTCCTGGCTGCAGCACCAAGAGCCTTCCATCCACACAGAAAAAGAGGAAAGTGGGAAAAAATCATAAATCTTGCTGTCAAAGCCCTCCTCCTCATTTTGGGATGATTCGTTGTCTATTCATGTATTCCACAGATGCAGGGTACATCAACTTGATTGTGGAGCTTTAATCCGCTGCTTCTGAGGCTGTTGGGAGAGATTTCCCTTTCTCTTCTTTGTTCTCACAGCTCCTGGGGCTCAGCTTTGGATTTGGCCCCGCCTCTGCGTGTAGGTAGCCTGAGGGCGTCTGTTCTTTGCTCAGACCGGACGGGGTTAAAGGAGCAGCTGCTTCGGGGACTCTGGCTCACTCAGGCCGGGAAGACGGAGGGGTACGGAGTGCGGGGCAAGCATGCGGCGGCAGAGACCGGCGTAACGTTGCACCGGCCTGGGGCACGCCATGCGTTCTCCTGGGGAAGTTGTCCCTGGATAACGGGACCCTGGCAGTGGCGGGCTGCACAGGCTCTCCGGAAGGGGGGTGTGGATAGTGACCTGTGCTCGCACACAGGCTTCTTGGTGGCGGCCGCAGCAGCCTTAGTGTCTTTTTCCCGTCTCTGGGGTCCGCGCTGAAAGCCGTGGCTCCAGCCTGTCTCTGGAGCTCCTTTAAGCAGTGCCCTTAATCCCCTCTCCTGGCGCACCAGTAAACAAAGAGGAAAGAAAAAGTCTCTTGCCTCTTCGGCAGGTCCAGACTTTTCCCCGGACTCCCTCCCGGCTAGCCGTGGCGCACTAACCCTCTGCAGGCTGTGTTTACGCCACCAACCCTAGTCCTCTCCCTGCGCTCAGACCGAAGCCCAAGCCTCAGCTCCCAGCCCCACCCGCCCCAGCGGGTGAGCAGACAAGCCTCTCGGGCTGGTGAGTGCTGGTCGGCACCGATCCTCTGAGCGGGAATCTCTCCGCTTTGCCCTCCACACCCCTGTTGCTATGCTCTCCTCTGCGACTCCGAAGCTTTCCCCCTCAGCCACCCGCAGTCTCCACCCGCGAAGGGGCTTCCTAGTGTGTGGAAACGTTTCCTCCTTCATAGCTCCCTCCCACTGGGGCAGGTTCCCTCCCTATCGTTTTGTCTCTGTTTATTCTTTTTTCTTTTGCCCTACCCAGGTACGTGGGGAGTTTCTTGCCTCTTGGGAGGTCTGAGGTCTTCTGCCAGCGTTCAGTAGGTGTTCTTTAGGAGTTGTTCCACGTGTAGCTGTATTTCTGGTGTATCTGTGGGGAGGAAGGTGATCTCCGCGTCTTACTCTTCTGCCATCTTCCTATAACTCCACACTTCATTTTTTATAATGCATATTTTTTTTTTTTTTTTCTTTTTGCGGTATGCGGGCCTCTCACTGTTGTGGCCTCTCCCGTTGCGGAGCACAGGCTCCGGACGCGCAGGCCCAGCGGCCATGGCTCACGGGCCCAGCCGCTCCGCGGCATATGGGATCCTCCCAGACCGGGGCACGAACCCGTATCCCCTGCATCGGCAGGCGGACTCTCAATCACTGCGCCACCAGGGAGGCCCTATAATGCATATTTTATAATGAATGCTGGTATATATTTAGGATCAGTTCATTATTTGTTTTGATCTTTATTTTTCTTTTTTGTACTCAGTTATGAAGCTGTCCTTTGTCCAACAGAAATAACAAAAGTGAAATAAAACAAATACATAAAATGTTCTCTTAGTGGGAGAACTGTGTTTTAGTTTAGTTGTTCAAGTTTACTTTTTCATTTGCTTGCTTGCTTGCTTTTAAATGAGAGCACATACCTTATGCAATCTGAAAATAGATATTTGGGAATCCATTTGTTTTGAATTTGAATAAATTACCAAAGGCTAGAGGTGTACCCTAAAAAACTGAAGTTTTTGGGAAAAGTTCTAAATTGACATGGACCTTCAGTCTATGTGCAATAAAGGGAAAAAAATCTATCAATCAGCTTGAGTCTCTAATCATGAGACTAGAGCAAAATTCATCAGGAGGAAGGAGGCTTAGAGATGGTCTTTGGAGTCAAGTTGGTTCCACAGTAGCTAACGTCTCTTTGCAAAGGAAAACAAGATAAAATTCAGAGTTGTTCAGTAAGTTTGGGGCACCTAAATGGCTATGTAACCAATTATTTCTCTTTTATTTTTCAATGATTTCTGGTCTGTTCTCTAGACAGAGAATACTTCTAAAATGTTTAAAATTTAATTAGTCAATCAACTGTCTTTCCTTTGAGTGTCAACAGCTTTAATAGGAAGTGAGGTTTCATGTCCATCTTAATTGCCTTTATTATCAGAGGGCTAACCCAATAATTCAGATAAAATGCTGACAACATTATATTAAGGAAGGATGAGAATTTTTCAATATACTTATTCTATATAAACCAACCACGTATTCTACACAATTTATTATGCTTGGCATTGGGTAAAGAAAGATAAATATCCACTCTTAGGAATCTCACAATCCAACTGGGGAAAGAAGTATACACATATAACTCTACTACAAGCAAACCTTTATTTTTCTGGAAAAAGCCACGCAGAAAGATTTTACTTCCACCAATTTCAAATTCAGACACATAAAAAATATGAGACCTTTGGTCTTGAGCAATTTTTCATTAAAATTATGTGATTCATATTTGGTGATTTTAACTGATTTTATCTGTTTTACATACTGGATTTAAACATACAAGTAGAGGAAATATATGAGAGAAGACAATAAACTATATTTGCTTCCATAATCAAAGGGAGTTGTAGCAATTGTCTTAGAGGTAGGAAGCTCTTATTTCAGAAAATGTCTTAATAATCTGCTTTAGTTGATAGAGTAAGGGACTTTCAGCTTGATCTAAATGAGAGAGCTTTATACCAAATATGCAAATTGCACCACATCAAAATACAAGAAACATGCTCAGTTCCTCCTGCTATGCCTGAGAAACAGAATGTGGGCAATATGGTGGTGGGGTGACTCTGGATTGCACGGGATAGAAAAGAGGATTATAGGAGGGGATTTTACACTGCAACATGGTACCAAGGGGAATCTAAAAAGATGGCCAATAAGAATTTCTTTGTGGTGAAGATGCTCAGTGAATTTTAGAAATCATTTAAATTATAAATTATTTCTTAATCATTTTTTTGCTAAAATTATCCAACATCACCTCCATAATCTGCAAAACTTCAATAATAGCTTGATATTAATAGCCATGTTTATGTTAGAGGGAAAGTAAAAAAAAAAAAGCTGACCCAACTGGGGTCAGTATGAGGGAATAGATAGCATGTTTCAGAGATGCTGACGCGAACACTTATGTGCCAGGCAATCACAGAAAAGTAGACTGCAGACCCTCAGGAGGCAGACTTCAGCAAGCCGATTTTTCCCTGGAATAGAGAGAGAAAATAATCGATAGGCGTTAAGGTGGGGAATAATCCTACTATTATGGAGGCAAGGTTTAAGCCTTTCTTTCTTTTGACTTTTCTTTCCTTATTTCTATTTCCTTTTGCGGTATGCGGGCCTCACACTGTTGTGGCCTCTCCCGTTGCGGAGCACAGGCTCCGGACGGGCAGGCTCAGCAGCCATGGCTCATGGGCCCAGCCGCTCCGTGGCATGTGGGATCCTCCCGGACTGGGGCACAAACCCACATCCCCTGCATCGGCAGGTGAGGTGGACTCCCAACCACTGCACCACCAGGGAAGCCCTCCTTATTTCTATTTTTTAGGCAACAGAATTTGGATCATAAATGTGAGAGACTGAATATACAAATAGAAAATGGCCAGATTATATATAAAAATAGAACTCTGACCCACAACCTGCAGCAACCTGGAGAAAACCAACCTCCTTATCTATAATAAACAACTCAGGAAGGTAGCCTGCCATAACTTAGAATTATAGGAAGCCTGATTACTATCTCTAGTGACAATCCAGGAAGCTAAACAATAACTTCTGTAACAATTGGCTCAAAATGGCAAAGATTTGATTACTAACTGACAGCTCCTCTAATTTTTTTCTTAGCTCCCAACTTAGGATCAACCAGAAAAAGCCAAATATGCATACCTAACCCACCACATAGGATTTCCCACTTCTAGTTATCCCACCTACATCTTCCTCAGGACAACAGTCTCTAATCAGAGCATGCTTGAAGCCTTCCCTTTTTCCACTATAGTGCTTTCCCACTCCTCTGCCTACCTTTGATTCTCTGCCAAAACACAGGTGAGATGGCTGACTCCCTTGCTATATAGCAAGCTCTGAATAGCCTTTGCTTTTCTCATTTGGTTGGTCTTCATTTATTTCCAAAAGTATAAGATTTTGTTTAAAGAATGAATTGAGATTTGAGCCCTCTCCCCACCAAAAGTATCAGAAACCATGTCGTCATCTAGTATTTTTGTTACACAGATGGGAAACTTGATCTTGAAAAATATAATTAACTTGCCTTAGATCAGTTATTCTGAACCTCCTATACATTAGAGAATCAACTGGGAATTTTGGAAACGTCTTATCCCTAGGCCCTACACTTAGAGAAATTGAGGTGAAGCCAGGCAAAAAGATGTATTTTGAAAATGTCCTGGAAAATTCTAATGGGCCATAAAAAGTCTGGAATCTCTGTCTTAGAAGGTGGTAAAATTCAGATCCAAATGCAGGAAACCGAACTCTTTTCCTTTTTCCACTATCTTGTGGCATTTAAACCCTTTCATCTCAACGTGAAATAAGAAGGGCAATCCAAAGAAAGATAGTAACATCCCTCCTGGCTAGAATTCAAACACCAAGTAGCTTCACATGTCTAACAAAGATGACAAAGGAAAGCAAAAATGACCTGTGGGTAGTCAAAATAGTGTCGCTTGGTCAAAGAGGATTCCCTCAAGCCTTCACTCAGAAAATAGGTATTCTTATTTTACACACACTTCTGACAGGTTTGGAAATCTGGTTTTCAGATTTACAACCTCGATGAAAGAGGCGATGCTTCATGCAGGTTGTTTAATTGCCCTGAGAAATGGCACCCAAGAGCAATGGAGGATTGGGAAACCTACGAAAGTCACAAAACCCAGGACCTGCAAAATTGCTATGCTACACATCACAGTCGGTCCTGGGATCACAAAACAAACAGAGAGCCTATATTTGGAAAAAAGAAAAAATCCCAACTTAAGTAATTGCAGTACATATCTGTTATAGTTTGGCTAAAGGCATCAATTCCCAATTATTCTGACAACTGGATATCTCAAATGGCACATTCCTTAAGATTTTTGCACAGCAGAGATCTTTCAAAATTTACCAATACTGTGTTCAGTTTAGACTAAAAGAAATGAGAAAGACGGTTTCAGCTTTTGCTCCAAAAAAATGCTTACCCACTGAGGTATATTTTGCAAAGACCAGTATATCAGTTAAAGCTATGAACTTTGCCCTCTCTGAATATATCTTAGCAAAAGCCATTTTTCACAATGTTATTCCCTTAGAATTTTTTTAAGATGTGTTCTGGTGATCCACAGCAAATGAAGGAGTCCTTGGTTACAATATTCTCAGGAAATCCTCAGAGATAAACCACAGCTGAAGTCAGTACTTTATATGGACAAAGTGTCCTCTACAGAGCCTTGGCTTTCTGTCAGTTCTAATCTTTACAATTTGTAGCCTAAACTAATAAACCATTGCCCTTGACTATCCTGCTTGCAGGCTGTTTCATCTGAATGACACAAAGGCAAATGGCAAACAATATATTCACCTCATATTTAATATTCCTTTCTTGCATACACTTTAGTGAACACCTAGCATATTGCTTATAATGGTGCTTGAAGTGAGGTGGCAGCTTCAGTAAAAAATAAATGTAATAAAAATATTCATTTTAATGGAGATCACAATAAATTTGAAACATTTTAAACAATGCTTACAAGATTCCTCAAATCCACATACAGAAAACAGTTGTATGTTAGATGTCACTTTTCATTCAAATATTTGTCACCATAAGATACCTCTGCAAAGACTGCAATTTATATCTCCCCAAAGATAAGCATCAAATGTCACCCTTCTAAGTCCATAGACTATTCCCAGGCTAAGCCAGTTGCAATAAAATTAAAAGGTATTAGTTATTTACATTAGTTACTTCAAGTGATTGTCAAAGGGATAATTTAAAGTAGCACCTACTATCTGAGGAGTCTGGTTCCTGATTAAAAACCTGTATGTGAGTTTTCAAGCCTGACATAGACGATTACAAAGGCTGAACCTGGAAGGCCTCACTGGGAAAGCTGCACTTTCCACACAGATGCGGCACTTCACCAGTGCCTCACAGCCTTTGATGGGAGGTGCAGTCAAAGACACAGGCCCACCGGCCCAGTCAGGCTGTTACACATGTTCGCACCACCAACCCAGGCACCTTCATTCCTAGGTCTCTTTATTTGAGGCCTTGGGCGTCTTGGTCAGGTGTTCTGCTAAGACCTCCTTAAGGAAAACTTGAAAACAGTTGTCCCCACTCTGACTCGGTACCCAGTACTTTTCCACTCCTAGCTCTCACCCCTCCCCCTTTCTCCAAATCCAGAGTCCATAAGGCTGCTTGATGAGTCTTTGTTAGGGATCCTTCAACAGGGAGAGAACCTCCACCAGTGTGCCATTCCCTGGGGGAAAATGGAAAAGGAGGGGTCGGCATTTTCTCTGATTTTACACTCCTACTTACACCATCTCAGTAAGTAATGAAAGTGATGAACTCTTTCATCTTTGGCTTGTTGCTTTAATCAGCTGAGTTCCTGATATGATCCACATTCGTTTCAATCCATATTTTCATACAGTCCCCAAAGAAGGCTCATAACAAAAACATTTCTGCACTATTGATAAGCTTTGAGAAGTTCGCATGAGTGTACTTCACTTCTGCAATTTTAGGGGAGCGTGTTGTATTAAAACCCATCATGCTGCAAGTGTGACTAACTGAATGTCTGGAATTTGACCTTTCTCCGTCCTCCACTGGATGACCTTATCTTTCTGTTCTATTAATTCCTCTACCACGTACTGAGTATTCCAGTGTCATCCCTTAGCCAACCAAGGCCCTCCACTCTCATACTCCACCCTCCTTGGCATCACCCAAGCCCAATCTCTTCTTTACATGTTTCAATTCTGACCAAAACGTTCCTCTTTGATCTGTGGGCTTCTCTCACTACACACCTGTTGTTACTACAGCTTAATCGTAATGAGCCACACAGGATAGACTGGTGGAGGGTTTAATTTCAGGAGCCATTCAGCAACGCTTATAACCCATTTTTGTAGGCAAATACACTTCATCTTCCTATAAGTTCTCTAATTGAATCCATACCTTCCTGGGAAAGCCTCCAGCATGATTTATACATAATGACTCTTCCAGATTGACAAGAAATTGTTGGATGCCAGGCAACTCATTGCCAGGGCTCTCAGTCCATACTAGGGACTCTAATCCACACAATTAGGAATCGGAAATTGATTATATGGAAAAGCAAATATGAAATACTGAGATGCTGTTGATGATGTGATGGTGTTGGCAGTCGGGAGTGTTCGTGGTATTGGAGGCTGAGACCTGACTTTAAGAGTTCTTTGCATCAACAATTTCTTCTGATACGTTTATTTGAAAAGCATGAAAACAGATTCACCAAGGCTCTATAATAAAATAAAACATCTTCGTGCTATAAAAAAGCAGCATACTTGCTTAAGTTGAGATTTTCCCAGAACAAAAAATGACTGAGCAAAGGCTCTGAAGCTTCTTGGCTCTGGTTGCTTTCCTCCATCCCTGAGAAAATATAGAAGGGGCATTGCCATACCAGGATTGAGCCCTTTTTCCTGGGTGAGTGAGCGAAGTAATAGATGTAGTATAGCAGGATCTTTTGAGACAGTAACCAAGGTTTTGTTTCTTGTTGTTGTTATCACTCCACCGCCTGGCATTTATTGCCTCAAGGAGGATTGTAGATCCACCTAAAACAAAGAGGACATCGTAATTTCTAAATAGATAGTTTTGGACGCACAGAGAAGGAAAAAATAAAAGTCACAAAGCACTTTTTATTAGCAAGAGCCCAGTTTTAATAGAGTAAAAGATTTTGGGAATTCTCAAAATGTGGCTTTGCATCTTATGAGGAAATCCTAAAAGAGTTCGAATTTTGAACTGATGCCATAAACCAGAGTGAGGAATAAATTGTGATGAGCAGTTTTCCCACCTCAAGGAAGACAATGAGAGTTTAAGAACCTCTTCGGAATTCTGAAAGGAGAGGATTGGGAGGGAAGAGCTAGAGAATTTAGAAACCAATTGGGGGGTTATATCAATACCCTATATGTATTCTCTGTGGTTGAAACTCTGTTGGAAGTTGAATAAAAACTGAAAAACGAGAATGTGAAGACAAAATTAAGTTATCTGTCCTTGGTATAAATGCTGCCTCATAGGTTAGTTTGAATTCAATTATAGCAACATAAAGTAAGTTCCCAAAATACACCTGACTCCGTGACTGTACACTTATTTATACTTATCATATAATTAATTATGTTTGTATAACATTGTATCAATTTATGAAGTACAGAATACTAAGTATAAATATATAAAATAGACATAAGTATAAATATATAAAATAGGCATATAAATATAAAATAATTATAAACTAATTAATTATGTATTATTATATAATATATATTGATATGTATTTAACCCTCTATTAGATATTATACTTTCATTCTGGGTGACAGAAACAAAGGAACGATTTAGCAAAACTTCTGTCTAATGCCCAGATGATAAATTTTGCAAAAGCTTTCCAAGGATAGCTACATGTATTGGTTTTCTACTGCTGCTGTAACAAATTACCACAAACTTGGTGCTTTAAAGCAACACAAACTTCTTATCTTACAGGTCTGGAGGTCAGAAGCCCTAAAGTTAAGGTGCCAGCAGGACCTCACTCCTTCTGGATACTCCAGGTGAGAATCTGTCTCCTTACTTTTTCCACTGGTAGAGGCTGCCTGCAATCCTTGGCTCAGGATCCTTTCTTTCGTCTTCAAAGCCACTAGCTTAGCATCTTCAAATCCTCTGTCACTATTGGATCTCTGCTTCCATTGTCACATCTCCTTTTTTTTTTTGCGGTACGCGGGCCTCTCACTGTTGTGGCCTCTCCCATTGTGGAGCACAGGCTCCGGACGCGCAGGCTCAGCAGCCATGGCTCACGGGCCCAGCCGCTCCGCGGCATGTGGGATCCTCCCGGACCAGGGCACGAACCCGTGTCCCCTGCATCAGCAGGCGGACTCTCAACCACTGCGCCACCAGGGAAGCCCATCACATCTCCTTTGAATCTGATTTTCCTCCCTCCCTCTTATATTGGGCTCACCCATATAATCCATGATTATCTCCCTATCTCAAAATTATCAAAGTCTGAAAAACCCCTTGTGCCCTGTGAAGTAACATTCTTATTGTGGGGATTACAGCATACACAATTTGGGGGGTTCCATTATTTTGTCTACCACAGAACACTTCAGAGCCTGACATATACCCCACATTAAATCAGAATCAAAGGTCTAGATTTAACGTTTTACAACAAAGGTTAATGTCCTCTTGGAGAACGTGAGCTTTCTTGGAAGTCCAATTAATCATTTCTAAGCCACTTCTTATACCAATTTCTGGTTTTATTTTTCTCAAACAGGAATGCAAGAAAAATTAGCTAATTGGCTAACATTGGCAATCATTGGAAAACCGTGTTCTGTCATAACAAAAATATTGTCCTCAGTAGAGTTAATTAATGTAAAAGAAACCTTGAAGTACAGAGCAATTTCATGACAGCATCACGCCACTGATAACACTACCCCATGTGAAAGAAAAAAGTAAAAGGCAAAGTGATCTCCAAATTTCATTATGAAGTTTTCACTAAAATTAAATCATACTTAATACATCTTCATGCTTTTCTGACATAAATTGTTACTTTAAAAATCATATATTATAGACAAGTCATTAGATAGAATGATTTATGCCTTTTATTGAGGTATAGTTGATTCACAATATTATATTAGTTTCAAGGGTACAACAGAATGATTCAAAAATTTTTATATATTATATTCCATTTAAAGTTAATATAAAATAGTGGCTATATTCTCAGACCTGTACAATATATTCTTGTAGCTTATTTATTTTACACATAGTAGTTTGTACCTCTTAATCCCCTTCCCTTCTTTGCCCCTTCCCCTTTTCTCTCTCTGCTGGTAACCACTATTTTGTTTTCTATATCTGTGAGTCTGTTTCTGTTTTGTTTTTGTCATTCATTTGTTTTATTTTTTAGATTCTACATATTAAGTGGTAACATACATTGTTTGTCTTTCTCTGTCTGACATATTTCACTCAGCACGATACCCTCCAGGTCCATCCATGTTGTTGGAAATGGCAAAATTTCATTCTTTTGTAAGTCTGAGTAGTATTCCATTGTGTATATATCTATATCTCTATATCTACCTATATCTACCTATCTGTCTATCTGTATCACAAATTCTTCACCCGTTCATCTGTTGATGGACACTTAGGTTGTTTCTATGTCTTGGCCATTATGAATAATGCTGCTGAACAGTGGAGTACAGACATATCTTTGAGATAGTGATATTATTTTCTTCAAATATATACCCAGGAGTAGAATTGCTGTATCATATGATAGTTCTATTTTTAGTTTTCTGAGAAACCTCATACTGTTTTCCACAGGGGCTGAGCCAATTTACATTTCCACCAACAGTGTACAAGGGTTCTCTTTTCTCCACATCCTAGCCAACACTTGTGTGTGGTCTTTTTGATGGTAGCCATTCTGACAGGCATGAGGTGATATCTCAGTGTGGTTTTGATTTGCATTTTCTCATGATTAGCGATGTAGAGCATATTTTCATGTGCCTGTAGCCACCTGTACATCTTCTTTGGAAAAATGTCTATTCAGGTCTTCTGCCCATTTTTTAATCAGGTTACTTGTTTTTTTTATATTGAGTTGTACGAGCTGTTTATATATTTTGGGTATTAACCGCTGGTCCTGGCGGTTGCCAGGCCCTGACTCTTGCAGGGGCTGCTGGCCACTGGTTGGTGGGGCGAGGTCACGAGGCAGCTGGCTGTAGGACACTTGGGGATCCCAGGGCTAGTGCTGGTTCACTGGTGGGAAGAGCTGGGCTCTGGGGTGTCTAGTTATGGGCCTGGGGTTTCCAGATCTAATGCTGGCCCACTGTTGGCTGGGGCCACTTCCTAACACAGCTAGTTGTGGGTCCCAAGGTGTCCCAAAGCTGGTGTTGGCCTACTGGTGACTGGGGCTGGATCTTGGGGTGGCTGGCTGATGAATTGGAAGTATTGCAGAGCTGGTGTTGGCCTGCCAATGGATGGGGCCCAGGCCCAGCGTGTCCTGGAACTAGTACCTACCCACTGGTGGGTAAGGCTGGTCCCAAGGCTGGAGCCAGCTGGCTTGTGGGTGAGGCCAGGGCCTAGGGTGTTCTGGGGCTGGTGCTTGCCTACTAATGAGTGGATCTGGGTCTCAGGGTTTCTGGCTGCAAGGCTCTGGGGGTCCTGGGTCTACTGTTTGCACACTGGTGTGTGGGGCTGTGTTCTGGATAATCTGGTGGGCCGGGCCATGTCCAGTGGTGACTGTGGGCTCAGAGGGTCTTAAGGCAGCCTGCATGCTGGTGGGTGGGGCTGTGTCCCCCACCCAGTTAGTTGCTGGGCCTGAAGTGTCCCAGTACTGGTGCTTACAGGATCTTGGGCTGGGTTAGGGCCAGGTCCGAAGGTTAGTAAGCTAGAGGGAGGATTCCAAAATGGTGCTTGCC
This sequence comes from Mesoplodon bidens, assembly GCF_964165515.1. Taxonomy (NCBI): domain Eukaryota; kingdom Metazoa; phylum Chordata; class Mammalia; order Artiodactyla; family Ziphiidae; genus Mesoplodon; species Mesoplodon bidens. The sequence goes on from NC_138165.1 coordinate 56,774,311, forward strand.
AGCAAGTGTCCATGTGGTAGAAGGAGCTCCCCAAAATGGCTGCCACCAGTGTCTATGTCCCCAGGTTGAGCTCCAGTTGCCTCCTGTCTCTCTAGGAGGCCGTCGAAGTTCAGCAGGTTGGTCTAACCCAGGCTCCTTTCAAATTACTGCTTCTGCCCTTGGTCCTGGCGCCTGTGAGATTTTGTGTGCACCCTTTAAGAGTGGAGTCTTTATTTCTCACAGCCTTCTGAGTCTCCTGAAAGTAAGCCCTACTGGCCTTCAAAGCCAGAGTTCTGGGGGCTTGTCTTCCCAGTGCAGGACCCCCAGGCTGGGGAGACTGATGTGGGGCTCAGATCCCTCATTCCTTGGGAAGAACCACTATAATTGTAACTATTCTCCTATTTGTGGGTCACCCACCCCAGCTATGTGTCTTGACTGTACTGTGTGACTTCACCCCTTATACCCATCTCGTTGTGGTTTCTTCTTTACATCTTTCATTGCAGGTGATATTTTCTGGTAGATTTGGCCTTTCTCATCAATAGTAGTTCTGTAACAGTTGTGTAATTTTGGTGTGCCCATGATAGGAGGTGAGCTCAGGGTCTTCCTACTCTGCCATCTTGCCCTTTTCCTAGAATGATTTATGTTATTTATAAACTTATTAAACCTTTTGATAGCCAGTATTTTTCTAAGAGGGATTAAAGTAGACCATATGTTCAAGTTAGGACACAATCGTCCTAACCATTAATAGTGTCACCTTTAACTCTCAGAGTGGTTTGATGATAAATCATGTGATCACCCCACCATGAATTTCTCCTATATTAACACACAAATGGAAGATGGTTCAATGGGTTATTTCCCTTATCCCAATCAATATATGTAGAGGGAAAATGTTCAGATTCCTAGAGATAAAAAGGAGATGTCTTGGAGCAATAGAGGCTCTTGAGGACACATAAGAGACTGCAGGCAGTGAGATTTATAGAGGAATAGAATGGTAACCTGGGACCCTTGCTGAAAACTGGGAGCAGACTTGAAGATATAAACAGCAGCCTACAGTACTGTAGGATTTCTTAACTGTAAACATTAATAAAGAAAAGAACTATTAGACATCCAAGAAACACCGGGGCCCAAAGAAATTACAAACAAAAGAAGACATTATATTCAAAGAAACAGATGACAGAGCAGCCAGAGCAGGAGTCAAACTAAATAAAACTAATGATTTCAGAAAGATGAGAGGAGGTATTTAATAGATGGAACATCAGCAGGAGGTGTTAGCAGTAAATAAAAATCAACAGACAAACTTCCTGGAGACCTTGAGCATAAAAAATATATATTTTAATTAAAAAAATAGTCAGTACTTGTGCTGAATAGTAGACAAAGCCAAATTTGGATTAAGGTAATTTTTTCTCAGTGTATCAGAAAGAAATTGTGAAATGAAAAGTATAATATAGAAATTGGAACAAAGAAGAGAAAGTAGAATTTGAAGGTATAAAGAAAAACTTTAATAGTAATTATTGATAAAAGCATTACTGCTTTTTATATATTGATCTTGTATTCAGATACCCTGTTAAACTTTTTAAAAAATAACCCTTACTTATTTAAATTTATTATTTTGGATTTTCTACATAGAAAATAGTAGCACGTGCAAATAACAAAAATATCTTCACTTCTAATTCTTTTGCTTTGACTTTCACATAAATATATGAAGATATTCATAATAGTTCATAATAGCAAAAAAAAATGGAAAAAGCCTCAATCCATCAGTGAAGGAATAAATTAATAAAAGTATGATGAAATGCTATATAACACTTTGAAACAGTAAACTGACTTGTAAATAGCAGCATAGATGGATTTAAAAAAAATAATATTGAGAAAAAACTGTTGCCAAAGGAGACCTGTGGTGGGATACACTTTAATATAATATCTTAGAGCAAGCAGTAAATATTATTATTCATGGTGTGTGGATTTTACACATACTAGTAACAGCAAGGAAATAGATTAGAAACATTCACCTTAGATATGTTATAATGAATATTTGTTGGAAAAGGAAACAGAACTGGGAATGGAGGATAAAGTGTATAAAAAAATAAAAAGTGGGTTATTACTTGGATCAGTGAAGAAATTATGCTACCAACTAAGGAATATTGATTCAAACAATGCAATTCTTCACACCTAAAGTTTGGGGCAACAATGAAAAACTAAAACGAAAAGAAAAAGGAAAACCAATATTATCACACTGACTCTGCCCTTTCTGGAAGACACTGCTGAGAAAGTGAGATGTGTGCTTTTACTAACTTTTATTATTTAAAAAGTAGTTACAGTGGGCCCTCCTCAGGTTAAACTCTAAGAAATGTCTTTGCATGCTTTGTGACATCATACTGTGGGGATAAATGGACAATTTCTCATTAACAACTTCAAAGCTTAAAGAAGTGGAATTCATAGTGCTGGTTCTCACAGTGCTGTCTGATAATGAAGTCTTGACCATGAAGCACAATTCAGTGATGACCATTACGTGAGCAACAGCGTGAAAGGTGCCGTTTCCTCGCTGTGGCTCGCTGAAGATTACCTGTTTGCACCAAATCGAAAAGAATGATATGCAAGAAATATATATAAATTCAGAAGAAAAAGGCACCATCTCATGGAATTGTCTAAAACTAACAAAAGTAGTAGAGCAGCCACAACTTACGTCTAAGTAAAGTGAAGTCTTGCATAGAATAAGCTTTATTTCAGACCTGTGGTACATGACTTTTAGAACAGGAATTTCATTGTATTTGTGGATTTTGTCCTGTTAACTTTCTGACTCTAAGGGAAAAACATAGTCATGACAAGGAAGGTCTGGGCACACTACTTGTGTTCAGTATCAGGGGTACCAATGTTCTACAGCCTACGGAGTTGTTTGCAACCAATTTAACTTCTGTCTGTCAAATAGTGTTTGTAGTCATTGGCTGGTATGATATTTTCTGGGAATTTTTGATGCCAGGATTAAGTCACTGCCAAAGCTCTACTCATAAACACTCTAGACTGGGACTATTGTTTCCCCAAGGGCTGTTCCTTGTGAATCCAGGAGGAAAACAACAGGTCTTGTTGATCAATAGCTGGAATCAAATACAGCTGAATGGCAGCCTCTGGGACACATCAACATTTTGCCTAGATAACTCTAACTAGCTGCCTCTTCTGTACAAACTCCACTTGTCAAAATCTCTGACCTGGATAACATCTCCTTTATGCTCAAAATTAGGGAAGGAAGATTGAAAGACCAGTGTTATAGACTGTGATACTTAAAGTTCGGTCGGCAGACTACCTACTTTAGATTCGCAGAGACATGCTGATTACATATTCAAATTCCTGGGCCTTACTTAAGACCAACTAAATTCTCTGAAGTAGGTACCAAAAACACGCATTTTAACAAGTTCTTCACAAGCTTGAATTCTAACCTAGTGGATTTTAACTGTAATTCAGTTTTCTATTTTTTTTTAACCTCTTTATTGGAGTATAATTGCTTTACAATGGTGTTAGTTTCTGCTTTATAACAAAGTGAATCAGTTATACATATACATATATCCCCGTATCTCTTCCCGCTTGCGTCTCCCTCCCTCCCACCCTCCCTATCCCACCCGTCTAGGTGGTCACAAAGGACTGAGCTGATCTCCCTGTGCTATGCGGCTGCTTCCCACTAGATATCTACCTTACGTTTGGTAGTGTATATATGTCCATGCCTCTCTCTCTTGCTTTGTCACAGCTTACCCTTCCCCCTCCCCATATCCTCAAGTCCATTCTCAAGTAGGTCTGTGTCTTTATTCCCGTTTTGCCCCTAGGTCCTTCATGACTTTTTTTTTTTTTTTTAAATTCCGTATATATGTGTTAGCATACGGTATTTGTCTTTCTCTTTCTGACTTACTTCACTCTGTATGACAGACTCTAGGTCTATCCACCTCATTACAAATAGCTCAGTTTCGTTTATTTTTATGGCTGAGTAATATTCCATTGTATATATGTGCCACATCTTCTTTATCCATTCATCCGATGATGGACACTTAGGTTGTTTCCAGCTCCGGGCTATTGTGAATAGAGCTGCAATGAACATTTTGGTACATGTCTCTTTTTGAATTATGGTTTTCTCAGGGTATATGCCTAGTAGTGGGATTGCTGGGTCATATGGTAGTTCTATTTTTAGTTTTTTAAGGAACCTCCATACTGTTCTCCATAGTGGCTGTACCAATTCACATTCCCACCAGCAGTGCAAGAGTGTTCCCTTTTTTCCACACCCTCTCCAGCATTTATTGTTTCTAGATTTCTTGATGATGGCCATTCTGACTGGTGTGAGATGATATCTCATTGTAGTTTTGATTTGCATTTCTCTAATGATTAATGATGTTGAGCATTCTTTCATGTGTTTGTTGGCAGTCTGTATATCTTCTTTGGAGAAATGCCTATTTAAGTCTTCTGCCCATTTTTGGATTGGGTTGTTTGTTTTTTTGCTATTGAGCTGCATGAGCTGTTTATAAATTTTGGAGATTAATCCTTTGTCAGTTGCTTCATTTGCAAATATTTTCTCCCATTCTGAGGGTTGTCTTTTGGTCTTGTTTATGGTTTCCTTTGCTGTGCAAAACCTTTGAAGTCTCATTAGGTCCCATTTGTTTATTTTTGTTTTTATTTCCATTTCTCTGGGAGGTGGGTCAAAAAGGATCTTGCTGTGATTTATGTTATAGAGTGTTCTGCCTATGTTTTCCTCTAAGAGTTTGATAGTTTCTGGCCTTACATTTAGGTCTTTAATCCATTTTGAGCTTATTTTTGTGTATGGTTTTAGGGAGTGATCTAATCTCATACTTTTACATGTACCTGTCCAGTTTTCCCAGCACCACTTATTGAAGAGGCTGTCCTTTCTCCACTGTACATTCCTGCCTCCTTTATCAAAGATAAGGGGACCATATGTGCGTGGGTTTATCTCTGGGCTTTCTATCCTGTTCCATTGATCTATATTTCTGTTTTTGTGCCAGTACCATACTGTCTTGATTACTGTAGCTTTGTAGTATAGTCTGAAGTCAGGGAGCCTGATTCCTCCAGCTCCGTTTTTCGTTCGTAAGATTGATTTGGCTATTCGGGGTCTTTTGTGTTTCCATACAAATTGTGAAATTCTTTGTTCTAATTCTGTGAAAAATGGCAGTGGTAGCTTGATAGGGATTGCGTTGAATCTGTAGATTGCTTTGGATAGTAGAGTCATTTTCACAATGTTGATTCTTCCAATCCAAGAAAATTGTATATGTCTCCATCTGTTTGTATCATCTTTAATTTCTTTCATCAGTGTCTTATAATTTTCTGCATACAGGTCTTTTGTCTACTTAGGTAGGCTTATTCCTAGATATTTTATCCTTTTTCTTGCTGTGGTAAATAGGAGTGTTTTCTTGATTTCACTTTCAGATTTTTCATCATTAGTGTATAGGAATGCCAGAGATTTCTGTGCATTAATTTTGTATCCTGCTACTTTACCAAATTCACTGATTAGCTCTAGTAGTTTTCTGGTAGCATCTTTAGGATTCTCTATGTATAGTATCATGTCATCTGCAAACAGTGACAGCTTTACTTCTTCTTTTCCAATTTGGATTCCTTTTATTTCCTTTTCTTCTCTGATTTCTGTTGCTAAAACTTCCAAAACTATGTTGAATAAGAGTGGTGAGAGTGGGCAACCTTGTCTTGTTCCTGATTTTAGTGTAAATGCTTTCAGTTTTTCACCATTGAGGATGATGTTGGCTGTGGGTTTGTCATATATGGCCTTTATTGTGTTGAGGAAGGTTCCCTCTATGCCTACTTTCGGCAGGGTTTTTATCATAAATGGGTGTTGAATTTTGTCGAAAGCTTTCTCTGCATCTATTGAGATGATCATATGGTTTTTCTCCTTCAGTTTGTTAATATGGTGTATCACGTTGATTGATTTGCATATATTGAAGAATCCTTGCATTCCTGGAATAAACCTCACTTGATCATGGTGTATGATCCTTTTAATGTGCTGTTGGATTCTGATTGCTAGTATTTTGTTGAGGATTTTAGCATCTATGTTCATCAGTGATATTGGCCTGTAGTTTTCTTTCTTTGTGACATCCTTGTCTGGTTTTGGTATCAGGGTGATTGTGGCCTCGTAGAATGAGTTTGGGAGTGTTCCTCCCTCTGTGATATTTTGGAAGAGTTTGAGAAGGATAAGGTGTTACCTCTTCTCTAAATGTTTGATAGAATTCACCTGTGAAGCCATCTGGTCCTGGGCTTTTGTTTGTTGGAAGATTTTTTTCTTTTTCTTTTTCTTTTTTGCGGTACATGGGCCTCTGACTGTTGTGGCCTTTCCCATTGTGGAGCACAGGATCTGGACGCGCAGGCTCAGCAGCCATGGCTCACAGGCCCAGCCGCTCGGCGGCATGTGGGATCTTCCCGGACCGGGGCACGAACCCGTGACCCCTGCATTGGCAGGCGGGCTCTCAACCACTGCGCCAGCAGGGAAGCCCTGTTGGAAGATTTTTAATCACAGTTTCAATTTCACTGCTGGTGATTGTTCTGTTCATATTTTCTATTTCTTCCTGATTCAGTCTTGGCAGGTTGTGCTTTTCTAAGAATTTGTCCATATCTTCCAGGTTGTCCATTTTATTGGCATAGAGTTGCTTGTAGTAATCTCTCATGGTCTTTTGTATTTCTGCAGTGTCAGTTGTTACTTCTCCTTTTCATTTCTAATTCTATTGATTTGAGTCTTCTCCCTTTTTTTCATGATGAGTCTGGCTAATGGTTTATCAATTTTGTTTATCTTCTCAAAGAACCAGCTTTTAGTTTTATTGATCTTTGCTATTCTTTCCTTCATTTCTTTTTCATTTCTTTCTTTTTTTTTTTTTTTTTTTTTGCTGTATGTGGGCCTCTCACTGTTGTGGCCTCTCCCGTTGCGGAGCACAGGCTCCGGATGCGCAGGCTCAGCGGCCATGGCTCACGGGCCTAGCCGCTCCGTGACATGTGTGATCTTCCCGAACCAGGGCACGAACCCGTGTCTCCTGCATTGGCAGGCAGACTTTCAACCACTGCGCCACCAGAGAAGCCCTTTCATTTATTTCTGATCTGATCTTTATGATTACTTTCCTTCTGCTAACTTTGGGGTTTTTTTGTTCTTCTTTCTCTGATTGCTTTCGGTGCAAGGTTAAGTTGTTTATTCGAGATGTTTCCTGTTTCTTAAGGTAGGATTGTATTGCTATAAACTTCCCTCTTAGAACTGCTTTTGCTGCATTACATAGGTTCTGGGTTGTCTTGTCTCCATTGTCATTTGTTTCTAGGTATTTTTTAATTTCTTCTTTGATTTCATCAGTGATCACTTCGTTTTAAGTAGTGTATTGTTTAGCCTCCATGTGTTTGTATTTTTTACAGATCTTTTCCTGTAATTGATATCTAGTCTCATAGCATTGTGGTTGGAAAAGATGCTTGATACAAGTTCAATTTTCTTAAATTTACCAAGGCTTGATTTGTGACCCAAGATATGATCTATCCTGGAGAATGTTCCATGAGCACTTGAGAAAAATGTGTATTCTGTTGTTTTTGGATGGAATGTCCTATAAGTATCAATTAAGTCCACCTTGTTTAATGTATCATTTACAGCTTGTGTTTCCTTATTTATTTTCATTTTGGATGATCTGTCCATTGGTGAAAGTGGGGTGTTAAAGTCCCCTACTATGAATGTGTTACTGTCAATTTCCCCTTTTATGGCTGTTAGTATTTGCCTTATGATTGAGGTGCTCCTATGTTGGGTGCATAAATATTTACAATTGTTATATCTTCTTGGATCGATCCCTTGATCATTATGTAGTGTCCTTCTTTGTCTCTTCTAATAGCCTTTGTTTTAAAGTCTATTTTGTCTGATATGAGAATTGCTACTCCAGCTTTCTTTTGATTTCCATTTGCATGAAGTATCTTTTTCCATCCCCTCACTTTCAGTCTGTATGTGTCCCTAGGTCTGAAGTGGGTCTCTTGTAGACAGCATATATATGGGTCATGTTTTTGTATCCATTCAGCCAATCTCTCTCTCTCAGTGGGAGCATTTAGTCCATTTACATTTAAGGTAATTAGCAATATGTATGTTCCTATTCCCATTTTCTTAATTGTTTTGTGTTTGTTATTGTAGGTCTTTTCCTTCTCTTGTGTTTCTTGCCTAGAGAAGGTCCTTTAGCATTTGTTGTAATGCTGCTTTGGTGGTGCTGAACTCTCTCACCTTTTGCTTGTCTGTAAAGGTTTTAATTTCTCCATCAAATCTGAATAAGATCCTTGCTGGGTAGAGTATTCTTGGTTGCAGGTTTTTCTCCTTCATCAGTTTAAATATGTCCTGCCAGTCCCTTTTGGCTTGCAGAGTTTCTGCTGAAAGATCAGCTGTTAACCTCATGGGGATTCCCTTGTGTGTTATTTGTTGTTTTTCCCTTGCTGCTTTGAATATGTTTTCTTTGTATTAAATTTTTGACAGTTTGATTAATATGTTTCTTGGCATATTTCTCCTTGGATTTATCCTGTATGGGATTCTCTGTGCTCCTGGACTTGATTAAGTATTTCCTTTCCCATATTAGGGAAGTTTTCAACTATAATCTCTTCAAATATTTTCTCAGCCCCTTCCTTTTTCTCTTCTTCTTCTGGGACCCCTATAATTCAGTGGTGGTGCATTTAATGTTGTCCCAGAGGTCTCTGAGAGTGTCCTCAGTTCTTTTCATTCTTTTTTCTTTATTCTGCTCTGCAGTAGTTATTTCCACTATTTTATCTTCCAGGTCACTTATCCGTTCTTCTGCCTCAGTTATTCTGCTATGGATCCCATCTGGAGTATTTTTAATTTCATTTATTGTGTTGTTCATCATTGCTTGTTTCATCTTTAGTTCTTCTAGGTCGTTGTTAAATGTTTCTTGCATTTTCTCTATTCTATTTCCAAGATTTTGGATCATCTTTACTATCAGTATTCCGAATTCTTTTTAGGTAGACTGCCTATTTCCTGTTCATTTGTTAGGTCTGGTGGATTTTTATCTTGCTCCTTCATCTGCTGTGTGTTTTTCCTGTCTTCTCATTTTGCTTGTCTTACTGTGTTTGGGGTCTCCTCTTTGCAGGCTGCAGGTTAGTAGTTCCCGTTGTTTTTGGTGTCTGTCCCCAGTGGCTAAAGTTGTTTCAGTGGGTTGTGTAGGCTTCCTGGTGGAGGGGACTAGTGCCTGTGTTCTGGTGGATGAGGCTGGATCTTGTCTTTCTGGTGGGCAGGTCCACGTCTGGTGGTGTGTTTTGGGGTGTCTGTGGACTTATGATGATTTTAGGCAGCCTCTCCACTAATGGGTGGGGTTGTGTTCCTGTCTTGCCAGTTGTTTGGCATAGGGTGTCCAGCACTGTAGCTTGCTGGTTGTTCAGTGAAGCTGGGTGCTGGTGTTGAGATGGAGATCTCTGGGAGATTTTCGCCATTTGATATTATGTGGAGCTGGGAGGTGTCGTGTGGTCCAGTGTCCTAAAGTTGGCTCTCCCATCTCAGAGGCACAGCACTGACTCCTGGCTGCAGCAGCAAGAGCCTTTCATCCACACGGCTCAGAATAAAAGGGAGAAAAAGTAGGTAGGAAGCAAGGAAGGAAGGAAGGGAAAGAAAGAAAGAAAGGAAGGAAGAAAGAATGGAGGGGGGAGGGAAGGAAAGAAGGAAGGTGGAAGGAAGGAAGAACGAAAAGAAAGAAAGAGGAAAGAAGATAAAGTAAAAAAGGAAGATAAAATAAAAAAGTTATTAAAATAAAAATTATTAAGAAAAAAAATTTTTTTAAAGAAAAAAAAAACGGACCCATAGAACCCTAGGACAAATGGTGACAGCAATGCTATACAGACAAAATCTCACACAGAAGAATATGCATACACACTCACAAAAAGAGGAAAAGGGGAAAAAATAGTAAATCTTGCTCTCAAAGTCCTTCTCCTCAATTTGGGATGATTCATTGTCTATTCAGGTATTCCACAGATGCAGGGTACATCAAGTTGACTGTGGAGCTTTAATCCGCTGCTCCTGAGACTGCTGGGAGAGATTTCCCTTTCTCTTCTTTGTTCTCACAGCTCCCGGGGATCAGCTTTGGATTTGGCATCGCCTCTGCGTGTAGGTTGCTGGAGGGCGTCTGTTCTTCGCTCAGACAGGACGGGTTTAAGGGAGCAGCTGCTTCGGGGACTCTGGCTCACTCAGGGATGGAGGGGTGCAGATGCGGGGCGAGCCTGCAGCGGCAGAGGCTGGCATGACGTTGCACCAGCCCAAGGCACGCTGTACGCTCTCCCGGGGAAGTTGTCCCTGGATCCCGGGACCCTGGCAGTGGCCAGCTGCACAGGCTCCCCGGAAGGGGGGTGTGGATAGTGACCTGTGTTCGCACACAGGCGTCTTGATGGCGGCAGCAGCAGCAGCCTTAGCATCTCATGCCCGTCTCTGGGGTCTGCGCTTTCTGTCGTGGCTCGCGCCCATCTCTTGAGCTCCTTTAAGCAGCGCTCTTAATCCCCTCTCCTCGCGCACCAGGAAACAAAGAGGGAAGAAAAAGTCTCTTGCCTCTTCGGCAGGTCCAGACTTTTCCCAGACTCTTCCCAGACTCCCTCCCGGCTAGCTGTGGCGCACTAACCCCCTTCAGGCTGTGTTCACGCCGCCAACCCCAGTCCTCTCCCTGCGCTCAGACCGAAGCCCGAGCCTCAGCTCCCAGCCCTGCCCGCCCCGGTGGGTGAGCAGACAAGCCTCTCGGGCTGGTGAGTGCCAGTCGGCTCGGATCCTCTATGCGGGAATCTCTCCGCTTTGCCCTCCACACCCCTGTGGCTGCGCTCTCCTCCGCAGCCCCGAAGTTTCCCCCCTCCGCCACCTAAAGTCTCCGCCCGCGAAGGGGCTTCCTAGTGTGTGGAAACCTTTCCTCCACAGCTCCCTCCCACTAGGTGCAGGTCCCGTCCCTATCCTTTTGTCTCTGTTTATTCTTTTTACTTTTGCCCTACCCAGGTACGTGGGGAGTTTCTTGCCTTTTTGCAGGTCTGAGGTCTTCTGGCAGCGTTCAGTAGGTGTTCTTTAGGAGTTGTTCCACGTGTAGATATATTTCTGGTGTATCTGTGGGGAGGAAGGTGATCTTCACATCCTACTCTTCCGCCATCTTCCCCGATCGCCTCTGTAATTCAGTTTTCTTAATAATTCTTTCTTATTTCTCATTAGGAGTTCTAGTAGATGATTCAAAAGTCATTGATTTTTTAAATTATAAATACAATATGGGCGTTCGTGTTATAAGGATCCTTCCTGAATGGAAATCAGCCTTTGAATCCTTGTCCTATTGTGCAGTGATCTGTTTCCATGTGTTAAAGAATAATGAGTAATTCCATAGGGTAGAAACTATGGATTTCAAATACCATGTGTAAAATGAGTAAATGTTTTTAATATGTGAGAATTCAGAAACTTTTTAAACAAATGTCATAGGGTGATATTTTGATTGAGCCTACTGTTGATTCAGAAAGAATTTTGGTCAGGGTATGCTGTTGCATTTCCAAACTTAGTTATTCAGGAGTTAGTGGTTTAGCTTCAGAGGACCACTACATGAAACTAGGAGGATCCTAAAAAGATCATTAGAGGAAGACAAAATAGACCAGTCTTCTAATTTAAGGCATGTCTTAGCTCTTAGAGCTAAACTGAGCATGCCCAGGTGTTGTACCTCCCTTATTATTTAACAAAAATAAAGCAATACTAATAAGAAAAAATAAATCAAAATAGACAATGTATTCAATAAAAAGAAAATGAATTAAAATGAAATTTAATAGATATAAAAAGTTAATTAGCTAAGAGAATTTCATAATGCTAGGAGAAAGATAATACAGTGTGAAAAAATTTAAAATGGAGAAGAAAATAGAGCAATAAGATAAAAAAGAAAACTACTTGTGTAAACCAAAAATAAACTCAAATAGAGTTTTTAAGAAAGACTAGAAATTTAAATAATAACATAACAAAATAAAAATGTAGGGACAGGGATCACTTATAAGGATATAGGCTAAAAGAAAAATCTGAAGAAAATCTTCTTGGTCTTCTTCTTCATGAGCCCTCCCATGGTTTAGGGCTCCCCAGGAATATTCCCCTGAGCTCCAGACTTGAATGGCAGAGAAAGAACCTGAAAAATTTTATCTCAGGTGGGGGGACAGAGCAAGTTGATATTGTGTCCCGCACCCCCTAAACATACCAACATAAGTCTTTTTCATCTGCTCTGCCCCCAGGGCTCTTATGTTCATGCAAAAAATTATCTCTGACAATAAACCCACAATGAAAACTTATGAAGAATTTTTTGCAGATAATATTGGTATAGTAGCTATTTTTTTAGAATTGTTTGAAATGGTCTTTGATTTTCTTACTTATTGAACTACAACTACATATGGAGCAGCTATAAAACCAAGATTTTCTAGCATAGCCACCATTTCAAAGGTTATACCATTTGGCAGATACAAGTCAGACCATGTGCCCCAAATTGGGGTTATAAAATATGAACACCTTAACCACATACTGAAAAAAAAAAAAAGTCAGCAATTTGACCTAAATAGCAAAATGTATTTGCTATTTACTTTATTTAAATACATTAAGACTAAACCTCAAAACAAATCTACAAGGTACTTATTATTAGTTCCCATATATATTAGAAAATGAAGATATAAAGAAGTTAACTAAAATGTCTATGATAACATACCTAGGAAATTCTGGCAATCACATTTGGTTTTAGGTCTCCACGACCCCAAACCCATGTTCTTTTATCAAAGATACATACTTCTGCATGCTTCTAGTTTTCTAAATGAAGGCAGCCCCTGCTACCAAACATTTACAATTTCATTCTCCACAGAGCATTTCTTAAATCCCCTTCTCTCAGGCTACATAAGGAATGTGATCTAATAAAATTGAGAATAATGAATATAGGAATACAAATTAAATGTGACATATCAAAAACTGAACTTATGTTAGGGTATTTAAAATTTTCCTATTAGACAAAAGTAATGTTGCTTTAAAGGTGAATTTAAATATCATGCTTTATTCAAACTGGATTATAAAATGTGTACATAATAATGTTGGGTTTTAAATTAAACTTTGTTTTACTGAAACTATATGAACATAGACAGATACTTGTTAAATAATAAGGAAATCTCCATAGTCCATTTTTTACTAAGCCTACACATATGTGTGAGTTGTTTTCTGTTCTGCAGTATTACATGGTTTGTTTATTAAAACACATTGCTAAAACACCACATTTATTACCGTAATTCTAGCTAATTTTAAATTAATGTGTCTACTTTTGATAGACTTCATTTACATCAGACAAATGAAATTATTGCCATATTTTCATATAAATTCTCAGGCATTATTTCAGTTTGTTTATTGGTGCCTGATACCTGAACTGGTAATTTTTTTTTTTTTTTTGCTTCTAAGAAATATTCATATTGCTCTGCCTCTTTCTGCACTTGCACTTTTTATTGTATTTATTGTATTTTTATTGTATATTTTAAAAACACTAGTTGTAAACTACATGGCAAGTTAATTAATCAAGCTTTGTACAGTAAAATATAACAGTTTGGGATGTTTACTAGTTACAAAAACATGCTAATGGTACATAATTGCATTTCACATCTTATAGCACACTTCAGGCTCTTAAATGAGGAAATATCACCCTCCATACTCCAGAGGGGCTATTTCTTCTTAAAAGGAAGTTTGATGCACAAGTTTTCTTCCACAAAGATTTCAGGAGAAAATATAGTATACTGAAAGGGGCAAAATACAGCTTTTTGCTCTCTCTAAATATACATCATTAATGTCAGCTATTTAAAAATGGATGTCTCTGAGCCAGTTTGCAGCATGTTTTATGGCTGCAAAAGTGTTTAGTGTGGATATAAGTCAGAATATGATTTGTCCTTGACACCAGATTCTGCCTGTGACGTTTTGTGGGGAGAGAATAATGAAGGGAAGCTGCTGCATAGATTCTGTTCATTAGGCTTTTCATTTTAATCAGGTCACAGTTCCAGACGTTCTGACAAGGCTAGTGCCACTCCTGTACTGATCCAAGGATTATCATGTTTGATGGACAGTAAGCATTCCACCTCAACATCATTTGGGCTGATGACTTCAGTTTATGGTTTCCTTATGCAGCATTTGTTTTTTTTTTTTTTAATCATCTTTATTGGAGTAAACTTGCTTTACAATGGTGTGTTAGTTTCTGCTGTATAACAAAGTGAATCAGCTATATGTATACATATATCCCCCATATCCCTTCCCTCTTGCATCTCTCTCCCACCCTCCCTATCCCACCCCTCTAGGTGGTCACAAAGCACCGAGCTGATCTCCCTGTGCTATGCGGCTGCTTCCCACTAGCTATCTATTTTACATTTGGTAGCATATATATGTCTCTCACTTTGTCCCAGCTTACCCTTCCTCCTCCCCGTGTCCTCAAGTCCATTATCTACATCTGCATCTTTATTCCTGTCCTGCCCCTAGGTTTTTCAGAACCTTTTTTTTTTAGATTCCATATATATGTGTTAGCATATGGTATTTGTTTTTCAGTCTGTCATACAGAATGAAGTAAGGCATCAATTGTTTTTATATTAGAATATGAGAGGGGTGGAAGAGTTCACTGAGTAATTTGCTTTTGGAGATTAATTCAATACAAGGAGAACACTCACATTTTCCCGTCACTTGTCAACTCGTCTATTAACAAGAGGGGAAAACAGATATATTTGAAAGTAAATACGTTCAACTTCTTAAGTTTGAAGATGGTTATTTAAATAACTTCTAAAAGACCAGGACATTTCTAATTTGAAAGCTGGTGTACTATGATGAAAAGGGAAGAGTTGAGATCAACCTCTAAAACTAGTAGGGATTAAGGATAGCAACACCTCATAGCTAAAAATTTTCATACAGCTAAGAAATAATTACTTCTTTTTAACACACTGCAGTCAAATCTGAACATTCTACTCAACACCTTTTGACTTACCTGCTTTATGAGGGAGCTTAATCTTCATTACCTGGAAACACTGATCTTTCCCCTCCACTTCACTCTTCCTACGTAGGAAAATCCAGCTATTCTAATGGTTTGAGACTCATTTTCTCCACTCAGTTATAAGCTTTTCACTGTCATCTTTCATTACTAGCTTACCAAAATGGATTTATTATATATGTATGCCTACGCTTTCTCTA
This sequence comes from Mesoplodon bidens, assembly GCF_964165515.1. NCBI lineage: Eukaryota > Metazoa > Chordata > Mammalia > Artiodactyla > Ziphiidae > Mesoplodon > Mesoplodon bidens. The sequence continues at coordinate 56,789,462 of NC_138165.1, forward strand.
TTTTTTTCTTTATTTCTGTTATTACTTTGTTAGATTTTTTAATGGTGTCACAAACTTATTCTCTACTTCTCTCTTAGTGAACTTGATTCAAAAAGGTACTGGACACAAAAATTACAACAAATTAATTGTAGGTATAAATATCAGAGCTAAAACTATAGAATGCTTAGGAGAAAATATAGGAGTAAATCTTTGTCACTTTGTGTTACGTGATCCTTTCCTAGGTATGACACCAAAAGCACAAACGACAAAAGAAAAACATAGGTGGCATTTTATCAAAATGAAAAACTTTTGTGCTACAATTAATACCATTAAAAAGTGAAAAGGCAGCCCACAGATAGGAGAAAATATTTTCAAACTATCTATCTGATGAGGGACTTTTATTCAGAATATGTAGATGATTCATAACTCGGTAATAAAAAGACAAACGATCCACTTAAAAATGGGTTACTCGACGGGAAGATGGCGGAAGAGTAAGACACGGAGATCACATTTCTCCCCAAAGATACACCAGAAATACAGCTACACGTGGAACAACTCCTACAGAACACCTACTAAATGCTGGCAGAAGACCTCAGACCTCCCAAAAGGCAAGAAAATCCCCACGTACCTGGGTAGCGCAAAATAAAAAAGAATAAACAGAGACAAAAGAATAGGGACGGGACCTGCACCAGTGGGAGGGAGCCGTGAAGGAGGAAAGGTTTCCACACACTAGGAAGCCCCTTCACGGGTGGAGACTATGGGTGGCGGAGGGGGGAAGCTTCGGAGCCGCGGGGGAGAGCGCAGCCACAGGGGTGCGGAGGGCAAAGCAGAGAGATTCCTGCACAGAGGATCGGTGCCGACCGGCACTCACCAGCCCGAGAGGCTTGTCTGCGTACCTGCCAGGGTGGGCGGGGCTGGGAGCTGAGGCTCAGGCTTCGGTCGGAACACAGGGAGAGAAGTGGGGTTGGCAGCGTGAACACAGCCTGCAGGGGGTTAGTGCGCCACGGCTAGCTGGGAGGGAGTCCGGGAAAAGTCTGGGCCTGCCGAAGAGGCAAGAGACTTTTTCTTCCCTCTTTGTTTCCTGGTGTGCGAGGAGAGGGGATTAAGAGCGCTGCTTAAAGGAGCTCCAGAGACGGGCGCGAGCCGCGGCTGAAAGCGTGGACCCCAGAGACGGGCATAAGACGCTAAAGCTGCTGCCGCCATCAAGAAGCCTGTGTGCGAACACAGGTCACTATCCACACCCCACTTCCAGGGAGCCTGTGCAGCCCGCCACTGCCAGGGTCCCGGGATCCAGGGACAACTTCCCTGGGAGAATGCAAGGCGTGCCTCAGGCTTGTACAACGTCCCGCCGGCCTCTGCCGCCACAGGCTTGCCCCGCACTCCGTACCCCTCCGTCCTCCCGGCCTGAGTGAGCCAGAGCCCCCGAAGCAGCGGCTCCTTTAACCCCGTCCCCGTCCTGTCTGAGCAAAGAACAGACGCCCTCCAGAGACCTACACGCAGAGGCGGGGCCGAATCCAAAGCTGAGCCCCCAGGAGTTGTGAGAACAAAGAAGAGAAAGGGAAATCTCTCCCAGCAGCCTCAGGAGCAGCGGATTGAATCTCCACAATCAACTTGATGTACCCTGCATCTGTGGAATACCTGAATAGACAACGAATCATCCCATTCTGAGGAGCCGTGTGGATGAAAGGCACTTGGTGCTGCAGCCAGGAGTCAAAGCTGTGCCTCTGAGGTGGGAGAGCCAACTTCAGGACACTGGGCCACAAGACACCTTCCAGCTCCACGTAATATAGAATGGCGAAAATCCCCCAGAGGTCTCCATCTCAACACTAGCACTGAGCTTCACTGAACAACCAGCAAGCTACAGTGCTGGACACCCTATGCCAAACAACTAGGATGACAGGAACCCAACCCCACCCATTAGCAGAGAGGCTGCCTAAACTCATAATAAGTCCACAGACACCCCAAAACACACCACCAGACGTGGACCTGCCCACCAAAAAGACAAGATCCAGCCTCATCCACCAGAACACAGCCACTAGTCCCCTCCAGCAGGAAGCCTACACAACCCACTGAACCAACCTTAGCCACTGGGGACAGACAGACACCAAAAACAACGGGAACTACGAACCTGCAGCCTGCAAAAAGGAGACCCCAAACAGTAAGTTAAGCAAAATGAGAAGACAGAAAAACAGACAGCAGATGAAGGAGCAAGATAAAAACCCACCAGACCTAACAAATGAAGAGGAAATAGGCAGTCTACCTGAAAAAGAATTCAGAATAATGATAGTAAAGATGATCCAAAATCTTGGAAATAGAATAGAGAAAATGCAAGAAACATTTAACAAGGACCTAGAAGAACAAAAGATGAAACAAGGAACAATGAACAACACAATAAATGAAATTAAAAATACTCTATATGGGATCCATAGCAGAATAACTGAGGCAGAAGAACGGATAAGTGACCTGGAAGATAAAATAGTGGAAATAACTACTGCAGAGCAGAAGAAAGATAAAAGAATGAAAAGAACTGAGGACACTCTCAGAGACATCTGGGACAACATTAAACGCACCAACATTCGAATTATAGGGGGTCCGGAAGAAGAAGAGTAAAAGAAAGGGGCTGAGAAAATATTTGAAGAGATTATAGTTGAAAACTTCCCTAATATGGGAAAGGAAATACTTAAGTCCAGGAAGCACAGAGAGCACATACAGGATAAGTCCAAGGAGAAATACGCCAAGACACATATTAATCAAACTGTCAAAAACTAAATACAAAGAAAACATATTAAAAGCAGCAAGGGAAAAACAACAAATAACACACAAGGGGATCCCCATGAGGTTAACAGCTGATCTTTCAGCAGAAACTCTGCAAGCCAGAAGGGACTGGCAGGACATATTTAAACTGATGAAGGAGAAAAACCTGCAACCAAGAATACTCTACCCAGCAAGGATCTTATTCAGATTTGATGGAGAAATTAAAACCTTTACAGACAAGCAAAAGCTGAGAGACTTCAGCACGACCAAACCAGCTTTACAACAAATGCTAAAGGAACTTCTCTAGGCAAGAAACATAAGAGAAGGAAAAGACCTACAATAACGAACCCAAAACAATTAAGAAAATGGGAATAGGAACATACATATCGATAATTACCTTAAATGTAAATGGACTAAATGCTCCCACCGAGAGAGAGAGATTGGCGGAATGGATACAAAAACAAGACCCAAAAACATGCTATCTACAAGAGACCCACTTCAGAACTAGAGACACATACAGACTGAAAGTAAGGGGATGGAAAAAGATATTCCATGCAAATGGAAACCAAAAGAAAGCTGGAGTAGCAATCCTCATATCAGACAAAATAGACCTTAAGATAAAGACTATTAGTAGAGACGCAGAAGGACACTACATAATGATCAAGGGATCGATCCAAGAAGAAGATATAACAATTGTAAATATTTATGCACCCATCATAGGAGCACCTCAATACATAAGGCAAATACTAACAGCCATAAAAGGGGAAATCAACAGTAACACATTCATAGTAGGGGACTTTAACACCCCACTTTCACCAATGGACAGATCATCCAAAATGAAAATAAATAAGGAAACACAAGCTTTACATGATACATTAAACAAGATGGACTTAATTGATATTTATAAGACATTCCATCCAAAAACAACAGAATACACATTTTTCTCAAGTGCTCATGGAACATTCTCCAGGATAGATCATATCTTGGGTCACAAATCAAGCCTTGGTAAATTTAAGAAAATTGAACTTGTATCAAGTATCTTTTCCAACCACAACACTATGAGACTAGATATCAATTACAGGAAAAGATCTGTAAAAAATACAAACACATGGAGGCTAAACAATACACTACTTAATAACGAAGTGATCACTGAAGAAATCAAAGAAGAAATTTAAAAATATCTAGAAACAAATGACGATGGAAACACGACGACCCAAAACCTATGTGATGTAGCAAAAGCAGTTCTAAGAGGGAAGTTTATAGCAATACAATCCTACCTTAAGAAACAGGAAACATCTCGAATAAACAACCTAAACTTGCACCTAAAGCAATTAGAGAAAGAAGAACAAAAACCCCCAAAGTTAGCAGAAGGAAAGAAATCATAAAGATCAGATCAGAAATAAATGAAAAAGAAATGAAGGAAACAATAACAAAGATCAACAAATCTAAAAGCTGGTTCTTTGAGAAGATAAACAAAATTGATAAACCATTACCCAGACTCAAGAAAAAAAGGGAGAAGACTCAAATCAATACAATTAGAAGTGAAAAAAGAGAAGTAACAACTGACAGTGCAGAAATACAAAAGATCATGAGAGATTACTATAAGCAACTCTATGCCAATAAAATGGACAACCTGGAAGAAATGGACAAGTTCTTAGCAATGCACAACCTGCCAAGACTGAATCAGGGAGAAATAGAAACTATGAACAGACCAATCACAAGCACTGAAATTGAAACTGTGATTAAAAATCTTCCAACAAACAAAAGCCCAGGACCAGATGGCTTCACAGGCGAATTCTATCAAGCATCTAGAGAAGAGCTAAAACCTATCCTTCTCAACCTCTTCCAAAATATAACAGAGGGAGGAACACTCCCAGACTCATTCTATGAGGCCAGCATCACCTTGATACCAAAACCAGACAAGGATGTCACAAAGAAAGAAAACTACACGGGAATATCACTGATGAACATAGATGCAAAAGCCCTCAACAAAACACTAGCAAACAGAATCCAACAGCACATTAAAAGGATCATACACCATGATCAAGTGGGGTTTATTCCAGGAATGCAAGGATTCTTCAATATATGCAAATCAATCAACGTGATACACCATATTAACAAATTGAAGGAGAAAAACCATATGATCATCTCAATAGATGCAGAGAAAGCATTCCACACAATTCCACACCCATTTATGATAAAAACCCTGCCGAAAGTAGGCATAGATGGAACTTTCCTCAACACAATAAAGGCCATATATGACAAACCCACAGCCAACATCGTCCTCAATGGTGAAAAACTGAAAGCATTTCCACTAAAATCAGGAACAAGACAAGGTTGCCCACTCTCACCACTCTTATTCAACATAGTTTTGGAAGTTTTAGCAACAGAAATCAGAGAAGAAAAGGAAATAAAAGGAATCCAAATCGGAAAAGAAGAAGTAAAGCTGTCACTGTTTGCAGATGACATGATACTATACATAGAGAATCCTAAAGATGCTACCAGAAAACTACTAGAGCTAATCAGTGAATTTGGTAAAGTAGCAGGATACAAAATTAATGCACAGAAATCTCTGGCATTCCTATACACTAATGATGAAAAATCTGAAAGTGAAACCAAGAAAACACTCCTATTTACCACGGCAAGAAAAAGGATAAAATATCTAGGAATAAGCCTACCTAAGGAGACAAAAGACTTGTATGCAGAAAATTATAAGACACTGATGAAAGAAATTAAATATGATACAAATACATGGAGACATATACCATTTTCTTGGATTGGAAGAATCAACATTGTGAAAATGACTCTACTATCCAAAGCAATCTACAGATTCAACGCAATCCCTATCAAACTACCACTGCCATTTTTCACAGAATTAGAACAAAGAATTTCACAATTTGTATGGAAACAAAAAAGATCCCGAATAGCCAAAGCAATCTTGAGAAAGAAAAACGGAGCTGGAGGAATCAGGCTCTCTGACTTCAGACTATACTACAAAGCCAAAGTAATCAAGACATTATGGTACTGGCACAAAAACAGAAAGATCAATGGAGCAGGATAGAAAGCCCAGAGATAAACCCACGCACATATGGTCACCTTATCTTTGATAAAGGAGGTGGGAATGTACGGTGGAGAAAGGACAGTCTCTTCAATAAGTGGTGCTGTGAAAGCTGGACAGGTACATGTAAAAGAATGAAATTAGAACACTCCCTAACACCATACACAAAAATAAGCTCGAAATGGATTAAAGACCTAAATGTAAGGCCAGAAAGTATCAAACTCTTAGAGGAAAACATAGGCAGAACACTCTATAACATAAATCACAGCAAGATCCTTTTTGACCCACCTCCCAGAGAAATGGAAATAAAACCAAAAATAAACAAATGGGACCTAATGAAACTTCAAAGCTTTTGCAAAGCAAAGGAAACCATAAACAAGACCAAAAGACAACCCTCAGAATGGGAGAAAATACTTGCAAATGAAGCAACTGACAAAGGATTAATCTCCATAATTTATAAGCAGCTCATGCAGCTCAATAACAAAAAAACAAAGAACCCAATCCAAAAATGGGCAGAAAACCTAAATAGACATTTCTCCAAAGAAGATATACAGACTGCCAACAAACACATGAAAGGATGCTCAACATCATTAATCATTAGAGAAATGCAAATCAAAACTACAATGAGATATCATCTCACACCAGTCAGAATGGCCATCATCAAAAAGTCTAGAAACAATAAATGCTGGAGAGGGTGTGGAGAAAAGGGAACACTCTTGCACTCCTGGTGGGAATGTGAATTGGTACAGCCACTATGGAGAACAGTATGGAGGTACCTTAGAAAACTACAAATAGAACTACCATATGACCCAGCAATCCCACTACTGGACATATACCCTGAGAAAACCATAATTCAGAAAGAGTCACGTACCAAAATGTTCATTGCAGCTCTATTTACAATAGCCCGGAGATGGAAACAACCTTAGTGTCCATCATCAGATGAATGGATAAAGAAGATATGGCACATATATACAATGGAATATTAGCCATAAAAAGAAACGAAATTGAGCTATTTGTAATGAGGTGGATAGATCTAGAGTCTGTCATACAGAGTGAAGTAAGTCAGAAAGAGAAAGACAAATACCATATGCCAACACATATATATGGAATTTAAGAAAGATAAAAAAATGTCATGAAGAACCTCGGGGTAAGACAGGAATAAAGACACAGACCTACTAGAGAATGGACTTGAGGATATGGGGAGGGGGAAAGGTAAGCTGGGTCGAAGTGAGAGAGTAGCGTTGACATATATACACTACCAAACGTAAAGTAGATAGCTAGTGGGAAGCAGCCGCATAGTACAGGGAGATCAGCTCGTTGCTTTGTGACCACCTAGAGGGGTGGGATAGGGAGGGTGGGAGGGAGGGAGACACAAGAGGGAAGAGATATGGGAACATATGTATATGTATAACTGATTCAGTTTGTTATAAAGCAGAAACTAACACACCATTGTAAAGCAATTATACTCCAATAAAGATGTAAAAGAAAAAAATGGGCTACACATCTGAATAACTATTTCTCCAGGGATGTACAAATGGCCAGTAAGCACATGAAAATATGTGAAAACACGTTTAGCATAATTAGTCATTAAGAAAATGCAAATCAAAATCACAGTGATATACAATTTTGCACCCACTGTACCCACTGCACCCACTATAATAAAAGAGACCAACAATAACACGTGTTGGCAAAAATGTGGAAAAACTGAAACCCTCATACATTGCTGATGAGACTGTAAAAGGTGCAGCCACTTTGGAAAACAGTGTGGCAGTTGCTCAAAATGTTAAACATAGAGTTACTATATGAGTCAATGATTCCACTCTTAGGTATATACCCAAGAGAAATAACATGTGAATGCATGTGCACACACACTCATGCACACACACACAATATATACATGGTTGTTCAAGCATTATTCATAGTAACCCAAAATTGAAAATAACCCGATTGTCCATCAACTGATGAATGCATAAATAAAATGTGATATATCTATACAAATGGGATATAACTTAGAAAATGAAACTCATGAAACAAAGATACTTGCTATGACATTGTTAAAATTTGAAAACAGTATTCTACATTTTAAAAAGAGCTAGTTACAAAAATATTGTTTAATACTATTTATATGTAATATCCAGGAGAGACTAATTATAGAGACAGAAACTAAATTAGTGGTTATCCAGGCTTGGCACAAGGAAAGATGGTTGGATGGGGAGTGACTCTTAATGGATACAGGATTTCCTTTGGGGATGATAAAATGTTATAAAATTAAATTGTGGTGATGGTTGCACAACCCAGAGAATATGCTAAAAACTATTGAATTGTACACTTTAAATGAGTAAGTTTTGTGGTATCAATCATACTATTTAAAAAGGGGTGCTAGCAACAAAAGAGGATATTGTCTTTTAACTGCTGCTTAAAAATAGCTGGAAGTGTATGAGTCACTCTACATTGCTTGGTTGTAAGTCATTGTTGGGTCACAACATTCAATTTAGTTAAGTCCACTAGCATCTTTTTAAACATGAAAAATAGAATAAATTGAAATGGAATGGAATAGAATAGAATAGGAATAGGAATAGAATGGAACAGACTAGAACAGGGAAGGGAAGGGAAAGGAAGGGAAGGACAAGAAAGGGAAGGAAAGAGTGAAATAGAAAGGAAACAAACTGAATAGATTATATTAGTGGGTTTATGTACAATAAGTTATATTTTACTGTGGCTGGTAATCAAAAATATATGAAAAATGCTGATCTCTATATTTAGTACTAATCTTCTGCCACTTCCCCTCCCAGACTAGGCAAGTAGATGAAACTATTTCATCTTCACGGAAAATACAGGCTGAGTTTAAATGACCATTTACCGAGTCCATTTGCTCTTTGTCATCAGTGAACAGGAGTCCAACTTTCTAAAAACTGGAGGACTTTGGGAGAAAGAGTACTACACAGGACTGTTCCCAGAGAAAATAACCTGGATTTTAGCCAATATGTATATTAACGACAACAGTGGCTTAAACTTTACCTTTTTGGCAGAAAACTTAATTGTTCATATTTTTGTTTGTCTGCTGGTTTCCTTGGCTTTGGTGTTCCTAACTTTTTTAACCAAAATGGTACAGATTCATATTTGGCTGTGTCATTATTGCCTACTGCATGCACATGTGAAATTGTTAAACAGCTGTCTGCTATATCCAAGGTTTGTTTTATTCTAATACGGAAGTATCTTCTGTCAAAAGAGAGAGAACAAAATGATCATCTTTGCCCCAGTATTCTAGGGAGCACACAGCCAGCCAAGGACACAAAATATAATTCAAAGAGGGTACTCAAGTTAGAGACAGAGGTAACCAGAATTGCAGCCCTACACAGCTATGTTTATTAATTAATATAACCAGCAGCCTTTTATAGAGTATACTTGAAGGGGGAAATATTCCCCATAAATCTGTTAATGATAAGGTCTTACATAAGATTAGACTTTGCACAAGGGCATGAGCAAAGCTTAAAATCTCTCTGGGACTGATTGTAAAGCTCTCGAATACAGCCTGCGCACTTCATTAGCTACAGGTGGTGTCAAGAGGAGTTCGCCTGGGGACACATACTGTATAAGGAACCTGAGATCCATTAGGTGAAACTAAGACAAGCAAGACACACACAGACTGTGTCTCACCTTTATCACTCCAAACCACCACTGTTTCATAAGAAGAAAGAGTAGACTCATATCACAATCCAAAGCAGATCTATGGTTCCTTTTGTGTTCATTTCATCTTATTTACTTTATTTTTTAAATAATTTACTTTACTTTTAAAATTTAAACTAACAAATTTCAGCTACTCTCAAGACATTTTTTTCTGTATTAGAAAGCCCTAAACTGAAAAAGAAAAATTCCCCTCTGGTAATGTTACATAAGGATCCCTCGGTCACATGACTCTTCAGAGCATCACTCTGAATGTAAAATCAAAAGTCAAGTAATTTGCCCCTCTTTCAAAAGGCTGTCTTCATAAGGTTTATTTCTTCTTAGATGTCCTACTACAAATTGCAGTCTCTTGAGGTAAAGAACATTTTCTGGGCTTTCCAGGAAGGCAGTTCATATAACCCCATTCCTCCCAAGATCAGAAGAGAACAACCCCAATTAAATCTTAGTTGTGACACAGTAAATTGAAATCTTTTTACTCAACAGCTTGATGCTTTCCATTAGCCTGTCTCTGTTGTTTCATGCACCTGTGAAGTGGTAGATGAAAGCATGGGAGTCAGATCTGAGTTCAAATTCTATCTTTTCTATTCATCACTCATATAACCTCAGGCAAATCACTTAAATTCCCTTTTCCCTCATCTCATTGGGGAATAATACCAACTCATAGGGTTTGCAGAATCAACATAAAATCACAATATTTAATAAATCTGAATTGAATTAATTACTTGGGGATAATCATCTATGTCTCTGCATCTTATTGATCTTTTTCTCCTTTTCCCTGTTCCCTTTCAGATCTTATTGTGATTTTTACCCAAACCACTGGCAGAAAAGTACACTTGCTTTTCTTTCTGATATGCCAGAAAAAGTGCAGAAATTTAATTGAAATCAAGCATAAAATCAGCTTTTGTAACTAAGATATACAGAAAGAGAAGAAAAAGTGAATATATTCTTCTCCAAAACTCTGGTTATTGTATAAGACTAAGCTAGACTTTCTGAACTTTGGCATGCTATTGACATTTTAGGTTGGATGATTTATCCTTGTGGGGGACTTCTGTGTATTACATAATGTTTAGCAGCATTCCTGGCTCCTATCCATTAGATGCAAGTACACCTCCCCTCTCCCCTGATATGACAACCAGCTTACTTATTGCCCCAGCTTACAGCCTTGAAAGAGACTCCAGTCTGCAGGGCAAGGAGGGGACCAAAGGCAGAACTCACTGGATTTCATGAGTTGGGAAGATGGAGCTGAGATTCCAGGGAGACCAAGGCATTTAGAGTTTGCTGAACAGAATACCTGAGAAGACAGACCAGCACAGAGCAGGAGAGTACATGGAACCCAAGACTTAATCAATCAGTGAGCTCAACAGATTAGAGTTCTGAGGAAAATCCATGGAGTAACCAAGCAGATAGAGGAAGAGTGAACAGAATGAGACCACAAATTACTTGAAAGCAAATCAAAGATGTAGGTCAAAAACCCATCAAAGAAAGGGCTAGAAATTTACAGAATGGGAACGTAGGGTAAGTCAAAGAAGCCAGCATTTAGGCAAGTAGCTGTAGCAGGAGCCTTGAGACACAAACTGCAGGGTACTATAATCACTAGATTGCCATTTGAAACTCAGAAATAGTCAGATGTTCTTCCCATTATTCTACACGTGATGTGAGAGCCTGTAGTAGGACTAAATGAAAAAGTTGATGGGACAGTAAGCATCTGAAGCATATGGTAGACCTTTACACTTCACCAATCACTGAGATGTGGAATTAGTGGATGATCAACCCAGATACATGCTATTTCTATACGGCACATAGTGGAGTGACATATATTAAAGGGGTCAAGCCAGCTCTTAGATCCTTCTCTCATTAACATGCATGAAACTCAGTCTTTTTTGTGAATCCCCAGAATTCTTTCTTTCTTGTAGACCTGGCACTTTACTTTGCTGCCGTGTTTGGTTATGTAAGTGTTCCTGTCAATAGGTCTTGCCTCCTTAGCTAAATTCTATGTCCCTTAAAGTCAGGAATTTTATCTTCTTTGCATTTCCCATGCTGTCTTGAAAATGCTAAGTATTTAGAAGATGCCCTGCTAACCTGCCTAGAATGAATAATAAATATCACTGCTCCCCAAGTGTGACCATCTGTTTTAAGAAATGACATGAGAGAATTGAGGGGCTTGGGAACACATTTATGGCATTGTGGGTATGGGAGGGGTCGTTGTTATGGCACTAGAAATGATATTAAGTTGGTCGCCTGGGTCTAATTTATTATGTAAATCTTAACGAATATAAAATGATATTAAATTAAGGAATTTTGAGATTTAATGAGAAATTTCCATCTGCATATTTCATCTGGGCCACTGTTTCCGAAACTCTGTATTAGGATACTCAAGTGTGCTGATAAGATGGGTGAACTATAACATCCTGGACTTTTCCAAGCAACTTAGTATTTTTAAGATGACAGAAAAGAACAAGTGAGAGTCAGTCACACAAAAAAAAGAAAGGTGGAAGATGTGTGTGAGGGGAGGGAGAGCAAGGGGTATGTGGCTGCACATGTGTGTGCAAACATGTGAAGACCTTGATGATTTCACATATATTTAGGAAATATACCTATTTCTCTAGTAATTCACCAAGAAGTGCCTGAGAATAATACATACATATTCCCTTAGGACACAAAACATGTACTCAAGTTACCTTATATAAGTTGTAATTGGGTAGGACCTATGTTTAAAGTGGTTGGGAAAAATGACTTTGGACAAAGATTTTGAAAGTTTCATGGGAATAGAGAGTGCAAGTGATATGAAGGTCAAACAGCATTATTCTCACTAGACAAAAGTTTCAAAGTTAGTCATTGTTCTCTGCCAAACCAGGCAAAACCAATTATAACCATAAAATTGAGCCAACAATTAGATTAAAGGTGTTTCACTGAGTAAAACTATTTTTAAACAACAAAATACCCCACAAGTTTTCCTATAATTTAGCCTTTTTTTCTTCTCCTAAAAATGTTGCTTTTGGGCTTCCCTGGTGGCACAGTGGTTGAGAGTCCGCCTGCCGATGCAGGGGACACGGGTTTGTGCCCCAGTCCGGGAAGATCCCACATGCGCGGAGCGGCTGGACCCGTGAGCCATGGCCGCTGAGCCTGTGCGTCTGGAGCCTGTGCTCCGCAACAGGAGAGGCCACAACAGTGAGAGGCCCATATACCGCCAAAAAAAAAAAAAAAAAAAAAAAAAAAAGACATGTACCACAATGTTCATTGCAGCACTATTTACAATAGCTAGGACATGGAAGCAACCTAACTGTCCATCGAAAGATGAATGGATAAAGAAGATGTGGCACATATATACAATGGAATATTACTCAGCCATAAAAAGAAACGAAATTGAATTATTTGTAGTGAGGTGGATGGACCTAGAGTCTGTCATACAGAGTAAAGTAAGTCAGAAAGAGAAAAACAAATACCGTATGCTAACACATATATAAGGAATCTGAAAAAACAAAAATGGTACCGATGAACCTAGTGGCAGGGCAGGAATAAAAATGTAGACATAGAGAATGGATCTGAGGATACAGGGGGTGGGAGGGGGAGGCTGGGGCAAAGTGAGAGTAGCATCGACATATATACACTACCGAATGTAGAATAGATAGCTAGTGGGAAGCAGCTGCATAGCACAGAGAAATCAGCTCAGTGCTTTTCAATGACCTAGATGGGTGGATAGGGAGGGTGGGAGGGAGGCTCGAGAGGGAGCAGATATAGGGATATACGTATGCATATGGCTGATTCACTTTGTTGTACCACAGAAAATAACACAGCATTGTGAAGCAATTATACTCCAATAAAGATGTATTTAAAAAAAAAAACAGACATAAAATTTTAACCATTTTTAAAATACTTAAGCCACTTGTTAAAATTAATGTTGGATAAATATCTAAACTGAAACTATAAGTAATGAAGAAAAAAGGGAAAAAATCTCAGATATATAGGGATTTACTCTAGTTAACCATTATGTATTTTAATGCCAGTGTCTACCATTTGTCTTCTGAGAGTCTAAAGAAGAAGTTCTTGACTGAGTCCCAGGCATCTTTCTTTGAACAACATCCAGGTTGTCCCAGGACCACAGATTGAGAAAGAAAGATCAGCTAATCTGTATGCAGAGAAATACTGATAGCTTTACAGTCTTTATTTTTTAAAATGACAAAAATGTATTATGTATTCAGGTTAAAACATTTGATAAAAGACACACAAAATGAAATCAAAGAGCATGTATAACAGGAAAAGGTAAAGATGAAAGTAAAAGTTGAGAAAATAAGATTAAAAGTATCAAAATTAATAACTAATTTTACTCTAATACAAATTATACTCTAATACTCTGAAGGATTAATAAAACAGATATAGCTGGCAAATTCATCTAAGGAAAAAGAGAAAATGAATATATGACAGCATTCTGAATGAAGGACAGTGAATGAGGTTAAGTAATCATATAATGGTATTTGATACAATTTTACAATGATTAATCTGAAAACTTAGTTAAATTTTAAAATATACATCGTAATTTACTAAAAAGCAAAACTGACAACCATAATATACACAGAAAATCCCATCAAAAATCAATCAATATATTAGGGGTCAAATAATTTTATAGGCAAGTTCTTCCTTTCCTTTCTGTGTTATCTAACTACTCCAAAATACTTTAAAAAGATTTGCAATACTAATATATTAAAATTTATGAACTAATATATTATCTAATATCTATAGAGTGCTTGCTATGTCCCCTGCTCTTTATTTGGATTATTTTATTTAATTCTCATTAAAATCGTGTGATGTAGATAGCATTTTTATGCCCATATTAGAGATAGGAGGGCTGAAATTTTAAAGATTAAATGTCTTGCTCAGAATATACATGAGGAAAGTTAGAAGTGAATCTATGTACCCTGATTACAGAACCTATGTTCCTAATCTCTACGCAATGTTGCCTTTAAGTGAAAAGGCATGACAATCCACCCCAAGAAGAAAAATGAAAAGAAGAAAGGAATGAGAGAGGAGAGGGAAAAGGAGAAAGGAAGGAGTAGAGAGGTGAGAAAAAGAAAAGGAAGAGAAAACACACTTAATCTCACTTAAGAATATACTTATGTTTCAGAGGAATGCAAAAACATTTTACTTCAAATTGCCTCTTCATGAAAAAACCTTTTGATAATTATGTTTCTTTCTGGTATTGTTTTTGAGAAAGGAAAGAAAGATAAATTTGAGTGGAACCAGATTATCACATTTATTTTGACCAACTATAAGATTTCCAGAATCCCTGCAGTCCCAAGAATAAGCAGTGAAACACAAAGGACAGGTATCTTGGTAATGGTTTCTTCCCAGGGAACAATAAGACATGTTCAACAACGAATTTAGTGTTGAAATTGGAGAAGAGAAAAGTAGTTTCCTGTGAGAAAAGGCTAGGCCTCCACTATACTCTTAAAATGTCTCATTCCTCTTTGGGTAAAATTTTCTACAGTAAGATGATAGATTCAAGAGATAGAATTGAAGCCAAACAGAAAAGCCTGATCATGTTTGGTGTTACCTCAGTGCTCAGGTGTTCAAGGTCGACATGTAGAAAGAAACTGATCTAAGGGGACAATAGATGAAGTTAATTCACTAGCATCGCCAGATCACTATCAAGAGAGGCTTCAGAATAACCATGCTCCTGGTCCAGCATCACACTTCAGTGGGTCCTCCTATTTCACGATTCATCTTCTGACTGCAGTCAACCTTCTGCTCTGAGAGCACATCATGATAAGACAGGCCTTGAAACCCATTTTATTGGCTTCAAAATTGCCTCTATTCATGACCTACTGTTGGAGTCTAGTCATTACTGCCTGTGCTCACACTTGTCAGAATCAGCTTACTAAAGCAGAAGTGATTATATAAAGAAGGATGAGCAGGCAGGGTGGAGGATGAGAACAAGACATTTTCGTTCCTTCAAGAGAACTCATTTGGGAAAGAAGTATCACCAAAGTCTTACTGCAGTAAGTAGAACCTGCAACCCTAACATCGTCTCAAAGAAACATGACTTTAATCCCTTTTATAGTAGTAGCCCAAGCAAAGAGCCAAATTTTTAGGATGATTATCTTATTTTTTTTTAAGCTGCATGTTTCCAACTAAAATTTCATACTTTGTACAATTTTAAGAGAGTCATATTCTGACAAAATTCATTCATTAGTTTATTTCCTTTTATAACCGCAGTGGTTAAAGATAGATAGATAGATAGATAGATAGATAGATAGATAGATAGATAGATAGATAGACAGACACACATATATACATATATATATATACACAAACATACACGTACAAATATATAGATATAGATATATTTATATATATAGAATTTGCAACTATTTCATTTCAATTGTGGAGTTATATAAATTTTGGTATTACCCTGAAAAAATTTTGCATATTTTACAGGTACCCGATAAAACAAAACTTGTGTTTAAAATTATAATCAATACAGGATCTAAATTTGTAACATGTTTCTGTGTCTCCACTAGAAATGCACGTGACCAAATACATTCAATTCCAATAATTCAAGGATAGGCTACTACAAGAAAACAAATAAGCATTTACCATCATAAGAACACTCAGTAGGAAAAGTCTCTTCAGTAAATGGTGTTGGAAAGGAAAGGGGGAAGATGGCGGAAGAGTAAGACACGGAGATCCCCTTCCTCCCCACAAATACACCAGAAATACAGCTACACGTGGAACAACTCCTACAGAACACCCACTGAACGCTGGCAGAAGACTCAAACCTCCCAAAAGGCAAGAAACTCCCCACATACCTGGGTACAGCAAAAGAAAAAAAGAATAAACAGAGACAAAAGAATAGGGACGGGACCTACCTGCACCAGTGGGAGGAAGCTGTAAAAGAGGAAAGGTTTCCAAACACTAGGAAGCCCCTTCACGGGCAGAGACTGTGGGTGGCGGAGTGGGGGAGCTTTGGAGCCGCGGAGGAGAGTGCAGCCACAGAGGTGCGGAGCGCAAAGGGGAGAGATTCCCGCACAGAGGATCAGTGCCGACAGGCACTCACCAGCCCGAGAGGGTGGTCTGCTCGCCCGCTGGGGAGGGCGGGGGCTGGGAGCTGAGGCTTGGCTTCGGTCGGAGTGCAGGGAGAGGACTGGCGGTGTGAACACAGCCTGAAGGGGTTAGTGCACCACGGCAAGCCGGGAGGGAGTCCAGGGAAAAGTCTGGACCTGCCGAAGAGGCAAGAGAATTTCTCTTCCCTCTTTGTTTCCTGGTGTGCGAGGAGAGGGGATTAACAGCTCTGCTTAAAGGAGCTCCAGAGACGGGCGCAAGCCGCGGCTAACAGCGTGGACCCCAGAGACGGGCATGAGACACTAAGGCTGCTGTTGCAGCCACCAAAAAGCCTGTGTGCAAGCACAGGTCGCTACCCACACACACCCCCCCCGGGGAGCCTGCATAGCCCGCCACTGCCAGGGTCCCGGGATCAAGGGACAACTTCCCCAGGAGAATGCAAGGCGCGCCTCAGGCTAGTGCAATGTCCCGCCGGCCTCTGCCGCCACAGGCTTGCCCCGCACTCCGTACCCCTCCCTCCCCGCAGCCACAGTGAGCCAGAGCCCCCGAAGCAGCTGCTCTTTTAACCCCGTCCTCTCTGAGCGAAGAACAGACACCCTCCGGCAACCTACAGGCAGAGGCGGGGCCAAATCCAAAGCTGAGCAATGGGAGCTACGAGAACAAAGAAGAGAAAGGGAAATCTCTCCCAGCAGCCTCAGAAGCAGCAAATTAAAGCTCCACAAACAACTTGATGTACCCTGCATCTGTGGAATACCTGAATACACAACGAATCATCCCAAATTGAGGAGGTGGACTTTGAGAGCAAGATTTATGATTTTTTCCCCTTTTCCTCTTTTTGTATGTATACAAAATCTGTGTGAGATTTTGTATATTTTTTCCCCTTTTCCTCTTTTGTATGTATACAAAATATGTGTGAGATTTTGTCTGTATAGCTTTGCTTCCACCATTTGTCCTAGGGTTCTATCCGTCCTTTTTTTTTTTTTTCTTAACTTGTATTTTCATAACTTTATTCGATTTTATCTTACTTTATTTTACTTTATCTTTCTTTTTTCTTCCCTCCATCCATCCTCCCTCCCTCCCTTCCTTGTTTCGTTCTTCCTTCCTTCCTTCCTTTCTTTCTCTTTCTTTTTCTTTCTTTCTCTTTTTCTTTCTTTCTTTCCTTCTTCTACTAATTCTTTCTTTCTACTTTTTCTACCTTTTATTCTGAGCCATGTGGATGAAAGGCTCTTGGTGCTGAAGCCAGGAGTCAAAGCTGTGCCTCTGAGGTGGGAGACCAAATTCAGCACACTGGTCCACAACAGACCTCCCAGCTCCACATAATATCAAATGGCGAAAATCTCCCAGAGACCTCCATCTCAACACCAGCACCCAGCTTCACTCAACAACCAGCATGCAACAGGGCTGGACACCCTATGCCAAACAACTAGCAAGACAGGAACACCACCCCACACATTAGCAGAGAGGCTGCCTACAATCATCATAAGGCCACAGACACCCCAAAACACACCATCAGACGTGGACCTACCCACCAGAAAGACAAGATCCAGCCTCATCCACCAGAGCAAAAGCACTAGTCCCCTCCACCAGGAAGCCTATGCAACCCACTGAACCAACCTTAGCCACTGGGGACAGACACCAAAAACAATGGGAACTACAAACCTGCAGCCTGCAAAAAGGAGACCCTAAACACAGTAAGATAAGCAAAATGAAAAGACAGGAAAACACACAGCAGTTGAAGGAGCAAGATAAAAACCCACCAGACCTAACAAAGAGGAAATAGGCAGTCTACCTGAAAAAGAATTCAGAATAATGATAGTAAAGATGATCCAAAATCTTGGAAATAGAGTAGACAAAATGCAAGAAACATTTAACAAGGACCTAGAAGAACTAAAGATGAAACAAGCAATGATGAACAACACAATAAATGAAATTCAAAATACTCCAGATGGGATCCATAGCAGAATAACTGAGGCAGAAGAACAGATAAGTGACCTGGAAAATAAAATAATGGAAATAAATACTGCAGAGCAGAATAAAGAAAAAAGAATGAAAAGAACTGAGAACAGTCTGAGAGACCTCTGGGACAACATTAAACGCACCAGCATTCGAATTATAGGGGTTCCAGAAGAACAGAAAAAGAAAGGGGCTGAGAAAATATTGACGATATTATAGTTGAAAACTTCCCTAATATGGTAAAGGAAATAGTTAATGAAGTACAAAAAGCACAGAGAGTCCCATACAGGATAAATCCAAGGAGACATACGCCAAGACACATATTAATCAAACTGTCAAAAATTAAATACAAAGAAAACATACTAAAAGCAACAAGGGAAAAACAACAAATAACACACAAGGGAATCCCCATAAGGACAAAAGCTGATCTTTCAGCAGAAACTCTGCAAGTCAGAAGGGACTGGCAGGACATATTTAAAGTGATGTAGGAGAAAAACCTGCAACCAAGATAACTCTACCCAGCAAGGATCTCATTCGTATTTGATGGAGAAATTAAAACCTTTACAGACAAGCAAAAGCTGAGAGAGTTCAGCACCACCAAACCAGCTTTACAACAAATGCTAAAGGAACTTCTCTAGGCAAGAAACACAAGAAGGAAAAGACCTACAAAACAAACCCAAACCAATTAAGAATATGGGAATAGGAACATACATATCGATAATTACCTTAAATGTAAATGGATTAAATGCTCCCACCAAAAGACACAGATTGGCTGAATGTATACAAGAACAAGATCCATATATATGCTGTCTACAAGAGACCCACTTCAGACCTAGAGACACATACAGACTGAAAGTAAGGGGATGTAAAAAGATATTCCATGCAAATGGAAACCAAAAGAAAGCTGGCGTAGCAATTCTCATATCAGGCAAAATAGACTTCAAAATAAAGACTATTAGAAGAGACAAAGAAGGACAGTACATAATGATCAAGAGATCGATCCAAGAAGATATTACAATTGTAAATATTTATGTACCCAACATAGGAGCACATCAATACATAAGGCAAATAGTAACAGCCATAAAAGGAGAAATCGACAGTAACACATTCATAGTAGGGGACTTTAACACCCCACTTTCACCAATGGACAGATCATCCAAAATGAAAATAAATAAGGAAACACAAGCTGTAAATGATACATTAAACAAGGTGGACTTAATTGATACTTATAGGACATTCCATCCAAAACAACAGAATACACATTTTTCTCAAGTGCTCATGGAACATTCTCCAGGATAGATCATATCTTGGGTCACAAATCAAGCCTTGGTAAATTTAAGAAAATTGAACTTGTATCAAGTATCTTTTCCAACCACAACACTATGACACTAGATATCAATTACAGGAAAAGATCCGTAAAAAATACAAACACATGGAGGCTAAACAATACACTACTTAATAACGAAGTGATCACTGAAAAAATCAAAGAGGAAATCAGAAATTCCCTAGAAAGATATGACAATTGAGACACGACGACCCAAAACTTATGTAATGCAGCAAAAGCAGTTCTAAGAGGGAAGTTTATAGCAATACAATTCTACCTTAGGAAACAGGAAACATCTCGAATAAACAACCTAACCTTGCACCAAAAGCAATTAAAGAAGAACCAAATAACCCCAAAGTTAGCAGAAGGAAAGAAATCATAAAAATCAGATCAGAAATAAATGAAAAAGAAATGAAGGAAACGATAGCAAAGATCAATAAAATTAAAAGCTGGTTCTTTGAGAACATAAACAAAATTGATAAACCATTAGCCAGACTCATCAAGAAAAAAAGGGAGAAGACTCAAATCAATAGAATTAGAAATGAAAAACAAGTAACAACTGGCACTGCAGAAATACAAAAGATCATGAGATATTACTACAAGCAACTCTATGCCAATAAAATGGACAACCTGGAAGAAATGGACAAATTCTTAGAAATGCACAACCTGCCAAGACTGAATCAGGAAGAATTTGAAACTATGAACAGACCAATCACAAGCACTGAAATTGAAACTGTGATTAAAAATCTTCCAACAGGGGCCTCCCTGGTGGCGCAGTGGTTGAGAGTCCGCCTGCCGATGCAGGGGATACGGGTTCGTGCCCCGGTCTGGGAGGATCCCATGTGCCGCGGAGCGGCTGGGCCCGTGAGCCATGGCCGCTGGGCCTGCGCGTCCGGAGCCTGTGCTCCGCAACGGGAGAGGCCACAACAGTGAGAGGCCCGCATACCGCAAAAAAAAAAAAAAAAAAAAAAAAAAAAAATCTTCCAACAAACAAAAGCCCAGGACCAGATGGCTTCACAGCCGAATTCTATCAAGCATTTAGAGAAGAGCTAACACCTATCCTTCTCAAACTCTTCCAAAATATAGCAGAGGGAGGAACACTCCCAGACTCATTCTACGAGGCCAGCATCACCTTGATACCAAAACCAGACAAGGATGCCACAAAGAAAGAAAACTGCAGGCCAATATCACTGATGAACAAAGATGCAAAAATCCTAAACAAAATAATAGCAAACAGAATCCAACAGCACATTAAAAGGATCATACACCATGATCAAGTGGAGTGTATTCCAGGAATGCAAGGATTCTTCAATATACGCAAATCAATCAACGTGATACACCATACTAACAAATTGAAGGAGAAAAACCATATGATCATATCAATAGATGCAGAGAAAGCTTTCGACAAAATTCCACACCCGTTTATGATAAAAACCCTGAAGAAAGTAGGCATAAAGGGAACTTTCCTCAACATAATAAAGGCCATATATGGCAAACCCACAGCCAACATTGTCCTCAGTGGTGAAAAACTGAAAGCATTTCCACTAAGATCAGGAAGAAGACAAGGTTGCCCACTCTCACCACTCTTATTCAACATAGTTTTGGAAGTTTTAGCCACAGCAATCAGAGAAAAAAAGGAATCCTAATCGGAAAAGAATAAGTAAAGCTGTCACTGTTTGCAGATGACATGATACTATACATAGAGAATCCTAAAGATGCTACTAGAGAAGTACTAGAGCTAATCAGTGAATTTGGTAAAGTAGCAGGATACAAAATTAATGCATAGAAATCTTTGGCATTCCTATACACTAATGATTAAAAACCTGAAAGTGAAATCAAGAAAACATTCCCATTTACCACTGCAACAAAAAGAATAAAATATCTAGGTATAAACCTACCTAAGGAGACAAAAGACCTGTATGCAGAAAATTATAAGACACTGATGAAAGAAATTAAATGTGATAAAAATAGATGGAGACATATACCATGTTCTTAGATTGGAAGAATCAACATTTTGAAAATGACTCTACTACCCAAAGCAAGCTACAGATTCAATGCAATCCCTATCAAACTATCACTGGCATTTTTCACAGAACTAGAACAAAAAAATTCACAATTTGTATGGAAAGAAAAAAGACCCCGAACAGCGAAAGTAGTCTTGAGAACGAAAAACGGAGCTGGAGGAGTCAGGCTCCCTGACTTCAGACTATACTACAAAGCTACAGTAATCAATACAGTATGGTACTGGCACAGAAACAGAAATATAGATCAATGGAACAGGATAGAAAGCCCAGAGATAAACCCACGCACATATGGTCACCTTATCTTTGATAAAGGAGGCAGGAATGTACAGTGGAGAAAGGACAGCCTCTTCAATAAGTGGTGCTGGGAAAACTGGACAGGTACATGTAAAAGTATGAGATTAGATCACTCCCTAAAACCATACACAAAAATAAGCTCAAAATGGATTAAAGACCTAAATGTAAGGCCAGAAACTATCAAACTCTTAGAAGAAAACATAAGCAGAACACTCTATGACATAAATCACAGCAAGGTCCTTTTTGACCCATGTCCTAGATAAATGGAAATAAAAAGAAAAGTAAACAAATGGGACCTAATGAGACTTCAAAGGTTTTGCACAGCACAGGAAACCATAAACAAGACCAAAAGACAATCCTCAGAATGGGAGAAAATATTTGCAAATGAAGCAACTGACAAAGGATTAATCTCCAAAATTTACAAGCAGCTCACATAGCTCAATAACAAAAAAAGAACCCAATCCAAAAATGGGCAGAAGACCTAAATAGACATTTCTCCAAAGAAGATATACAAACTGCCATCAAACACATGAAATAATGCTCAACATCATTAATCATTAGAGAAATGCAAATCAAAACTATAATGAGATATCATCTCACACCAGTCAGAATGGCCATCATCAAAAAATCTAGAAACAATGAATGCTGGAGAGGGTGTGGAGAAAAGGGAACACTCTTGCACTGCTGGTGGGAATGTGAATTGGTACAGCCACTATGGAGAACAGTATGGAGGTACCTTAAAAAACTACAAATAGAACTACCATATGACCCAGCAATCCCACTACTGGGCATATATACCCTGAGAAAACCATAATTCAAAAAGAGTCATATACCAAAATGTTCATTGCAGCTCTATTTACAATAGTCAGGAGATGGAAACAACCTAAGTGTCCATCATTGGATGAATGGATAAAGAAGATGTGGCACATATATACAATGGAATATTACTCAGCCATAAAAAGAAACGAAATTGAGCTATTTGTAATGAGGTGGATAGACCTAGAGTCTGTCATACAGAGTGAAGTAAGTCAGAAAGAGAAAGACAAATAGCGTATGTTAACATGTATGTATGTAATTTAAGAAGAAAAATGTCATGAAGAACCTAGGGGTAAGACAGGAATAAAGACACAGACCTACTAGAGAATGGACTTGAGGATATGGGGAGGTGGAAGGGTAAGCTGTGACAAAATGAGACAGTGGCATGGACATATATACACTACCAAACGTAAAGTAGATAGCTAGTGGGAAGCAGCCGCATAGTACAGGGAGATCAGCTCGTTGCTTTGTGACCACCTAGAGGGGTGGGATAGGGAGGGTGGGAGGGAGGGAGATGCAAGAGGGAAGAGATATGGGAACATATGTATATGTATAACTGATTCACTTTGTTATAAAGCAGAAACTAATACACCATTGTAAAGCAACTATACTCCAATAAAGATGTAAAAAATAAATAAATAAAATTGTTTTGGAAAACTGGATAACCACATGCAGAAGAATGAAATAGGACCCCTATTTTATAGCACTCACCAGAATTAACTCACTATGTATTAAAGAGTTAAACATAAGACCTGAAACTGTAAAACATGGAAAGTTTTATATCCATGTCAAACAACAAAAGCAAAAATAAACAAGCGGGGCAACATCAAACTTAAATGCTTCAGCAAAGCAAATGAAGCAATTAAAAGATGAAAAAGCTACCTATGGAATGGGAGAAAATAGTTGCAAATCGTATATCTGATAAGGGGCTAATATCCAAAATATATAAAGAAGTCATGTAATTCAATAGAAAAAAAGAAGAAAAAAGCCCGAAAACTTGATTTAAAAAGGGGCAGAGGAACTGAATTGACAGTTTTCTAAAGAAGACATACAAACGGCCAAGAGGTACATTAAAAGGTGCTTGACATCATAAATCATCAGGGAAATGAAAATTAAAATCACAATGAGATAACCCCTTACACTTGTTAGAATGGCTATTACCAAAAAGACAAAAGATAACAAGTGTCTGCAAGGATGTAGAGAAAAGAGAACCCATGTGCACTGTTGGTGGGAATGTAAATTGTTGCAGTCACTACAGAAGACAGTATGGAGGTCTTGCAAAAAATTAAAAATACAACTACCATATGATACAGCAGTCTCACTTCTGGGTATATATCTGAAGAAAATGAAATCACTATCTCAAAGAGATACCTGCACCCCAGTGTTAATAGGAGCACTATTCACAATAGGCGAGACGTACAGACAACCTAAGTGTCCATTGATGGCTAAAGAAAATGTATATATTCAAGGAAGTGTTATCCAGCCATGACAAAGAAGGAAATCCCATCATTTGTGACAACTTGGATAAACCTTGAAGGCATTATGCTAAGTATTGTAAGTCAGAGAAAGACAATTACTGTATGATCTCACTTATATGTGGAATTTAAAAAAGCCGAACTCAGAGAAACAGTAATGTGGTGGTTACCTATAGCAGGGGAAATGGAGAGATATTGGTCAAAAGTATAAACTTCCAGTTATAAGAGTCAAAAGTTATGGGGAGCTAATGTGCATGATGGTGATTATAGCTTATGATACAAATTATATACTTGAAAATTGCTAAAATAGATTTTAAATGTTCTCATCATAAAAAAGAAATTGTAATTATGTGATAGGATGGAGGTGTTAGCTAATGCTATGGTGGTAATCATTTTATAATACGTAAATGTATCAAATCAGCATATTGCACAGTAAAGTCACACAATGTTATATGTCAATTATATCTCAATAAAGGGGAAAAAAGACAGCAAATAAACATTTATCATTATGTTAGTAAGTAAAAGGAAGAAACTATGAGTAATAGACTTTGAAAAAAAGCATTTGACAAAAATATATCAAATATTCTTGATAAAATTTCCAAGAAAACTTGGAGTAAACAGAACAGTTCTGAACATGATAAAACATATTTATTGAAAATCAATATCAAATATAATTTTGTTCTTCAAGTGTAAAGATGTTTCCATTAAGTCAAGAACAAGACAGTGGTATCTGCTTCAATAATATTAGAGATTCTACCAAGTCTAAGCAAATAGATAAATAAAAGCAAAATCATGCATTTATGATCCTTTAATATGATAAAGGTGACTCAATAATCAGCCTGGAACCTATCAGAATTTCTCAATAAAGAGTGTTGATGCAATCGATTATTTGATTATACGTTAATGTGTGTTGTGTGTATGTATAGCTAGAGCCTCTTCCTAGGCTCATATTAACATGTATTCCAAATGGATTTAATATGTAAATATTAAAAATAAAAAACAATCAGAGGAAAATGAATGTCTTTAAAATATCTTTACAATGAGGATGCCAAACCTGAGCAAGACTCAAACTCAGGGAGACTTTTAAAAACTGCATATTTTTAATAATCTGTATGACAAAAATTATCTATACACAAAGTTCACAAACTATAGACAGGGAAAAAATATTTGAAACACACGTGACAGAAAATCTCCTTGATCCTCAGTTATGTAAGCACTTAGAAGTCACTTAGAAAAGGTAGCAAAGGCTACGTACAAAAATTGCATAGGAAAAGAATTTCAAATGACAAACACATGAAACTCACCAGTTGTTAAATAAATATACATTAAACATTTTGGGGAAATAAGTTTTCACTGCTCAGGTTTGCAAAAATGGGAAAAAATTGAAATGTAGTATAGAGACACTTGGGAAAATGGTCTCACTCTCCTGCACTATTACACAAATGGTAAATTGATATAAACTTTTTAGAGGTTAACCTGGCGGTGTCCTCTAAAATGTGCACATGCTCTCAGCTCATAATCCAAAATAAAGGAGGTGTAAATCTGGAGTTCAAAGAGTATTACAGAAATAAGTAGACTTGTCCATCAGAGGAATAGACACGTATCAAAAACCGAACCACAAATACAAAGATCCAGAAAACACATATAGATCAACTTAATACCAACTGAAAAATAAAACTGCTGATCTTTTATAAATTTTGGCCCAAGTACATATAGTATTATTTTCACAACTTTAATGGGAAAAAACTTCCCATTAGCTTCATAACCAAGAAAGGACTGCACAAGAGCCAAGCAAGGAAACCTAGGACACCAAGCTACAAGATCGTGAGAATGTGAAGGGAATATAACATTTTAATTTGCAAATGGAAGTGGGTGACTATGTAGAAACCCTCAAAGGGTCTATACCAGTTAGAAATCAGGATAGAATCAGAAAAGGCAATAATAAGGATAACAATAACAACAACAAAAAAGGGGTTTCATACGATATATACCCTCATATGTGTGCTTAAGAACATCTGGGTAATTACAGGCCAATTTCCCCCACCCCCAGTCTCATCACTGTTCAATGTAAATTGATCCACAATAGTAGATTCCCGTTGGTTTTGTTGCTCGAACCACTGGCATCTTTGCTAGGACTGGTTTGAGGTCTGGGAGACAGGAGAAGTTTCTCATTTGTTGCAAAAAGAGATGAATCGAGATAACTGCCTGCCAAGAATGGCAATATTTCCCAAGAGTTGACAGCCAAGTCTTCAGAGAGTCAGCTAGCTGCGGACATGTGAAGTAGATCCTGAAGTGTTTTCAGGTTAACGTTTGCTTTCTGGTTTTAAACATGCATATTTTAAAAGATCAGCAAGGATATGTTATGGATCAGAAAAAAAAAAATCTGCTGGGTTTGTATAGGAAAACATGAGACATCAAATGCCTTTCATGTTTTTGACATTCTGCTTCATGCAATACCCCAGACCTGTTTGGAACAACTGCACCCCCATGTCTTTCTGCTTCTAGGAAAATTTTGGTGGGCTGGTGTGAAAACATCAAATGGGATGGCTGCTCATAATGTGGGAAACGTTGTAGTGCTTTACATATATCGATTATTACCTTTTCAATTAGAGAACTCGGAAGTGTGCCACCGATTCCATTTCACCCCTACATACTTTCTGTATTAGTCTTTCTTGAAACATCATCACGTCAGCAATTACTTCTTAAAGAACGCACAATGACTTTTCTCCACTTGTACTAATTCTGAAGGCCTCTGACTCCCCCTATCCGCCATAAATCGCCTCTCCACTGCTCTCTGGCACAGGCCACTTGTTTGCTTCAAACCCAACATGTAACTAATTCCTGGTGCTAGAGCTTTCCCGCAGTGCCTATCTGCTGCTCATCTCTCTTCTCGCATCTCCAAATGGGTCTGATCTATTCTTTAAGGTCCAATTCAAATCACCTCTCTCTGTAAGATGCCTTCACCAACCACATCACAAGATTAGACTGTACTTTGAAGCAATAACATCCCCAATAAGCACAAATGTAATCTTCAGTTATTTATCTTCATTTGTATTATAATTCTTGCTTTGACTAAATTGACTAAGATATGCCCCACGGTTATAACTTCCTTGGACTATTTATCAGTCACTCCATGTTACACTCAATTAGCTTTCAGTATCCCCCACGTAATGCTTACCAAAATCTTTATGATTGAATAGTTGATTTCTAGCCAAATGTGCACTTTAAAAGCAACAATATTTACAGTGGGAATTTCACTCTGTCAGAGATGTTTTAATAATGTTTCTCTGTAGTGATCATTACCTTCCATTTTTTTCACACCAGTCAATGAAAAAAAAATGCAATGCTTGAAAAGAAAACAACCACCACAAACTTCAAACAACAGATGTTAACCATGTACAGGTGGCCTGATGGCGCATGGGATGGCCAATTGGATTTGAGACTTTTCACCTCATAATAATCAGTCTGGATTTGGCCCATGGTTGACAGGTCACCCTACAGCTGTTAAAGGGATGCCAGGTGTGTTAAGCTCATTACCAACATGGTGAGCAGGTGTTTACATCACAGTGAGCACCCCTGTGGCAACTTTCAGGGACAGCAGAGGCTCTGGTTCCTGGAAGGTGCAGCTACCTGTCAAGAGCAATGTGGGCTACTATGCATAATGGCTGCAGTGTTCCCAAATTGTAGCAGAAATGCTATAAAGTGGCCAGTGGCACCTCACTGTGACTTACTAAGATGTGATAAATGGCACATTTGGAAATAATCTGGTGCACTTTGAAATACCAAAATCAACTCCAATTTAAGCCCATTATTCCCTCTAAATGAAATAGCTTTTTTAGAAGACTAATTTTGAATTTGTATAGGCATTTACTTAATACTATTTAAGATGTGCTATTTAATTTTCCTGGTTATATCTTCTTTGCAAATGAGGGGCTCTGTTTTATGGAGTATCATTTGGGAACATTCTGTAAACCTGAAACCACAAAATAGGCAGAGCCAATGTGATAAACCTCTGCATTAACCACTAAGAAATCTGAGTAAAGCCTCTTAAAATTCAGTCTCTTGCCAAGAGAAGCCACCTAATAAATGTCCACTAAATTAATGCATGAATACATTTCATTTCTTTTTTACATAAGGGGATTGGACTTGATGTCTAATATACTTTTCTGTTCTCAAATGCTATCTACAAATTCTAAAAAGGAAGAAGCTTCCTACAGTGTATAACCAAGGATAGACACAGTGACTCATGCTGCTCCTAAAGTGACAAGTTTCCCAAAGAAGGAAGATAGTAATGGGTTTTGTCTCCCATCCCCAGAACTCTTTTCTGCCTCTGCATCCTTCATAGTCCTCTGAAATCCCAGTGCCTCAAGGTAAGGCTCCTGAGCGTGGCTCTTTCTGTTACAATTCTCTCCTTAACTAATGAAATTTAAATGAAGATGAGGGCTACCCATACACTAAGTGATAGGTGGAGTTGGAGTATGTTGATAGCAGATCAAGAAAGAGGATACTTCCATTTGCCTGGCAATGAACATCTGTGTTTCCAAAATAAAGACAAAGAAGCATTAAGTAACCGTATTCTCTGTAGAGAACTTGCAAGGACCTGCTGATGATTTCCCCAATGCTTTATAAATCCCCAATGCTTTATAAAAAGCTGTTTAATGAGTTCGATTATCCTCAACAATCACTGCATCCTCTTGTCCCCTTATTGGTATATACAATCTAACAACTTAGCATAGAGAGGAGAATCAAGAAGAAATTGTTGATCTGTACACCCTAAACCTCAAAAGGGGCCACCAAAGATAGGGAAACCAGTATTCAGTAGTCAGAGGTGGGGAGACCAAGTATCTCACTTTGTGGCTGGATATTGGCAAGATGAGGAAAGCCCCAGGTTCTCCAAGGTTTGGATGCCAAAAGAGTGCACAGGGAGAGAATCTCCATGTGAACCCAATATGTATCTCCTGGAGTTGGGTTCACATACACATAGAATCTTATGTCTGCTTCCCTCTAGAGAGTACTGAGAAAGCTTGTTGGAACGGGTCACACCGGTTTTGTAGCATATGTCTTGGGAGAAAATGTCAACCCAACGACCCAAGACTCCTGGTGCTCTTCAAGCACAGAAGAGAAGCTCAACAGTTCAATGACTTCACTCAGAAAATGCACCCAATAGAGACACACAAGACAAGGCATTCCTCCAAAAGGTAGCTATAATAGAGGGCCATGCTGCCTGATTTCTCATCCTAGTCTCCAATGCCAGAAGAGCTAGAATTAGAAGATGATAAGTTCAATGGAATTAATTCTACTCTACGTTGGACATAGGCTACAGGTCAAGTATGAGCCAGGAGGGAAGGGGAAGGGCAATGAAATATTAAGTGGTTCTGACCCAGTCACTTTAATAGCTGAGATCTTGGCCTGTTCCAACAAGCTTCCTCGGTACTCTCTAGGAGGGAAGCAGACATAAACCTCCATGTATGTGAAGCCAACTCCAGGAGACACATGTCAGGTTCACACAGAGATTCTCTCCCTGTGCCCTATTTTACATTAAAACCTTGGAGAAAGCTACAGGATCTATCCAGAAGGTCATTATAGATCCAGAAAGAAGAGATGCATGCTTGTATGAAGGCAGCAGTTATTTAAAAAAAATTGTTTTTATATTTGTAGCTTGCTGGATTCCAGTTGTTCAGTCAACCAGCTGCACATGTATAGAATAAGGAGAGAGTGATGTGGGATAGAAAACTAATAATGGAGGTAAAAGAGCAAAAATGAAAAGGAAAAAGATTTCAGAATTATGTAGACATCCATTAGAACCTCCCTACTCAAAACTACGGTATATGGACAAGCAGCATCAACATGACATGGGAACTTGTTAGAAATGTAGAATTTTGGATTCCACACACCTACAAGACAGTTTTTCAAAATTCAGTGTGTAGAAGTATCATGTGAAGAGTGTGAAAAAACAGATTCCTGGCTCTTTTGGATCAGGAGGTTGAGACAGACTCAGAGATTGTCTTTCTAATAAGCTCCCAGGTGGTGCTGATGCTACTCATCTCTGGGCCCCATTTTAAGTTAGGAAGGCAGGAAGAAGCTAAAAAATGGTACTTATCTACTTGATTGATTTTCCTAAGAATTAACAATGATCTGAACAGGAAGGGAGTAGAGAGAGGTATTTATCTTTACCTCCTTCCAAACATTATAACCATTTTAGTGTGCAGCAAAAAGCTGCTTTCCTCCTTTACTTTACAGAAGTGTTCAAGAGCTCAGGAATGGATAGCTAGCTAAATGTGAAAACAAAATACAAACAAAAACAGATTCTAACAAAAGGCATATCCATTCTTATTTCATTCTTCTATTCTCCTGTTAGAGTCGGTGTGTGTACAGTGCATTTTCCCCAGCCTTTCTTGTTGCCAGCTCCCATTATTTCGTTGCCTTAATAAGCATCTGAGTATATTCCCTTAACACCTCTCTTTTCTCCTTCATGGCATCTAAAGGGAAAAGAAATGTAACTAAAATATCTAATAGACCTGAAAAAAATTACAGAAAAATTAGCTACATAATTTGCAAAAATCCCAGTTCTGTTTATTTTATGAACATGTAAAACTTGCAAAATTTTTTCCATCAAGCTAGCGAGTGAAAACAGACAAAAAATCATACCATGCCTGTGTTATGAAAATCTAGCACCCACAAATAAGCAACTGCCATTTCTTTACTGTGTGAGGAAATTTTCAAAGAGACCATTTGATGAGAAGTTGAGTGAGGTATCTGAGAGAAAAGATGAGACAGAAAAGCTTCAACTTCCTCTCACCCCAAGAATCTTATATGAGATTCTCCCTGGGCATCAGCTAATGCTTTGTCTGCTCTTGGCAGGGAAGCTGCAGGAGAAGCTGAGGGCTGGCGAGGCCTTAGAAAAGTGAGTCTCAGCAGCTTCTTCTCCCCACAGCAGTCATTATCATTAACAGTAGCTGACAGTTTCACCACTCCACAGCCTAAACTCTTTGAAATAAAGTTCACAGATAAACATCGTAATTGACTGTGCAAACCTATAATTAGATGAGGATTCCAAATAGCATATACTTACTGCATACTGGATGGAAATCAGAAGAACAAAACTAAGGGGAAAATATCAGTCCTCCAACATCTATTTTTTATGTGGTGCTTTAGCACCATATGACCCTCTGGATTTCTGACATAGGAGAATCCCTGCTTTCTTTATAATTTCAAAATTAAGACATTATTTCTCTTAGAGTGAATATTTGTATTTCCCTATGACCCTATTCTTGTGCTTAGAACCAGTGGGTGTTCCATAAGTGGTTTCTGCACCGACTGGATATCTTTTGATATCCTTTTGTATCCAAATAAAAAATTGTTCAGGCAGGTCTCCAATCATAGCAATTTCTACCCTATTAAACTACCAAACTAAATGCTAAGCTAAAGCCAAAATTCAGACCTCTCAGGATCAAGCTCCAATGAGATTCTCAACAAAGAGAGTGATGGAGTCAAGCATCCATGAGGAAAACTTACAGATATTTTTATAGCAGAAGGGGACAGCTTTTACTTGTCTCACTAAACCAAAGCTTCCAGAACAATTTTCCTCTGTGTCTCATTATATATTACGTTTAAAATGAACTTTCTCTCTTAATAATAGGTTTACATTTCCCGGCTCCTATTTTATTTTAGCCAGAGTCCTACTCAAGAATCCTATGAATAGTAAAGCAACTTTGCTTTCAGTTAGATACTTATTGCTATTGTGCAGTCAGAGCCCTGACGCTTTTTAGACAGGGCATACATTGACTTGACTCTCCTTTGAGGTCATAAAGAAATAAAGAGAGCAGCTCTTAGACACAGGCTCAAGTTGGGGACTGGGGGAAGATCACAGCTTACCTCTCCCACCACTCTAACTTTGGCTAAAGCCACTAATACCTTTTGGTTATTCTACTGTAACAATATAATCTCCTTATTCTTTATTATTAATGTATAATCCATTCTTCACACAGCAGCTAGAATAATTTGTTAAAAATGTAAATTAGATCATATCACTTATGTTTTCAATGCCCCAGTGACTTCATACAATGCTTATTAGAACCTAAATATCTTATCATGGCCAATATAATGTAGCCCTTGCCTACTTCTATGGTCTCTACCACTGTGCCCTTAATCTGCTCTGCCTCAATCCCACTGTCTTTCAAGTTCTTTTTTTGAACATACCAATCACAATCTATCCTGAAGGCCTGGTTCCATGTTCCTGGAATACTTCCTCCCAGTTACTTGCATTTCTTTTTTCTCCCAGCCAGACCACTACTGTATTTAAATATCATCTCTTCAGAGAGGACTTCTTTGACTATAGCAGCTCATCACTTTCTAGTCCCCTACTCTATTTTATTCTTTCTCATATTGCCTACCTGATATAACATGTATTTATTAGTTTAATATTTTTTGTGTATCTGTCTCTGTATGGTATATACTCTAGTGTATATTCTGGATTCGCTCAATCTCACCAGTTAACCCACAGCCTCTGGAACAGTAACTGGCACATAGTAAGCACACAATAAGTGCCAGCTGAATGAATAAATGGGAGAGAGGAAGCAAGAAAGCATAAATATCTTAAACAATTTCTAGAGAGTATTCTCAGGGCTCAAAAACTAAATAAAGATATTAAACTTAACAATGGCATTGGTCCACTCATAGACATCCATATTTTCACTTGTGAACTAACTTATCATACCCTAATAAACTGACTTCCTAACCTCATCTGAGAAATGGTACTGAATCACTAATATTCATTATTTTCTAAAGAACTCTCACAGCCAAAATGCCTAAATGGATATTTGAGAGAGGTGCAACATTGTACTGGATGTCAGGAGTATTACATGTTTGAAAAAGATAAAGCAAATAGGGCATAAGATGTATCCATACATTTGATTGTCTAATGCAGTCCAACTAATCAAAAAACAAAAACTCTTTCCCCTTCTCATAATGAATAGCTTGTAAAGCTTGTATTATTCTAAACTTTCTGCTAAAAACAATTATAAATTCAAGATAATATATGCAAAGGAAGAGCTATAAGGCCCTGGACAGCAACAAAAAATAGGCAGAGCTGGAGACACTATGACCTTTGAACAAAGAAACCATACTAGGTGAGATCACCTAAAGAAAATTCTCTGGTCCACAAGCTATACATAGGATGGAGCTCGGGGAGAAAGCTGCAGTCCTATTGGATTGGGTAGTCAAATGTTGAAGTTAAGGACAGATTTAGCCACTGAAATTTGAGGAAAGAAATCCTGGAAAAGAGGAATCCATAAAGTCCATAAAGTGTAAGCATAAAGTTACTTACACATAAATTTGTGGCTGACATCTAAATTGTTTGCACACAAGATGAGACTTCATACAGTTTAGGAGAAACAACAGTTCTAAAGGAAGAAATATATGACCAGAGATTTCAGTTGCTACTAGCTACTGGGGAGACAGAGGTTTATGTTCCATTCATGCCAAACTAGAGGGCCTTGGTAATCATCTCCTATGTTCCACTGAATTACCAGAAAGGCCATGTCTTATAATTTAAACCTATATCCAAGAACTAAGGGACTCTCCCTAAGAGTAACAGAAGAAACAAAAACAAAAAAACCCCAATAGATTGACCTATATAAAGTATAACTTAAATTCACACCTCAATAAAATCAAAATAACTCACTAGTAACAGTCTGCTAAAACAGAACTCAACACAATTTAGAGGGAAATAACAAAATTCAGTTTCTTCAACATATCACTTAAAATATCCAATATAAAGCAAATAACTGCTAGACATGAAAGTACACAGGAAATGTAATAACACACAGTGTAGAGGAAAATAGTCAATAGATGCAGAGAAATGACCTAGATTTTGGAATTAGAACATGGGAGTTTAACATAATTATATTAATTCTGTTCCTGATCATGGTGTACTAACTGGAGGAGTAGTCATACCCTATTGCTGTACATCCAAAAAACACTAAATATTTAGACACCTGTTTTCAAACATTAGAAAACAGTCATTGCAAAACTGTGATCCCTGAGAGGAAGGGAAAGACTGAGTGAGATCTACAATCACCCTGACTTTTTGTCTGAAGGCATATTTCAGAGCACAGTGCAGGGTAACACAAGTAAAGTATGGGAATTTCATCAAGTTTAGGTGTGAGAGACCAGAGTTCAGAAAGGATAAAGTGGTTTAAATTTCAGAGTAATAAAGATGAGGGGGCTAAACAGAAAAAAAGAGGTCTGAAAACTGGTCAAGATTCTGATTGCTGAGTTCTATATCATTTATGTGTAGGATGAAACTCCATGAGACCAAGAAAAAGAATGACTATAAAGCAATAAGCTACACAATTTCCACAGGGTTGTGAGAAACTGGGTTCTAATCCATCAGAGGGACACTTCTTGTTTAATTATGGAGAATGCTCACTAAAAAGTCCAGAAAAATCATGCCTTGGTAGTAATGCTAACCTAGCCCTGTTTAAAAAGCTTTGCTAACTCACCATAACAAAAACTTAAAAGAATCAAGCTGATTGATGTACAACTTAATA
The DNA here is from genome assembly GCF_964165515.1 of Mesoplodon bidens. Classification (NCBI taxonomy): domain Eukaryota; kingdom Metazoa; phylum Chordata; class Mammalia; order Artiodactyla; family Ziphiidae; genus Mesoplodon; species Mesoplodon bidens. The sequence goes on from NC_138165.1 coordinate 56,824,429, forward strand.
TCCTGTCAGAACAATGTCAGTCTAATATTTTTAAAAGATGGTATTAAAATTCATAACTCAACAATGTAATATTCACAATATGCAATGTCAAATCAAAAACTCCCAGTAATGATGAGGAAAATGTGACCAATAACCAGGGAACAAGTCAGTCAACAGAGACAAATGCAGACATAACAGAGATATATAATTAATACTTTTAAAAGAATTGCTAAAAAAAAGTATCCAAGGACTAAAGAATGGAGATAAATGGAAGCTAAAAAATAAAGCATAAAAATATAATAATCCAAAAATACAATATTTAAAATGAAAACTCAATTAGATGGGTTAATAGAAGATTTCAAAGAAAAATCAACACTTAAAAATATATTAATAGAAATAGAAAAACTGAAACACATAAAGAAAAAAAGGCCAACATAAAGTGAACAGAGCCTTAATGACCCATGTAATAATATCAAGAGGTCCAACATATGTATAATCAGAATCCCTAAAAGAGAGGAGCAAGGATGCAAAACAATATTAGAAGAAATAATACCCCCAAATTCCAAATTTGATGGAAAGTATAAACCTACTAATTCAAAACTCTTAATGAACTCCAAATAGAACAAAAACAAAGAAAACCACATAAAGTCATGTCATAATCAAATTTCTGAAAACAAGTAATAAAGGGAAAATTTTAAAAGCATCTTGTAACACATTATACAGAAAACTGTCAAGTAAGAATTCTGCATTCAGAAAAGAAAAAAACCTTAAGAATACAAGGGAAATATTTTTTTTAGACAAACAAAAGCTGAGAGAATTCATTCCAACCTAACCTACGCTACATCAAATGATTAAAAAAAAAATTCTAAGACTTAGGAAAAACTATGCCAAATAAAATTTTGGACTTACACAAAGGAATGAAGAGAACCAGATTGTGTAATTTTGTGTAAAATATAATTTTTACTTAAGTATATCATCTAAAAGATAACTGAGAATTTTTGGTTGCAGTTCTGACAAGTAAATGTCTTGGAAGTTTGGAAGTTGTCATTCCTGACCTTATAACAAGAAAAAGTTGGACAGTTGAAAACTAAAGTCTTTTCATGTACTCATCAGAGGACTGAAATCATGGGGGAAATATCCCATTAAATCTAGATAGGTCATTCAGAGGGATATAGTAACCAAGATCTTCTTACCTGGAGCAACAGCTGCTGATACCTAAAGTTGGAAGAACACTTAACCAGTATTTTTGACAAATTACTGGAGGCTGAGTGTAGATTAGTGTAAGAAGGAGAAACTCATGGGAATTGTGGTCTTATGGAGAGCATACACTCTTACTACAGGCTTTTCCTTCAGGAACTTCACCAGATTCTCACAGTGAGGATATGGAAAGGTCTCCACATCATTGGGAGGCCAAATAGAAGGAAACAGTAAATATTGTGAAGCCTGACAGCAATAATACAAGGGTGAAATTGCAAATAATCTGGAGACTTCAATGCCTCTCTCTCTGTAACTGATAACTCAAACCAGTAGAAAATCAGTAACCAAAATAGCAGTAATTGCTCTAATTGACATTTATAGATACTCCAGCTAGCAACATTAATGAAAGAAAATACACTCACATAAAAATTATCAATATCAAAAAAGAAAGAGATATATTAAAGAGCAATAAAGGTCATACAAATATTAAAGAGGATAAGAATACATTATAAAAAACTGTATGCCTGTACATTCAATGACTTAGATGAAATAGAAATATCCTTGAACAATACAATTCACCAAACACACACACACACACACACACACACACACACACTCATAGAAAGATTGAATAGTTTTATACCTATTTTAAAAACTGAATTTCATCAACATTAAAATTTTCCTCTCATCAAAATACATCATTAAGAAAATGAAAATATAAGCCACAAATTAGAGAAAATATGTGTAATGCATATATCATAAAAAACTATTATCTGGAATACATAAGGGACTCTTTCAACTGAATAATAAAAAAGCAAACAACATAAGAAAAATAATGGTTAAAACTCATCAGACACTTTATAAAAGAAAATTTGTGAATTTTCACAAACTACTGAGAAGATACTCAAATTTAACAATCATTAGGGAAATTCAAATTGCAAATTAAACTCATAGTGAGATACAGCTACATACCCAATAGTATGGTTAAAATTTGATAGTGAGGCAATTTCAAATTTTGATGAGATGTGATTCAACTATCATACATTATTGATGATAGTGTTAGTTTACTCTTGCTTCCCTGAAAAAATACCACTAGGCATAAAACAACACACATTTATTCTCTTACAGTTCTGGAGGTCAGAAGTCTAAAATCAAGGTCTTGGCAGGGCTGTATTCCTTCTGGAAGCTTCAGAAGAGAATCTCTTTCTTTGCCTCTCCTAGTTTTTAAAGGCAGCCTGCATTCTGTGGCTCATGGTCCTTTCCTCCCTCTATCTTCAAAGTGCATTGCTCCAATCTCTTCTCTCATCATCATGTTTCCTCTCTCTGATTTTGACTGTTTTGCTTTCCTCTTACGAGGGATTATTTGTAATCATATTGGGTCCACCAGAATAATCCTTGATAATCTCTCCATCTCAAAATCCTTAACCTAACCACATCTGCAAAATCCCTTTGTCATGTAAGGTAACGTATTTACAAGTTCTGGGGATTAGGTCACAGATATCTTTGGAGGGCCATTACTCTGTCTACCGTAGAGTATAAAATGTTAATTTATTTTAGAGATTTTCATTAAGTTAAGCACATATCTATCCTGTGATTCAGCAATCCTGTTCCTAAGTATTTGCTCAAGAGAAATGAAAGCATATTTTTGTAAAGAATTTTGTTTTAAAATGTTCATAAAATTATTATGTATTATAGGCTCAAACTGTAAACAACACAAATGTCCATCAATAGCTGAGTGTAAAAAAAATTGTGCTTAATTCATAACAGAATTCACTACTCAGAAATAAAGTAGAATGAACTATTGATAAATAAACAACATGAATGATTCTTTAAAAACAAAAAGAAAAATATTATTCTGAGTGAAAGAAGCCTTAACATGAAACAGCACATTGTGGATGATTTCATTTACATGAGTTTCTAGAAGTGGCAAACTAATGCATTGTGATAGAAATCAGACAGCAGAGATTGCCTCACAATGGGAGAAAGGCAGAGACAGGAGATCACCTGAAAAGGGGCATAAGGAAACTTTCTGGTTTATGAAGATGTTCTCTTTCTTGTTTAGCATGGTGGTTTTATGGATATATACATTTGTCAAAACTCATCAAACTTAGCACTTAACATTGTAACCCTTCATTGCATGAAAATTAAAGTGAAATAAACTGTCCATTTCCCAGCCAAATGCCTAGAGGCCTCAAGAGAAAATATATTTCAATGGTGTTTGAAGAAAGGAAAAAATCCATTTATAAAAATTCTGAACCATTCTATGCTTTTTCATTGCCAAAGCCGATCATAAAGGAATGTGGTTATGATACAAAAGGACCAAATAAAGGGACCAGGGATATTGCAGAGGTACTAAAAGTTTATTTTCTATCAATTTTTATGTGCCTGACTATTAATTTTAAACTTTTGGGGAGGTTTTAGGGCACTGTGAAGGAAGGCTACTGTACCTCTCAGCCAGCTGCCCGAGGAGGATGCCGAGGGCGGTGAGTGCCTTGCCCAGGTGAGAAGAGAAAGCTTTTCTGGCTCTAAGTCTGAAGCAGCCTCCTCAGCCAGGCCCTCAGCCAGTTTTACTAGGCACTAGGCACTCCCAGACTGCTTTTAGGTATTACCGTGATGTCCTCATAAGTCAAGATAGGTCCTTTCAAATGGTCAAGAGACTGAAGTCCCCTCTGACCCCAAACTCTTACTTTCTACCCCACCATGATAGAAACTTGTTTTTCATTAAACCAAATTTGCCTCATTATATCTTTTTAATTTTATAATCTTACTCTGTTTTCTCAGGTTACTAGTTTCTCTACCTTTCCTGAACCCCATATTTAGATAATTTAATAATGCACTCACTGACATCTTAGAAATTATTTTCTCAATATTCTACCCAGCGAGAATGGCAATCTACATACTCAGAGTATATTTTTTTCTGCTCCCAAACTAATGACTTAACTGATCCTCTTCTGATTTAGATCTTACACATCACTCTTTTTACCTTCGTGCTACATCTTCCCCTATAAACAGACAAAATATTTTTATTCCTTTTTTTTAATTTTCTATTTGTGGATATTCCTTCAAACAGTCACTGCATTTAACCTTAATACCCACTGATAAGCAAATGTCCTTACTTTTCAATTTATTTACATCAAGATAATTTGACTTGGGTTTCCTCAATTGTTTACTGCTCTGAGAAAAAAAAAAAAAAGAAAAAATGTTTGCTTAATTGTCAGCTTAATCTTTCCTTTGTTTCAATGTTGCTTCTTATTTGCATTAACTATTGACTGTTTTTTTGGGCACAGAATATTTTTCAGTTTTAAATTATAAAAATAATGCATTTTTATTATAAAAGTTATAAATTTAGATAGTCAAAATGATTTATTGATGCACAACATATTACTATGTACTATGTGCCAAGTATTTTTCTGCATGATAAAAAATAGCCCTTGGGCTTCCCTGGTGGTGCAGTGGTTGAGAGTCTACCTGCCGATGCAGGGGACACGAGTTTGTGCCCCGGTCTGGGAAGATCCCACATGCCGTGGAGCAGCTGGGCCCGTGAGCCATGGCCACTGGGCCTGCGCGTCTGGAGCCTGTGCTCTGCAGTGGGAGAGGCCACAACAGTGAGAGGCCCACGTACAGCAAAAATAATAATAATAATAATAATAGCCCTTGACCAGACATATAATGGGCTAACTCTACTGGGACTTACCTTCTGTTTCTTTTCTATTTGAAATGTATGTATTCTCTGAATATGATTAGTACCCTCTTCCTTCCTGAATGCCTTTAACTTCCATCTCTATCTGCTGCTGTCAAGTTTTCAAGACCAAACTCTAACTAGACATTTTATGAGTTTTCCCAAGTTATCCTCCATTAAATTTCAAGTACTCTGCCCTTGTACTCTGGTTGGTATCTACAACTTCTGTCCTACTTATCAAATCAATATTGCATTTAAAAGTTATTCATCATTATGTCAGTCATTCCCTCTAAACTTTGAACCCTGGAAAGCGAAGGGCATGCCTTATTTATTTTGTACACTGCATGATACATAAAATAGTGTAGAAATTCCATAAGTACTTACTGAATTGGGTTATATCCTTGGCCTTTACTCTTTTTTTATCCCTCATTTTAAAAAAAATGTCTCCCCATTGCCAACATAATATGGTAAAATGTGTCAGCCAAACCTTCCTGATCTGCTCCAACTACAATTTCTAATTATTTTTCCTATTTCCCATTATGTGCATAATCCACAATGGGATATTTGCAGGTCCCAAAACTCACAGAATTTTCATAATCTCCTCTCAGTTATTATCTGATAAGTGGTAATATTGTTAAAAAACTCTCAGAAAGCAATTTGACAAGTTCTAAGACTGTGAAGTTTCATTCTTTAGGGCCCAGAATTTCTTCTTTAGTATCTAGCAAAGAAAAATAACCTCAATTGTAGTAGGATGAAAGGAAAATCTCTAGGCCAAATAAACAAAAGATTTGTAAATTCATTAAATTTCCATTTCAGCTTTATTTATAATAAGGTAATTCACAAAAACTGAGAAAAATCAATATAAATCTCAAATGCTTATTGTTATGCAGTTTAGATAGGCTTTAAATTTGGTAAAACTTATTCTTTAAAATTTAAATTTATTTATTTTTTTATAGAGCAGGTTTTTATTAGTTATCTATTTTATACATTTTTAATCACAGTTTCAATATCATTACTTGTGATTGGTCTGTTCATATTTTCTATTTCTTCCTGGTTCAGTCTTGGAAGGTTATACCTTTCTAAGAATTTGTCTATTTCTTCCAGGTTGTCCATTTTATTGGCATAGAGTTGCTTGTAGTAGTCTCCTATGATGCTTTGTATTTCTGCAGTGTCCGTTGTAACTTCTCATTTTTCATTTCTAATTTTATTGATTTGAGTCCTCTCCCTCTTTTTCTTGATGAGTCTGGCTAAAGGTTTATCAATTTTGTTTATCTTCTCAAAGAACCAGCTTTTAGTTTTATTGATCTTTGCTATTGTTTTCTTTGTTTCATTTATTTCTGCGCTGATCTTTATGATTTCTTTCCTTCCACTAACTTTGAGTTTTGTTTGTTCTTCTTTCTCTAGTTCCTTTAGGTGTAAGGTTAGATTGGGTAAAACTTATTTTTAACTTATTTACTTTTATCAATTTTCTTCTCTAAAAAGAACTTCAACTTGTCATTCTACTGTCCCCTTTGTTTTGGAACTCTGAGCTGTCCATGAGATCCTTTAAGTTGGTAATTGCAACTGCATTACTTACCATCACTCTCTTTTCTATGCAGAACATACTAGACCATATTGAGCTCATTCTCTCCCTCTCTGGCTCCTGCTTTCCCATATGAAAGCATTAGATACAAATTATTTTAAAAAAATCAAAAAGCTCTGAAAGGATTTTTTTCAGAAAACAATTGACCTTCCTCTCCTTCCCACTATCTAGGTACAACCACATTCAATTCTTTGAGTGTTTTTTTCAGATATTCACATCCATATTTCTAAGTAATAAATATATATGGTTATGAGATTGTCAGAACAGAATCATGGTATATTTTATTGAGAAATGCTAGCACAATTAGAAGATGGTAATTTTTTCGTGGAAATTTATGAAGACGGCCTCACAAAGCAGGAGTCACAGCAGGATACTCCCAGATGATGGCATGACTCCATAGTCTCTAGGACATAGAGCTGCCTGTGATGTTACCCTTGGCAAGTGAAGAGTCCACCAAGAGGCGCAGGGACACTTTCATCTCCTTCTGGAAGTGTACTGTCCATTAATATGCAAGAAAGGAGTCACCATTAAAAGCTGGGGTTGAAATCTCTGTGATCTGGTGGTGCTTATACAGGGAGCAGGAGGGTTTCACTAGCAAGCAAGTTGATGGTCAGCGGCTTTTTGATCAGTGGCCTTCAAATGCCAATTTCAATAAGATGTAAGAAAAGGAACTCCTATCCTTCTTCCTGATATTTATCAACCTCACTATCAGTTTTCTAGAGGTGCGTGGGGAAAATGTACTAAGAAAATCTACTAATCAAAAGGCAGAATTTTACTCAGAGCTTCAATTTCCAACAGGAGCCCTCAAATCTCGTTCTTCTAATGCATAATATCACAAGACAGAAGTAGCCCCCCAGTTCAGTTTCATAAAGAAAAATAATATCAAGTCTAGAAAGAGAGGGAACAAAGACTGGAAACCCAACAACTCCTTTACACAACTGTTCAAACTATTGTTTAGTTTTTGGTCCATGCCTCATTCCTACCTCTCTGCAGTACCAGCAATCCCTGAGTCTTTAATACCTAACTCTTCAGTGGATTCCAGAGGAGAAGTCAATGATCTCCTCATTGGTGCTTTCTTTGTAAGCCCTTGTGTCAGATTCTCTGCTAAGGCATTGATCCCTCTTCCATTTGCTTTCTATGTATAGTGCAAATTACAGAGGCTACTTGTTTTCATCAATGATGAAACTTCTGTGTCTCATATTTGTATAATGCATAGGAGAGTGATTCTGGAGAAGAGAGGTGTGGCATAGTATGATAACAGATTTGTAAGAAATATATTATTTTGTCTTTGTCTCCATTTCTGGCACTGAGCTCCTAAAACCCTTGAAATTTCCTTGATGAGAGCATAAAGGTGTCTTTTGTTATGTGAATGGGATTACTCTTGGAAAACACCTAAGGATGAGGGCTGGTTGCCAGCAGAACTAAGCCTGTGATTAGACAGCTGGAACTTTCACTCTCATTGCCCCTGATCTCCAGGGAAGGAAGAGGGGCTGGAGATTGAATCAATCACCAATAGCCAGTGATATAATCAATCACATATGTAATAAGCATTTTTCTTAGTTACATTCCCCAGGGTGCCAAGCAGAGTCTTTAGCACAGAGTGGTTACTCATACACATGCATAGGTGAGTGAGTAAACTGACTTTCCAGGCTCTGCAGTCTGTCTTCCTGGTAAGTTGCTGGACACTCTATGAGCACATTGCCCCTCTGATTTTTTTTCTTCCAAAACATCATGCTATGAAAGCTTCCATTTCCGAAACTCACCATATTTATTACAACTTGAAGGTAGGGATTTTTTCCCACTTACTTTTATCAAATGTTTATTTTTTTTTAATTTATGTCTGTTGCCATAGTAGCGGCTGTTAGACAGAGGTGAGCAAATCATCCTAAGAACTCTTACACACAGGGGTGGTTACTCAGTGGTGGAAGCTTGCTTATGGTGCCAGATGAGTGTTTTTACATATCCTGGACTGCCCTTTTCTTCAAGGCCAGATGGCTTACTGCCTTCATAAAGATGCTTGTCTTTTTTTTTTTTTTTTTTTTTTTTTTTGCGGTAGGCGGGCCTCTCACTGTTGTGGCCTCTCCCCTTGCAGAGCACAGGCTCCGGACGCGCAGGCTCAGCAGCCATGGCTCACGGGCCCAGCCGCTCTGCGGCATGTGGGATCTTCCCAGACCGGGGCACGAACCCGTGTCCCCTGCATCAGCAGGCGGACTTTCAACCACTGCGCCACCAGGGAAGCCCAAGATGCTTGTCTTTTAAACCTGTAAACGTACAGTTAAGTAGCAAGATGCATGTAGCACCTGCTAAATTCCTGAGTGCAACATAATAGACAACATAGAAACCATAGTTTTTGATTTTTCATTAACTGCACAAGTTCTTTCCTTTATTTAAACCCTGTGCCTGTGAAAGGTAGCTGCTGCTATGTTTCCTATGACAAAAATGGTCACATAGTAGCATAACAGTCAAAGACCTCTGGACCGACCTCTCATGCCTCCTAAAAGGATTGTACTCTTTATAACCAGATATATACCCATCGTTTCCCTTCAATTTTCCTAAGAAAGCAGTACTGCAGCCTTCCTAATATGTTATCTCTGTGATATTTTCCTAATGTCTTTCACTTTGTATTTTTCTTTCTTGTTCAGTCTATTGAAAATGGGAGATTTTAGGAGTTAAGAGTCAAGGATCATAGAATGTTCCATAATAGAAAGGACCTCAGGAATATCTATTGCAACATTTTCATCTTATTTGTGTGGAAATTGTGGCATAGAGAGGGAAAGTTAGCTTTCAAAGGCCACATAGTGAGTTAAAAGTGTACTGTGTTTTCACTTGAGTGATCTGGTTTTTAATCCAGAGTTTATTCTGTTCACTCCTTATGAACTGACATCAGCATGAGGTTCAAGCAAAGAAACTGGGTCTGCTTTAAATAAAAACAACAACAAAACCTTCAGTATTAAGGAGATCTGGGAGTTTGTCATGAGAGAGGTAGGGTGGGTGGGGTCTTGGGAAAAATTATACCAAATTCCCCACAGTTCTAAAAGGCTCCATAGTCTTTTGTGTATTTTGGCATTTCCTGGGATGTCCCTTTCCTTTTGTACTACCATTTACTGTACCTTGTAGTTTAAAAGTCAACTTAAAGTTCAATATTCCCTTGTCAGATGCTTATGTTGGGCCCTCCATACCCATCTGGGTTCCTTTTCATAAAAATTTCTCTATTGTAGTACTTAATCATCACCCCATCTTATTCATTCATATTTTCATACATTCATTTTGTCAACTATTTATTGAGAACTTACTATATCCTCCCCAGAGTTGTAGGTGCTATATAGATTCTATGATATCATGATGAATAAAAAAGAAAAAAGTCATTGTACTCAAAGAAACATCTGTTTAGTTGGAAAGTTCATAACACATATTTATAAGTTTCTGACATTAGACTGAGATTTTTGAGACCAAGCATTGAGCTCTATGTATTATGATATTCCCAAATTATAGTACAGTGCTTGGAATTCAGTAGCTATTTATTGAAAGAACAGGTGAATGAATAAACTAGGTATAGAATGTAAGTACCACAAAATTCAGAGAAATTTTATCGATATAAAGTATTTTTAGATAAATGTATTGGCCATTTGAGACTATATTTTGGCATTAAAAGCACAGGGAGTATTGGAAAGGAAATGAAGGGGGAAGGAAGGATTCAAGGCAAAGGAAAAAGCAAGAAAAGGCCACAAAATGGAGGTGATATTCAGGGATACAGCTGACAGCAGTCACTGCTGTTAGAGAGAAAACAGCACGGAGTCGCATAAACACATTTGAGAAGATATTGTAGTATTTACTTTAGTAGTACTTTTACATCAATTGCCTTATGTGCAATAACAAAGTGCCTTGTTTAGGGACTTTTAGGTAAAGATAAAACATATTTTTAAAAAACAGTATTTTAAGATGTGCCTTATGAAGAGGTGATATATTTGGTCTTTCTATTCACACATTCAAACTGGGGAACAATCTACTGACAGATTATTCATTCAAAGGGCAGGTATTACATGTGAATTGTTTTTCAGAATTTTGGACATTTTGGTGCTGATCATCTCTTTGCTCTTTCTCCAAATTCATTTTTACTAGGAGTTACAATTTAGGAGGGAATTGTAGACATAGTCCATGGCCAAAAGAACATGAAATCAATTGACCACCCAGGGAAAGAAACTAGACTAAATATTTGATGAATGGATAGATATAAGAAGAATGATATAAAAACATAAAAAAATAAGAAAAACTCAACAGTTTTGTGTTAGGCAGAAAGATGCTTATTTTTATTCTTTTTCTACTCATCTTTTTTTTTCTTTCTAATTTACAGAATGAATATTAAAGAGGAACCTCACTATGGCACAAAATTCCTCAGATCCTCATAAAACCAAGGGCCATAAACATAGTCAAGATCTTGTAACATTTCCTCCTTACATTTCTCATTATATATCCATTTGTTCTTTTCCTTCAGCAAGGTCTAGGAATTTACGTGATTGAATATTTGAAACAAGAGAGGATTATGTTATTTTACACTGTCTTCACAGAATCCTTCTAATATGACTGAATTATTATCACAACTTAAGTTTAAAAATCACACACACACACACACACACAAACACACACACACTACATCAAAAGCAGCCAGCACTAGCAACTCAAGAGATGATGCTTTCATACATCATCATGTAACATTTAAAAGCGATTGAATTATAGTCATTTAATGTATGTTTCCAGGGAGAAGTACCTTTGAGATAGCACACTGGAACAATACATAATGTATAAATAATTGGACTGGACCCCAAACACTCGTTTTTGAGAAAAATGCTTCAAATGTCTGGGAAAAAGTTAACTTACTAAAGTTGTGTATCTTTATTAAAACCCCTCAAACTTCAATGCAAATATCTGAGAGTGAAAAAGTAGAATAATTTTCCTTCTCAAAAAGGTAAATTTAAACAAAAAATTATTCACATAAGACTAATAATTTTAGAAGAAAACCCTAGTTTAATGTAGCTTCAATTATGGAAAAGATACCAAATGGCTTTGCTTAGGATTTCACTTTTTACATTTATCCTTTCAAGAGCAAAATAGATTGAAGCAGATTCTTAACCCTAGTGAGAATCAATCCCAATAAACTGGACTTAACAATGAATTTAACATGTTGTTCTAATTCTCAGCAATTCTTTTTTAGTGAATGTTACATGGAAATAAATTACTGAAACAAAATTGGAGTGAAATCTTGGTTATTCAGGGTGAGTTTCCTACTTTATTATTTATTTGTGGAAAATGATTAATCTTTTGAGCTACCCCTTCTTTAGGTAGTGATGACTTTGAAAATAAAAATTAATTTTCATCTAAGCTCAATATAATTTGAAAAGTTATCTAAAGAAGTCATGTTATAATCTCTAACTATTCCCCGCCCCCCCACACACACACCAAAGTTCTGCATATTATGGAATGAAAAAGGAACAGGAATTGCATCCTCTCTAAAAGCTTTCTCCTAACACTGATGGTGTGCCTGTGAACCATGCTGATCACTGCAGAGTAGGCAAAGAATTGGAGGTAATGGATTTGGGGGGAAAATGCTAAAGTAAGGAGAATGGGGAAAATTGAGAGTTCAGGGGAAGATAAAATAGATGATGGAGAAAAGTAGAATATAAAATCTAGGGATATATAAATACAACTACTCTGGTAATTCTCCCCTCATGAAATTGAAGAGTCAAATAATAGCTTTGATACAAGAGACAGTAATATGATGCTCTTTCTGTCTTCCTTTTTAAAAAAAATCTGCTCCCCCATTCTCTTAGTCTCTCTCTCTCTTACCTGCCAAAATCATAGATATTTGGAATTTACCTTCTTTTATGGCACAGAAATGAATTTTTAAAACAAAGACTGTAGGTGACATTTCACAAATGAATATGCTGCCTCCTGGGCTGTGGAGCAATTTCAGTCTTAAGGATATAGCACAGCACTGGTAAAGCTCAAGATTATAGCTGCCCCCCTAGATAGGGAAACAGGCAGCAGGGATTCATTTATTTATTACTATTGTCTTTTTTCATCCCAGACATTATTCTGGTTGCTGAGTGAAATAAGAAACAAAAATAAAATAGTATTTAAGGTCTATTCTTTCATTGGGACAGGCTAGGTATTTTCTACAGTAATCCTAACATCTCAAAGGCCTAATGTAACACATGTTTATTTCTCACACACACTTCATGTCCCGTAAGAGTAGGTAGGGAATCTGCTCCACCCACTCACTCAAGGATCCAGGTTTATGAAGTCTCCCCTATCTTATAGTCAAGTGATCTAGAACAGTGGCTTTCCTGGGCCCTGCATGAGGAGAAGACAAACTTGAAAATTGCAAATAAACCTTTTGTTGCTTTGTCCTAGTGGTGACATGTAACACTCTCACTCACTCTTCATTGACTAGAACTAATCATTTAGCCCCATGAACATGCAAAAGGCCTGAGATTGTCAGTCTTCTACATGCTAGGGAATGAGGAAAGGACAGGTACTGGTAAGCACCACATTCATGAAAACTACATTTTAGTGTGAAAAACAGATAAACTACACATACTGTTTTTTTCCTATACATACATACTTATGATCATGTTTAATTTATAAATTAGACACAGTAAGAGAATATGTGAATTGTCAGCCTCACTACTCTTGTGCTTTGGCACCATTACTAAGTAAAATAAGGGTTCCTTGAACACAAGCCCTGGGATACCACGACAGTAGATCTGATAACAGAGATGGCTGCTAAGTGACTGACAGGCAGAATATGCTGGGCAAAGGCATGATTCACTTCCTGGGCAGGATGGAGAGGAATGGTGCAAGATTCCATCATGCTACTCAGAACAGTGTGCAATTTAAAACTTATGACCTCTTTATTTCTGGGATTTTCCATTTAATATTTTGGACCTCAGTTGACCATGGGTAACTGAAACAGAAGAAAGGGGGATAAGGGGGGATGACTGTAACACACAAGTAAGCAAATAAAATACTTTCAGTAATAATAAATATTCTGAAGACCTAGAACAGGATAATATTATAGAAAATAATATCATGGAAGTGAAGTCTATTTTAGATAGGATAGTCAAAGAAGACCCCTCTGAGGAAGTGCCATTTGGTATGAGATTTGAATGACGAGATGCACGAAACCATACAAAAACCGGTAATCAGTTTGCAGGGAGAGGTAGAATAGCAGGCAGAGGGAAATGTAAGCGCAAAGGCCTGAGATGAAAATACTTTGTGTTTGAGACACAGAAAGAAGCAGGGGTATGCATGGAAAACAGTAAAAGAGCGGGAAGAGATGAGTTTAGACTGGTCATTAGGGCAAGATAATGGAGGACGGTAATAGATAGAAAAAGCAATTTAGATGTCATTATAAGTATAACTAAAAGACATTTGAAAAATATTGGGACTCCACTGGTGGCGCAGTGGTTAAGAATCCGCCTGCCGATGCAGGGGACGCGGGTTCGAGCCCTGGTCCGGGAAGATCCCACATGCCTCAGAGCATCTAATCCCGCGAGTCACAACTACTTGAAGCCTAAGCGCCTAGAGCCCGTGCTCTACAACAAGAGAAGCCACTGCAATGAGAAGCCCGTGCACCACAATGAAGAGTAGCCCCCACTCGCCGCAACTAGGGAACGCCTGTGCGCAGCAACAAAGACCCAACGCAGCCAAATAAATAAATAAATAAAAATTAAAAGTGGGTGTGGAGCCCAAACTAATAAAAAAAATTCTCTAGTTTACATTATTAGAGAATCATAATATAATAATAATAATAATATTATTATTAGTGTGCAATATTCTCTAATCTACATTCTAAAAGAATCATCCTGTTTTCCCTTCGGATATTGAATTGCAGGCAGGCAAGAGTGAAAGCAGAGGAGACAACCGCATGATTGTTGCAGCCCTCCAAGGGGGAGATGACAGCTTTCTGAACAAGGAAGAAAGCACTCAAGTTGGAGGAAAGACTAGGAAAGCTGCTGTTTTCAAGATGTATATGGAGTTATATTTGATAGGATTTATTGATACATTGAGTGTAGAAAGTGATAAATAAAAAAGAGAAATAAAGGATCATCTCAATATTTTACTCCGTGCAACTGAATAAATGTCACTTATTGCAATAGGGTGGAGGAAGATGAGGGGTAGAAATCAAGAATTGTCCTTGAGGGATGATAAATTTTGAGAAATCTGTTAGACCTCCAGGTGGTGATATCTAGAATTTGGTTGCATATAGAGATCAGCATCTGAGGCGGAAGTCAGGCTCAATTTGGTATTAAACAGTTCATCAATGAAGGATAGTTTTAAAGCCAAAGATCTGGCTGAGGTCACCTAAGAAGAGAAGTAGATGGTGATGATGGACCAGGACCAGAATTGGGGTACTGTTTTGCATTAATGGGTCAGGGACTAGACCCTTACAGCAACCAACCTTATCACAGATGATTGCTACAGATAACCAAAAACAAACAAAAAACAACAACAAAAAGCAGAGAGAGCATATGAATCATAGAACAATTATGTCACACTGCCAGTGGACTAAAAATGCCATCTGTGTATCCCAAGGGCAGAATTCAGATCAACATTTTAAAAAAAAACCCAAAAACACTGATTAAAATCAACAACAACCAAAACAAACAAACAAATTAAAAACGTAAGATTACATCCTAACAATTGATGATTTCCTCTTTGTTTGGAGGAAGAGAAAGATGACCTTTTCAGTTCTGTCACAGTGAGCATTACTAACATGCATTTCATTTGTAATGCACATTCCTTGAGACTAGTCATTAAGGGTATAAATGGAAATAACGCACAGAACTCAAGCAAGCAAGCATGAGAAGGATCATAAAAAAACATATTTGCATTCTGAAAAGAGGCACACTTACAAGACAATGGGAATCTGATTTAATAGGCAAATATTCCTTAAGTCACTGATACATTGCTCATTAATCCAAAAGTTTGTGTCATTGCATCGGAATTTAGTAAGTCATAGTTCTCTTAAAAGGATGCTGAAATGAAGTACATTATATCATTAAAATATATCCCTTATCTGGGGCATCTTTGCAAAAGAGGATATGGACAATGCTGGAATATCAGAGGAATTGGCCTAAGTGTTTCATAACAATAATTCTGAAGAATGTTCTCCATGAAACTTACAGGTGAATTGACCCCAGTTTCCTTATATGTTATTGGCAGTCTAGTGTGCACCAAAGGGATTAAAAAGGCAAACTTCAGTTTAAATCACAGTTCTTTCGGCAAGTTACTCGATGTCTCTGAACTTTATCCATATGCAAAATGAGTAATTTTTTTTTTTTTTTTTTCGGTATGCGGGCCTCTCACTGTTGTGGCCTCTCCCATTGCAGAGCACAGGCTCCGGACGCGCAGGCTAAGCGGCCATGCCTCACGGGCCTAGCAGCTCCACGGCATGTGGGATCTTCCCGGACCGGGGCACGAACCCGCGTCCCCTGCATCGGCAGGCGGACTCTCAACCACTGTGCCACCAGGGAAGACCCAAAATGAGTAATATTATATTATCTTTAGAAAATGTAATGTGTTAAACTATAAAATATATTTAAAGTACCTGACATATTACAGATTCAAAATTTCTTATAAAGCAATTACGAAATTCAAAAAGCTCTGAAAAACAGAAGTTTTGGTTTTGCTTTGTTTTTAATTGCTCTTTTAGGGGCGAAACTTGACTTAACCTGAACTCCTTTGGCCCCAAAACCTGATCTCATACGATGTGAGGCTAATTATATTCTAAATATTTATCCCACTAAGCGTGAATGTTCATGTTTTCACTAGAGAAATGCCGTGTTTGATTTTAGGCTGACAGTGTATATAAAATTCAGTTTATGCATGTATTACCATTCTGAAATCCCAGGCTTCTGATAAGGGTTATTACCTTTATAAGGTAACCCTAACAATTGTAAAATAGCAAGGCAGACAGCTAGGATCTCGTCCGTGCTCGTTTCTGAGTTCCTGTTTCACATGTCCAATGGATGCAGTGATCTGACTAGAGAGATAAGAACTCCCTCGAAAAGGGATTTCAACTCAACTATTGACCACACGTTTGACCAGGAAATACAGGGTCTACAACAATAGTAGAGAAAAGAGCCTGGTAGGAGAATAGAATAATACATGTTTTATTTAACTCGGTGGTAGCTTGATTCACTGTTTTAAATATTTAGATACAATGGAAGGTGGGCTCTATTTGTACTTTGGGCCCAGACTCTGCAAATATTAGGAGTGGGTTTGAACAGTGGCTAAATGTGTTACCCTGAATCAGTTACATAGTATGTTACTACTTAAAAGGAGAATGTGAGTGTGGTGATGCTATGACACTTTAGTGTTTGTTCCCTTAATGTCATTCCCTGATGCCTATCAACTTCAGATTTAGGTATTTAATGTATTTATAAATCATACAATAAGTGGTATTCTTCATGTAAAAATGACTTTCATGCAGAAAATAACAAATAATAATAGACCTTATTCTTTTGGAAATGATGCTTGGAGCTGTTGCAGCAATTTTGACTATAAATGCACAAGCATGAAAATGAATTCAAACATTCTGAGAACAGTAAATTATAAATAGAACCTAGATGTTTAATGAAATCAATCAACTCCAGCTGTCTACCACACAATCTCATTTAAACCATTGTTAGTGTGCTACTAGCAACTGAACTCATCCTAACTGATTCAAAGAGGAAGGCTATTTTTGACTTAATGTAAAGCATATCCCAAAGTAGTAGGCTTCTTTCTTTGGAAATGTTCAAACAAAGATTGGTGGACCATATCTTTAGGATGTCTTAGAAGGGATTAATGTATTTGGGAGGATATTGACAAGAGCAGCTCTAAGATTCGTGGACTCAAATGGAAGTAGGTTTTGTCGTTGTTATTTAGGGTTTTTTTTTTCTTTTGAGGTGATGGATGTAAATATAATCAATATCTAGGTAAATAAACTGTACTTAACCCTTCAATGTGGCATTCTGTCAAGTATCGCTGATAGTATAAAAAAGAATTATTTCATTTTTAAAATGAAATTGTTGCTTTTTAATCAAATTAAAATGACCATTTCTTTAAAGTTGTTGACCTATATGAAGTCTACCTTACCCAAACAGAATAGATGAGTCTGTTCTAATTAATTAATTTCAAAACCTCAGCACCTAGCCTAGGCCTGGGTATACAGTAGCTGCTCAAAAAGTGTTTATTGAAGTGAATTTTGTTTCTTTTCTAATCCTCCTTCAAGTACTCTGACAAGTATTCAATTATTTTTGCTTCTTCCTTTCAAATATCCAATTTTACTTAACTAATGCTCACAATATTAACATAATATAACATAAATATAGTCAAATTTTGAGTATTACTTCTAGCTTTTTCCAAAGGCCATACCAGTAACTGGCATATGAAATCAATTATTATTTCATATGTTGCAAAGATGTCGTTGAAGACATTGCTGGTTGCATTTCTTTCATGAAATAGAAATATTAAGATACCTAGATCAAAATCCCATGTGCTTTCCATGACTTTCCTGCATAAAATAAACTCTCAGTGATGTATTAAAAAACCCTCATTCTGATATTCTAAAGACAATACTAGGGCCTATTACCATCCAATAATTAGCAATGCTTTCTGCTGCATCACGTATAAATGCACACCAGACAGTTTGTTCCACAGCACTCAAGGGTTCACACACAAGTTTTGTCCTCAGAAGCTTCCAACTCCCTCTTAAAAAAAAAAACAACTCTAGGATACTCATCCATTTTGGAAAAAGTCTGTAATTGACAGTCAGGTTGAAGAAATGTCATTCAGTTCTCTCTTTCTGACATTCTTTCGTACTAATTGCACTCCCTGAATATTAAATAGAGATTTCCTCCATATGGGAGCAATTACAGAACTTGTTAAAGACACGCAAGTGGCTTGTAAAAGCAATGCACACATTAAAGACAACTTCCTAAAAGGACTTTTGGAAAGGTCTTTGGAAAACATCAGGAGATGAAAATGCATGGCATCTTTGACAATGACACTGTTTGCTAGAGAATGGTATGAAACCGAAGGCAGAACAATGTCAGAGAGAACATTAGTTACTGAAGTCTGAAAACAACGGCACTGTAACTATGAGGAAGTTGTTACACTTTCAGGTCCCATAACACAGCATGACCAGAGGACCTTAGGGTATTGAAGGAATAAAAAATGAAGCAGAGTAATTAACAAGCATGCTTACCTGATGAGAAATTTTGTATTGCTGTTGCAAAAATTAAATTCATATCTACATATCTTTATATCTACATACTAAAATATATTTTATCAAGAGGCAGAATTGGCTACTTCATTCATTCCTTTATTCAACAAATATTGCCTACCCTGTGATCATTTTACTCTATAGATTGGGATTACATCCATTGTTTAAAAAATAATAAATGTACTTTAAATTCAGACAGATCTGCCTTCTGCCTTAGCAGTTACACTTACTAACAGCTGATCTTGGGCACATGGAGAAGACTGAATTATTGGCCCTAATACTTCATCTGTCTCTGTATCTACACCCTGTGCCAAGTTATATTTTTCCCCACTAGAGGGAGAATATATCACTCTGTCCCACTGCTGCCAGGCTATGGCATATATCTTGCTTTCACCAATAAGATGTTAGCAGCTATGATGCAAGCAGAGATTTGACATGTGTTTGCATGGTTGGGCTTGCCCTCTTGTACTTCTGTCATATTTGTAAGAAGAACATGCTTCTGCTAGCCCACTGGACAAAGGCAGACACCATGGAACAGAACTGGGTTCATCCTACAACTTAGTCAAGCCCAGCCTAGTCTAATCAACTCCCAGGTAATCCCCAGGGAATTGGCAGATGCGTGAGAGAAAATAAAGAAGTGTTTTAAGCCATTAGAAACGAATGTTTTGTTATGCAGCAGTAGCAACTGATAGAGCATTTAACTCATTCTCCCACTCAGTTTTCACATCAGAAAAATGATAAAATAGAAGTGTGTAATACTGTACATGGAATTGCTGCTAGGATTGTTGATGTTTTAAACACCTAAATATAACATTTAAAAGTCAATTGCATTTCCATATACTAACAATGACTGCGTGGAACTGAAAGTAAAAATTTGAAAAATTTACAATTACCAAAAAAAAAAAAAAAAAGAGAGAGAAAAGACAAAACATTTAGGTGTAAATTTACCAAACATGTAGGACTTGTATGCTGAAAACTACACAATACTGATGACTGAAATCAAAGATCTAAATAAATAGCAAGACATACTGTATTCATTGAAAGACTAAACATAGTAAAGATGTCAAGTCTCTCCAAATTGATACAGAGATTTAACACATTTCTCATCAACTTCCCAGCAATATTTTTTGGAGATATAGACAAGATTATTCTAAAACATATATGGAAATATAAAAAATAAAAAAAATCTTTAAAAATTTTGAAAAAGAAGAATAAAATAGGAGGACTCAAAACAACTTAATTTCAAGATATATTATATGGCTATAGCATTAAGACTGTGTGGTATTTGTACAGAGATAAATATACAGATGAACAGAACAGAGAAACCAAAAATAGACCAACACAAAGGTACTCAACACAAATATGACAAAAATGCAAACACAATTCAATAGCGGAAAGATGGGGAAAAAAAGAACCTTTACCTCACTCTCATGACTTATACAAAAATTAACTCAAAATGAACCACAGACTTAACTATAAGATGTAAAACTATAAAACTTTTTTTAAGATAGGAGAAAATTTTCAGATCTAAGGCTAGGAAAAGAATTATTAGACTTGACACCAAAAGCACAATCCATATGAGGAAAAACTGATAAATTGGACTTTATCAAAATTAAAATATTTTGCTCTGAAAAATTTTAAGAAGATGAAAAGACAACCCATAGAGGAGGAAAATATATTTCCAAACCACATATCTGTTAAAACCAAAATGAGATATCTCTATGCACCTATCATTAATGGCTAAAATATGAAATTATGTCAACTTCAAATGCTAGCAAGGATGCAGCGAAATGATTGCTCACACATTGCTGCTGGGAATGTAAACTGATACAGCCACTCTGGAAAATAGTTTGGAAGCTTCTTAAAAAAAAAAAAACCAAAAAAATAACTAAACATGCACTTAACATAAGAACCAGCAATTTCAGTCTTAGTCATTTATTTCAGAGAAATAAAGACGTGTTCACGCAAAAATCTGTACCAAAATGTTTATAGCGATTTTATTCTAATTAAACAGGAACTGGAAAGAACCCAGATGTCCTTCCACAGGTGAACAAGTAAACAAATTGGCATATCCATACCGTTAACTACTACTCAGCAATTAAAACAGAAGAACTATTGATCCATGCAATGCCCTGGATGAATCTCCAGAGAACTAGGCTAAGTGAGAAAAAGACAGTCCCTAAAGGTCACTTACTGTATGATTCCATCTATATAACGTTTTTGAAACCACAAAATCCCATGAATGGAGAACAGATCAGTGATCAAGGATGGCGATGCTCAGAGAAGGGAGTTTGAGTGGTGATAAAAGAGCAACATGAGTGATCTATGGTGATGGCAATGTTCTGTATCTTGACTGTAACCATGACAATATCCTGGTTGTGATATTGTAAGACAGTTTTGTAAGATGTTACTGTTGGGAGAAACTGAGTAAAGCACACATAGGATCTCACTGTATTAATTCTTATAACCACATGTGAGTCTACGATTATCTCAAAATGAAAAGTTTAATTCAAATATTTATTTAAAACTTGAAAGTAAATAATACATTTTAAGTTTTCTAAAAACCTTAGTAAAAGCAACATAACTATTTTTCCTCAAAAATTTTTTTATTCTTCAACTTTATATGGTTTGTCCAGGTGCTGGAAATTTGGATTATTTTTTTCTATTTTAGCCAAAGAGAGATGCATCAGCTCAGCTGTTAGACTAGCAGACTCAGTGTGCTGAAATCAAATGGGTAGCCCCCTGCAAATCCAGTGTTCCCGGTCTCCAAAGTGCCACCCTGGGCTCATTCACTGTAGATGCATGGCTTCTTTGAGCTCATTTCCAATCTAGAGGGTCACAATTCCACTTTCCTTCTGGTATTGCCAAAAAGACTCTAATACATTTTGGGCTTGCTAGAGAGAAAGTTGTCATTTAAGGCATATTAGTGATTTTTTTTCTACCCCTGAAGTAATTGGAATTTAGATATAGAAAGAACCTTTTTGTGTACGTGTGAGGTATATTAAAGGGTGGAAATCTCTGGTTAGCATATAGTAAGCACTCAAGAGTTGCTAGATTTCTTAATGAATGGGATATTCTCTGGAAGTCCTTTAAAAAGAACACATATCCCCAAGTGGCCTGAGATGATTTATTATGTCAGATTCATCATCAAAATGAACTAATAGTATTCCTGCTAGCATGCTCTGATTAAGATAAAATTAACTACTTCATTGTAGACTTTTTCATTGCCCTTGAAAGAGTCTTGAGCCAGGAATCTACATAATTGACCACATAGTTACAAATAAGTCCACAAAGTTTTCCCTCTTCCTTTTTTAAAGTATATTGTTTTCATCATTTTCCTTTAGGATGAATGCCAGGGGTTTTGCTTTACCATACTCTAATCTGGTTGGTCTTTGACCATTGAAAAACACAAGTACAAGGTGGTGTAAATCTCTACTACCAGAAGACAGAGCCCAAAATTTAGTCCCTGTCGAGTCTATAGGATAGGTCAGCTTTCTCTAATTTTTCTAATGTGAGAACTCGAGCAAGCCATTTACTTCTATGGGCCTCGTTTTTCTAAGGTATAAAAATGAATGTTGGTGAATATGCCAGACATATTTTATGTACCATTTCACTCTCTGTTTTTCTAATCTGTCTCTTATTTCAGCTACCTACTCTGTGAACCCTGATTAATTTCATGCAGGTATACCAGACAGTGCCTGGTCTCATACCCATGATGCTAAATGTTCAGTTTCATTATGGAGCTTCCGATTGTGGCTGATCCTGCTCAGGGACCATACATGTGTAATATGGGAGAGGCAGGGAGCTAATACCCCTGGGGAAAATTTTAACCAATGGGAAATGGTGTACTGTGGTTAAATTCTTCCTTCCTTCTCTGCTCAGGCAGACAGTCCTGAGATGCAATTTATATCATTTCCTGAAAAACTATCACAATGGACTGGAGAATCAATTGCACTCCGTAGTATCCAGCCTGATCATGCAGCTCATATTTTCTCTTCCTATGGCCCTAATTTATTTCATTTCTCTCACTTTCTTGGGGTTGTACTTCCTAACAGAGTAGTAACATATAAGCTTTTGAGTCAGGCTCTGATTTCTGGGGAACCCAGGCTAAAACAGTTGGTAAGAAAAGCACCAATAAAAAGTCTCAGGATGAGATTCTGGAGAAAGACTACTTGCCAGTAGGATTGCAAATGTCTCCACCGCTGGTGGCATCACAATTACTGAAGCTTTCACCTGAGATGAATGGAAAGTGTGATATAGGGATGTGGCATGAGAACTATATGGGAGCTATGATAAGTTTAAGGATTTTAGAGTAGGCTTTTTTACCGTCAGTTCTTCTTAACTGCCTTGAAAGCCTCAATTTTAAAAAACCTCCAGAAATCATCTACCAACTAAAGGCAAATAATGGAAGACAGAAAGTCTTTGACAGCAACTTACGAAGTACAATTGTTCTCCTTAAAATTTTCACATGCCACCCTTATTGCTTTCAGACTAGCCTGCAGAGTCAGGTCTCAGCAAATCCCAAGTAGGCAAGTACAATTCTTTTTAACAAAAGAAATCACACACCCTGAAGGAATTACAGACACTGCCTATATGTACTGCCAGGGCCCAGAGGCAGATTTAAGAGTGGATCTTGTGGGTTAGGAAACAGGGTTAGACTACACATGGGCTATGGAGTAATTTATTGTCTAAGCCACTCACGCATGACTTGGGCTTCAGTGTTCCGGCAAGGACATGTTAAGTTTTTTTGTGATGTCTCCTTGAAGCACAAGTTCTGAAGATGGTAAATAGTAATAAAAGCCTTCCTGGAAAGAATACTGAGAAATCAGTCAGTAGGCTCAGGAAAGGTGGCAATGTTATAAGATGGCAATGTTATGTTCCCTGGTAGGTCTAGGATACTCTCATTACTAAGATAATAGAATATATTTTAGCATCTTTGAAACCCTCAGTAGTGTCTGTCCTTTGTGGCACAACAATAAGAAATGCTGGCTTGGAGCTGGGCTCCCTGCTAACTGAAGGTAATGGCTTCTGGAACAGTGGAGATCTAGTGGCTGTAATTAACTGTCAGTGGTGAGGTGAATGCAATTCCACTAATGGGCAGCAATGCTGAGTGGCAATGAGGGCTCCTTCCCACAAGGACCCATGCAGTTCTAAAAACAGGAGTAAACTACATGAAGTGGTTCAGAATTCCATGTTGCCTACCATTACTACATTACTGCCCCTCTTCAGTTTATTGTTGTAAACTTACTGGGGGCTAACGATAGCCAGCTGTTGGAGGAAGAAATAACTCAGCCTGGTCATTGATGTTGGATCAGGCCCAAACGGACTGCTAGTACACTTGAGTCCCACTGATGGGAGACCATAGGAGTGTGGTGAAGAGAAGTCCTCTCACTGGACAGAGCTGTGAGGAAAACACTTAGTCATCTGTTTTATAGAGAGAGATAAGTGGTCTGAATTACATACACACAAGAGCTCTTGGGAAGTAGCAAACAATTTGGCTGGTTACTCAGGGGTCTGGAAGGTATAAGATTCAGAGATTAGAGACAAGGTTGCATGGAAAAGAGGTATGAGGACTGATCCATGGCAGGGGACATAAAGTGTGTAGATTTTTGTATGTCAAGGTAATACCCATAAGAGAATGCTTAGTGTAGAGGAATTTCCTAACAACAAGAAGATGAGGTGACTCATCTTGTGGAAATTAGGAAGTCTTCCTTTTTGGCCATTTCTGTGGTGATGCAGTGGCCCCATGAACAGAATAACTACTTTGGTATGGTTGGAAGCTATACACAGACCCAATATCATGGTCTCCCTCTTGCTAAGACTGTTGTAATTCCAGCCACTGCTGAATATCCAACCTTCCAGCAGCAGAGACCAACAGTGAGCTCTCTCTATATCACCATTATTGAGAGAGACCAGCCAGCCACTTGGTATTAGGTTTGAACATATAGGACTCCTACTACTCCAAAAAAAAATAAGTTATTTTTTATACCAAAACTGACATCTACTCTGATTACGGTATTTAATCCTATGAAAGGAGTGCTTGCACAAGAACAAACTTTAGAGGTCTTACAAAATATCTGATCTATTGGCGTGATACCATATGTAATATTGCCTCAGGCTAACAGACGCATTTTATAACAAAGGAATTGTGACAGAAGATATGTGAACAAAGGATTCTGTGGTCTTGCCTGTGGATCCCACCCCACCATAATCCATAAAGAGTTGGCTTGTTCAAAACATGGAATGGTCTGTAAAAGGCTCAGCTATAGCACTATTTCAGGGACAATAGCCTACAGCATTAGGATGCTGGCCAAATGATGTACTAAACATACTACTGATAAAGGGTGCTAGAATAAATGGATTCAGAAACCAAGGGTGGAAATAAAATTCAAACCTCTCAACTAACCAATGATCTGATTTTGCTTTTTAGCTCTGAAACCTTTGGATCTGGCAAGTTAAAGGTTTATTTTCTGAGTTAAGGGCTACATCTTCACTATATACTGAGAACATCTTTATGTTGAACTTTAAGTTGTAACTCCTTCCAGGTCTCTTTGGGTTCTACATTCCATTAGAGCAATAAAGAAAAGAGTGACAGAACTGGCAGAGGTAATTTGCCTGACTACCATGTGGAGCTAGGTTTGCTGCTGTACAATGTGGCAGGGAGGATTAAGAGTAGCACCCAAGATTCCACATATAAGTGATATCATATGATATTTGTCTTTCTCCATCTGACTTATTTCACTTAGTATGATAATCTCCAGGTACATCCATATTGCTACAGATGGCATTATTTCATTCTTTTTAATGGCAAATATTTTATTGTATATATATACCATATCTTCTTTATCCATTCATCTGACATGTACACACTGCTATATTTAAAGTAGATAATCAACAAGGACCTATTGCATAGCAGAGGGAACTCTGCTCAATACTCTGTAATAACCTAAATGGGAAAAGAATTTGAAAGAGAAGAGATACATGTATATGTATAACTGAATCACTTTGCTGTACACCTGAAACTAACACAACATTGTTAATCAACTCTACTCCAATATAAAACAAAATTTAAAAAAAAGAGTAGAACCCAAGAAATCACCAGAATCACTTAGTTCTTCCTTCACTAAGAGAGAGATAATAACAGTGCATGGGCGATAGCAGCAACCATGGCCCTCATGGACATGGACAAAGTAACTAAGGGCTCAGACCCACTGGGGAGGAAACTCTAAATCATGTCACTTGGACCAGCTTCAGTGCTGACTGAGGGTAGGAAAACTCAGACTGGAGGTTGTTCTGGAATATTATAAATATCATTATGCCTTGTGATTAGTTACAGCAGAGTGGACTATAGCTTGTTTTGCTAACCTCATCTTAAATCTTTTTATAGAGTTATGTTGAAGGAAATTCTAGCTGATTGTGCTTGGATCTCCCCTCTCAGGGAAGATGTGAGGACATCTTATTCTCCCATAAAGGGAGTCTTATGTTGAACTATGGAAGATGGATATAAAGAAAGACATGAGGGCTTCCAATACCCATTTGGGTATTCCCTGGCCCTCCAGTGGTTAAGACTGTGCTTTCACTGCCATGGCCTGGGTTGGATCCCTGGTTGGGGAACTAAGATCCCACAAGCTGCGTGGCCAAAAAAAAAACCCAAACCATTTATTATTTCTCAGTGTCTGTAGGTCAGACATCCAGCAGGCTCTGCTGGGTCTGGTTGGAATCTCTCAAGGCTGAAATCAAGGTTTTAGCAGAGCTAAGTTCTTTTCGGGATACTCTAGGGAGCGTCCATTTCCTTGCTCATTCAGGTTGTTAGCAGAACTTATTGTCAAGCAGTTGTAGGACTGAGGTCTTGTTTATTTACTGTCAGCTGGGGGTCATTCTCAGCTTCCAGAGGTCACCTGTATTCACTGGTTTGTGATTCCCTTCATCTCAGAACCAGTAATGACAGGTTGAATCTCTGTTACTCTCTGAAACTCTCCTACCTCTTCAGTCATTGCATCTCTCTGACTCTTCTGCCTTGAACAAGCAACTGAGGGAAGGAACCTGATTATGGTCCAAGAAGAGCATTCAGTGTTCTTCCACTTTTAAGGGCACTTGAGATTACATTGGGCCCACCCAGATAATCCAGGGTAATCTTCCTATCTTGCGGTCCTTAACCAAAATTCCACTTGCAAAGTCCCTTTTGCCATATGCTGTAACATACACGTGCTTAGCAGCAGGGGACAAAGATCACAGGGGCTAAAATTCTGTCTACCACATGCACCCAAGTCATTTTATCATCAAAATTCTAGTACCTTGTTCCATCCTTAAAAGAAGTATACACTCTAAAACAGAAAAATAGAAGAAGCCCTATGAGATTATAGGATCCTGATTTCTCATGAAATGAGGATTCCCCTGTTGAGCACCCTGGGTATTTTCTGTAGGAAACCATGCACCATAGTAAGATGAACAATCAGTATATAATATCTGTCTTTTGTAAGCAAAAAAAGAAGTTAAAACATTCAAACAATTTATCAGATAAATTTATCTTGAGTTGGATATACCTGTTATTGAGGATTTAAAAACTGAATTTCTTAAAACTGTGCCCTGGAAAATCTTTGACTCTTCCAGTATTTGAGCACTTGCTATGCAGCCCCACTCCACATATGAAGACCACTGAATGGTAACATCTTTAGAAACCATTCTACTTCTAAGTATTATAGGAGTTTGCAATTCTGTCCCTGAATAGATGAAGCATTATTATGTTTCAAGGCAATTATTCAAACCAGGAAGGGAA
Organism: Mesoplodon bidens; assembly: GCF_964165515.1. Taxonomy (NCBI): domain Eukaryota; kingdom Metazoa; phylum Chordata; class Mammalia; order Artiodactyla; family Ziphiidae; genus Mesoplodon; species Mesoplodon bidens. The sequence goes on from NC_138165.1 coordinate 56,851,910, forward strand.
TAACCTGTCAAGCCAAATATTTTGAAGTGGATAGATCTAAAGCCCTCATTATATGGGAATCTTGTAGCTATAAACCATAACTGAAAAGGCTATCAGATAAAAACTATTGGTTGAATTCTCTGGTTAGGTAATGAAATAACTAATGTGACTGAAAGTGTTATCACTAAGTAGATAGCTTAATTGAACTGATTAAAATTGAACTGGATTAAATTAATCCACTGGTGGGTTTTACACTTGATGTTACAACTGCACATTGTATTACATGTAGGCAAAGCCCATTTGAGCTTTCAAGATATAGCAAGATATTTTTCCAGACAATCAAGTTAGCTAAAAGAATTAGCTCTGAAGGCACTGTTTGTTCCTGTTCTCTCTAACCTAACCACATGGTCAAGCAAATAGAAAATTCATAATATCAAGCATTATATGACTAGTAAGCTATTTTTTTATTGAGCCCATTGTAAAACAAGGATGTGGCGTTAACTGTCTATTTTCCCAAATCATAATGGTTAATGGTTGGTATATTTATTATTAGAGTAGATACAGCCAGCATCTACTCTAATAATACTCCTTTCTTCAGTTGCCTATTCAATGGAGGAGGCTATGGCATCTTGACCTGCACTGTCCAGTAAGCAGCCACTAGACCCGCATGCTCCTAAGCACTCGAATTATGGTTACTCTGGACCGAGATGTGCTGTAAGTTTAAAATACACACTGGATTTCAAAAACTTAGCTCAAATAAAATCATTGAAAATATTTCATTAGGGCTTCCCTGGTGGCGCAGTGGTTGAGAGTCCGCCTGCCAATGCAGGGGACACGGGTTCGTGCCCCAGTCCGGGAAGATCCCACATGCCGCGGAGTGGCTGGGCCCATGAGCCATGGCTGCTGAGCCTGCGCGTCCGGAGCCTGTGCTCCACAACGAGAGAGGCCACAACAGTGAGAGGCCCGCATACCGCAAAAAAAAAAAAAAAAAAAAAAAAAAAAGATATTTCATTAAAAACTTTTTCTACTGATTAAATATTAGATAATAATTTTATCTATATATGGGTGAATGAGATATATTATTGCAATTAAAATCAAAAGTCTCTCCACATATTTTAATATGGCTTCTAGAACATTTAAAATTACATATGAGTCTCGCATTATGTTTCTATTAGATGGTGCTAATCTGGGCCATATCAAGTCTCAGAAAGTCATTCAGTTGTGTTGCATCCATGCCTGGCAGTCTCATTTTATGACAAGCGCTCAGTCTTCCTGAAAGTCTCCCTCCTCGACTGTCCAACAGAAGCAGAACCACGATGGTTCATCACCCTCCATCACAAGACTCGTAGCTCAGAAGAGACTGCTGGTCTTTCATTCTCTTCCTTTTGTCCAAGACTCACTTAGGGAATCAAGGGCTCAAATATTATTGGTGCAAAGTTGTCTTAGTGCAATAAGTAAAGTTTAGCTACACAAGAAATCAAAATATTCCTGAGATCAGATCTTCCTGACAAGTATGAGGTTTTTAATATCGATTTCTCATCCCAGTACTTGCTCTTCCTAAACAAGCTGACATTTGCTGTCCTTTCTTCATTTCCCAAGGCAACTCCAAGCAGAACTTTTTTTTTCTTTATGAGGACAAGTTAGATGTGATTGAAAAAGAATAATTAGTACAGAACTGCCTATACTATCAGCACTAAGTAGAGATGAATTCCGTCTTTGATTAACATCTACAGCTTCTGAATAACTGCTTCTTAGACAGGAGGTCAGGCTGATGGACAGCAGCTACTAGGCTGCTATGTATACAGGCTATGCTGCAGGCTGCTATCCTATACAGGGTACACTGTATGCAATTGGGACCGCTGGGCTACTGAGATTTGTCAAGTAAAGGGGGTGTGGGAATTGCAGCCAAAAATATCACCAGGCTTGTTTCACTAATCTTCTTGGGAACCTGTCAAAATTAGTCTGTAAAGAGGAGATAAGTGGCAAGGCAATATCAGATTGAAAGGACTTGAACCCAAGTCAGGAGTTTCTGCATATAGTAGTAGGGTACATTGAAGAGCCACGATATGTATAGGAGTACAGGAATGTTAATAATGTAAAAAATATCACAAATTCAAGAAAAAAGCCAGAAAAAAATATATAGTGGAACAAGGCACCTTTAATGATATTGAAGTCTGTTGAACAGTATAACTTTGAGCTCCACACACAGATCCAAGATCAAAGCAAGGCTAGAGTCCAAACCAGGCAAGCTGGAGGCAGGCACATGAAAAGAGGAAGCAGAGTGATTATTTGTCAGAAAATAAGTGGACAGGTTAAATAGACGGAATGAAACAAATAGAGGGGAAAACAAAAAGGTGACAACATTCAGAACAAAACAGTAAACAAGCAAACAAACACAAAGAAGTTGTGTGTGACAATTAAGAATGGAATATTGCATTTAAAATTTCAAAGAAATTTTCAATAACTAAAACTAAAGATGATGATAAAGCCAAGTGCCAAATAGATATGAGGCACCATTATGAAGGAAGACTCTTAATAATAATTCCTATAAAGACAGAGGGAAGTAGAGTCAGTCTGAAGAGAGAGATGGAAGAAATATAACAAGTGGCAGGTGGGGACTAAGATGGGCAGATCCTGACACTTAGAGCTCTCCAAGTAGGGGACCTGGTTGACCTGTCACCTACAGTCGTTTCTCAGTACCTACAACTTGGCAGTGGTTTTATATTTCACTGGATCATGAAAGTTTTAAGATTTGGTTGTGGCGTGGGGGACAGGTAATATCCTGGCTTGCATTTTTTTTCTCCTTTAGCTCAAAATACTGCAGGAGTTTATGCACATTCTGACATCATTCCCTGTGGGGATTCAAATCAGGAGAAAGCCCTGTCTAGGACTGTGTGGTCCTTGGTCATGGAGAAAATCAACAAGTGGAAAGAAATCAGGCGCATCCAATATGAAGCCAGAATGGACAGCAGGACCACAGTTGACAGATGAATCATTGTTCCATCACAGACCCTTAGCTTAGGCTGTACAAAAAGGAATAAAGTAGTTTATTTTACAAATTTGTCACATCATTGCTTAAGGAAGCAATGATGTCAATGAAGAGCATAAAAACTGAGCCATTCAAATGGCATTTTATGCTATAACCAAATGTATCATTATGTGATAAATGTGGATGATACTTTAACAATCATCTCTGATATAGCAAAGGAATAGCTCAGAGAGCTTAAGAAAATAGGCTAGTTAGTTCTTTGCAAACATTACTGTGCATTCACCTGGAAGCCTTCTTAAAACAGATGGCTGGGCTCACCCTCAGAAGTTCTGATTCGGCAGTTCAGTGCTGGGACCTAAGAACACACATTTCTAACAAATTCCAGATGAAGCCAACGGTATTGGTCCAGGGACCTGACTTTGAGAATTACTGATACAGTCAGCAGGCCAGTCAAGACTATGATCATGGCCTTGTCTAAATTCATATATTTATGTATTCTAGGAGACGTTTTTCACTTTTCCAGACTTGAGAAACAAAGATTACTTAATAGTTCAGACAAGTTTGTTGCATCAGGGGCCTTTCTGGGTGAGTTAATTTGACAAGACTCAAGACTCCCACGTCAGGAGGCACGCTAAGAAGAAAACTGCCTGTCAGTGTCACTCAGACTGCCTGCTGCCTCTCCTCTCCGTGATGTAACACTTATCTTGCCCCTCTCCCGCTATTTCAGGTGCGCCACTAGGATAATGTGGATTATACTTCGGCAAGCCCCTATCTAGATATTACATCCGAATATGTCACTAACAGGAAATGGAATCTGCTATAAGAAATGATGGGGCATGCTAGCCAGACTTATGAAAATAGATATCTGCCTTAGCCAGACACAGATAACCCTGAATGTAGGTGAAGTCTGCAGTACACACACATTCTTGATTGTGTCAGGTTCATTAGAGACAGTAAATCCAGGGAGATCTGAAGGAGAACTGATTATGAACATTTGCCTTCTATTGAATTCCATGGTGCCTGTGAATATTTACCCTTTGCCCCTATGTCAAAGCTTCAGGCAGAGAATCTGGAAACTAGTCTCCTGAATGTTACTTGGGAATATACCGTCAAAGTTTCCCAGCACAAGGTCTAGGTGTCTTTATTATCACTGTCATTAAAAATGTAGGCGTCTATTTTCATGTGGCAAGACGACAGGTATATACAATACAAGATGCATCCATAATCCATGTCCTTGAGGATGTCTAATACAAAGACAAAGGCAAGCACTGATTTGCAGACAATAACCTAATAAAGCAGGTTAAAATTAAATTTGGGGGTACAGAATATAAGCGAAGAATAGAGGTTTTTTTGTGAAGCAATGAGTTGCAGGGATCGTTTTGTCTATTGGGCAGACTTTTTTGATAGATTCGTGATTAATGTATAATACACAGGTACTGTCTACCCTCCCTCTGCTTCTTCCAGTTTGCCTGCACAGGTTCCTTGTCCTGGGAAGAAGGAGTCAAACAAAGGAGGGGAATGCTCAGCAAAGTTTTAAGTATATACACATGAATTATTTTCAGTTCTACTATTGGTAATATTATTCTAAATGTGGTCTAAAAACTAGTTTGGCCAGGAAATTATTTGGCATTTCCGGAGATTTTACTGGAAAGAAAGCCTGACCAGGAGAGAATAAATTGTATTAGAACTCCACGGGGTTTGAGACGGAGAAGGCATTATGAACATTAGTATTTGCTGAACTCCAAATTCAACCCAGTTGCCCCCAACTCACATCCAGTCACCTGCTGGCACCCTCACAGATCCTGATACCATAGGACTACACTGACCGACAGTGTCATCTCACTAAAACTGACTTAGCAGTAAAGCTTAACTGCTTTAGGCCTAGAGCCAGGGTATTAAGAGGACCTGGCAGGCATCAGCCACTTAGATATAGACATGAGTCTGCAAACTCTCAACTCTCTGTTGCAGTCCAACATGAGAAATAATTTATGTTGGGTCTCTTTTGAAAACTAAAAAACTCAGTGGAGTCAGCTCTATATAAATGGTTAGTTCCTCTGACCCTTCTTATAGGTTAGACCTTGCACTAAAGCCACAGTCCATGTTATAAAGGATCCTATGTCCTTTCCTGCCAAGAATTACTCCAGCCATAGGCCTTCATTAATGATTTCAAAATCTACTTAGAATAAGAAAGGAGATTTGCATCTTCTCATTTTACTCTACCTGAGCTTGTGATTTTCCATACTTTCTAGATGTCAGGAGGGACCACACACACCAGTACCACCACTGCTACTACTGATACTACCACTTCCCCTAGGTCTTCTTCCTTCTTCTCTTATTCCTTCTTGGTACGTTTCTTAAAAGTCTGTACTTACCATTTACTCTCATATAGATTTTTCACAAACTGATTAGGCAGCTATAATTTGTGGTATACCTTAGTGGTAGAGTACGCCCACATCAGTGTATGTAGGTCAAGCTACATAGGATTAATACTTGTGACCCAGTGTTGTCATATGTCATGATGCTTCAGTCTCTGGTGTATTAGCATAATCCACAGAAACAGAACCAATAGAATATAGGATGTGTATATATATATGCACACAAACATAATAGAATATTCTATATATATAACATATAAGTCTCTCAATAGATAGATAGAGAGAGAGAGGGGAGGCTGAGAAGTCCCATGATCTGCTTTCTGCAACCGGGAGACCCAAGAAAGCCAATGGTACAATCCCAGTTCAAGTCCAAAGGCCTGAGAACAAGGAGAGCTGATAGTGTAAATCCCAGTCCAAGGGCAGAAGATGAATGTCCCAGCCCAGACAGGTAGGCTGAAAGCAAATAAGGATGAATCTCTCCTTCCTCCATCTTTTTGTTCTATTCAGGCCATCAATAGATTGGATGATGCCCACACAAATTATGGAGGGCCATATGCTTTTTCCTAAGTCCACTGATTCAAATGCTGACCTCATCCAGCTGCACCCTCACAGACGCACCCAGAAATAATGTTTAATCTGGGCACCACTTGGCCCAGTCAAGCTGTCACAAAATTAACCATCACATCTATTTAAGTCTTCCCTCAGTCTTCCCATGTGAAATGGTAGACTCTACCCTGAAATGTATGCTAACTTCTCTTTGGAAGTCATTTCTTGTGCTTTATTTTTTAATACTTATTTTATATCAGAGTATAGTTGATTAACAATGTTGTGTTAGTTTCCAGTGTACAGCAAAGTGATTCAGTTATACATATGCATGTATCTATTCTTTTCCAAATTCTTTTCCCATGGGAGTCATTTCTTGACTAGAATAACTACCACAGTTTTCTTGTTATATGCATGGAGTAGAACTGTTATAAAATAGTTCTAAATAAATTTAGAGAGAGAAATGTAAACTTTAGAACTAAAGGAGTTTATCAATTTTGAAGGCCTCATTTTACAAGGCCAGAGAAAGGAAGTCTCATGGCCAAAGTTTGAGAAAATAGTCAGTGAAGACCTGATAATAGATTTCCAGACCCCCCCCTCCCCGAGCCAATTTTGCTTTCCATTTTAGGAGCTAGATCAATCATGTCTAATCTATATCACAAGGTATAAATTGAGTGACTTCTATTTCTAAGACAAAGATAATCAAGACACCTTAGAATACTCAATCTTATTCATAATTAGAATTTGTAATGGTTTGTCCTCTAAACCAGCAGATGTAACTGACATAAAAGATAATCAGCTAAAGCTACTACAGTCAAAATTTTTCAAGTTTCTTATTAAGAATATTCAAAGTATTTATTAATGATGCAAGTGTTTTTCAGACCAACGAAGGTATTCCTTACAGCAGTAGAAAATTCTATCTGTTCCATCGCTGCCTTTTTTCTTGAAGGATTAGAGTTATTAAGTACAACATCTGCACAGAACAGGTTATTTGCTTTTCAAATAACTTCAGCAGAAAGAGATATTTGATGAATTAGTAATGTGTTTGACCTTGAGAAACTGATCAAAATATCTGGTTCTTTTGTCCTTTACTTTGATGCCTCAGTAACTTTTGAAAGCTGGATTTTACAAGCCCCTTAGCAATTGGTTTTGCAACAGTGTTTTCCCTTGTATATAATACATTACTTCACTGCCAACAAAACTGCTGGAAAAAAAAATGTAAGTCTGAGTAACCAGTAGCCTCTGCAATCATTATAGATGCCCAATGGGTATTTCAGGGTCCTTTATTTGAAAACTAATTATATAAATCTATTTATATGTGATGAAAATTAAAAACAATAATTCTAAAGAATGAAGAACCAGACACATCAGCACAGTTGAAAGTTAACTTCTAAGACTTTAAAAGATGTTCCTACATCTGTAACTTCTTGTTCTTTGTCCAGGAAATTTATTTTCTAGAAAATTACCTCTATGGGGAACACCCAGGGCTGGAGGGAACAATTTTACAGAGCCTTGCTGTTATTGAGTCAGCACTGCTAGCTATTAAATAACAGGTGGCAGGCTGTGATTTATATGTGGGAGTCACACTGTGCAGTCATCCTATGGAGGCCCTGGCCCTCAGGAAAGAAAGGCAAAGATGGTGCATCAGTTACTATAAAACTAAAGCATCTTGCTTCTTTTCTTAGTCCAAATGTGCTTACCTATTAAGCTATAAAAAATACAAGCCATGAACCAAGATACAAAATCACAAGTGTACACACACTCACTCTACATACACATAACACTCTTCAGTTCTTTCATCACCTTTTACTTGTTCATTGCACATTAAAACAGAAAATGATAACCTATGCTGCTTTTTTCTGCAAGAGGCACTTGGCATTCCTAAGTGATGTTTGTGGCCGTGAGCCACAAGGAACTTGGACCAAATGTTTTCATTGAATGGACAAGTTCCAAAAGTTTATTCAAACAATGAGTATGACTTTTTTGAGATTTGGGGGAGGTTGTTCTTATTTTGTATTAATTTGCATTTGGTATTTGGTGTTTTTAAGAGATTTTTCAAAGAATACTGGTTATGTTCAATGTTTTATGTAATTCATGCAGCTCATCAGTTCTTTGGGGATTATAAACATATGCTGGGTAGACTAATTTCCTAGCCAGTCTGATACTCCCCCCAACCAGGGAACATTTGGAATCATGTAGGAGTGTTTTGGGTTTGGGGAGATGACACTGGAATTTGTGGAGTGAAGGTCAGGAACATAATACATAAGGCAGTTCTGCACAGTGAAGTGTTGCTCCCCAGGAATGTCTAGAATGCCACTCTTGAGAAATAATACCTAAGGAACCTCATCTCTGAGGGAAAATAAAAAACAATTTACTTCTGGCTGTCATCTCATTAATGGGCCCCTTTCCACTGTTAACGGCATGAGCATCCATTCTATCCTGTAGCTGGGAACCCATTGTTCTGGAGCAAAGTACAATGAAACAAAACCAATTAGCAGATTCCTGTGAGATTTGATTGGCCACCAGATACACTCCAGCCAAAACTCAGAATTTTCTACAACTTATGGAAGGTGCAAATGCATAACTTCCTACAACTCCTTGCTTCAGTTTCATTCTGCATCTGCCAATATGACTTGATAACAGTGAGGAAGGATGAGGAAACAGTATGAGAAAATTGTCACAATTCTGGGAGAAATGCATTTCAAAAGTTTTCAATTACAACTTTCTCAGCAAGTAGGAAACTCACGTTAAAATATATCTTTTATATAAGAATCCTGCTTCTTGTTTGATACTAATAGTGATGATGAACTCAGTACCACCTAGACACTTCTTCAGTACTCTTCTCCTTTTTTTACTATTACTTTTAATTGAAATATAGTTGATGTATGATATTATGTTAGTTTCAGGTGTATTACATAATGATTTAACATTTGCATACATTATGAAATTATCATTATCACAAGTCTAGTAACCATCCGTCCCCATACAAAGTAATTATAATATTTTGACCATATCCCTTATGTTGTATATTACAGCCCTATAACTTGTTACTTAACTGGAAGTTTGTACCTCTTAATTCCCTTCATCATTTTTACCTACCCCCTCACAGCCCTCCCTTCTAGCAATCAGCCATTTGTTCTCTGTATCTGTGAGTCTGTTTTCATTTTTTTGTTTATTTGTTTCGTTTTTTAGATTCCACTTATAAGTGATATCATGCAGTGTTTATCTTTTCCTGACTCATTTCACTTAGCATAATACCCTCTAGATCTATCCGTTTTGTTGCAGACTAATATTCCATTGTGTGTGTGTGAGTGTGTGTGTGTGTGTGTATAAAATATCTCCTTTATCCATTTGTCTATCAGTGGACACATAGGTTGCTTCCATTTGGCTATTGTAAATAATGCTGAAATGAACATAGGAATGCATATATCTTTTCTAATTAGTATTTTTGTTTTCTTTGGATAAATACCTAAACATGAAATTGCTGGATCATATGGCAGTTATTTTTTTAATTTTTTGAAAAATCTCACTCTTCTTGATGTCATACCAAAACTATTATAATCCTTCATAAAAAAAGGCATGTGGCCAATAGAATCTTTTCTTTTTTTTTTAACATCTCTATTAGAGTATAATTGCTTTACAATGGTATGTCAGTTTCTGCTTTACAATAAAGTGAATCAGGTATACATATACATATGTCCCCATATCTCTTCCCTCTTGAAGAATCTTAAATTAAGTTCTTATTTTTTCTCTGAGAAGCTTCTAACTTGCATGTGATGGGCAGAACATAAACAATGTATATATTTGAATCCTAACACAAATTCTTACCCTTTTGATATTAAAAATAAACTAAAATATTTGGCAAAATTTTTCCATTGTTTCATACTGGGACATGTGGGACTCCCAAGGATGTTATCTTGGAACTGCCCCAAACATTCTGGACCTGCTCTTATCTTTGATACTTTTTCAGTTTTGCCTTAATTTCAAATTTCTAGCTCTTCAATAAATAGATTCAGGGAACTCCAAATGTGAAAGTCAATTTTATAGACCACTTGTAAAAGTCAAGATGGTTGGGAATTCCCCGGTGATCCAGTGGTTAGGATTCCGAGCTTCTACTGCAGGGAGCACAGGTTTGATCCCTGGTAGGGGAACTAAGATCCCACATGCCCTGCTGCACGGCCAAAAAAAAAATATCAAGATGGGCCACTTCATGCTGGAGTAGCTGCCCCCCACATCTTAGATTGGCAGAACACAGAAGATCTGTCTCATTCTTACTGTACATCCAATGTGGGCCAATGGGTCTCTGCTCATTATAGATCCTGTTTGACACAGGCTTTATTTCAACATAGGCTTTCATCACCTGGGAAGGGAAAATTGAGCTTCCCATGCCTCACAGGGTCAATTCAATGACACTTTTTGGGAGGGGAATGTAGGCCATTTATGGTACTTCTGGCTACATTTCACTGGCCGAAGTAAGGCCATGGGTGGCTTCAAAGGGGGATGGCAAGCACAGTGCTACATGTATCCAGAAATATATGACTGAGAATGTTTGTGGGAAACTTTATGACAAACTCCCCACCCATGACTTCCTCAGGACCCTCATGGCAGCACCTTCCTGGTTTCTGTTTCTGACAAGTCCTATTGTCCACAATTTTATATATATATATATATATATATATATATATATACCTGTGTGTATATATATATATGTATACATATATACATATATATATATATACACACAGGTATATATATGTATATATATATATATATGTTCATTAACTTAAACAGTATGAGTTTTAAGTATATTAGCACAATCACAGAGTAAATGTTATGTTCCTACATCATTCGGGGTTCACTTTTTCATTAGTTCCCATTTATGGGCCTGGAGGAATAAGAAAGTATATTTAAAATTCTATTCAAGACATTATGATAACTGGAAAAAATCATTCCTTCTTTTCAGATTCTCTTTATGCTTTTCTAGGAATCATTTCTGTCCCAAACTCTTTACAATTCTTCTCTGTGATCACATAGTTAGCAGTGCCTTCCTGATCTCTCCCACCCTCACTTCCAAACTCAACTGGTGGTAGTTTCCTTGTAATTTTTTTACATTCTCCACAGTTCAGTGCATCTCCCAGGCTCAATGCTATCCTCCCTGTTATCCAAGTTGTCTCGTCTCCTCTCAGCTATTTCAACATAACTCAACAGAACACCACTTCTTTTCTGTGCTAAATATGGCTTGTCTGAGGAAAAAGAAACTAATTGTTACAACTCCCACACAGAAGCTGTAAAAACTGTGAGAAGCTGCTCTCTACTGCTCCAGGCTACAAGCACTGCGGTAGGTCTGTTTGCTTGACAACCTCACGGCAGGAATCGCTGTGGGGAAAGGAATCAATGTGGGGAAAGGAGGAAAGTGAAATAACAAGGAGATTGGAGTCAAATTCTTTTTTTTTTTATACCAGATCCCCTAATAAGAGTATTACCTTACAGAAAGTCACTTTCATATCCTGGGAAGGGCCCTCAGCAATCACCTGTGGATTACTGCACAGCCTTTATGCTAGCTTCCTAGTTCCAGGCTGCCCCTCATCCAGAGCTTAAACACCTGGGACAGAGTAACTATGGAATGTCAGTTTTCATACTGGAGATGGGAAATAATTAGAGGTAGATTTTATACCCAACTCAAAAGCCTTTTGTGTTGAGTCTGGGCTGTTAAGCTAGCAATGATTTTTGTGAAGCGGGGCCAAAAGCAGAAATTCGGAGATATCCAGAGCGCATTCCCCCATATCCAGGCTTTTGTGAGAATAAGCTAAGTGAGGGGGGCGTTTCATGCTGAGGGTGAAGAAAGCAGAGCTGGCTCAACAGTGAAGCAGATATGGTTTGTTCCTGCAAGATGGTGGAGGGTCAGAGTTGGAACTCTGTCCCACTCCTACATGGTGCCCCAAATGACAAAGGGACCCATAATAGCATGACCAAGGTGACAAAACACAAAAAGGCCATGATGTTGGAGGCATGGGGAAAGTGCAGATCTTCATACTTGGAACGCAGTGAGTGTAGCAGGCTACTACTGTGAAAAGACCATGCGAGCTTTATAATTCTGGGAGCATACTGGGAATAGCCACAATGAACTAAAGACCAGAAGCCTCCTTCCTGCCTTGCAGTTTTTACATAAATCTCGGGGAGGCTCCCCTCTACCCAAAATGGCTGAAATAGTATTTCTTGACACCTCTGGTAGATAGAGGTCAAGTCCGATTTATTTGATTTAGAAAGTAAAATTAGGTAATGTTTTCCTCATTTGGATAATGTACTCTAAATTCATAGCTACTATATCCTATTCTTAGCATTATACTCTCTTACTCAGAAACCTTCACAGGCTCAGAGAACTTGCTGTGTTAAATCTTAGCCCTGTAGGTAAGTGTTCAGAGACCTCTAGAGTTGATTCGTACCCTACTAATCAGAATTTATTTTCTCCTTCTTCCCAACTGTCATTCTCTGCTCTAGTCTGCTCACCCTTTACTTTAGCCCCATGGACCACTATTTACTCCGTCCCTGAACTGTGACAGTTCTTTATCCCCATCAACTAGCACATACAATAAACCACTTTACTTACACAGTCTAGAATTATATGTGGTTACTCCGTTAGGGTTAGAGTTCTTAACGAGATTAAAAGTTCCTGTGGGGCAAGAATCATGTCTTATATTTTTGTTACCTTCACAGAGTGTAGCAAGGGGTTAAGCACAAAATAAACACTTCTTCACTGATTGTATTATCTGTAAATGATTCTCATCTGAAGTCGCATCTGGGTCAAGTATCTCATTCAGGAAGAAAGTAGCCATGCAGGGTAATAAACTGACATAGCAAAAGTTATCATGGTAGAAAAGTACAAAAGGCAATTGATTGGTGGTTTCATCTGTAGAACAGAGTTTAAGTGACTTGGCAGTTATGAGAAATGGATTGACTAAATTCACCCCTTAGCTCTGTCAGGTGCAAGTTGCTGCTGCCTGGGTGGTGATCACTGTTATTCCTGTTCTGAGAAAAGAACTGAGGCCCAATGAAAGGGGCCAGATGTTCAAATTCCCTAACAATAAAACCAAAAGCATCAGGTCCTGAGCCTGTATTTTCCCTCAGCACTACCTTAGTAATTACTAAATCAAAGGAAGTAAAGACTTGGGGATATAACCAGAGGTATTACAGAAAGGAAAAGACCAGAGATAACTCCAATAAATTCTTTTGGATCCCTTGATGCATTTGGGAAAAGACAGTAGGTAGAGATGTCTCCTTTGCCTTGCAAATGCTAAACCAGAGAATTACTATTGTTTACTGATCTCATTTTTCTGTAAGCTAATACTAAGGACATATCTAGCAATGTCTGCAGCTGAATAATCACCTTTCATATATGTCCTAAAAAGCAGAACCAGAAATCTGACTATTTCAAAAGACAGGCACATTTAAAAATGAACACAAGTAACTTATCACTGTACTGATGTTGTAATTCAATTAAAACGCAGACAGTAAAAATTAGTACTACTTTTGAACCTGCCTTTGCTATACCCACCGTATCACAGGAATTCTGTGAAAATGACTGGCTCTCACAGGTCTCTTTTTTTCTGCTAACCTTTCTTGTTATGAAAGGCATAAGACAAGAACAGGCATTGATTGGAGAATTGAAGCTCTCCCATAAAAGATGAGTATGTTGACAGAAATACCATCAGTTCCTTGGCAAGCAGGTCAAATATTCCTTAATCTCACTTATGTCAGGGGATTGCACGACCACCCTCGGACAAGGACAGCCAATATTACCTTCATTGGAAGTCAGACCTGTTGAAATGTGCGGGGGGAAATGACAGACTGAACTGAAGAACAGCAGTGCCTCCCTCAGACACACAGCTGCATGTCTGGCTCTATTTCAAACCCCAAACGAGCTATATTTTCGATTTTACTGTCTGACATTTACCAGAGGGAAAAAGATACATAAGTAATGAGGAAAAAGGGCATGAAGAGCTGGGTGTGTATCTTTACATTACATTAAGAAATGAGCCTAGCAAAAAGTGTGCTTGAGTCCAAAATTAAAAATGAATTAAATGAGTATCGTTCACATTTGTCAGAGCATCCTCAATAAAGTCAACCATTCTCAATGTATGCACAGGTAGTTGATTTTTTTTAATGCTCTGCCCTAGCAAGACTACCCATTTACTTTCACTGTATTATGCTGCACATTATTTTAGGTTGGTATGTAAATACCTGCGTCCCTGTCTGTCTCCTCCAACTATTTTATTTTCTTAATCACAATGGCTGTTGTCACTATGAGCTGCCTGATATTTACTAGACACGGTATTAGTACCGTACATGCATTCTATCATGAAATGTTTAACAAAAATCTTCCTCATTAAGTATCTTCACCATCATTTTATTAAGGCAAAGATGTTCAGCAAGGAATACATTAAGCACATTAAGTGATGGAGCTAGCTTCTGGAGCGCAAAATCAAGTCTCTTTTCCTTTTCAGCCTCCCCCTCAGACCCGTAGCACATGTTCTGCTTCCTCTGAGATCCTAATAAATACGGTGACTGACTGAACAAAACAACAGGTTAAAATAAAGCATCATTAGTGAAGCCTCATTAATGTGACTGCCAGTGTATAAGTAGATAAACCATCACATCAGCCACTTTGTTCTGGAGTTGTGCACGTGCACGCGTGCACACACACACACTCTCTCAGACCACATTATTTGAGGCTTTAGCATCATGCGGGGTCTGATTTCTGATCATGCAGAATAACTGAACCAGAACTTTTTTTTTTTTTTTTGCATGATCCCCAAGAGGGTATCTGCCACCCAAACTCAATCAGAATCTGATCCAACATCTATGATTGTTGTTTGCTAATGAATAGGTATTTAATTTCCTGGCTTTTAAGGCCCAAAACACTGACTTTCCTCTCGGGATTTCCTTGTCCCAGGGTGGCTGGTGTGATAAGCAGCGGTGCAGGTGGTCAGGATTGTAATTATACTCTAATGAAAACTACTATTTACAGTTGAAAGGCACCTCTGTAATCTGGCCTGGCTCCAGGAACTTGGACTTTCTTTATGCTGTTCCACATAAAAAAAAAATTAAAAATAAACCTCTTTCAGTACCTGTATGAGGTGCTTAAAATGTCATTACCATCTGTAATTACATGGAGAATCCAGTTATCACAGCTAAGGAATCAGATTGCTATGTACCATTTGTACATGTTGACTATGTTGGCTATAAAAATTATTATAACAGGAGAAGCTCACATAGTGGGTGATTGTGTGCATCTTGTATAAAGCTCTAAAAAGCAATTAGAATGTAAAAAGTAATGAGGAATAGTAAGAATAAATGAGTTTCACTGAAGTACTGGAATTTCACAAGCTTGGTGGTGAGCTGCTTCAGCTTCAAAAAAGTAGGAGAAAATTATCCTCAAATGAAAAAAACCTCATATAACATTGAAATAAACAACGAAGACCTATAACAATGTTCTGGTGGAGATGTATGATCGTTTTCGTGCTCACTGTGCAGACCTGACTCGTGTTGCATAAAAAAATGGGTGAACCCTCCACAGATGCTGAGAAGTTGCTGGGAAAAGACAGGGTGTTTGGACCTCTGGGAATGTTGGAATCAGTGAAACAGAGCTTTCCAAACCCCTTGTGATATTCATCACAGCAATTACATGAGTTACACTAAATTATGATCCTTTTTCTTATTGATGCAGGAGTGATAAATGCAGAACTGTCTGCCAGCTTATTATACGGTCAGTAGCTGTGAAAGAAATGGAAAATGACAGGAATAAATAACATAATATGATCAGTTAGTGGCACACAAAGACCTCTGGGGCTGTGCTTGGTATGATAATATCTGGTCTCCTGAGAGCCACCTTAGAAAGATTGACTGTTGTCACAGATTAAGTTTGATTGTGTGAAGGACAGAAAGCATCCGTTTTTAGATGCTAGCTAGGTTATGTCTTGCCATCTGAAGTAAATGGACTCTATATCCTGGTGCCTTGATATAAACTAAATTACTATGCCACGTGGAAAAAAAAATAGACAAGTTTTCTAATCAAATTGTAACTTCTTCCTAGATAGAGTCTGTGATTGTTAATTTCTTTCTAAAATATCTGCAAATAGTCATGTCTATAGGAAATAGATACCCAATAAATGCTCTTTGCTGGATTTTATATATATACACTGTATGAGAGTATGCATAATAGTACATCTTGTCTCATGAGGAGTTCCTGGTCCGGACACAGACAATAATCTGAATTTTCAAATTGAAGTAAGTGGTTAATATTAAACAGCACACCAAATTACACTGTCTGGTTTAAATGCCAGTTGACTTATTATAGTAAGCTTCTTGAAGATCTTGTTTGATTCTCTCTTTGTATCTTTCACATCATCATGCACTGTTTGAGACGTTCTTTCTTCAAAACTCTCTCCTCTCTTTTTCTCATGACACAATATTCTTATAGTTCTCCTCTGACTTCAAACCATACTGTTCAGTCTTCTTTGCTGACTCCTCTGTACTTTGTCCTACTCTCTCTCAGAAAGGTCCCTGGCCAATTTCATATGCCTCTATGGATTCACTTCCACTATATAACACTGGCTTTTGAATATATGTCTCCTGTTGAGTCATCTCCTGCCAGAAAAAATATTTGTAGCTGCTTGCTAGGCAGGTCCTCCTGATTTTCTAGAGCTGGGTAAAAACCAGCCAATACTGAACGTATTGTTTTTCCTTTCCACACTAGATCTTCCTCTTAATCCAAATCCTGACTCTTGGCATCACCATTTATCCAAAAGTATAAGGCAGACTCCATCATGTCTCTCTCCCTTCCCATCACTCAGTCTAAGTTTCTAAAATCTGCATTGCTTCTTTCTCTGCATCCTTTTACTATTGCCAGGGTTCAGGACTCCAGCATTTCCCTAAAGATTTCCTATGGCATCATAACGAATGTTCCTGCTTCCAATGTTGGCTCACCATCTTAACTGATTTATCAACATACTGGGAATCTGATCATGCCATTTTCTGCCCACTCTTTAGTGGCTCTCCATCTCAAATAAGACAAAAACCAAACTCGTAAGTATGGCTTACTTGTTCCTCCCCAATATGGCTACTCCCTGCCTTTCTTACTCCATAATCTTCCATTTCTCCATAAATCACATAGTTTTACCAGCTATGTACACACTTTTTCTCAAGTGTTGAAAATAGTTATTCCTTATCTGCTTGGTAAACTCATCTCCATCCTTCAAGACTCTGAACAAATATGATTTCTTCTCTGAAACATTGTTTGGATGCCTTCTGTCAAACCGAGACATATCTTTCTCTGTGTTTACATAGACCTCTCTGTAGGTATCTATTAGGAGAATTATGACACCATATTGAGATTATTTATCAGTAGACTATAAGATTCTTAAGGCAAACTCCCATTTCTTAGCCAATTCTTCACCTTCCTAACTAGCATAAGATCCACATATGGTAGAGCTCAATCACTACTTGTTGAATAAATAAATACATACTGCCTTTTCCAAATTTTTAGTTGATTGCTAGTGTATCTTTAGATGGTTATTCAAAGGTCTGTCCTATCCCTCCAGGTAGTTATGCTGGCTCAAAGCAAATATTATTTTTGTGCATTTTTCTTTAGGAAGGAGAGAAAGGGCAGTGCACCATACCTTCCTCCCATAAATATTTACTGAGAGCTTCCTTCACATGACAGACAGGGTGCTTAAAGCTGCACAGAAAGATGTGATGGTATGCAAGATGATTTCTGCATGGAAATATAATGTTACAAGTTAATTTGTGATCAACATCATAAGAATATAGCAACTTAAGAGTTACAGGAGTTTAGAAAAAGAGGAGCTGAGAACGACTCCAAGGACATCAGGGAAGTTTTCCTACCAATGGTAACACTGAACTTGGGCCCTGATACCTCATTAAGGTTTCCTTACTTGGAGAATGATGGAAGGGCAAGACAGTCATGTGCGGGGTGGGGCGGGGGGAAAGAGGAATGAGAGCAGTAAATTTCTTTAGTGAATCGACAATAATACATTCTCAGTTGGGTATTTGTAAATTAAGGGAAGTCGTGGACCCTGAGATCAGGAAAGATAAGAGAGCTAAAATTGCAAAGATCTTTAATACAGCTTGGACTTGAGTTTCTAAAGCCATGAAAGTGACACCATAAACTTGTCTTTTAGGACCATTAATATACTAGTTGTTTATAGTATATTTCAAACAAAGTTAAAATCAATTAAAAACTATTACATTAGTCCAGAGTATAAAGTTAAAAATATCTTTGTTAAAGTGGTTTCTTAGGTATGAAAGTAAATGAATTTGAATTTACTCAACATAGATGTAGAAAATCAGTTTAAATGAAAAGTACTTACTCGCATAAGATTTAAGAAATACAAGTAAAGTTATTTTCTTGTGCCCATTACAGAGTAAGAATTAAATATACGGTAGCTCTCCAAAGTTTATTTAAAATATAAATACCCTAATTGCTCATGTACCCTGTAGTCCTACGCTCTTCTTGATAACCAGTTACTACAGAGAAGCACGGCTACAATGAACAAATCCTTATCATAGGATAGTGGCTAACACAAAATTTTCTACAAATAAAGCAGCCTATAATTAGGGACTGTGATTAGATTCAGCTTTTTTTCTTTTAATCAATTTGCCTCATTGCTGAAATGTTTCTCTTTGTAGATAACAACAACAAAAAAGTGGCATATCATTAATAGCTTGGAATTAGAGAGCTCAGCCATATTCCAGTTCTGTGACCTTGGACAAGTCAATTTCTTCAAAGTCTGTGTGTATCAGTTTCTCAACCAACTTTAACACACTCTATGCATTTCACTGTATACTGTGTGAAAAGTTTTAATGCTTAATAAGCGTATAGATCTAAAAGAAATAAAAATTTAATTCTTAAGTTTTTCATTAGTGAAACAACTCCATTGTCTATAATAGGAAAATGACTAAAAACTTGTGAATGAATTATAAAAACTCATATTTTTCCTCAAGGTATTCTTAAATTGAGAAAAGATTGGTCATATATTTACCATTAACCACAGCATATTTAAATTTCTCTCTCTTAACAATGCAAAAGTTAAGGTTGCATTTCTCAAGAATAGGAACTTAAATATCGCAAGAGGGTTAAAAGAACAAATATCTGTAAAGAATTTAGAATAGTGACTGACTAGCACATAGAAAACGCTAGAGAAGGATTTGCTATTATCATCATCATTGCTAAGATGGAACAATTTCTGTTCCCTCATAGGCCTTAGAGAAATTGCCTGCTTTGTTGTGTTTACACATAGGTTAAAATGTTCCAGAAATAGGTTCTGAGTCAGATGCCAGATTGCAAAAACTACTGTTAAGAGACATGATATATTAATCATATTCAAGTTAAGCCAGCCTTGATATAAGCTCCATGCTCCAAAGAGCAGGTTTCCTGAGGAGAAATAAAAGTAAATGTAGGGCAATGGCCTCATTGACTTCATTGAAAAGACAAAGGAAGCCAATCCAGAAAACAATAATTACAACATTTACACTAGTGCTCATTTTCTCTTTCTTGCTCTTTTTGTTCTTAATGTTTTGTTTTATTTTGTTTCTCTCCAACAAAAGAGAAATCCTGAATTTTTGAATTCAGGAATTTCAGAAATGCTCATTGTTATGGGCTGAATTGTGTTCCCCTAAAATTCATACGTTGAAATTCTAACCCCAGTACTTCATAATGTGACACAATTTGGAAATAGGGTATTGAAAGAGATAAATAAGGTTAAACGAAGTCATGAGAGTGGGTCCCAATGGCCTCTGACTAGTTAGAATGGGCATCATCAGAAAATCTACAAACAATAAATGCTGGAGAGGGTGTGGAGAAAAGGGAACCCTCTTGCACTCTTGGTGGGAATGTAAATTGATACAGCCACTATGAAGAACAGTATGGAGGTTCCTTAAAAAACTAAAAATAGAACTACCATATGACCCAGCAATCCCACTACTGGGCATATACCCTGAGAAGACCATAATTCAAAGAGTCAGGTACCACAATGTTCATTGCAGTTCTATTTACAATAGCCAGGACATGGAAGCAACCTAAGTGTCCATCAACAGATGAATGGATAAAGAAGATGTGGCACATATATACAATGGAATATTACTCAGCCATAAAAGGAAATGAAATTGAGTTATTTGTAGTGAGGTGGATGGACCTAGAGTCTGTCATACAGAGTGAAGTAAGTGAGAAAGAGAAAAACAAATACCGTATGCTAACACATATATATGGAATCCAAGAAAAAAAAAAGGTCATGAAGAACCTACGGGCAAGACAGGAATAAAGGCACAGACCTACTAGAGAATGGACTTGAGGATATGGGGAGGTGGAAGGGTAAGCTGTGACAAAATGAGACAGTGGCATGGACATATATACACTACCAAACGTAAGGTAGATAGCTAGTGGGAAGCAGCTGCATAGCACAGGGAGATCAGCTCGGTGCTTTGTGACTACCTAGAGGGGTGGGATAGGGAGGGTGGGAGGGAGGGAGATGCAAGAGGGAAGAGATATGGGAACATATGTATATGTATAACTGATTCACTTTGTTATAAAGCAGAAACTAACACACCATTGTAAAGCAATTATACTCCAATAAAGATGTTAAAAAAAAAAAAAAGGAGACTAGGACACAAATGTACACAGAGGAAAGACAATGTGAAGACACTGGGAAAAGATGGCCACCTATAAGCCAGAGAGGCCTTAGAAGAAACCAACCCTGCCAGTACCTTGATCTCTGACTTCTAGCCTCCAGAACTGTGAGGAAATGAGCTCAATTGTTTAATCCACCCAATCTATGGTACTTTGTTATTGTAGCCCTAGCAAACAAATACACTGATCTAATAAAGTTTGGAATTAAGATATAAATTATTTTTATTAGGATAATTAAAATCTCAGTAGAAATTAGATAAAAGAGCGAACTGTTAAGAGACCTCAGAGCTATGTTGAGTGAGACCAAAAACAACAACAATCATAATAGCTTTATGGTAAATTCTATAATACAGGCTCAGATAAGCTCAGAGAGGTTAAGTAACTTGCCCAACATCACACAGATAGGGATTGGGGAAATCACCAATCAAATGGAAGCAGTTTAATTCCGGAGTCCATGATGTTAACCAAAACAAAAATGAAAAATTCTAATCAACTCTGGGTTTAGAGTGAATCAGGGGTTGCTACAAAGGGTGACATAAAAGCTTGAAAAGGATATTTCAGGATCCAAAAGAAAATATGAAGAACGAGTAATTACAGCGACACAGAATAATGTGAGATAGGTCAATTTCACACCAACTTGTGACTATAAGATACAATGCTGATTATGCATCTCTGCATCATTTAAAGAAACATAATGCAGTTTACATACAACCTGGAAGAAAATCAACGGACAGGAAAGAAAGACTGCAACTTAGAACAGGTGATATAGAAAGAGAGCTTTCAATGAGTGGTAGGGGGATAAATTTCGTGTTGGTGCCTCTCATACACAAGTGGGACACTGAGTTAATTGATGGTAACATAATGTTATTTGTGATACTGCAAAAATGTATTTAAATGTGTGTATGTGTGTGTGTGGGGGGGTGTGGGGTGTGTATTCAGGATACATTCGCTTACAATTTTTGGTGGCAATAGAAATGTTACAGTAGAATTTAAATGAATATATTCTAAGTGTCAATTTGTAAATTCCCTCTCTCCTGTTCACTCCTTAACACATTTGAAGTATTTTTAGATACCCAATGGCACTTTTCAGTCAGCTCATGATTCTCCAGAGAGCAGATAAACTTAAAAAAAAAAAAAATCCGTTGGATACATATGAAAACTATGTCATCCTGGTAAATTCTGTAAGTTTAATTTCATTGTCTTGATTTCATTCATCCTTTCAACATCCTCATGACAACTCAACAATACTCTCAGCTTCCAGTATATTCATGTTGCTACAAAATTCGCCAGCACTTGCTTTAAAAGTCTACCAGGTAACAGCCCCTTGAGGCCCCATATTACAGACTTGAGGAATCATGTAATTTCCTTCAGTCAAAACTAGACCTTCCCACGTCTTCTTGGCTCAAAATTCTTCTCTCTCTTTTCACAGTGTGTGACAATTAGAAAAAGAGAAAATCTCAAGATCAGAAAAAAAAATTCTTAATGCAATTTAAAACTACGCTACTAGTGATTCTCTTATGGGTGTATCTGCTGCTAAAAACTGAAAATACAAGAGCAGGGAGATAGTAAAGATATTGTGGAAAGGATCTGGGAGAAGGTTTAAGTTTAAAATAGACAATTTAGATACATTGCTTGTGCGTGTGTATGTGTTGTTGTGTTTTGTTTTTGTTTTATGGATGTTATGGGAATGGGCATGGTTAAGTTATTGTAAAACTATTAAGAATTTAAAGAATCAAGTCACACCCTTGATAGAAAAAATGAGTGGAATGAGTGTCTCTAAGGTTCATTAAATAAAGTCCTACTGATCATTTGGGAAATAGGCGTATCCCTGGAACAGAAATCACCCTCGTTCTTGATCAAGAAATGAAATCTTATCCAGTGGATGTGTTTACAGCACAGATATTAAACAGAAAGAAATTCCTGTGAGCTGCCTGTAAAATATGACTAGCCCTTTGCAGCATCTCCCTTTCCCGAAAATCAGAAAGTTGAATATTAAGAGGCTTGGAACACCTAGTAATGACCCATCTGTGTTGCCTTATCAGCTGGGTAGGAAAACTTCTCAAATTCACTTTACTTCCTTCTTAATATTTGGCAAAGTGCTTATATTTTATGTCCACCCTCTCTCAGATGTGCCAGAGTAAAAAGAAGTTTTGTTCATTAGTGGAGAATGTCCTAGGCATGACAGTAGCCTTAAGAGGTAGGTATAAGTGTGAAGGCAATGTTTCAACTAAGAAAAACCTCAAGTAAAGATAAAATGTAGGCATTCAGACATAAATGCTGTTGGTGTACCTCCCCTGCTAATGAGCATATTCTGTTCCCAGAGCAAAGATTGGAATTTCTGAGGCTTGTATAATAAGAGTAAGTTACAGGAGATTTTGTGTTCTACCTGGGTTTGGTGCCTGACCTAAGCATCCGTGCAGCTTTCTTCTTTGACTGGCTGAGAAGGGCCCTTTGCTGAGCTGTAGTTACCCTGTTAATTATTTTCTGGGAGCTGTAATCTAGGGACTCAGTTGGGCTTGCTTTCAATTTGCTCAATTTCAGAGAAACCATAATACCTACTGATTTCACTGTCACCTCCTACACTGTTCTTTTCTGAAAGAGCTGGAGACTGAGTTCGAAGACAATCAAAAAGCAGTGAAATTTTAGACTTCTGGTTCCTGTGGGAAACTGCCTGTGATTGTTTTTGTTGTAGAGTTTGTTGATACTGTTTATGTGGTAAAGAATAAAGTATAACTTCTGGAACACTGGTCAGGAAATAAAAAAAACAAACTCGTTAACAAACTGTCAGTACCCACTCTATTGAACTCTCACTACCTCTAAATGCCATTATCACTTTTCACTTCCAGGGCCTGGCAAATGCTTTTCTCTGTACTCCCTGCCCACCCTGCTCTCCTAGATACCTTCAGCTTATCCTTCAAGTTCAGCTAATAGTACAATTATCCTGAAAATTACACATATCATCATAGAATGTTCAAAGCACCTCTTTTTCCCCCAGCTGATTGAATGGGAGTTTTAGTCTTTTTGTTTGTTTAATTTTTATTGGAGTCTAGTTGATTTACAATGTTGTGTTAGTTTCAGGTGTACAGCAAAGTGAATCAGTTATACGTATACATATATCTTCTCTTTTTTTAGATTCTTTTCCCATATAGGCCATTACAGAGCATTGAGTAGAGTTCCTGTCAAAGCACCTCTTCTAATCTTCAAAAGTAGATATTATTTGAATTCGTTTCGTGGGGCTGCCATAACAAATTACACACATTTGGTGGCTTAAAAGAACAGGAATTTGTTCTCTCACACTTCTGGAGGTCAGAAGTCCCAAATCAAGGTCTCTTCAGGGCCCTACTCTCAGCAGAAGCTCTGGGGGAGAATCTGTTCTTTGCCTCTTCCAGCTCTTGGTGGCTGTTGACTTTTCCTAGCCTGTGCCGCCTCCCTCTGGTTTGTCTTCACATTACCTCTCTCCGTGTGTCTCTCCCAATGTGCCGTCTGCTTCTTACCATGACCATAAGTAGGATTCATGTGGATAATTCAGGATATGCTTCTCCTCTCAAGATCTTTCATTTAGTCACATTTTGACCATATAAGGTGATACTCTTTTGCCATGTAAGGTGATATTCACAGGTGTTGGACATTAGCACACAAACATATATTTTGGGGGTCACTACACTATTAATATCTGTTTTATAGATAAAGGAACTAAGTGTTAGAAAGCTGTGTTAACACGCCCAAGACCACACAACTAGTAAGATGGTGAACCCAGAGTTTGAACCAACATCTGTTTAACTCCAAGTCCTTAACTACTAGATGTAATTTCCCTTCACCTCAAGGCTGATATAGTATAGACAACTTTGTCAGTGCTCCCTGTGCATCCCTATCCTGATCCGGACACTGAAGTGTGTGCCTGGTTACTTGGATGTCTTCTCTACTGTGCTGTCAATTCATGGGCCATGTCTGTCCTGGTCTCCAGTGGCTCCCTGTGCCTAGCACAACGCCTGACATATAGCAGATGCTCAACAAGCATTAGATACACCTCTGTGCTGTGACCAACGAACCCTGAAAGAAAGAGCTGTTTTAAAAATAACAACTTAGTTTTTTTAAATCACCTCTTTTCTCCAGTTTTTTTAAATCACCTCTTTTCTCCTACTGAATTGCATTTCACTTCACTAGCTTATCCCTAAATAGGTTTTCTTAGCTACTTGTATTGTGGCACTGATCTGAATATAATACATTAAAAATAAGCTAATCTGTAGACAATAATATCTGTGATCCTCTGATGTTATTTTCCGAAACGGTATAGATTACTGAGTATGTAACCCCCTCTCAGTCTTATGATAAATACTTGATATTCTTTTAAATTCAATTTCTATTGACTATACAATTGTCAGACTAATAGCTTCACTATACAGAGTGAGCTCGGTGCTTTCAAATAGAGAAGAAACACATATTGAAAATTATAGAGTTTTTAAAAGCTTTACTTATGTCAGTGTCATCCAAAGCCTGTTTATTAACCAGATTTTATTATTATTTATATTCAAGTTAATTTTCAGGATGAAGAAGGGAAAAAAAAACAGTATTTTAATAGGAAAAAGTACAGATGATCAGCCCTGACATCTGTTTGAAAAGATTGGCCATTTAATTTGTCATTTTAATCCATAATCTGAAAATGGCATTCATATTTCCTACACACACCAAAATACAAGATGAACGAAAGGATTAGAGGGTGGGCAATCTTGGAATATATTCACACTCCATGCTCAACTTTCCTAATGAAGACAGTAACTATTTAAGGGAAAGGGCAGTAATAGCATTCATGTATATAATGATTTACAACAAAAAGTGTTAAGTGTCAAACTACAGAGAAAATAAGCTTTAAGAAAAAGTTCAGATGACAATGCAAGAACATGCTACTAGATAGGATTTATATCAAGAAAGCACATTTTGTTAAAAACTTTTCAACTACTAAGAGACTTTCCACGGTATGACTATCTCAAACCATCATGGATAATATGCATTTTTTAATAGTCCTGCCTAGATGCCAACACACTGACAAAGTAGAACTATTAGTTCTTTATCAAGATGTTTCATCTACATGATGCAAAATAAGCAAATTTTTAAAAATACTTCTAATATTTTCAAGAATCAAATGAAATATGTCTAATTTTCATATGTTGTTTACAATTTTACAATCTCTATAAGTAAGGGAACATGTGAGTGAAAGGTCAGATACTGCAAAAAGCACTTTACCTAGAACCAAAGACCCTAAGTTCCCATCTCTGAATCAAGCCAGTTATGTGAATTTCAGCAAGTTCCTTAATCACTTTGCACCTCACTGTGCTAGAATCATAAAGTTGAGGAAAGACTCCAAGCTTATCTCGTCGACTACCACACTCATGTCTGGCCAGCAACAGGAGTCCAAAGCTCAATGATCAAGAAAGTGACATAATAAATAAAAGTGTATGGTGGCTGTGTGTAATAAAATAACAAGTGATGGGAACATCGGCTAATTCAAATTTGAATTTGAAATTTACCTAATGGTCATTCAATATGAAATTTCAAACACTGTTGGCCAAATACTTGCCCTGCTCTATAGCATTTTGATTTGTGGTTTTCCAGCTTCTGTGCTATGTTCAAAGGAACAAAATACTCAAATCCTGTTTGCCATTCAGTACTTAAAAAGACATTTTTTAAATGAATACATGAAACAAAGAAAGAGAATTATCTACCATCTAAAGCGGCTGAAATCATTTAATACAACAAAAGTGTCAGACAAAGCGGGCTCTAAGGGTACTTCTAGATCTAAATTTCTATATTTTCTAGATCATTGCTATTCCAAGTGTGGTCGCTAGACCAGCAGCAGCAGCACTGGGAACCTGTTATAAATGGATAACCTGAGGCTCCACCACAGACCACCTGAGTCAGAAACTGTGCTTTTTTTTTTTTTTTTTTTTGCGTGGTACGTGGGCCTCTCACTGCTGTGGCCTCTCCCGTGTGGAGCACAGGCTCCGGACACGCAGGCTCAGCGGCCATGGCTCACAGGCCCAGCCACTCAGCTGCATGTGGGACCTTCCCGGACCGGGGCACGAACCCGTGTCCCCTGCATCGGCAGGCAGACTCTCAACCACTGCGCCACCAGGGAAGCCTCCAGAAACTGCATTTTTAAGGAGATCCCCAGATTATTTGCCTGTGCTTTAAAATTTAAGGAGTCTTGCATTAGAGGTTGTAATACAAAAAATTAGACTTAACCTTCTGAGAAATAAGTCATCAGTAAGTTTTTGCATAAAGAATTGAGAAGTGAGACTCCTGGAGAATTTATGCACTCTTTGTTACTTTGAGATTTTGAAATTACTTCCTGGAGTCTTACTTCTCTGATGTGGATGAAGCACATTCTTTGCAAATATAAGGGGAATGGACTACCTGACCTCTTGTTCTGCTCTAGCCCTGCCATTCTTAGGATCACCTGTGTTAGCTTGAAATTCAGTGTTGATTTAAATGGCTGCATTCACAGAATGGGTTTCAATTTCTTTCTTTCCTTGAGGGAGAAGGAAAAGGTTGAAAGTTCAGCTTTCATTTACACATACAATTTAAGCTTCACACTCCACAGGACTGACTAGTGGTTTTTAAGGAGAAATATTTCTCAAGCAATGTAGATAAAATTGAATATTCTTGGTGAATATGAACTCAGGCCATTGATGAAATGAGTGCTTTTTTACCCGTTAGTCAGTTATAAGCCTAAAACAGTTGTGTCAGCATACTTTCTCAACTCTAAATTTTTTAGGGTAATTTTGTGCATATAATTTTCAGATCCTCCACAGACAAATCTTTTCAGGCAGTTCTAAAATATATTCTTTTAATATTAAATACAAGATAAGCTTTGAGTGTTCCCTTTAAAAATTGAGCACATTGTCTAATTTTAAACATTCGCTGAGGAAGTACTCAATTCCAGGTAAATAGTCATCTCCTTAGTTGTTTAGCATTGAATTTCAAATGTATTATTATATGTCAATAAACATGTCAAGCATGTCCTTCTCATCCACGAACCCCCATTTCCAGCTTAGTGCTTGAGGTTACATGCATAAGAAGTGTTTTAAAGAAATTGATTCACAGACAGACAGAACAGACTTGCAGTTGCCAAGGAGCGGGAAGGGAGAGGGATGGACTGGGAATTTGGGGTTAGTAGATGCAAACTATTAGTTAGTAGATGCATTTTGAATGGATAAACAACAAGGTCCTACTGTATAGCACAGGGAACTATATCCAATCTCCTGGGATAAACCATCATGGAAAAGAATATAAAAAAGAATGTATATATGTATATAACTAAGTCACTTTGCTGTACAGCAGAAATTAGCACATGATAAATCAACTATACTTCAATAAAAAAATAAAGTGTTTTAAGTCAATAAAAATGGCCCACGAACCCACCTCTTCTCTCCTGTCTAGGAATACATCTGATGGGTGGGGGGTAGGGGAAATGGGTGAAGGTGGTCAAAAGTACAAACTTCCAGTTCTAAGATAAATAAGTTCTGGGGGTGTAAAGACAGTGTGGTTACTGTTAGTTAACAGTACTGTATTGTATATTTGAAAGTGTCTAAGAGAGTAGCTCTTAAAAGTTCTTATCAGGAGAAAAACGATTTTTTTTGCGGTACGCAGGCCTCTCACTGTTGTGGCCTCTCCCATTGCGGAGCACAGGCTCCGGACGCGCAGGCCCAGCGGCCATGGCTCATGGGCCCAGCCGCTCCGCGGCATGTGGGATCTTTCCGGACCGGGGCACGAACCCGTGTTCCCTGCATCGGCAGGCGGACTCTCAACCACTGCGCCACCAGGGAAGCCCAAGATTTTTTTGTGAGATGATGAATGTGTTAACTAAACTCATTGTGGTAATCATTTCACAATATGTACATATATCAAATCATTATGTCGAATAACTTAAACTTACACAATGTTATATGCCAATTATATCTCAATAAAGGTGGGAGAAAAAAAGAACACCTCTTATGGTTGGCATGTTGAGTATACTGGAAAGTGAGTCTCACCCTTTTAGTCAAACTGAGTGATAACTATTACCAAATAAAAAGTAAATTCAGTTAAGATGTTCAATCATTATTTATGTAATTGTAACTTTAAGAAAACTCCTCTAAGTAGTCAAACAGGATATTTGCATATGGATGACATCCTCATTAGGAATCGTCTAGTTGCCAACTGGAAAAATGGCATTCTGACCTTGCAGACACAATTAACCTCCATTAGCATCTGTTTCTACCAGCAGAAAAATGCTACTTATCACTTCCCTATTTTCTCTACTTTAGATTTTCTTAATCAACAGTTTATTGGGCATTGAGGATGAGATACAAAGAAAACTGTTTCTTTTGAAAATGATAATGAAATTGTAGGCCAACATTATCTTTTATGAAAGATTGCTATTCCTCAGAAAACTCATTTTGGAAAGAGACTTTGGTCATTCTGAAGAGCAAACAGTTTTTGTTAAGCAAAAGTAAGACAGTTTAACATTACAAGTCTCTCAAAGAAGGCATGTATTTATTGATTCAGTCTTATTCAAATACAAAGATAAAACAGGTAAAGTGAAATAGTCTCTTGCCTCTACCTAAACATAAGGTGGCCAGGAAATGCAATCTACACACACACACACACACACACACACACACACAGAAAATAAACACACAAACACTTTATACTGAGAATTGTGAGAATCCTGGTCATCCACTTAATTTTCTCTATGTTTGTATCTGTCAGGTGATTCAGTCAAGTGAAGAAGAAAAAGAGAGTTTGTGCCATGGGTGACAATTCACACAAGGTCCATAGTCTATAGTTAGTTATAATAATAATTTGTTTTAAAAAAATTGATATGCCCACTGTGTGTTAGCATGCACGTAATGAGATATTCGGTTACTTCTAATAGAAATGCTAATTAGTTTGAATTAATGACAGTGTTATAGGTTGAACTGTGTCCCCCACAAAAAGGCAGGTTGAAGTCCTAACCCCCAGTACCTCAGAATGTGTCCTTCTTTGGAAATAGGATCCTTAAGGAAGTTATCAAGTCAAAATGAGGACTAGACTGGGCTCTAATCCAGTATGGCTAGTGTCCTTTAAAAAAAGGAAGTTTGTTCATTCATCAGTCCATGGACACTTAGGTTGCTTCCATGTCCTGGCTATTGTAAATAGTGCTGCAATGAACATTGTGGTACATGACTCTTTTTGAATTATGGTCTTCTCAGGGTATATGCCCAGTAGTGGGATTGCTGGGTCATATGGTAGTTCTATTTTTAGTTTTTTAAGGAACCTCCATACTGTTCTCCATAGTGGATGTATCAATTTACATTCCCACCAACAGTGCAAGAGAGTTTCCTTTTCTCCACACCCTCTCCAGCATTTATTGTTTGTAGATTTTTTGATGATGGCCATTCTGACTAGTGTGAGGTGATACCAATGGATAAAGAAGATGTGGCACATACATACAATGGAATATTAGCCATAAAAAGAAACGAAATTGAGTTATTTGTCGTGAGGTGGATGGACCTAGAGTCTATCATACAGAGTGAAGTAAGTCAGAAAGAGAAAAACAAATACTGTATGCTAACATATATATATGGAATCTAAAAAAAAAGTGGTTCTGATGAACCTAGGGGCAGGACAGGAATAAAGATGCAGACGTAGAGAATGGACTTGAGGACATGGGGAGGGGGAAGGTTAAGCTGGGACGAAGTGAGAGAGTAGCATTGACATATATACACTACCAAATGTAAAATAGATAGCTAGTGGGAAGCAGCTGCATAGCATAGGGAGATCAGCTCAGTGCTCTGTGATGACCTAGAGGAGTGGGATAGAGAGGGTGCGAGGGAGATGCAAGAGGGAGGGGATATGGGGATATATGTATACATATAGCTGATTCACCTTGTTATACAGCAGAAACTAACACAACATTGTAAAGCAATTATACTCCAATAAAGATGTTAAAAAAAAAAAAAAGGAAGTTTGGACACAGAGACAGACAGGAATGGAGGGAAGGTAATGTGAAGACACAGGAAAAACGCCATGTGAAATTGAAGGCAGAGATTGGAGTGATGCACTTATAAACAAAAGAACACAAAAGATTGTCAGCAAACCCTCAGAATCTAGGAGAGAGGCTTGGGACTAATGGTTCCACAGACCTTGGAAGGAACCAACCTTGCTGACATCTTGATTTCTAACCTAATTTCCAAAACAGCGAGACAATAAATTTCTGTTACTTAAGCCACCCAGTTTGTAGTACTTTGCAACTGCCACCCTAAGAAACTAATGCAGATGAATTGTTATTCACACAACTGTATTACAAAATTAAGCTGGATCTTTTGGTAAAACAACAAAAAAAATTGAAATATAAACTCGTGAACGAATAAGTAGTACCTTTTGAGAAATTAAAATTACATGAGAATCTTTGAAATGATCAAGTTTATCAGTCTTGACCAAACACAGATGAGTGAATTAGGCTAGAAAAGATTTCCATGCCAAGTGGCATGGAAATAAACACTCTATTCAAGTAGACTTATTGAAATGTATTGAGACATGTCCAATGTTGCATAATGTTGATAATTTTAAAGATTCAGCATGTTCAATAGTCCTTAACCAAGGCAGTGGTTCTCCTGAAAGTCTTTTCTGTTGTATATTTTTAAAATCTGTGAAAGTGATATTTAGAGATATTTCTTCAATATTACCTTTACTAGGCTCTTGTTATAGACAAAACACAGTTGTTAGGCTAGATTATGCTTCAGTAAGAAACAGCCCCAAATCTAAATGATATATCACACCAGAGGGTCATTTCTTCTCATGCAATATGTCTACCATAGGTCAAGTGGAGGTCAGGCCCTAGATCTCTAACTTCTGGACCAAAGCCCACAGAGAAACCATCTTCATTTACCTTAAGAGAGGGAAGGGTGTTCTAGAATGTTTGCAGATAATGAAATGCTCTGGCCTGAAACTGATACATCACTTTTGCTCATAAGCAATTAGCCAAAACTAATCATTTGTCCTCACCCAGACCTGAGGCAGCAAGGAAATAAAATCCTACCCTGTGCTTAGAAAGCAGAGATAGAAAATGTTTGGTAAACAGCACCAATAGTTATCAAAGTTATATCATTTAATTTTCATGCATTTCTGACTTACAGAGTTGTGATATTCAGCCAAGATCATATAGTTGATAAGTGGTGGTTTTGGGATTTGGGCCCTGATCTGCTTAACTCAGAAGCTTCTAACAAAGATGCTACCATGTGTTTCTACTGTTCTTCCCACAGATATGAGTTTTTCTATGAAAATTGAATTAAAATTGGAGTAGAAATGGAAAGAAAACTGAAAGATAAACTGTGGAAAATGAGATGAGTAAACCAGTGAAAAAAAGGAAATCCTACATTTATTAGTGATTGACCTCTTCTTTGAAATCTCATTTGGTTTAATTTTTACCATATGAATGTTATTACATTTGATATTTTATATGTGCAACATATTTCATTTTTTATTTCTACACAAGAAAAATGCTTTATTTTCTAAAATCACATCCTGTGCTCCACAGTATTCAATGATGATATTGCTTATTTCTGGAAAAAAAATGGCTCCCTGCAGTATTACTTTCAGATGAGATCATATCAGACCTCATAAGCTGAGCCAAGCAGGGGTTGTACACAAATGAGATCTCCAAGGAAAATCTAGATACTGTAAGAAAATACTTTCAGGGACTGAATACATAACATTTGGAGGTGATTAAATAATAACAACAAAAGAATGTCTCACCCTTAGCAAACTGTTAAAATTCAATATCACGGTACTTATATTTGATGAAATTAAACCAAAGCCCTGGATTATAGCACCCTATGTGGCCATTTTCATTTGTAAAAGTTATGAAAGCTTCAGGAACTATTGGAGATTTTAAGAACAGAGTATCATTATTTTGGTTTGCACTAATTTCCTACTTCTTCCTTCAGGACTTTCTCCCCTTTCTGTTTGCTAGTAGAGTATTTCTCTCATTTTTGCTCTCAACATATAAGTGAATTAAGAACTAATCTATGGACAGAAATTTAATATATACTGCAAAATATACTATTAAACTATATAAAGGCATCGAGTAATCAAATATTATGTAAGGGCAGTTTTTAAGTCATGCTTTACAAAGGCATTTAGATTTGTTTTTAAAATTGCCTGAATACAGAAATGGGAAAGTCACGTTCACAAGATTTCTGCTCAGTATGAGAACATCTTTATGAAATTACAATTATCTAATACTTGTAATCATTACTACATAGATAGTAGTGAGTTCCAAAATTAGAAAGGCTTTAATTAGAGATTAAACACCTCCATAGAGTTTTTGGAGATGGATCATAACAGGGGACAGACCAGATGACATGTAAGTTGTTTCCATTCTATGATTCTATGATTCCGTTAATAAATGCAGTGCAAATGCTCAACAAACACTATTCAACTTGTCTTATGACTGAGCAGCCATCCAACAAAAGACCTAATCAATTCTGGAAAATTCTATGAGGTGAAGGGGCAGACCTGGTTACCATAGGAGGTGATGTCAGCTTACCGCAGCTTTAACAATGCCTGGCAAAACACTGGTGTTACAGGAAATGGGGTTTTGAACACTCTGAGCCCCAACGTTAGAAAAGTCATCAAATTGAAGTGTGAGAGTGTTGGAGAGGAGGAGGTCACATTAAATTAGAAAAGGCAGGAGGTAGAGAAAACAGATTTCTGAAGTTGGGAAAAGGGACATCTTACTATCAGGTGTACCCTATTATCAGTCAAGGGCTTTCTGAGGAATAATGAATAAAAGATTAAAAAACCCTATTCAAAGTTTAAGCTCATACCAGCTCCCTAGGTAAGGGAGAAAGGGACTTAGTTATTATGATGGCAACTTTGAACATCTCAAGCACTTAGCTAGCACCCTCCTGAGTCTAAAGGACTAAATCAAGTCCATTAAATACTTAAGTTTTAAAAGCTCCAGTAAGTTTTATCCTCTGAATGTGTAGATTTTAGTGGTGGCTTGACAAAGTTCAATAAATAGTTCCTAGGGGTACTTAGATATAGAGTGCAAAAATGTATTGTTATTATTCCAATTTAAAGTACGTAAGTACCTCTCAAATAAATGCATTTGCATTCTGGCATTTTAGAAACAGCTTGTTTAGGAAAAAAATGATATTAAGTCAAAAAGAAGGAGATTCATGAGGACTATAAATGGAGGAAAAAAATTATTCTAGTAAAGGAGCAAAGGAAATCCCAGCATATTATTAATAAATTACATAGTGCCTTTAATTTCGAAGATAAAGGCCTCAGCACAGAGGACAGAATACATGTAGAAAGAGATCAATTTGCACATCATTTTAATCAATCCACTTCTTTTTGACATTTATCAGCATCGGCAACAAGCGTACTAGTTTAATGGAGTAAGCAGAGGAAAACTTAACTAGTACATCCATTGGACCATATATAGGTAATAGATAAAAAAAAAACCCTGGCAAAGTCACTTCTTATTCTTTTCCTTCTCTCTTTTGCCCTAAATGACTGAGCTTTGATAACAATAAGCCAGAGGAAATGGGAAAGTGGGCAGGATCTTCTATGAGACTCCCTTTCACAGGTTCTATGCATTTCTCTGTGTGATGTGGAAGGACCTGGTACCTAAAAGCTACGGGGTTGGGGGGGGTGCTACAGAGCCACCTATTTTAGTCACCACAACCCTGAAACCCTCATCATGGCCTGATATGCATCAGGCACATATGCTTCTAGTTGTTCATTGTCCAAATTTCTGACAACCTGCTGTCGGAAACTATCAGTACAGCACAAGCACTGGCCCCAAGTGAGAAATCAAGTGCAAAAAGTCATCACCAGGGGCTTCCCTGGTGGCGCGGTGGTTGGGAGTCCGCCTGCTGATGCAGGGGACGCGGGTTCGTGCCCCGGTCTGGGAGGATCCCACGTGCCGCGGAGCGGCTGGGCCCGTGAGCCGTGGCCGCTGGGCCTGCGCGTCCGGAGCCTGTGCTCTGCAGCGGGAGAGGCCACGGCGGTGAGAGGCCCGCGTACCGCAAAAAAAAAAAAAAAAAAAAAGTCATCACCAGGAAGCTGGCTTCAAATGTACAGCTTATTAGACATACCTTATCTAAGAAGTTAAAGTCCTAACTGTTATTGCCGATTTGTCTCTTCTAGTCATTGCAGCCATACGTCCCATGGCAACAACACCTTAGACTTTTAATCATTACTCTCTCAAATATTTGGGACCATTCAACCTCCATTACAGTGCTTAGGAATCACAATATTCCTACAAGATCAAAAAGATTATCAAATTGTATATTCTACATGTTGGCACCTAGGCATCAATAATTTAGTATTTTTGGTCTCTAAGATATCCTCAGCTCAATGCTTATGTTGAGTGTAGTTCAGTCACAGTGAATTTTGGATCTTAAAATAGGATTTAGAGCAACAGAAAATCAATTGCTAAGGTCATTGTCATATTTGTCTGGTTCAATGTTGATGTATCTTCTTTCTTTTGTATTATCTTCCTGGGTTCACCCACCTAAAAACCGGGTAGGATCTGGATTATAAAAATTCCCTTGTTATCATTTTGGAGCATATTTAAGCAGGGAATCTATTGATTCTCTTGTTTCTAAGTCAGTGGGGTGACTAAAGAGAGTATCACGTTAGTTAAAATATGGTGACTACATCATACAGAAACGCAGATTTTCATTTGTTGCTTCTAAGAAGAAACAGTGAGTTAAAATAATTCATCCACAGTCATTTTCTGGCAAGCATTTAGCAATTGTTTAGTTCAGAATTTCTATGCTCTAGTTCAATGAAGCTTGAAATCACAGTATTATTTCTCATTTTGCTCATATGTTATCTGTATGCTTAAATGTGCTGCTAAATAGACTTGAATGTGAATTATCAGTCTAAGTAAAAAAAAATTCTTTTTCATGATTAGAGCACCTTTCATGTAAATATTCTGGGATGTACTAGAGTAGTTTTTAATGCATGTTAGATTATGGTGTCATACTGCTTTCTTAAGGATTTTTGAGAATTAAAGAGGGCTCGACACTAGCAATCTAGATAACATGACAGGGAAATGCATTTTCACTGGCAGTATGTGTTACATTGGTTAATTAATGAACAATTACTTATTCTCAACAATTTTGAAATATTGCTCTGCCTCCCTTCAAAAAGGTCACACGTTGTCTAAAATTTAACTTCCAATTACTAACATGTGCTGAAGTCTCACTCTTACCTGCTCATTGGCAATACCAGTAGTCACTAGTCACTGGAAAATTGCAACAGCTCAAAGGTGCATGATTCTAATTCAGGAGATTACCCTACCTTTCTTCTGAGATTAGTATTGTCCAATAGATCACTTGACTGGGGATAAACCACTGAAGCATACTCAAAGACAAAGCAGCAAATCAAGTAAATTGGAAGAGCAGAGCGGGGATAATAAATACCCAGTATTTTAGAGAATTATAGGATTGTACAGCTGTTACGGAACCCAAGTTCGGCTGCTCGCTGCTCATAAGCCAATAATGCGAGAGGCAAGTGTCAGCAGAAAGGAAAGGGCTTTGATCGGAACAGCCGGCAATCTGGAGAGATGGTGGACTCGTGCCCAGAGACCAACTCTGAAGATTCTGCTCAGACATGACAGTTTTTAAGTGGAAAAAAGGGGAAGAATCTCAATAAATCATTGAGGCAGGAGGTTAGATTCTGCATCATTCTTTGTTGCATGCAGACTGACTGACTCTGTTCAGGTATTATCCTGCCTGAGTGATCTGCATGCAGGATTGCTTGGGGGTGGGGGGCAGTTGGCGGTAGAGAGCTAGTCTTTGAATCTAGGAGGAATCAACAGGTTAGACAAGGCATGGTGTGCATTCCGGAGAACATAAATCAGGAGTCAGTTTCAGTTGCTTAGTGATCTCCTTCCAATAATTAGGTTCTTTTAAGGTTAGAGGGGAACAGAAATGGGCAAACAGGAAAGGGGCAAAAGAGCTGCTTTCACAGTTTAAAAAAATCTTGAATGTAATTTATTTCAAACCTCTAATTTTGTAAGTAATAAATGTAGAACTCAGAGACTGAATAAGCCAATGAAATACAACACTTTATGGTTTTGTCATTCCTAAACATTCAACTTCTTTTGCTCAACCAAAGCTTGCTAGGCAGAAGGTCATTCTTAACACCACATAGACACTTTTAAGTGCTTTTCCTAAGTCATGGGACACTTAAATGTCACTATTCTTTGCCCTTACTTCTATTTGGGGAGGGAATAGAACGTCTCTACCTCTATACTGTCTCTTCCTCTTTGGGTGTCTCTTAATTAGTTTATGTGCCTTGAAGCTTCAGTTGGAAGGGTATCATAAATTAATGGTCTTCTTGTTAGAAAAAGCACAAGGACTATTGTCTGATTTGTTTACTGATATAGACTAAGCATCTACAACTGTACTGTCACAAGAACTATTTATGGCATTTATTATTTAATTCATTGCGTTTTGAACAAATGATTACACATATATAAGGAGACATCTTATGTAACTACATCTTGGAACTTTGGAAATGTGTCATCTTTGTGATTTTTTTGCAATATGAGGATTTTTTGATGTTTAATTAAGATTATTTTTGTTTAACTTCCAATCATTTTATTGGACATCTGCTGCCAAAGTACCACTCAGCTTATGGCATGTTCCCTGTGCCTCAGAATCTTGGTGGCATTGGTCTCATATGCCATGTTGCCATCTGTGATCCTCCAGGCTGTTGTCTTGTGGATGGATTGCATGGACTTTCAGTTGGTAGTAGTATCAGCTCTACCTCTGGGTGCAATAGGAGCTTTTAAGGATGCTGCATCCGTGTGAGAGGGCCTTCATCTCCTATAGTCTATTTTCTAGTCTGGTCTTCATATTTCTCATTGAGTCAAGGCCATTCTCCAAAGACTGGACTGTACATCTCACTGTTGTCTCCATTATATGAGAATTGTGATGTACGGCATTCTCCTCAATTTGCCTGATCAATCTTGCCCAGATTCTTCTGGTCCTTCCCTATCAGATCACAAAGGGCCTGGAAACTGGTCATAGTCATGCAGAGAGCCTCATATTTGGGGGCTTCTATAACCATGGTCGGCCCAGATCTAACAATGTGGACCTGAAAACGTTTTCCTTCTCTCTGTGGTTCTTTTTCATGAAGAGTAGCTCCTTCTGAGCCTTAGTCATCCCCATTTGAAACCAGAACAGATTCACCCTTCTTCCCAAAAAGGTACATGGCCAGCTTAGCCTTGTAGTTGACTCTGAAATCATCAGCAGCCACATATGTACTGTCAGTAAGGCCATGTAAGCATTGTCCAGAGTTTGTAAATAGCTGAGTCCACAGCTCTTAGCTAGTCTAGAAATTATGCCTCAGTCCCTGACCTGAGATCCTTTTCTCTGTTTTTCCAGTTATTTCAAACTTCCTCCTCCTGTTTTAAGTTATCTATCTCCATTGCTTTCCTTAGTCCAGAGAGAAGCCTAGGATGTTTTTCAGATATTCCAGGGTCTCCTACTAGCCCTGGATACCCGCTGCCATTCTGGCCAGGCTCTCACTCTCCTGTACTCCCATCACGCCAGAATCTGGTAGATAAGGAGACTGGAGAGCCCAAGATCCCAGTATCAGCATAGAATCTGGCAGACCCTGTGGTAGGGGATCAACCAATAATTGGCAAAGAAGGTGGTTGAGTGGGTGGGGAAGCTTACCAGGAGAAAGGAAAAAGGGAAGTGGGACATTGGCTCAGACTATTGGCTGTTTAATCAGAACTATCACTGAAGGTCATTACTGTTGCAATAGAGACAGCAAGAAAATGTTTATAAATAAATACATATATATATATTTATTTATATTGACACATACATACTGAACTTGAACTAGTGGTATAAACTATTTAAAATATCAAGAGAGTCAAATAAAAAATTTAGGATAATGAATGTGATTGCTTCATAAATCGTGTTACACAAATGTTAGTATTTGTAGTACCCCTCCCATATTCTCAACCAATGTTGTTTTTCCTTCCTACTGTGCTATAATATAGTGCTATAATATTGGATAGTAACAAGGGCATTTGGAGTGAGACTATCTACTAAATAGTAGGTCCCTGGATAATCACATCTGTAAATGAGGATGATATCATGTGACACATAAAGTTGTACAGACTAAATAAGAAGAAAATGTTATGAAGTGTCTGGAAATTAGTAAATCCTGAAAATTGTATTATTGTTATTTTACTCAGCAAGTATTTTAGTATATTTTGCATAATAGATTTGAATGTGTTTGAAGAACTTAAAAGATAATTCAAATATTTGGCATCACAAATTAATATTTTTTAGATGCACTGATATTCTCTCTCTCATCCTACACTTATCACACCACCACCTTTCCCTCTTCTTCACATAGGTTTTACAAAAATATACAATCACATTTATATCTAGGCACATGGAGAAAAGCAACCTTTCATACCAACATATACCTACCTGACTATGCACTGGAATAGCAATGTCAGACTTTCCAGAGTTCTCTAACATCTACTATGTTATTTGAATGACACAACAACTTCACGTAGCAGGCAGATCTAATGTTATTTCACAGGTAAAAAAAAAAATTGAGACCCCCCCCCAATAGTTAACCAACTTGTTTCAAGGTCACACATTATTAGGTGCAAGAACTAGAGTGAAAAGCAACTGTTCCTCTCCAAGTGTCCTGCTGTCTCGTGGAAATGTTCCAACAACTCAGGATTTATTTTGTTCCTAATTTTTTTGAAAGCAAGCGATCAATCAGAAACAGGTTACCAAAACCTACTGTCTTTTGGGAAATTAGTCCGAAGTATTATAGTTTGTTTGAATATTTTCTATAGCGTTCCTGAGAAAAGAGAATCATTCAAATATAATTGGACATAGTTAAATGTTGAGCATTCACTCTCTCTCTCAAAACATCTCTTTCCATTGTGAAAGAGTCTGATGATCAGAGAATGGTTCTTTATAAATATAAAAATCAGCCTCTGAATCAGGTCATTTTTAATCAAGAATTTAACTCCATTGTTCTTCTTAGTATCCCAGACAGATTCCTGGGTTTATTTATCTCCTGATTTATAAGAAAGTTGTTCTATCAATCTGATTAGATTAATAGGCATCTTTAATAAAGTTTTTTAAATTGAGACTTAGAATCTATGAACCATGAGCTACATTATTTTTATTTTATTTAAAAAAATTTTACTTTATATTGGAGTAGAGTTGATTAACAATGTTATGTTCCTTTCAGGTGCCCAGCAAAGTGATTCAGTTATACATATACATGTATCTATTCTTTTTCAAAACCTTTTCCCATTTAGCTTATTACAGAATATTGAGCCGAGTTCCCTGTGCTATACAGTAAGTCCTTGTTGGTTATCTATTTTAAATATTGCAGGGTATACATGTCAATCCCAAACTCCCAATCTATACCACCCCTCTACCCTTCCCCCCCCCAACTAACCATAAGTTCATTCTCTAAGTCTGTGACTCTGTTTCTGTTTTGTAAATAAGTTTTAACTAGTCCTGTTACCGACCAAGGTTCTTGGCTCCCTTAGTCAATAGAAGTTGATCAGAGGCTAGACAAGAAACTCAGGCAAGGCTTTATTGGGGCCCCTGATGCAGTAGGGGGGAGCAAGAACAAGTAACATGTTCCCTTGTTCCATGAGGGGGCTCAAGGTGGTTCCTTATGTGGGGTGACGGTAGGGCTGGGTCCAGGCGTCGGGCCAGAGGGGTGGCTTAGGTAGTTTGCCCACCCCGTTGGTGGTGCTGTGTGCAGGGGGCAGGCGCACTTCCCTGCTTTTGCTCCCGGCTCTTCAGAAGTGGCAGTTGGGTGTTTTGGTCTTTGTATCTTGTTGTCCATAATTTGCCCCAACTGCCATGCACGCAGTTATTTTTAGTCCCTTATAGTTTCTTTGTATTTTGTTGCTGGAGGAGACATTTGTCCAGGTGCAAGCATTGTAGCAAAGGGTCCCAGGTCCCAGGTCCCAGCCTGTCTCAGTCCCTTGATTTTATTTACTCATTTATTCAGTATCTATTCAACTCAATGTCTCAACTATCTACTACATACTAATTATTTTGCTAAGTGCTGAAAATAGGTAAATGAACAAGGCCTTCTTATAGTTCACAGTTCTTCTCGTGATTTGATTCTAATACAGATCTCCTGAAAATATTAGCACCAAAGTTTCCATTTCACATTCATTCAAAAATTAATTTGGCATAAAATAGATAGCTAGTGGGAAGCAGCCTCATAGCACAGGGATATCAGCTCGGTGCTTTGTGACCACCTAGAGGGGTGGGATATGGAGGGTGGGAGGGAGGGAGATGCAAGAGGGAAGAGATATGGGAACATATGTATATGTATAACTGATTCACTTTGTTATAAAGCAGAAACTAACACACCATTGTAAAGCAATTATACTCCAATAAAGATGTTTAAAAAAAATTAATTTGGTTCCTATGGTAATAGTTCTAAGGGAGAAAGAATTGACAGAATTAGTAAAACTTCCCCAAAATTCAACTCTCCTTGTCAAACCATAGTTTGTGCTTATCATTATGCAAAATATCTCAAATCCACCTATTAATCTTTCAATTAAATTGCTGCTACCACGACTACCACAGGGTAAAAGTATTCCCAAACCTCCCTCTTATAGTTTGGATCCAAGCTCTGTTTTCCTGTTATTCATCATGTCTTAGGGATATCATGTATCCTAAATGATCAATGGACACATCAACAGGCTAGCATTTATATTTAGACTCTTGCCAGCAGCAACAATTAACATAAATTCTCTAGATTGTCCTCAAACCTGTCTTTAAGAGAATTTCTTAAAAGTCAGATGTTATTCTGACTTCCAGCTGTTATTGCTTATATCTGTATAA
Organism: Mesoplodon bidens; assembly: GCF_964165515.1. Lineage (NCBI taxonomy): Eukaryota > Metazoa > Chordata > Mammalia > Artiodactyla > Ziphiidae > Mesoplodon > Mesoplodon bidens. Next base: position 56,893,406 of record NC_138165.1, read on the forward strand.
ATTCTGTAAAGTACTCAGATCTCTGTCTTTTTCAGTTCATTTCAAATATAAATAGTATGCATGCCTACACTTGCCTTAGGAAAAAATGTGTTAAATAAACATAGCCACAATATATGTTGGAATAGTTTAACATACAGTTAAATATTTCCTCAAGGATAGAAACCAGACAATTAATGACATGGCAAAGAGCTTTTGAAGCAAGCTACAGGGATAGTCATTCTTCACACATTTCTGTAAAGAAGGATACAATATAAAAACAAATTTGAAAACTATCATATAGACAAGAGAGTGATTATTTAGTAATTATGTGACTTACAGCACTGTGAGTTTTCTATAATGCTAAAGCAGCAATGTATTGTGTTTTAACTGTATTTGATCTCCTTCAAGGAAATAAAAGCCAGTCCTATCTATCCAACCAAAGAAGATATTTTGTTTCCGAAAACTCTCAAGAGCCCTGGAGGACAAGATTGTGCAGAATTTTGAACATGAGGTATGCTGTGAGGCATATATCTGGAGATGTTGAGATAAATGAAGATGAACCATGGGGAATTACCAGCTCCCAGGAGGAATTCCATATTCCCAAGCATTCATGTGTCTAGAGGTAAACCTTCATCAGTCTCCTTATCCTCTAAAAACACAGACAAGAAGTATAAAACAAAGCATGCACAATCTGGAAAATTATTTAATGGAGAGATAATGACATTTTTATTTCCTTCCCCAAATACACCTAGATCTGAAGCCCTCTAATAGGTATGGCCTGGGAAGAAAAGGCACTTTGATTTCTAAATACCACCACCGAATTAGGCCAATATCATTAGGAAATGGAGGATCCCAAAAGAGTATTTTCTCTTCTTTGTGTTCGACACTTCTGGATTTCTACACAGATGCATACGCAATGAATAGACAGGTTAAGGGGCAGGAAAAATGACTGTCCGAGAGACAGCTGTTTGCTCAAGTCTCCAAGCTTCTTGCCCTTATAAAAGTGATCACAGACCTTATCTAATTAGGATTGATCTGATTTTCACATATTTGGTAGTTTTAGAGTCTGTGTAGGGTCAACAGGAAAGATTTAGCAAAGAGGCAGAAATAATTTCCAGAATTTTTTAATCGCAAAAGCTATGTATTATTCCTCTTTGAATTTACTTAATGAATATTAATTGGACACCCACTAGGAGTCAGATACAGTTATAGGCTACAGAGATACCCAGAGGGATACAAAATAGACAAGTTTTTGTTCTTTATGAATGTTGGATTCTAATGAGGGTGACTCTAATGACAACAAGTAAATACAAAATTAATTTTAGATACTGAGAGGTACTGTGAAGAACATTAAACAGGATCAGATGATAAAAAGAGTCCTTGTGGTTGAGGCAGGTGGCATTATGTAGGATTATCAGGGAAAGACTTTTTGAAGCAGCAGGCACAAAAGCAAACTAGGTAGAGCTAAGGGGAGTGCAGTGGCCTAACTTGAAAAGATGCTCAAAATCACCAAGGGACTGAAAGAAGCCTAGTGAGGCTGGAGCATGGGAAGCAAGTAGGAGAATGTTAAGAGCTGAAGTCAAAAAAGCAGGAAGGGGCCAGATTCTACATGACTTTGTAGGTTATGGTAAAGGGCTGGGATTTATTATAAATGCAATGTACCATGTGTCCTAGAATGAGGGTAGGCACATAGTAGGCAATTAAACATTGTTTAATATTGAAATAATATTAGAAATTTGCTTCTTAATCTTGCATTCTTTTTTTTTTTTTTTTTTTTTTTTGGTACGTGGGCCTCTCACTGCTGTGGCCTCTCCCGTTGCGGAGCACAGGCTCCGGACGCACAGGCTCAGTGGCCATGGCTCACAGGCCCAGCCGCTCCGCGGCATGTGGGATCTTCCCGGACCGGGGCTCGAACCCACATCCCCTTCATCGGCAGGCGGACTCTCAACCACTGCGCCACCAGGGAAGCCCTTAATCTTGCATTCTTAAGCCTAGTTATTTCTTCATTAAAATAAGGCCTTATGCCTGAGTTCCACTACCCTTTAAAGTAGCCTACTTAACACTCAATCAAATTTAATTTCTATAATCAAGACAACTTAATTAACCAAAAGTTATAAACACCTTCATTTTTAAATGAATGTTATTTGTCATTCAAGAAGGGGAAAATCCATGCATTTTTTTCATCTATCTTACTTGCTATGCATATTTGCTACAATTTAGTCATTAATCATACCTTATATATAGCTCTAGATAAAAAGGCCATGTCTATACTAGCTTTTTAAGTTTTATGTCTACTGATATGTACATCAGTTATGGGACATGAACCTTTTAATAACATTTTTCTGATTTTTCCCAGAGGCCAACTCCTTGTTCTTCTATCTTTATTATAGATTCTAGACACTCTATGCCTACACTTGGACTTTTTAAAAGGCTGTGTCATCTTTCTAAGCAGACTAACTGTAAAGAAATAAAAAGTCCTAAAATGATGTTCTTATGAATCAAGATTTACAGACTCCTCTCCCCTTTCAGTCTTTCAATTTTGAGGCTTTATTTTTGTTTATTTAGCAAACATTCACACAGCCAGCTACTTTCTAGGTGCCAGCTACTGTCCTATGTATTTTACAAATATGAACTCGTTAAGTAAAACATGGCAATAGTGTTGAAGTGACATTCACAGTTCATAGTAAATTCATGAAACAGAAGTATAATTTTCATCAGATCATTCTGGAAAATCTTACTCATTGCTGGTTAACATTGTCATTAGCTTTTTTGGAGAGATGTTATTTTTTTAAAACAACTATGATTTGCTAACAAGCTAGAAAATTTTGTAGCATATAATAATTGTTTAGTGTTTATTTATTGAGAGGTACAAATTTACCAGAGAAACACTGGTCAAAGAAATAATTGGTTTTGGAGGAAATAAGGGTGAATTCTTTTTTTTTACGTTTTTAAATTTGACGTGCTAACAGGACACGCAGGTAAAGATGAGCTCCTGTCCCTTAGTAAAAGCTGTAAAAACCACCAAGGTCTCAAACGATGCCATCATCTTGGATATGTAACTATTGTTATCCTTTTAGGTGAGCCAAAATTCAGCCATGAACATGTTAAGAATGGATTGAGTGACAGACCAGCACATAACTTCCAGGGCCAACACAGTGGCTAATATCTACCGAAGGGGAGAAAATTTTCAGGTAAAATCTTGTTTTTGCTTAGTGAAGGTTAAAATATCCATTTTTTAAACTGAGGGTTTCTGCTTTGAATAGACCCATCAAAATAATTAATATGTACTCATTTTACAGTATTGTTGGGGTTGAATGTTACATGGCAAAGCAAACCTTGGAAAGTGTATACAGTCAGGAAAGAACCGTTGACCAAAGGCAAACAGTTATGACAACAGAAGATGAATAGGAACCACAGATTTTAATTTGCTAATGATTGAATCATGGTCTATTGTTTGCAATATTTTCTACTTAATCAGATAGAGCTTTGCCTCACCAAGGGCATTCTTGTTATTGTTTTTCTTTTCATTCTTTAAGATATTTAAGGACTCCATGGACATGTTTGGCTTTACAAAAAACTGTGCCAATCATGCTCTAACGGCAAATAATGAGACCCAGTATAATATAATTGAACATGATGGTGATACTTGGACCTATAATCACTCTAAGTTTTATCATATTTTAAACCTGCTGTCTGCATCCTATTGGTATTATTTTTTTAAAAAAAAGAGTTACTATGCTACGTAGTATACTATGTTATTGAATTTCTTAGCCCATTTGCGCTAGAAATGATGCTGGGAGATCATCTTCCTAGAGAACTGCTTGAACTTGCATTTCCCCCACTCTTTCCAAACCTATTACCACCCACCTAATTAAGCCACAGGTGGAATGTAAGCCTGATACAAGCTGGAATAATTGAATTTTCTGTCTCATGAATTTGGATTTGGGCCATGAAAAATGAGTCAGTTAACAATGGAGACCTAAGCTTGAAAAGGTAAGTTAACTTCAAGGGTTGAGACCACTGTGAACAAGTATGCTGGAAATATAAACCCCAAAGATTGAGAACACTGGAATAGATGAAGCGAATAACCTTTATCTTTGACTTTCCTGTTACTTGTGTGATTATTTTTTCATACATATTTTTTATACCTGAAGACCTGAAGTGCTTCGAGATACTTCTGGATCTTCTCAACTTCTGCCTGCCTTTTCTGCTTGCAATCAAGTGATCCTTAACTGAGGTATGTTACTGGGTTACACTGATTCTCCATGGATAATTAGTTAAGTGTGTGTATGAGGGAACAAGAGAGGAAGAAAACAGAAAAGTAGAATGTGAGATTGGGTTAAATACATGGGAAAATACTTTAAAAATCTAAGATTAGGCTCCCTCTCAAAGAGATGATTCTAATTCCAAATAGAATTATTGCTTGTAAACTCACATTGCAAAATTTCCTGTTTTGTACATAATTTAAAGTTGGAAGTAAGCAGATTTTCCATTTTTGCAGAGACCCCACCCCAAACTTTTACTACTGGAACTGGTCCGTTCATATAAAACATATGAAAAGACTATAAAGTTGGTTCAGAAAGGTTTAACATTTGACCTACCACCAGATCATTTAAGAGAAGACTAAGGATTCATGAGACAGGAGAGTGAGGTTGTCTTTGAAGAGAGTTGAATGAGTCCTGAGCAACTCACCTACCTCAGGCCAAATTTGGGGAGGAAAGTTATGTCAGGATTTCTAGGGTTTGGACAACACAGAAGCCAGTGCTTGACTCTGAGCTGGAAGCTTTTATTAACAAAAATGTTTGACTTGCCTATGATGACAGAGCAAGAAGAGAGGATATGAAGAACTTCTATTCATGGCACAACTATGCGAGTTTCTTGTGGACAGAGAGAACCCCTGAAAAATAGCCAGACTTAAAACATCTGGCAAAACCCCCTGGCTGTAGTTCTGCATGCCAGAGCTGGGTGACCACAACAGAAAAAGCCTCTGTGGGATGTACTACAAGCAACTGGAACTAAGGGAGAAGTAGTCGGTGGCCCTGCGAAAGGTATATCACCCACAGGACGCAGAGAAATGGAAGGCCTTCACAGAGGCAGTGGGGTAGTGGTCACTGATGACCCCACAAAAGCCACTCAAGAGAGGAAGAGTATTTCAGCATCTGACACACCAAGAAGACACCACTCTAGTGGATGAAGACCAAACCATCTTAGGATTGGTCTCATAAAGAGCATGTTTTAGAAATAGAAGTTTAGACTGACACTGGCAAACAGGACAACTGATTCCAAACTCCAGATTTGCCTCTGATGGTACTGCCTTATCTTTCAAGAGGCCATTTTTAGTTACCTAATAAAATCAAGGGAGCCTGCTCTCTCACATCATGGGGTGTGACGTGAATCTTAAGAAAAAGCGTGTGGATGTAGGAGGATCTATCATTTCCTCTCTGACTAACAGACACTACAATGGGATGGAGTGGAAAACAGAGAGAGCTATCAGTTCAAATTGGTCTAAAAAGTTGGAGCAAAATGGAAAAGCGAAAATAGCTTTTCTTTTCAGGGCTTCATTTTTCTATCACCTGTGAATAGAGACATTAGTGATGCATCAGATAGCCTCTTCAAATTCCCCTCAGTTCCATTACGCCATAGGTCTATCTACTTGCACAGCAGAAGAGCAGATGTTTGAATCCGCCATTTTTATTCCTCAATTAGACTGCACATTCATTCCCAGCATTTCCTTCCAGAATAAGGTTAGCCAGGGTTGCACAGGATCACACCTGTCAGATTAAACCCATTTACATTCATTTTTATTCATTGCCACTGGTAATGTTTATAACTATTTGCATGCAAGATCTAACATCTTAAGGCTCCCATAAAAAGAAGACCATTAAAAAGAAAGCTGTGGTAAATATAAGTATTTTTCCTCTTCAGAGTAGGTTTAATTTGTAAATATGCAACTTTTTAGAAATAAAGTAAATGGGGCTATCTAGATTCATGTATGAAGTTCTTTGTCCCTAATTTGAAGCACAAGGTTGTTTATCTCTCAAGATATCAACGTTCATACTCTATCTTATGAAACGCAATGTTTGAAGAGTGCTTGAAGTTTTAATAAAAGTGACAGTAGTAAGCACTCTTTTCAATTACAGTTCTTTGGAAAAGCTTTTGCTTCACTTCAAAATTCAGCTTTCAAATCCCTCATGAATATAATTACTAGAAAAAAACTTGCTGTATTTCTGTTTGTTTTCAAATGAATAGAATCAGAACGGAATATACTGTTGATCTTAAGACAAATGAATGTCACATTTTGAGAATACTCACTTCATTATAAATCATGTGACTTCTCTATTTCCCAAGATGATTAATGATCTTTGGTCAACTTGTCAAATTTATTGATGTATTTTTCATGCTCCTCTCATTTGATGTTTTGTTTTATGTCCTTGAAGGTAAATTGAGTTTTTGACTAAGAATACACATATAAGTAATTTTATCTTGTTAACTAGATTGACTGGGCAACTAGTTCACCCACCCCCCCCACACACACACACACTGAGATATTCATAAAGAATCTCACCGGCTCAATCTCTTTTTATCTTTTTCCTGATATCATTTCTTAATTTGAGAAAAGTTTGCCATTTGGAAAGTCTAGAATTGAGAAAAAGGTTAATTTTCAATCCAGCAATTCCTGCTTATGTATATTTCCCTTAAATTTTTATTGAAAACTGAACAGCTTTTTTTTCTTTCTTTTTTAAATACCATTTCTCCCATTTTACATATCACTATAGGCAGATAGAAGAGACCAAACTAGATAATACTCTGACCGAGAAATTATTAGGGGCATTTTTTTATTTTTCACATTACCACATGCAACAGTGTTGCCCAACTTGCCTCCACTATATAACAAGAATCCTCTTTATATTCAGTAACATCCTCTCACTTTCCCTTAAACCCTCATTGATAGAATCCTTCAAGCCCTTTAGGTTTCTAACGTGCAACTCTAAACCTTGTAGACTTCTACTAACCGTATCCTTAATGGTCTTCCAAAGTCTACCCTCTGCCCAGTCCCAATCCCAGAGCAAGTGGCATATGTGTTAAGTTTTTGTTATAGCAGCATCCTACTTTCAGATGCCAAATCACGGCTTAAAACAATAATTTATTTTGCTCAACATCTTCAGTTTTGCCAGGGCTTAACATGGACGCTTGTCATTTCATGAATATATCTATTGTACTTATATATCTATCTCTATAACTTGATATATAGTTAGTGCAATACATAGGTAGATAGATAGCTGATAGATGCATATAAAATATGTCAAAGGATAAAATATTCATTGTTTCTGCATAATTTTGATAATATATGTGTATTATCTTTGTAATTAGAACTTAACAATATAGATGATAAATGTCACTATTTTACAATAATGATTATAATCAGAAGATTATAGAAAGCAATAATCTCTGTGGTTAGGGGTGACCAGATTCCTACAAGCCTCTTAGGCTGTTTTTTGGGGGTTTTTTGTTTTTTTTTACCGTCTCCCCGGAACACACGGACTCCGCGAGCAGCAGCGGCACCGCCCACACCAAGCCCGCCTCCTGAAAACAACCTCACAGAAACATGACACAACACCTTGCTCCCAGCGAGGAGTGCAGCTGTTTACGAGTAACAGTCAGAAACCGCAAGCACGGCTCGCCACTGTATTACACCGCTCCACCAACCCGTTTAACTCCAGGCGCTTGCCCGGGGTCCGAAATCACAAGGACGCCACGCTCCTCATCACGAGAACACCAACACAACAACCATCAATGGGGAGACACGACAAACCGAAAAACAAACCCGGACACACCATCACAAAAGCGGTCTACAACTAAGTCAAAACAGCGTTGCCACTCTCTCCAGCATGTGTAATGCTACCAGCAGAGACACACCGAAGCACAAAATATTCTCTCCTTTGCACAAACTTATTAGCCTTGTAAAAACAAGGCCTCAAAAAATTGAGTAGAAACTCAGAATTGTTTCTCTCCACGGAAATCTTTAGTAAAAGGCAAAAGACTTATGCGTTCTGAAGAGAAACCAGAGTATCTATTAGGCTGTTTTTAACAAGTGATCCAGAGACACTAATTTTTGTTACTTATGGGTGATGGAGGAAACAGCTATGCTCATATACAAAGGTTTTTCATACCAGTATCTTTCAATTGTTTTCAGAAGTTAGACTACTCAGTCTCCTAAACAAACTCAAACTGCATAGATTATTTGATAAATTTTTACCAAATAGCTGTACTAGCTACTGCTAAATAGGAGATGTAATCTCTTCTCAATTATGTTATAAATTTTTTGAAGACATGGCCGATTCTTCTAGTGCATCTTGCAGAGTCACTTATTAGATAAATATTTGTTGAATACCTATGTTGTGCCAGGCACTGTGCCTGGCACTGAGGATAGACTGTTGAGATAAACAGCAAGGCCCCTGCCCACAAAGAGCTCACAATCTACTGGAAAAAAACAGCAACAATAATCTTACATGTGCATGCAAATTACTACAGAATAAAACAGATTTGAAAGAGATCATCCAACATGAGAAGGCGCTTCTGAGATGGTGACATTTTTTTAAATTGAAGTATAGTTAATTTAAAATGTTGTGTTATGGGCTTCCCTGGTGGCGCAGTGGTTGAGAGTCTGCCTGCCGATGCAGGGGACACGGGTTCGTGCCCCGGTCTGGAAGGATCCCACATGCCGCGGAGCGGCTGGGCCCGTGAGCCATGGCCGTTGAGCCTGCGCGTCCGGAGCCTGTGCTCCGCAACGGGAGAGGCCGCAGCAGTGAGAGGCCCGCGTACCGCAAAAATAAATAAATAAATAAATAAAATAAAATGTTGTGTTAGTTTCAGGTGTACAGCACAGTGATTCAGTTATACATACGTATATATATATATTTTTCAGATTCTTTTCCCTTATAGGTTATTACAAAATATTGAGTATAGTTCCCTGTGCTATACAGTAAGTTCTTTTTGGTTATCTATTTCATATATAGTAGTGTGTATATATTAATCCCAAACTCCTAATTTATCCCTCCCCACCCCCCTTTTCCCCTTTGGTAACCATAAGTTTGTTTTCTATGTCTGTGAGTCTATTTCTGTTTTGTATATAAATTTGTTTGTATCATCTTTTCTAGATTCCACATATAAGCAATATCATATGATATTTGTCTTTCTCTGTGTAGCTTACTTCACTTAGTATGGCAATCTCTAGGTCCACCCAACTTGCTGCAAATGGCATTTTCATTCTTTTTAATGGCCATGTATTATTCCATAGTACACCACATCTTCTTTACCCATTCATCTGCTGATGGACACTTAGGTTGCTTCCATATCTTGGCTATTGTAAATAGTGCCAATAGGAACATTGGGGTGCATGTATCTTTTCGAATTATGGCTTTCTCTGGATAGATACCCAGGAGCAGGATTACAGGATCATATTACCATATGACCCGTTTTTAGTTTTTTAAGAAACCTCCATAATGTTCTCCATAGTGGCTGTACCAAGTTACATTCCCACCAATAGTGTAGGAGGGTTCCTTTTTCTCCACACCGAGTGGAGGACATTTGAGCTGAGACTTGGATGAGAAGATGTTTCCTAACAGTGCTGCAGATCTACTTACTGATGGATACAGCTATTGAAACACTATTTCTATTTATGAAATTCTTTTTTTTTTTTGGTGGTACGCGGGCCTATCACTGTTGTGGCTTCTCTCGTTGCGGAGCACAGGCTCCAGACACACAGGCTCAGCGGCCATGGCTCACAGGCCCAGCCACCCCACAGCATGTGGGATCTTCCTGGACTGGGGCATGAACCCGTGTCCCCTGCATTGACAGGTGGACTCTCAACCACTGTGCCACCAGGGAAGCCCTGAAATTCTTTTTTTTTTTTTTTTTTTTTTTTTTTTTTACCATTTGTTAAGGGTGGACCATGGATCAGACACTGTACAGATATTTAACCACCTCTGTCTTTTCAGCTCTATCGGGTCTCAACAGTGTACCTTTCTTAAGAATAAGCAACAGATTTTGAAGGCTACAGCCTATGTAGGTGCATCCTATCAAATCCCACCTTCACACAGAGAAAATGAAATGTAGAAAGGGACATGACTTGTCAGAGGTCACTAGGCTCCTGAATTTGAACCCACTTCTAACCCCAAAGCAATTATTTATTTTAAGTGAAACAGAGAAGACCCAGGGATGCCACTATTCACGGAAGGCAAAGAAAAATCGAGAATGCAAGGCTGCCCGTGGGGCTAAGTTAAAAGTCAGATTACTACCAAGCTTTTCTTTATTGGTATCATTAACACCAGCTGCTTCCATTGAGAGCTGAATGTCAGACATGGTTCTAAAACTTGAAATTACACAACACCCTTTGTGATACGAGCTAATTACTCCATTTTACAGAGTTGGAAACTGAGGCTCAGAGAGGAGAAGGAATTCACCCAAGGTTACAGTGAGTAGGGTTTGAACTCCGGTTTGGGTGACTCCTGCGGCCCGGCGTCTTTCCCTGGCATCAACAACCACAATAACAAATCTTTTTCGTCCAGCGCTAGTCCGCTTATAAAGGCCTATTGCCCCTTTTTATCTCATTGGCCCCAGAGATAAAAAGATCACGGAGAGCCCCTCCCCCTCTCCACCCCCCCACCGGAACCCGAAAGCCAGTCCCCAGCACCTGCCCCTCCGACCAGGCGAAACAGGGACCCAGCCCCAGGTGCACCTCCCTCCAAGTCCCCGGCCCCACTACCCAGAGAACCCACAACCCTGTTGCTACTCGCTACCCGCAGGCCGTAGACCTTTATCCGCTCGAGGCCCCCGCGCTCGGGGTCGGGGCCGCAGTTTACCACCGCCTCAGCCCAAGACCACCGAGCTCTGCCTCACCCTGGGCAGCAGCCTGGGCCCGACCTCCATCTTGCCCCGGGGTGTTCACTCTCCCTGAAATTCTTTTTTATCATATATGTGTCCTCCAATCTCCATGGCCACAAGGATGAAACTCTAGAATGCTAGTCAACTAATTACCTTTTAAATTAGTTCTCAAAGATAATGTTTTTACCTCCCCTACACATTATCATGATAAAACCTTTATTGAAAAGTTTGTCTTGCTTCTTTTGAGAAGCTCATGTGCAGCATTTACATTGTGGTGACTAGAATACCTGGGAGGCATTCAGTTCTCAAATAATTAGATGATTGGTTCATAATCCAATTCTAGTAAAACTTTCTTATAAAACTCATTTCTCCAGGCATCACTCTTTCATTTTATGAAATGTGGGGTTGAATCTATTCTCAAGCTAAACTTTCAAAAGCTTGCTGAGGAGAAGACAAAATCTGAGCCATAGTACTCATGCAAGTTAGAACTATCACTGTCAGCAAATGGGAAATTAATCCCAAGAAAATTTTAAAATTCTGCACCACTAGTCTATTTTAAGACGGTTCAAGATTTTCCAAATATGTCATAAAATACAAGTGCCTTGATCTAACATGTCTGCAATAATCCAAGAAAGATTCATGATTATCGTTCGACATTTTTTCCCAATGTCATTTACCCATTCTTCCCATAGAATAAGATCATGTTGGAAAGATAGGATACAGGCATGCCGAATTATGAAGCACAGATAGCTTTCCCCCTCCCAAGCTCCCACCTTACACCAGTACTCAGTTTCTGCAACTCAAAATTACCCAAACAGTACAGACGGTTCTCCTGCTCCCAAGTCTTTTCCCTTCTCCCTTGTACTATATTTCATTAATTGAATACACCTCTCATTACTTATGTGTTTAGCTGTAATCACTTACATACTGGTATATGTAATAGGTTAGGTGGTAGCAGGCAAAATAAGGTGGTTTCTCAGTGTCCAGGCTCTGAAATCAGACTCTTGGATTTCTGACAAACTTCTCATTTCTTTACAGATTTGCAGGGAAGGAATAAATAAGATAACTAATTTAAGATAGTTATGCCTGGAACAAGGAAACCAATAAATATAAATTCATTTTTTAAGAGTTAATTGCAATCACCATACATGTACATTTTTAAATAAAACTGTTCCTTCACCCAAATTATTTACTGACTAATAGAATAATAAGGGTGTATTTTTAGGAAGTTGGATGTTCAGGTTGGTGGAGTAGTGTATATGGACTGATATCTGTCAAAGAAGTATAGTCTAATTTAGGGTTTTATATATATATATATATTTGATGTGTGTGTGTATGTATATATATATATATATATATATATATATATATATATATATATATATATATGATGACCTTAATTTCATTATACATCTGAAACTGAAGTGTCTTCATCTGTGAACTGGAGGAAATAGTATCTTTCTTTCTTGTTTATTGTGGGGATAGAATAAGATGATATTTGTAGTATATTTCAGGGAAAAGTTTGGGAAAAAACAGTGACATGAACAGTAGATTTAATTTTATCCTTATATGGAAAATAAAAGCAAGCATTTTGATATAAGCATCTCACTTAGACTCGAAAAATGTTACTGGAATATCTTGCAGACCCTTTCCGTGGCTGCCATGTGAAATAACTCTGGAACCAGCACATGGTGCCCAACATAGGTCTATTCAGTATTATTATAAGAGAGCTATGCTTTGACAGGGAACAAATGTTATCTGAATAGAGCTCTCAACTAAAATGGGCATTTCAGAATCTGGCCCCCAAACTTCTTTATTGGATGACTGTAACGGTTAATTTTATGTGTCAACTTAACTTGGCTAAGGGATCCTCAGATGGATGGTAAAACATTATTTCTGGATGTCTCTGCGAGGGTGTGTCCAGTAGAGATTAGCATTTGAATTGGTGAACTGAGTAAAGTAGATTCCTCTCCTCAATGTGTGTGGGCATCATCTAATACTTTGAGGGTGAGAATAGAACAAAAAGGTAGAAGAAGGACAAATTGAGTTTGAGCTGGGACATTCATCTTTTCTTGCCCTCAGACAGCTGTGATCTCCAGTTCTCTGGTTTTTGGATTCAGATTGGGACCATCAGCTCCCTGGTTCTCAATTCTTTGGACTTGGTCTGAATTATTCCACTAGCTTTCAAGGTTTTCTGGCTTGCAGAGGGCAGATCATGGGATATCTCAGCCTCCATAATTGTGTGAGTCAATTCCTATATTATATATATGTATATATACAAGTACATATGTAATAAATAATATATATTTTATATTATATACATACTATACATAAACATACAAATATATATGTAAACAGAGAAACAGAATATATATATATATATATATATATAAAACCCTATTGGATTTGTTTCACTGGAGAACCCTGACTAATACAATAATAATTTCTCAGATTGTTTGCAAACGGTAAAGCAATAGACTGGCAAAACATTAAGATAAACACAGGGAATGTAATCCTTGACCATAAATTCCTCTTTATCTGATCTTTCTTCAGACACTAACATCACTATTTTTCATAATCCTCCTTTCATGTCTGAAGATAACCTGCATTCATTTTGCTATGATACTCACATGGTGTGATGATTAAACAGTTACTTTGAGTTGCTCCCTAGGCATTTTATGGTATGACAACCCTACTCACACCCAGAGTCTGGATATTTAGATAAGGACCTAAACTTCGGTTTCCTGCCACAATTTCCCACCCTGCTTTCTTTAAAAAAAAAAAAAAAATTAGAATTGGTCACAAAAAGTTAGTGACCTCCACCCCAACCACATTATAAGTAACACGATGCTTGCTACCCTGCTATCACCTGCTTGCTCGTGAATGCATTAAAACTGTGCCGTAAGTCAAAATGACCTTGGGGTTTTCACTTACAACCAACCCCGCCCGTGTCGGTGGCCTGTGCCTCCTCATTCAGCAGGTCATAATCTGCATATTCTTAATTTAATACACCAGCTGTAAGCCGCCCAACACACATGGTAACATGAAGAGATGAATCAAATGCAGTGAGTTTAAGAACATGGACAGTAGGAAGAGAAGGCATGGCCTCACAGAAACTTTGTAACAGAGGGGAAGTCATCCATCTCTCTTGGTCTGAATTTGTAAAGTGGGGTATTAGACTAGGTGATGAAAAAGTTCTTTACCTTTTAAGTATCTATTAAATATCTTAAGTGTTTTGAGCTTTTATGTGGGCCTAGGATGCTAGAAGATAAAAGTCCCAAAGGCAGGCTTCTACTTGAGGCACGGCTAATATCAATGATAAAGCAATGTACATCCCAGATGGCTGCTTTTTAAAATGGTGCAGTCCTGATATAAATTAACTTCTTTCATCAAAAATCTTTTATTCTCAGCAAAACCCTCTTTAAAATATCATTGCCTAAGGAGTGTGGGTAATTTTTAAAGGATCACGAAGATAAACTGTTCTTGATACTTACAAAGTGTGACAATGATATTCTAATATAGAATGAGTACCTCCAAGCTTTTTCCTGTAATTCGTGCAGTGTGTGTACATTTCTTTTTAACTTGGCTTTAATAAGACCTTAAACATGTCCGCAAGGCGTTTGACTGAATGAAAAGATAATCATTTCCTAAAGAGTTATGAAGATATCCATCCATTGGCAAAGATTTAAAGAATATATTTTCTGACTTCTGTAGTCTGGACACATTTCCAAAGAGATTTCAAAGCCAGTATCTGTCAGGTTCTTTTCTTAATGAGTAATGAATGAAAATCTAAACTATATATATAATATTCAGTCATTAGATTATATGACTAATTTAGTTATATATATATTTAGTTAATGTATACTATATTTATATATTTGCATATATAAAGTATCAAGATTTTGGTGATTCTTTTCAGTGGACTAGTTTTTTCCACTTGATTAAATCTCCCCTTATGAATCTGTTTCATCCACTTAAAAAGATCCTGTTTCCCTATTCAGTGTTGGCTCCCTGCATTACAGATAAGAGCTTAGTTTCACTGATTCTACACTGTAGTTCTTCTGGTGACACTAAACCTTAGATGCCCAATAACAATGTATTTGAAAAACAAATACATGGATAAATGGATGTTTTTAAAAAGCATCTTCCCCAAGGCCTCCTCTGTTCTTCTCCCAGATGTTGGAAATTCTTACTGAGAGGCAAAGCTAAGATGAGAAAGTTGTCTTGGAGTGTGACATACTACTTTGATCCATCAACACCTTGGTATAAATTAAAACACATTCCTCACATGTAACCTGCTTGGATTACATTGGACATCAGACAGGAAAAAAGGGCAAATTTAGGGCTTTAGGTATTAGTATCAGAGTATGGTGCTTGGGTGTCTTGGGAGCAGCATGAGTGTACCAGGATTGCTGTTGTAGAAAAAATGGAAAGTGAGGGTTGCTCATAGGAGAAGAGAAGGGAACCATAAAAATGACCTACATCACATTCATGTCTAGGCCACTCCTGAACCGTTCTAGCTTTTAACTAGACAGCAAAGAACCATGGAATTAACTTTAGGGATCACCATCACCATCACTTCCACTTTTAATGTACTCATTAAAAAATATCATTTCATTTAGATCTTATACCGTCTGTGTGGCCACAACAAGTAAGGTTAAAAAGATGAAATCTCTTACCCAAGTTTCCAGGGTTAGTAGATGGAGGTAATGGGGTTCACTACAGGGTTGTTAGATTCCAGAGATTCTGTACTTAATCACTCCAGTACACTCTTCCCTTAGCAGAAATCTATGGTTAAATGAAGGTTTATGAAGAAGACTTTGGTTTTTTCAGTCTGAGCAAAGTCAAGCTAAACTAGTAGCATCTGCCCTTACTCTTGGGGCATAATCCTCTTGGGGTCACCTGGGATCACTGAGTAACATACTTGCATCTTAACATATTTGATAGATTTTCACAAGGCATATAAGGAAAATTAAGCACTTGAATCTTCATTAAACCATCAGGTTTAACCACCTGTTTTAAAGCCTATAACTCTTCTATCACTGTATACACCAATTGCTTTGGTTATCCTCCCCAAATTGAGATGTATATAACACTCCCAAGGTACCGCACCCCTTCCAAGCTTTTCTCTGCCCCTGGAGAATCTTATTGGAGAAGTCAGAGTAGCAGACAGGTTCTATAGTCTTTATGTTTGGACTTGTTGCTTGGACTTGGGAAGATTTGTTCAATTTCACTATAATAAAATGCAATAACTCATTTCAAAATGAGTCGTGCAATGGCAATGGATTTGAAAGAGCTGGTACACAAATAATGAAGCCATTGGTGAATTTCTCAACATATACATATTTTTGAAATTATAATGTAAGAATGCATGAAGCAATAATTAGAGAATTTATGACAGCATTAAGAACATATTATGCAAAGCTCATGCAAGGAAAGCCTTTTTCTGGGGTAGAAACTGGTTTATTCCAGTTATATCAGTATTGAAACATTGTTGTTGCTGGCAGAGAGCTAACATCTTTTCCCCGATGCCTCATAAGCAGTGTTACCAAAAAAATGTACCTTGAACTAATTGGAACCCAGTGAGGAGGAAGGCAAAGCAGAAACTGTGAGATGCCAACTTGAAATTCTCCCCAGCAAGAGTTGTGGGCATTAGAACAAGTTGTTGTTTAAGTCAAGTTTTCTCTCTACCTCCCCACCTCCATGATGAGGACAGTAGCCCCAGAAGCTTCTCATTATTTACAGCTGCCCTCACCAAGAAAGAGCAAAGCAACATCAGTGTGGAAGCAGAAGCTTTGGAAAGGAGGAAGACCACGTCAAAAATTATCTGAAGAAAAAATCAAATCAAAGCTACCCACCCAGAGAGAAATCGAAGGTTATCGAAAAATAAGAATTAAACAATTCTCAAAGAAATAAATGTTGGAGTTCAAAAAATATGTTATATACATAAAAAGGACAGAGAAACAAAAATAAATGCATATTTATTTCATGAGAAAAGGGCCCATAGGGCATCCAGGAACCAGCCACTTAGCCATCAGAAATAATACTAAAGAATCTGATGGTTAAATTCATTCAGTGGCATTAGCAGGTCATAATCAATTAATAGTGAACAAATGTCTGCCTTTCCACTGAATAACAAGTTTTCTTGTTCAGAAGCTAAAATCTCATGATAACAGAATTTGTTCATATGTTTCACAGTAAATATATATATATATATATATATATATATATATATATATATATATATATATATTTTATCCTTTTCTGCTTTCACTGTGTTTGGGTTGCAACTTAATTGATCAATGCCAGCGATTGGATGAGCAGAAGCAGGGCATAAGGATCCAGAAAACAGTAAAACAGGCCAATTCGAACAGGCATTATGATGGCTTCCAGTGATGTCTCACCCAAACCCTATCTTTCCTGCCTGCTGAAGGAAGCCACGCACAGCTCGCGGCTCGAGAAGAACCTTCCAGGTCAGGAGTGAGCAGAATGGATGGAAACAAGGAAATAACTTAGGATGAAAATGGAGGCAATCCTGACAAAAGGAGGAGTGTTTTATGGTCATTTTCTTATTACTAAGTAATTGTGACTTATGAGAAATACTTAAAAGCATATTTGAACATGTGCCCATATATTGAAGTAATTTATGGAATTAAATACAAGAGGATTGTTAAAATTGTAACTGTCAAATATTGAAGCTGCCTACACTGAGTTCCAGTTACTCATGAATTCATCTTTCAAATTCTTACCTCTTGTCCACTAGCTTTATAGATATTCTATATTATTGTTCTGTGTGGATTCTATGATGTTTTATAGCAATAAAAATATGATTCTAGGGAAACTCAGATATTTCTTAAATATTTATGTGTAGAAGTTGTTGAGTAATCCCTGTCAGGCTGAAGAAACTGAGTTATTCCAGTTTTCCAGTTTTAAAAGTAACCAAACTTATGACCCAGTATTTTAAGGAGACAATGGGTAATGGTGTGATTGAGTTCAGGTAGGCGTGGGCATCAGAGTCCTGCTTCTGCCAGCTGTCTGATGTGTCCCCTTATTTCTCCACCTTCACTTGCACAATTCCCACCTGTCCTAACGGTGCTTCCTATCTATGCCAGGCTTCTATGTTGCTGCTCCTATATTTATCTCCCTTTCAGGCACTGCCCCATGTTCTGAACCCATGTTGACTTCTGGGAACTATCACATCTGCCCTCATTTCAGATCCTCTTCTCTAACTTCCTTCACTCCAGATGAGGAATTTTCATTATGGCTATTCTTCCAGTTGAAGGAGTTGCAAAGGACTCACTCCTACAGATGAGATTTTCTCCAGCTCTGTTTTTTTTTTTTAATGGCTTGAGTCCTCATCTTTTCCCCAAGTCCCTAGGCTTTTAAAACTCAGAAGCAAGGAAGAGATTTTCTTTTTCTTTGCATTCTTTTGTTATATACATAAACTGAGAATACAAAAATTGTCTATGCACTCAAATGAGGAGAAAAGATACGGGGAAAATGTTGATCAATGTTTCACAAACATTATTCTATCATTTGCTAAAAGCTGCCTTTAGGTAATTCCAGGGACTATTTTAATGTCTCTAAATTTACTTTCATTTTCCAAAATGCTCCTATGCTCCCCCTGCTAATCCTTGCTCAGCCCTATCTACCATCACCAAGGATACCCTTCCAAGAATTGCACACAGTGTTTACCCATCTCATCGCAAACTCTAAAATATTTTTGCACACACTTACATTTTACCTACCATAGATCCTGAAAGTCTTTTCCCTTCATGTCTGAAACTCTTGTCAGGTCAAAACCAGTCAATTTGATGAATAAAGTCAGTCTTAAGGAGTGCAGAGCTAGTCCCACTGGAAGGCTCTTTGTCCTCCCGTATAATATATGCATATTTCATGAGTTGCCTTCACCCCCAACTTAGCAACAATTTTAAGTCATTTCTGAGATGATCCAGTAGCCCTTTAGTACAAAGATACCAATGGCATGTACACTCTACAGCACTGGATTCAGGCTTGAGTCAGACTGTCATTCTCCTGAGAGTCAAGTGTGAAGATCACACTTATTTCCATTACTTCAGGGGCTAATGAGGATGTCGAGAAAAAAATGCAATCTCGAGTTGGCAATAAATCTTAAATAAATAGATTAATACACAAACAAGCACATGCGTGCACGTGCATGCACACACACACACATACACACACACTACGCAAAACAACTTACTGTGCTATTACCGAATGCAATTTTCATTTTTGGTAATAATTTGTTACTGTCTTAAAAGCTGAGGCTTCAGCTATTTCCTTGTAAATGCATATTATCCAGCATGGCAGTAATGATCAATTAACCAAATAAATATCTCTAAGAATATGGAAGCTATATATCCAATGGAAGAAGGAGCTGTTGACTCCTATTGGACAGAACACTCTTGCAGAGTTTGTTAATGGCTCATTAATCAGCTTTCAAATTCAGGGTGCATTTGAATTTTGGAGGGTAGGGAGCATATAACAGCATAAAAGAGCAGGTTTTAGATACAAAGAAGAGATTCTAATTCACGTGCTGTGATGCTTTTAGAGGCTCCTCTTACAACCTCTATGATCTCTTATTGAGCCTTGAGTAGCTGTTTATTTGTCCAATAGTATGAGGCTAATAGGTAAGTTGCAGCTTTCTAATATCACAGTAATGTTTTTCTGCTCAAGAATAACTTTTTATCTCTACTTCTATGGTAGAATTGGTGAAACCAGTTAATGAAATAACAGTAAGACTTAAAGCATTTATTTCAATTTGGTGTTAAAAAAACAACTTATGCCCTTAAGAAGAATTGATGCATATCATAAATTGAACAAGAGAAAAGGATGCACAGCAGGCTGATATCCTGAATCCCATGAGAAAACCTATTGGGGCAAATAGCTCAGCTCTTTATAAAGTAATGATTTCACTTAATGTTTAAATAAAACATGTATTGTATGTGCTAGCAAATATATTGTATCCCAAAAGCAAGTAGTTTATAACTGAATAAATAACATATGCCACTTCCTTTTCTTGTTACATTTTCAAAGAAAAGTTGTGGGAAGATTAAATAATGCTCACGAATGTCTTTTAGTCTATTTGGGAAGACTGTTTTTTAAAAAGGAAGGAAAGTTAGGTTTTACTCCTTTTGAAGTTGAAGAGGAATTTGGCAAGAAAAACATTGATGTCATTTATCAATTCTTTGTGAAATACGCACAAGAAGAGATGACATGAATGACTCATTTCTTAACATTATGTATTTCATTCCATTGCTCCTATATTAAAAAGAAATTTCTATAAGGAAGAAGCACATATCTTTATGGTGTTTTGTTTATTTGTTGTAGTTTATTTATTTACTTAGCAAAAAGAAAAAAGGGGGAGAAATTTGACACTCAATTCACACAGGCTAGGTTGAATTAGAATTCACCTTACATTTGTTGGATTATAGGTTCTGTTTTGCACTGCACAGCTGTTATGGAAGGTGAATTATGCCATGAAGATAAAATATAAAACACTGATCTCAT
Source organism: Mesoplodon bidens (assembly GCF_964165515.1). Taxonomy (NCBI): domain Eukaryota; kingdom Metazoa; phylum Chordata; class Mammalia; order Artiodactyla; family Ziphiidae; genus Mesoplodon; species Mesoplodon bidens. Next base: position 56,913,797 of record NC_138165.1, read on the forward strand.
TTTAAAAGATAATCTTAAAATATAACAACGACAGCTAATCTTAGACAAATTACTTTATCTGCCCAGTACTCAACTTCTACTTCTGCAAAATGTGAAGGAATCTAAAGATACTTCTATCCCTAGCGATCTTTGATTCAGTATGTTTATGAAATGGAAATTTTGTCCCCACTCTGTATTTTGCAAAATACAAAATATGATACTTTCGGGGGAAGAAATGTCATTCTCATGCTGAAATTGGCTGTACAGTAAGACTAAGATGCAATCATTGTCTTTAAGAAAGTGGTGGAAGGGAATGGAAATACTTTAATTATTCCTATTTGTATCTTACATTAGGTACACTAAATGTAGTATGTCTAGAGAATATATATAAAAATGATTATTGAACCTTGACTTGGTATCTGCTCAAATTTAATGATTTCACTTGGTAAAGATAATTTTGTGGCCTATCCTTCTGCCCTCTTTCTAAAAATAAGGGCTTGCAAATAAAATCCAAGTAATGGGTCAACTTCAGGAAAGTGAAACAAATTGAAGTGGTCTCTAGTATTTAGAGAACCAAAGAACATGTGACAAATCACTCAAAAAGTTACTATACAATCCAAAATAAAATTCCTTTGCCTTTTTATAGTACCAAAACTCCAGGGAAAGGGAGATGAATCCAAACCAGCCAGTGTCACTTTCTTAACCTCCTGGATGTCCATGAGAATACTCAAGTTTTCTGTGTAAAATTGAGGATGTTTGTATCTTTAGTGAGAAAAAAATTGGTGAAAGAACATACATACTAAACTCTTTCCTTATCTCTTTCTTTATATTATGCAAAGACCTTCTCTACTGTAGAACTAAAATTTTTAATATGAATTATTTAGAGTCATGTATTTTGCATATTATTTCTTGACATTTGTGTGTGTGTGTGTGTGTGTGTGTGTGTGTGTCTGTGGTGGGGGGGAAGAAAGGAGAAAGAAAAGGAAGGAAGGGAGGGAGGAAGGAAGGAAGGAGGAGGGGGAGGGAGGGAGGGGAAAAGGGAAGGGTAAACAGTTATTTTTTAAAGATATTAAAATAGTTTGGATGATTATTTATCTCTGGGTTTCCCACTAGCTTAATAACTATGTTTGAATATAGGGCATAGAATTTAGATAATAAGGATAAAAAGGGGGTACATCTCTCATTTTGAGACTAAAATATCATTTGGTGGGTTTCCTCAGAGTAATGAGACATTTGCCCTCCAAGAACTCACTACTGAGATTGTAAAGTCTGGTGCCAATTACGATGTGGATACCTGACTGTAGGAAATGGTATGATACCACTAACTCATTTCACCTGGGCTAACAGGAAACTGTCATACAAAAAGAGCTCTCACCTCAGGCTATATCTAAACCAGTTGCCTAGAGCTGAAAGATTAAATACATCCCATTACTGATAATTTCACCCATCTCATTTCCCTGAACTGAACTCATTCCAAACTGTGGGGTTTGAAATAACCTCAGTGACATCCCAAAAGAAAGTAACAATGGTCAAATTTTAAAAGAATAATCCAAACATCCTAGGAAACTTTTTCATGTGTCAGAACTTTATAGGATTTTATCTTAAAGATTAATGTCAATGGCAAAGGAAATATTCTACATGCCAATGTATATAACTAAATAATAATTTCACTAGAAAATATGAAGGCTGAAAATATGAATTGAAACCAAGTATAGCCTAGTAATGTCCTTCATATTAAAAAGAAGTAATGGGCAAAATGAAGTATTCAGGGTAGATATACTTGAAAATGGGGAAACATTTAAGCGAGGACAACTCGTGTATATATGTATGGTGTTAAGAGCAAAGACTCTAGAATCCGACTAGTGGACGTGAATCCCAACTTCACCACTAACTACCTAGCTAACTTTGAATAAATGACTCACACTATCCGTGCCTTAGTTTCCCCATCTCATAATTGGCAGTGCAGTGGTACCAATAATACGTTCGCATAAGAATTTCAAATAAAATACTTAGAGCAGTGCTTGGCACGTAGTGAGTGCACACACACACACAGAAAACAGTATAATTAATAAGACACAAAGCATCGATTTTAAAGAAGAAAATTTTCTATACATTCATGTGGTTTTAAATTTGTCAAAATATTGTATTATTAGAGTTTAGTCATATTGCTCTCTTCTTTTTTGGCTGTCACCATCAAATAACAACACCAGTTATACTTAGCTCTAAGGATAAACTAGAATTCTCCCCTTCTGTCCCGAAAAAGTGAGAAAATTCAGAGAAGCCTTGCCTGTATGTGAGTGTGAGTTTCACACACTTTGGGCATTTGATGTAATGCTGAGTCCTTGTCTTTGAATTCTAGTGTTTGCCAATTAAAAGAAACTATCATTTCTTTCACCTATAGCTAAAGTTCATCAGGCAATAAAGGTGATGAGAAACAAATGAAATGAAGTAGTAATAAGGGAAGGAGTTTCTTACTGCTATCTGAAGTCTAAGAGATAAACTAGGAAAAATTTGATTTCATTACACATTATTTACTTTCTGAGAACCAATGGGATATAAATTACTCCCCAACATCAGTATTAAAAGTATTTATGCTTTCCATGAGCAATTTTTCCCCTTCTACAACAAGAACAATTCTGGGAGCCAATATTTATTAATTACTTGTCTGAGTTAACAGTTTCCAACTACCAAAGAGTTATTTTCAGATTAAAGAAATTATTATGTCACCTAACTTTTGGAAAAACATGCCAAAAGTTGTTAAAATAATATATTAAATAAAAATGAAAAAAAATAAGATTTTGCTACTGAATAAGAATAAAAGCTCTCATACGTAAACATGCTCTAATTTGTGGATTTTTCTTCTATTTTATTCAATGACCTAAGAAGGTAACAACTAAACAAACTATGATTGAAGAACACAGAGATGCAGCTCAATATTTTAATAATAGTTGAGAAAATATAAGCAAATTGAACAACTGGCTATTAGTTATGTTACTTTAGGGCAGGTTCAGTGATTATAGTAGTGAAATCTCATCCTTGGTTCTGTGCTTATGTCTCAATCCTCTAGTAAGCCATCAATTACCTACTGCAATTCCTTGCAAATGATACCAAATATTTAGAACTTGAAGAAAATAAGCATGAAATTCTTAGAGAGTTTCATTGTAAGGAAGACCAACACTTTGGGTTATCTGCCTGTTCCATGAGAGCATTCCTTGTCTGTTCTCATCCACATGGTCACAGGATGAACTAAAAACCTGCCATATAACTTTCTCTTTCCTTCCCCTGTTGTTTTTTTTCTGTTACTTTTGTGCATTCTCCAAGTTCCTATTTTCCTTTCTTCCCTGAGCTCCTCTCCTCCTTGCTCTCTCTTGAAATTCCTTGTTTATTTTCTTCATAGAACATATTACAATATAACATCCTCTTCTTTATTTGCTGTATACTTATCTATTTTCTGCTTATACCCTCTCTACTCTTGAGTGTTTGTGGACAGAATCTATCACCAATAAGCTATCCATAATATCATTTTTGAATGAAGGAACTAATAAAAGTACTGATTAACTCTTCAGATGGAAAAATAAAGCAAGTACCTTTTTTTCCCCTATATAAAGGAATTATTTATGAACTAAGATGAAGACTTCAGTAAAATACAATAAAAAGGTAAAAATAAAGTGCATAATTTACGAACAATACAAGATTTTAAAATTTATAGACAATTATATATTGCACTTAAAAAACACCAGCTACTTAAGGAGCTAAGACATATTAATGAAAAAGGCACACAAGAGCAACATGGGACCCAATGATTGCTTAAATCAAAGATAATAGGATAAGAATTACAACCAAAGTTCTATTCTTGGAAATACTTGGTGTTCTTACTTTTTAAGTAATGATAAATCAAGAGTATGAACAAGTTATATGAAGGACAAGAAAAGGCCATTATCCTTAGCTTAGATATTTCCAGTTATACTAAGTAATTTATTTTAATCACTGCTTATTATTCTAATCTTTATGATGTACTGAATTTCAAAAACCTTAAAAAAAAGAAAAAACCATTGATCTCTGCTTCTCATGCAGATTTCTAAATTTTACCTTCTTTGAGAGATGACAGACATGAGTCTAGGACTTGAAGTATCCTGTGATTTTCCCTTTAGTCAATAAATGTGCATTAAGTGAATGTTTAATACACTTTGGCCTCTCTGGCCTCTGCTTGACTTCCCAGTTCTCTGCTGTTGCTAACAGAGGCCTGGACCTCCTAGCCATCCAGAATCTTGATCTCTTGATTTCCAGACCATTACCTGAGCCTTGCTTTCTCCCTCATGCCACACCCATCCACCTTTGGTAGATACAGACCCTGAACTTTGCCTATGAACTGTTCTCCTACCCTCCACCCTGCTTGGACTAGCTCCTCTGATGTCCATTCTAACCTTTCATCGTAAAAAACATAGAGCCTTTTCTGCATAGAGCTTTTAGCATCTAGTCTAATAAATAGCCCAACTGAAACTAGATGAAGCGTTTGACAAAGGTCTCTTGAATCAATCTTCTAGCTGTTTAATTTCAATCTTAGGTTTGTTGGTGCCATTAGCAAGTGATGATAAAGGGTGATTTCAATAGATTATGAAGGATTCCAGGATTCAAAATCAGTCCTTTTCAATTGAAGGATGTCACAAGGAGATATTTCAGTCCTGAATCTAAGGATGCTATGAGTGAGAGTTGGAGTAATTTGCTAATATGAGCCATGTCTTTTAGACATGATAGACTGATTTGTTTCACACACCCCCTTCTACTTGACAGAGCATATATTTACATAGCTTCATTTACTTATTCATTTACTTTTATCTCTTTATGGCATAAATTAAAATTATGCATAAATTATAGAGCTTAAAAATAGCCCCTATAAATCCCAAACCAGATTATCTATATCTTATCACTTGATTACCAATGTATAAAATATGTCTGTTGTGTTGAAAAATTTTTGACAGAAAAAGTGCTGAGAAAATGTACCTCAAATCAGTGATAAGTGAGATCAAGGTTATTAAGTACTATAATTTGATTGGAAATGATTCGGGGAAGTTGACACAGTGCTAAATTAGAGAGGAAATGCTTCTCCCTTCCTCTTCCATCTTTTGAGGTGTCTCCGAACTTCATGTTTATGTAAACTAGTTATGGTTTGCCCTCACATATTCTAACATGATTGACTGAGCAAAATCATCCCAATCATCTCAAACAAGTGAGAGATTTTATCTCAGAAAGCTAAAGTATCAATAGTACTTTCTAGACACTGCACCTCAGGGCAGCTCCTAGGTCTGATTTTTGGTCTCCCATTCACTGCACCAAAATATTCTAGGGCTGCCCTCTGTTAGTCCTTCCTTCCTGTATATTTCTGAGCATTGTTTCCTGGACCAGAACTTTCTTCTTCCATAGTCAACATTTGCTTTTTGTAAGCGTCATTTATTCAGCCTACTCAAATGACAATTTAATTAGAATTAAAGTGGTAACAGGTAAAAAGGATACTAAAACCACTTATTGATAACAAAAATAAATATTCATGTGATTCTTAATAAATTTAATATTGATTCAGTCTTGAAAAATGCAGGCCATGTGACAGGCTGGTTTGCAATTCTTCAGGATCCCTCTAAACAAACCATTTGAATGAATGCCTTCAATAACCATTATAAGACCTAGGGCCACCAGATACAGTTGTACTGGTTGTTCACTGCACAACAGCATGAAACTGAGGGAGCAAGTGGGGACTGGAATTTAGGCTACACTCTGCTTGCCAAGTACACTCCCCAGCACAGGCCTACATCAGGCTAGAATACAGGGAACCTTTTCTTATTTCATACAAAGAAACTTAGCTGTTTGCCAAGCAGTGTATTCCCGGAGGAAAATCTGCCTAGGGAGGATACTGAGTTTTGTTAAATTTGCATAAAGGCTCTAGTGGTGACCCTGTTAATACCAGCTCTGCTGCTTCTTTGTATAATGATTATTTCTTCCATTTTGTACTTCTGTGGATATCATCAATATGTACAATTTTCCTAATTGTTTCCTGCCAAATACTAGATTTTGGAATCTTTACAAAGGTGTTCTGTATACTACTCTTTTTAATACTTTATTTGAATCATTCCATGTTTTTAAATATTTACTTCATAATTCTGAATACTTTAGGTTATTTTAGCACAAAGCTTTCAATTGTTAATGGATTTGGAAACATTTTAAACCTGTAACTAGACTACACTGCACATTGAGAATATTAATTTGACTTTATGAGTGAGAAAGAGTTCTGTTTTAAAAAACCATTGCCAGGACAATACATATGTGATAATTATGAGGTCTAAGATATGAAAGTTCTGTGATAAATTTTTTAAAGTTTATGTTATAGTTCTCATACTGGTATGGGTGTTATCTAGAAAATGATGTAGAAGTTAAATTTTTTCAAATCCTTCACTAGTCTTACCTGATATGGTTGGTATTAGATATATGCCTATAAGAAAATGTGCCCACAAGACTATATAACCTGTTAAATTATTCAACTTCTCATTTCATCTGAAGTTAAGGAAATCCAGGTGTAATAAAGTCATTGAAATAATTGACATCAGAACTCCAGAAAAGGTTGAACTATCAACCTTAGCTGATATGCTCTTTCTCCACCAGTATAGGAAATACTCAGAGTGGAAGCTGTGGATTGGGAGACTCCTCCACTCTCCAGGAGGGTTAGTTGCTAATTACATGGAGCTGAGTCCCTTTCCAGGAGTTGCTCTCTATCAAAGGAAGCTTGCCCGCTCCTAGAGGGCAACCCACACCCAATTACTGATGAGGGGAGTACAAATGCTTCCATTAAGGAAAACTATTGTATAGCACAAACAGGGAAGTCTACTCAATACTCTGTAATGACCTATGTGGGAAAAGAATCTAAAAGAGTGTATATAACTCCTGTTATAATCTCAGGGTCATTGTTAAAACTTTCTCCAGTAGTGAAACTGGTATTGGAATCCAGCAGAAGGAAATGCACTAGGAGGTGATGCAGTATTGTAGGATTTGGGAGGCCCAAGGGAAATTGTATGCATAAAGATTATGGAATCAGATAGATGGGAGCCATCAATGGACTGGTTAATCAGCAATATAAGGTGAATTAGAAGGGGGTCTCCTTAGCAGTGAACAACAAGAGTCTCATCTCATTGGCCGAGGACAAAAACTGTTGATGTTCCATCCCAGGACAGAATCCTAAGATTAGCAGAATTCCAGGAGAGGATGAACCATCAACCTTAGCAGATCTGCTATGCTGATTCAGGGCCCTGATGGTGAAGGAATAGGACCTGGAGACTTGAAATGGTCACATCTGCGTCGGAGAAGCTGGAATTCTTGAATTCCCAGATACGTCTGAACACTATAGGTCACCACTAGCCTATTCCTCTCTTGTTTAAAAGCTTTAGCATTCTCTCCTTGCTTAAATATGATGCAAAGCATTTTGTTAGATAATGTGTGCTCCTTTCAGGATCTACTGCCATCTGCCTTCTTAGATATCAGACCACTAAACAGGTCAACTCACAACATAACCCTGCCTTGCCAAGGAGTCCGGGGCTTGCTAAGGAAGAAAATGAGACAGTGTGTAAAGGGAGCTATAGGACCTGGTCTATACATAGGGGCAAGAACATGGAGAGTGTTTGTGGTACTGTATGCTGAGAACACAGGATCAATGGAAGGCAGAATGTAAAATGAAAGAGACTATCAAGATGAGAGCATTTGCATCTAATACAAGATTTTTTATCCTGGAGTTATAACCTATAAAAAGTCCCCTGGGAGATAGTGCTCATACACCCTGATTGGTTTTTAGAAGCTTGGATAGAGATGGCAAACACTAAGAGAAGTAGAGATGCTGGATCTATCATGGGGAAGAGTGGAGGAAAGGATCAAATGTCTCAGATGAATGAGCATTCTAGAGTGGATGTACTATCTGAAACCAGAACACTAACTAACTGACTACAATGGGAGACCCAGAGGACACTCTATTTACCAAAGTGCTAATGGATGTGTTGCCCAGATAGGCACCAACATTATTAATAAACCCAGTGAAGTTGTCCTCTGTAGACCAGAGGTACTGCTGAAGGACTGGGCAAGGTCCTGAGAGCAATGTGGGAGGACACTCCCTAAATCCTAGAGGCTGTGTAGTAGCACTTGACCATTAGATACAAGTAGGATGCAATTATCCCCATGAGTATCATGGCTAGACATAAAAAGCAAACCTGTATTCCCTACTTCTAAAAAATATAAACTAGGAACTTTGTTTTTTCATCGTCCCAGTTAACAACCGTGAAGATTCAGAACTGGGTTACTACAATTAACCACATTTTTGCTAAATCATTCTTAAGAAGGCAATAGAAATTGAATAAAGGTTACATGGATTCCAGGACCTTGTCTTTTTCCTTGATCTATAAGATGTAATTCAATAAAGCCTACTCAACACACAGAGGGTAATACTCCAACGACGACATCTGTGAAAAGCAACTTATTTCTACTAACAAGAAGGTAAGACCATTCTTCTGATCCTTCTAACAGATTTCACCTTCCTTTTGAAAGACTGACATGTACACACAAATTCTTAATTTGATAGAATGCTCAGAAATGGGAAAGAAAACTTCTATAACCATTATAGGAGGTAGGTGTGGAAAGATTTATATTAACAGTGGATATTTCTAGGTATTAGGATCACTGGTGTGTTGGTAATTCTCTGCTCTTCTACATCCGTTCTCTACTCTTCTTTGCCCTGACTGGTCCTTGGGTGTTGTTTCCTATGGAATTCATCTCTCAGGCTCTCTTGCCTTCTCTTGGTTCAGCCAGTGAGAGGCAATCTCAGAGTCGAACAGTGCAGAAAATGAAGGTTGAGTGATGTTCTTTCCTGCCTCCCATTCTGGCTGTAGTTCTCAGTTCTATGTATGAATTCATTTCCTATTGGATGGCCACTCTTCCAAGGTTATAATTCTAGTCCAGTTTCAGTAATACTCTTCCCTCCCTGTGCCCTTGTAAACAGAGGAATTGTAATCATTTCCCAGGGATATTAGGCTCTGGGTGTTTAAGGTCCCTTTTCGGTTCCCTTAACCCTGCCCACACTCCTATAAATAGTCCCATTGCTAACTCCTTTCCCTTAAATAAACCCTTTGAGTATGCCATCTTTTTCCTGCTGGGATTCTGACAGACAAAGCAGGTAAATTTCTTTTTGTTCTTTATCCATATTTGTTTTTACTATAAACATGTATATTTGCAATGAAAAAGCCATTTCAAATTTCATATTATCATGCTAAATTTACCTCTCACCTTGAGGGGAAGTAAATGAGAAATTTGTGACCATAACATTTTTCTTGAAAATATTAGTCACATTACACAAGCTGATGCAATAGCTATTTTTGGTTTGGCTTTAATGGTTGATTCCAAGTGAAAACGTTTCAGGGAGGTGGAAATAGGGAGTGGAGGGGTTACCTCTTTAGGTTTTGCTTTGTTATGCCATGGATCACAGCAAAGTTCAAGTTTGTTTCTTTCTTCCGGTGTTTCTGTCCAGAGCTAAGGCCTGTGCTGATGAACTAAGAGCTTATATTACTAACAGTCAAAGTTATAGGTGAACTAAGATTAGCAGGGTAGATATCCAAAACTGAACACATTAAGTTGTTTAATTCTTTAAAAAATAAAAAAGACAGCACATGCAGGATGTTTGTTCTCATAAGCTTATTGCCATATATATTCATCTGCTTCATCTTGTTGCTTAGTTGAGGTAGTGCTTAAAAATACCCACTGTCACATAATAATATACATAATAATGTATGCAAACACAATCTCTTCATTTTGATTTCAAGCATTTTACTAGAAAAATAAAAGTTCTGGCTATGTTTAAAGTTACCTAAATTAGGAAATACTTGTCTAATTCGAAACCCTAGCTTGGATTTCAATACCTAGAGATACTCTTTCTCCCCCATGTATTATTATGAGAGAAGTAATTAAGTTCCCGTATTTAGAAAGAATTGGTTTGCTGTTTAGACACCTCATTTACTTTTTACTCAGCAGCTCCCTGGGAAGGCAGACAGATAGAGATTCCTATGCCTGCCTCTGCATCTGCGCAGTGTGTGCAAAACAAGCACCGAAACTTTTTGGGGACCCCTCAGTTACAAAGGGAAATAATGAAAATATTTTATCAGGAGAGAAATATCAGTTTCTGACAAGCTCGTCTCTGTGGTACCCCTTCAGCTGAGATATTAGAGAAGAAAATATATGGGCATATATCTTATACAGAGTCCTTACATTATGCTTCTCCCATCCAAGGATGGTCTGAAATGAGGCATCTCCCCACTATAGGATAAGACATCAATATTTAGCGTTGGAAGAGACAATAGGGATCATGTTCAACCTCCATCCCAACACACACACACACACACACACACACACACGCAAACATTATAGATGAAGAAAATGAGACTTGGGTTAAGAACATTCTCCAGGGTTACACAGCTACTTAGTACCAGCACACTTGTATCTCTGACCAGTTCACCCAGCACATCAAGCTGCCATCACTGCTATAATTTAACTTGGTTTAACATCTTCTTATGTCCTATTATGCATCCTTTTCAGTTTGATTCAACACACATTTATTGAGAATTTACCTTGAGCCCAATGCTGTGCTTAGTGCTAGAGATTTTATGCCAGACATTGGAAACTTGGGCTGAATGGCAGGCAGTATTATTAGGAAGGCAAATGTCAAAAAGGAATCAATATCTCTTAACTCAGACCAGTAAGAAGGGTGTATTGAGAACTGCAAATGCATATCTTTTGAGATGAATGCATTCTATGTTGAGTGGCATTCACTGGTCAGTTACACTCTGAACCATCTAAATGTTATGAACAGGAATATAATTGTAAGTAAATATTGACGGCATGGCAAAAAGTTCTCATCCGTGACACTTGAAGCCATAGTTGTTGGTAGATTATCCAGGGAGTTTTATAGAATAAGAGAAGGGAAGGAATAATCATAGAACTCTGGGAAACATCAACATTTAAGATCTACTGTCAGGAAGAAATGCCTCAAATGACACCAAGAAGCCACAGCCAGGAGGAGGGACTTAGAAATTCAATTGTGAGTGATAGATCCCAAGCCACGATTAGAAAAGGGCTTTTTGTTTCGTTGGTTTGGTTTGCTTAACAGAGGGACTCAACAGCATCGTTAATTATGCAAGAGATTAAATCATCCAAGGGCTTACTAGTGTCCTCCAATTTCAGCATTTATAAAGACATCACGGGACTTCCCTGGTGGCGCAGTGGTTAACACTCCGTGCTCCCAATACAGGGGGCCCAGGTTCAACCCCTGGTCAGGGAACTAGATCCTACATGCATGCCACAACTAAGGAGTCACATGCCGCAACTAAGGAGCCTGCAAGCTGCAACTAAGGAGCCCACTTAACACAATTAAGATCCAGCCCAATGAAATAAATCTTCAAAAATAAATAAATATTTTTTAAAAATATATTGTTTATATGGACAAGAGTAACTTCAATGAAGTTGTAAAAGTGGAACTACAGTTACCGTGAGATAAGGAGTTAAGAGGAGGTGAGAAGGCGGTGGCAGGTATTCGTCATCTCCTTTTTAAAGAAATTAAGCCAGAGAGAAATGTGGTTGAAGGAAAGTATTGTCTGTAAGAAGAAAGAGGTCTGGGGCAAGTCCTGGATTTAGAGGCAAAAGTATATTTCTTTCTATTCTGTTCTTTTTTCCCCCTAAACATCCCTAGTGAGATAGTGACCAAGGAAATATATATTTCTTCTAAATAACATATAGACAAATGTGTGTGTGTGTGTGTGTGTGTGTGTGTGTGTGTGTGTGTGTGAGTGAGTGTGAGGGTACAATGGAAAAGGGAAAAGTAGTTCTTAACTCAGTCTGTCATGTCACAGCATCATCAGTACGGGTGCATTAGGCTTGGTGATTTGGGGAGTCAGTTGTGCTCTTACATCGCAGCTACCACAGATGGGAGTATTACCAAATCTAACCATGGTGATTAGCCCTGACAACTCAGTCCTGACAGATTCACTCAGATTTGCTGTTGTGAAATGATTCAGAGCTGAAGAGAGATATTTATCAACAGAAAACTGCCAAGTGACACTGAGGGATTGAGGTTAAAAAATAAAGTACAGCTCCTTCACCTGAGTCACCCATCTTAGATTCCTGCCACATGAAATGGTCACTCTGAACCGCCTCCAGACAAAGTAGAAGTCTGATAGCTTCCCCAATATTTCTCCAGTTACTGTAAGGTACCCCCCCTTCCAGGAAGAAAGTCACAGTATTTCCATAAGAAATTAAATCATACACCATTTTAAATCATACAGCATTTTAAGTCAAAATTAGTTGCATACTCAGGAACAGTAGAATTTTCAATACACAGTGAAGATACTCTCGGCATGGACATGTTCCATGCAAAGAATTAGACTGTCTAAAATTAGCTCACATTATTATTCAATGATGTGTCAAATGAAATGAGCTAAAATAGATTGATATTGCTACCTGGTCACTGGGATGCCGCAAGCTGCACGACAACAGAATCAGGTGGTGATGCTAAAATAGCAACAGCCTGACATTCTCAAACATTCAACATGTGGTGTCAGTGGCAAAGCAGTATCTCTAGCGATTATGGACACTACCTGCCATATTCTATGCTTCCCTGCCCAGTATCAACCTACCACCCCTCAAAATTTAGGAATCCCTGGAGTTCCTGGGGCTTCAACTGAGTTGTTGAAGGGCTTATTCCTAATCCAGTTGCAGAAAAGAGAAAGAATGTTTCACAACTTCCTTGTGTGTTCAGTTCTTCAGGGTTGAGTGAGTACTAGTTTAATCCACACTGCCTAGAAAAAGTAAGAAGGGTGAGTCAAATTTTTCTTGAGATCTTTGGAACTTTCTTCCTGCCTCCCACTATCCCAGAGACTCTCCAAACTTCTGGCCATCCCAGTCCTAACATGAGCCACCATGACAAGGAAAACAGGGACTGAAATGGCAATGAGCCAAGGTCACTCCCAGGTGCCAAGGACCATCCTGCTTGTCTATGAAGTCACTCCTGGCATCAAAGTCTGACCCATTCAGTGAAGAGATAGAAATGGAATAATAAAAGATAGCTGCTCATCCTTCAGCCTTACCCTATATCTGGGCTTCTACAAAGCAGTCTTTTCACTTGAATTCTAGCATTGAGAGAGCCAGACAGTTTTGAAGCTTGCCAAATTATCAGGGATCTGAACAAACCCCAAGTCTAGAACAATAAAGTTAAATTTGGGGTTAAGGAGAACATTAATGCAGTTCTTTATTACTTACTAAATATGTAATTCTGGCTGAATAGTAGGACAGTAGAGGATGCTTTGATGCTCTGCTCTGATCCACTGTATTGGACCACACACCCAGCCCCAGGTGCTACGAGTGGGGTGTTTTTTAACAATTTACTATCCATCTCCCTGCCCCATGGGCAGCCAGTGACTGAGTTAGGGACACGAAACACCAGTTCCCTTGTGTCAAATTGGGAACAACTCCATGGTACTTTCTGTGCTCCAGCATTTCCTGTGGAATCAGGCTGATACTAGCCACAAACAGACACCATGTTTTGCTTAGTTTTTTGTCCCTGCCCTGTCCTACTTCTTTCACTTACCTTCTTTGAGAACACTCCCTCAATAAGTCACTGTCTCAAGAACCCCTGCCTCAGGCTCTGCTGCTAAAACTCCCAACCTAAGACAAGTACCTACTCCATAGGATTAGTTAAAAAATAAGCAAGAAAACATATGTAAATCATATGCTTTAGAAAAATGTTGCATGTTATTAATAATAAACAGGAAGATAAGAATCCAAGGAAGCAAGTGCTAGAGTGAACATTTGTACAAGGTCCAAAATTCTATGCAATCGATGTTGGCCAGTGTGCCAGGAGATAAAGCTGCATATGAAGCAAGGGTATTTTCTTTTGAGGGCGAGTCCCTTAAATCCCCAAGGGGAGCAAGAACTGACGGCAGGCTCTGGGGCCAAAAAGCTCTCTGGATTTGACTGGCTAAGGATGGGGAGCAAAGCAGGGAGGACCTGCTTACTACTGACAGAAGTATTTATTATGTAGAAACCACAGCTAATATGCCACAACAGTCCCAAGAGATACTGATTACATAATAATATAAATCATATGGTAAATAAATTCTGATTTTGAAATTTGCATTAGGAAGATTGGGCAATTATATTTTATAAAACAGGAAACAAATTTTTCAGTCTTTCTTTTTTTGTTAGAAATTGTACATGGTAAATATATTGATACATCGACCAAGAGTAATTATAAATCCTACAGTGAAAATAATTGTACTTTAGACACAGGCTCATCAGAGTTAAGTGATGTAGACATCATTTCTCACTAATTTTGTGTCAAAAGAAATTAAGCTTCAGGCTGTGGAAAAGAGCTATACATTTAAAAAGTTTTATTTGAAAATGATCCTAAGTTAAAAATCTCCTCATGTAGACTCATAATGTAATAGTTATAATCCCAGGTCCTAAAATCTCTGATCAGATGTCAATTCCTACAGAGATAAAACTTTCTTTTAGTGTTTTTTTTATCATAGTTGATATTTACTAACTGCTTTTTGATAAGCCAATGAATAAATAAGGATTCATTAATGTAGGATTTCAATTGGGACACTTTTCCATCTTGGTGAAAACCCCAGATATTTAAGAAGTTTCTCAGTATTTAATTATGTAATCCCATATTTTAAAATATGGGGGGAAATCCCATATTTTATTTAACCTATCTTCCAGAGATAAGTATTTGGATCTTTTTCTCTAATTTTTACCAAGAAATATTGTAATGAATAATTTTTCATATATTTTTATAAATCTCAATTTTCTGTAGGATAGATCCTAGAAGATACATCTCAAATCATATGGATATTGTTAATTTAAATGGTTTAAAACATAATTTCAAGTGTCTTTTTAATATTCTATTCTCTTGTTCACATCTACAGAGAGTTTATGAGACCACTTATTTCCTTCTACCTTCCACAACTTTGAATACCAATTATAACAGTCTTCAGAAAAGTACTCTAACAATTCCTCTCATCTGTCTCCACATATGCCATCCCTCCCGTCAAGAGGGGAGGCTAATTCTCTCCCTTTGAATCTCCACTGTTTGACTTGTTTTGACCAGCAGAGTGCAGGAAGGGAGGCACTGTGCCGGTTCTAGGCCAAGCTCCGAAGCGACAAGCACCTTTCTACTTTTGGTCAGGAAAGGCACCCATGATGCTGTAAATAAAAACAAGCTCAGGACTGGTAAATAAATGCTATGATATCACATGGAGAAAGAGAAAAGCCACATGAAGGAGCACAATGAACCAGATGTTACAAGTGAAGCCTTCTAAGACTTTCCAGTCCAGCCCAGCTACCAGCTGAATTCAGCAGCATTGGTGAGCCCAGCCAATGCCACTGGAGCGAATTAACTGATCCCCATTCAAATTCCTGAAGTACAGAGAGGAGGAAAAATAAGTAGTTGTTGTTTTAAGCCACCATGTTTTGAGATGATTTGCTATGCAGAAATATATATGTGAAAAATTATTTAATATTTACCAGTATGATTGTCAAAAAGAATCCTCTGTATTAATTTTAGTAACATTAGATATCAGTGAAGTTAAATATCTTCTCATATCTATTGGTTATTTCTATTCCCACTTTCGTACTCTGCCAATCTCAAAGTTTTGTCCATTTGCGCTGTGCCAAAATTTATTATATTGTTCATCTTGTCATTATGGAGAAAATAAATCTCTGTAAACTTTTATACTAAGGATTAAATTTTCTGTTATGACTTTTGCAAAAAAAAATCACATATTTTCCTCAGTTGGCACGTGTGGTACGTGTTGTGTGTGTGTTTATATGATTGTTTTGCATACATCTTTATCATATATTTCCTTTATGATTTCACATTTAAAAATGTGATATATGATGAGACTTTTAAAATATTCAACCAGTTTTATTCCATCCATAGTTTTATTCTTAAAGTTTATATTATGTGATACTTAAAGCTAGCTGATATCTCAATGCCACCTAATTAAAAACCTATGCTTTCCCCATGTTTAGTATTAAAGCACTTTTACATGTGGCTAATTCTTATCATTACACCTTAAAAAATTAAAAAAATAGATATATTCTAAGTATATTTTTATTGGTATTATATTGGATTCATAGACCATTGTAGAATAATTTTTTAGGATATTGGGTCCTTCTATAAGATTCTTTTTAAATGTCTGGGATTTGTTTGTTTGCTTTTGTTTAATTATGTTCATTTGAATGAGACACACATTCTCTTTTTTTTTTTAACCACTTGAGGTATAATTGACATACAAAAAGCTGTACATATTTAATTTATACAACTTGATGAGTTTGGAGATATGTAGATTGTCCACATTTCTTTTAATATTTATGCCTAAAGAGTTTATGTTGTTTACTGATGTGACTACAACATATCTTTATAGTTTGTTTTCTAAATAATTATTGGTTTAATACAGGGAAAATCAAGCATCGATCTGCAGAAGAATATAGGAAAAGGAAATTTGAGGGAGTAATTTCAAGTTTGGAAGGGTGTTTCTCTAAGAGTTATTAAGGAATGCTCTCAGGGGTAAAAAGGAACAAAGACTTCAGTCTGGAGAAGAGCCAAGTTCAAAAGGAAGGAAAAGTGAAGCCTGCATGAAATTGAAGGAATAAAACCAGGATAAGTACCAAGGTCCTGGGATTTAGTGAACCTAAAGAGGCCACAGGAGGATGGGAAAGAATTAGACAATTCATGATTTAAGTCCATGAGTTCTAACCCTGTACCAGAATGATCTTTGATTCAAGGAGTCCCATGGGTCCGGTCAGAGCTGGATGAATCCTGAAATATGGTAAACTGTGTTAGACACGACTTTACTAACCAGTCATGGTCCTTAAATTAAACTGAGCAACCAGTGAGATGACTCAAATAGCAGTCAAATTACTACTAACATATCCTGGATCATCCCTGTGGATTACAATGGAGTTAGAATCAATTCTGAAACAAAGACTCTAGGTGATGATACATTCCCTGACACTAGCAGTGTGAAAAGGAAACAAAATGTCAGCACTTTCATGAATACCTAAGCACAAAGGATAAGAATTTCCTCCACACAAATTTAGGTTTGCTAGTTTTCCTAATATTTATACATTTACAAATGAGAAACTTGAGGCTACAAGGGCAAAAAGTTACCACTGATTGTTATTGCTATTTACAATAACAAGGTATTCATAATATGAATTCCAGTCCCTTTTGGAACAGGAAAGAATATAAAAATAAATACATTAATAACAAAATGGAATAATCAGAAATATTGTGAATATTATAAGTGTGTGGGTGAGGGTAATGTGTGCTCCCACAAGTGTCTCACAGGAATTGCTGGAGGTTAAAGAAAATGGATAAACATGTAGCAACAGTTTGATGAGGACATTTTCAAGAAGCCAGTCCTTAGACTCCATCCTATCTGGGCCAATGACCTCTTGGTAGAAAGTTCTAAATAAATGAACAAAAAGAAAGAAACTATAATTAAAAACATATATATAGTTTATGGAAATCAAGGTAGTAAGCGAATGAAAGGCTTAAAAGCCAAGTGAGAGATCACAGATGTAATCTGTTCTGCCAGATCAAACCACCTGAGGGTTCACAGAGGTTTGATAAGACATTTGGCTTATGTTAGAGGCACTGGATGTGAGTAAGTAGAGTGGAATTTTTTTATGCACAGCTATTAAA
Organism: Mesoplodon bidens; assembly: GCF_964165515.1. NCBI lineage: Eukaryota > Metazoa > Chordata > Mammalia > Artiodactyla > Ziphiidae > Mesoplodon > Mesoplodon bidens. Next base: position 56,931,555 of record NC_138165.1, read on the forward strand.
AGAATTTTTTAAAGCAATGGACTAAAATAGTAGTGTTCCCCAAAAAGTTTGCAGGTGATGGGAAGCTTAAGAAGACAAAGTATCCTAAAGTGAGGAATCCAAATGAGCCTCAACTAAGGGGACCTGCATCCAGGTAACTGACATGACGAGACCTCCAAATTCCATCCATTTGGGAAGACAATTCAGCATGGCTCCCAAACACATCCAAGAAGAGAGATCTTCAAATTTCTCTGGGTCTCATCAACCCCTCTAAACAGAAAATTGATTTCCGCTATTTAACTGCGTTTAGAGATCACAGGACCAAAGCTAGCAAATAAGTCTAGAAAAATGATAATATGCTGCTCAGGAGAGCCCCTAAATCAGGTGGTGAATGTGAAGTCTCAGAATGAGATGAACACAGAAAGTAATCAGGAAGTGCCAAAACAAATTAACCTTTTGGGCTCTTGTTACTAATGGAAAGTTGAAGCCTCCAGCGCTGTGTACACTTGTCAGGTCAGACAGGTGCCCTTTCCTAAGTCATAACCAACAACAGCGTGGGAGGAATTCTTTGACTCAGATGCTCTGAGCCGAGCAATATTCTTGAGAAATAGGCAGCTGTGTGCCCTGATTCTCATTTTCTCTTCCTCTCTATAAAAAATAACTTAAAATACCCGCTTTCTACTTTTCACAACAACCCTGCCTCAGAGCAGATAAAACAAGTGCGGCCAATTCCCCTAAAGCCAGTCAACCAAGTCGAACTTCCAAATGTCGCTGAACACCGATACTCTGTTCTCTCTCTGATGAGCAGGTTTTCCCAACAGTCAGTTGGCAATTATTCCATGGCCCCCAGGACTGTCTAAGCACAGCTCAAACTCCAATCTTATTTCATCAGAAACACATGAAAAATTGACAGCAACAAGAAATGATATTCAGTCAAAGCAATGCTTAATATATATTGTATCAGGGGATCAAAATAGAAAAGGTTTCATAATATTCAGTCCACTGACCAGAAACCCAGCACCAGATACTTTCTACAATTTGCACATTTCAATACCTCTACCTTCATAGAGCATAGAAAGAGCCTAACTAGAAGTGATTTCAGGTAAAAAAAAAAAAAACACAACAGATTTAGAATTGGAACACCAGGGATTATAATCGTCACCTATTGACTCATCAATTCATTGAACTGTTATGAACAAAGTTTTGAGCCCAGAAATATAACCTCTTTGATGCAACCAGGGTACTTATTCTAAAGTGCAAATCATATCCATCCACAGATTGTCTACAGGATAAAGAACACATTCTTAATATAGTTTACAATTTGCTACTAAAGGTGGGTGTATGAGAATCTGTTAGAATTGCAGAATCTGCGGCTCCACCCCAGACCCCCAGAAACAGAGTCTTCATTTCTACCCAGCTCCCAAGGTATGCTGAAAGTGCCAATGTGCTGACTATACTTCAAGAAGCTCCAGTTTATAAAGACTTGTGTGACAAATTCTGATTCCTCCTCCCGCCTCATCTGTGTCCCCCTCTCCCCTTCCCAGGTATGCTCCAAGCCCCAGACACACTTACTTACTTGAGGTTCACCCAAAGCAGGGACTGCCAGGATTTTATTTCTTTAAAAGAAAGTCTGATCCTACTTCTTCCCCAGGCTTCTGCCCTGTATGAGCTACCCTTCCAATTCACCCTGTCACATTTTCAAATAGCTCTCCTCTTCTAGGTGTCCAGTTAGAAGCCACTTCTTTCAAGAAGCTTTCCTTAATACCCCAAATTGGATTAGTTCCCCTCCCCTTTCATTCCTATAACACCCTCTTCTTACCTCTATTGGAAAAGTAGCCCTATCTCTGTGCCTGCTCATGTACTCCTTTACATCTGCCATTAGTCTTTAGGTGCTTTTGTGCTTTTTGTCTTGTTCATATCTTTATCATCAGGACTTGATAAAGCTCCTGGCAATACAGAGTGGCTAAATAGTTAATTGTTGAATAAATGCTTAAAAGATCTTTCAAGCATCTTCTCTAGGGCTATTTGTGTGTTAAGCATTATTAAGTCATAAAATATAAAAAATATATATTTCTCTAAGGGAATTTAAAATATTGAGAAACAGGGGAGGAATATGCATGGGGAAGGATGGATTCGGCAGGACCAATTCTGAGGAAAATCTGGTGATATTCATTTTGATGAACTGCTACCCCAAGTCTCTGGTGTAGAGAGGTGCTTCATGGGATAAAACCACAACTACTTTAGAATATGCTGTATTGTATTTTCTGTACCAAACAGCAGATTTTAAACTCACAGACTTATTTTCTTCTGCTGCTTTATGCTGCTTGACCGAGGACTGCTTAAACCTGGCAGTTTGCTTTGGATAGAAAAGTCTCAGCAAGGGGGATATTCCAATAGCAACATCATTTTCAGCGGTTGATATAAATGCATTGAGCTCACAGGTGCAGAGGTATTTAGATAGATGTGTATGTTTGTCTTATTTCTCATGGAGAGGGTTAATGTAGTGTGTCTTATCTTCTTCAGACCATATGAACCTCTATTATATTTTTGTGTATCTTTATCGAATCATTTATCTAGATCTCAGTGGCAACCTGGGTACCTCACATACCGCCACAAAAATATACATGAAAGTAGTAAGAAAGTAGTTTCCTTTATTGTTTAGAAACTCAAAAAAAAAAAGAAAAAAGAAAAAACAGCTGTGCCTAAGGTAGAAGGAGAGCCATCTCTTCTGAGATCTGATTTAGATTTGTGAGCCTGTTTATCTGTTATAAGTTTCTTTCAAAGTGACAGTGGTATTTTAACAACAGGGAGCAAAAAGTCTTGGTTAAGTATGAGAGAACAGAAAAAGAAATGCATAAACTTCCAAGTAAAACAATTTCTCCATGTGAATTATGACCAACGCACATCTGTTATTTTAATCTCCTTTTTTTCCTTTGCCACAAACTGTTGCCCAATCAAAACTGAGAAAGATTCTCTTCCAATTTATTAAGTCCATATGAAAGCATTGATCGATCATGATAATGGTTCCTGATTTGCTATTCTCATCAAATCTACTTTCCTTCTAACCCTAGTTTTCTTTCCTTATTAAACCTTCATGTCTTCTAAGAGTCTTAAATGAAGGATTAAAGGTAGTTTAATGTATTTTCTAATAATCCTACAGAATTCTTCATCTCCCCCAGACCAACTTTTAATTTTCCTATACAAAATATAGAGTCAAGGATGTGGTTTTCAAATTTAATGACAACTTCAACACCACTACTATTTACTGAGTTTTTAGGAATTGATGTTCTAGCATTTGATCTAGTTGCTCTGACATGTTTATTTACCCTGACATACAGTTTACAGAAATATTGACATTTTTTACCTGAGGAAACTGAGGCTTAGTTACTAAGTGATTTGCCCAATTTAAAAACTAAAACTATAGGCAGAACACTCTATGACATAAATCACAGCAAGATCCTTTCTGACCCACCTCCTAGAGAAATGGAAATAAAAACAAAAATAAACAAATGGGACCTAATGAAACTTAAAAGCTTTTGCACAGCAAAGGAAACCCTAAACAAGACGAAAACACAACCCTCAGAATGGGAGAAAATATTTGCAAATGAAGCAACTGACAGAGGATTCATCTCCAAAACTTAAAAGCAACTGAGGCAGCTCAATATCAAAAAAACAAACAACCCAATCAGAAAATGGGCAGAAGACCTAGATAGATATTTCTCCAAAGAAGATATACAAATTGACAACAAACACATAAAAGAATGCTAAACATCATTAATCATTAGAGAAATGCAAATCAAAACTACAATGAGGTATCACCTCACACCAGTCAGAATGGCCATTCTCAAAAAATCTACAAGCAATAAATGCTGGAGAGGGTGTGGAGAAAAGGGAACCCTCTTGCATTGTTGGTGGGAATGTAAATTGATACGGCCATTATGGAGAACAGTATGGAGGTTCCTTAAGAAGCTAAAGTAGAATTACCATATGACCCAGCAATCCCACTACTGGGCATATACCCTGAGAAAACCATAATTCAAAAAGAGTCATATACCACAATGTTCATTGCAGCTCTATTTACAATAGCCAGGACATGGAGGCAACCTAAGTGTCCATTGACAGATGAATGGATAAAGAAGATGTGGCACATATATACAATGGCATATTACTCAGCCATAAAAAGAAACAAAATTGAGTTATTTGTAGTGAGGTGGATGGACCTAGAGTCTGTCATACAGAGTGAAGTAAGTCAGAAAGAGAAAAACAAATACTGTACGCTAACACATATATATGGAGTCTAAAATAAAAAAAAGGTTCTGAAAAACCTAGGGGCAGGATAGGAATAAAGATGCAGACGTAGAGAATGGACTTGAGGACACGGGAAGGGGGAAGGGCAAGCTGGGACTAAGTGAGAAAGTGGCATGGACATATATACACTACCAAATGTAAAATAGATAGCTAGTGGAAAGCAGCTGCATAGCACAGGGAGATCAGCTTGGTGCTTTGTGACCACCCAGAGGGGTGGGATAGGGAGGGCAGGAGGGAGATGCAAGAGGGAGGAGACATGGAGATATACGTATATGTATAGCTGATTCACTTTGTTATAAAGCAGAAACTAACATACCGTTGTAAAGCAATTATACTCCAATAAAGATGTTAAAAAAAAAACTAAAACTAGCAGAACTTGATTTGAACTTGGGTTTCCCAGTGTCAAACCTCATTCATATCATTGCAATATCTTAATTAAATATTCCAGTGCACAAGGAGACCCTTGATGTAAACTATGTATTTCGTTTACCATATCAAATGTATTTCCCATGAAGAAATAATGTGAGCTTATATTTTACATTCAGAGAAAATATTCTTTAAAAATAAAACTTTGTCTAATTGTAGAAAGAGAAAAATTACCAACAATTTTTCCCTAAGACCCATAAATCAGCAGGTGATGCAGAGATTTTCTATTTAGTATAAATCTCATTAGCTCTGTAATTTGTTCAATAGCACAATAAAAAGAAAATTCTAACTCATTAAAACCTTCTCAATCTTCACTGCTACAAGTGCCTGATGAGATAAGTAAACAATTCAGCCTGCTTGGAAAGCAATTTTTTTTACTCAAAACCACAATGAATTTAACATCATACAAGGTCAGAGCCAATAATTGTGTGTCTGTACTTTGAAGAAAAAAAAAAAGGAATGGGCCATATATGAATCAGTAGTGGCTGAAGCACAAAGCATGAAGATACACCCCATGGGAAAAAAACAAAACCTTATTGCCAAGGTCTGTGGTCAATTATCATTATATAGGTGTCATGGATCCTGATGAGATTTACACTATACATTCCAAAGGGAAATGACTAGTCATTTCCCTTTATTTTGACAGGTCCACAGGGAGCATTTTAACATAATGGAGGGAACACACTCTATATCTATGTGCTCTATATCTATATGACTTAGGGCAAGTGACCATCTTCCTAGAGGCAGTTTCCATATCTACCAAATAATCTGTGAGAACATTCTCAGTTCCACATTATTATGAGGCAATGATAGTATATCCTTCAACCTACAGTTACTACTCAGATGTATTTTTGATGGTAAGATATACTTAGAATAAAAGGTGAAAAAATGTCTTTAAATCATTTACATATAGTTTGAAGGTATAATCAATTACATATCAATTACTGTGTGACATGATTGTTTTCCATGATATCTATTTCATTCTTAAATTTCCTGTGTATGCACATTGACTTTAGCACAATGCACAAAATCAGTGTACTGAAATGAGGTAACAATTTTACCTTTTTATTGAATATGCGATGCATCCTGAAGTCACTGGTGCAATAACTTCCTTGATTCTCCTGCTGACATCTCAATATTCCTCATGTCCAGGTCCCACTCACAGGTCCCAAACTGGGAAAGTCTATTAAGTTGAGTTCTAGGAACTAAATCAGATTGGGTAAGATATTAATTTAAAGAAGTGAAAGTAGAGTTAACAAAGGAATTGAGCCATGCATAGCATCAAAGAAAGGAACCAAAGGAGAAGAATCCAATGCCAGGTCCGTGTGGTGAGGCTAAATCCTTCCTTCCTTAAACAAACCATTAATTGTGGTTCTATTGTGTTCCAGGCCTGTTAGTTATTACGTACGCAATGGTACATAAAACAGATGTAACTCCTGCCTGCATGGAGCTTAAAAGTCTAGTAGATATGGGCAAGATAGTAAGCAAAACATCAGTCCCAGAAGATCAATCTACGGCATAAAATCCATGAAAAGGCAAACAGTTCAGTCCTTAGGAGCCAGAGAGGTCAGCAGGGCTTCAGGAAGTGTAGCAATGAATGGGAATTTTTGATACAAATTGTTCAGCAGGACATGGGTATTAATAAAAGGAAGAAAGGTTTTGTTCTGATCATTTACCAGCCACGTTAGAACAGAGGCAGCCGGCCCTTTAAAGCATTGGGCCAGGCTCTACCCACCAGAGCTTAACTCCACTCTTGCCTCTGGGAATAAAAAGAATAGTAGCTAATACATAATGCTTATATTTTATATCGTGCCAGACACTGTTCTAAGACCCTTACATTTATTATTATGTCATTTGATTCTAAAAACACTCCTTTGAAGTAGGTGCTATTATTATCCTCATTTTACAGATGGGGAAACTAAAGCAAAGAATAGGTTTAAAACTAATATAACAGGTCACACAGGTGGTAGGTCGCAGAGCCAGGATTTAAATCAGACCTCTGGCATCAGAATTTGGCCCTTAATTGCTGTGCTGTTTTGCTTCTCAGTGCCATTTTATTTAGGCCAGATTATAAACAGCAAGTTCTACAGGATGAATAACCAAGCATCAAAGTGTTATCTTTACTACTCCCATGCTTACCTTCTTTCCCATCTGGTGTGATATCTTGGCATGTGCCTCGTGGCTGGGACCAAATGCTCCCGTTCAACCACAGTTCTGGTACTTGGATGGAGCCCTGCTTCTTCTGCATTCGAGCTACTGCTTTGAACCAATCTGGCACCAAGTTGTCAAAAAACCAAGACTTAGTTAGCCTCATTCTCACAAGCATTCCAAAATCACATGTCCTGTCTCTGAACACAGAGTGGCTGGTGGGACTTGCAATAATCATTTATTTACTTACACGTTAAATATTTTGTAATTGTTTACCATCTAGACATTACCTGCTTGCCTTGTTTTCCCCACACGTATATCCACGTGGCTTCTTATCAGGGTCTACCTACCTTATTACTGTAATAGTGTAGAGTTTTTGGATATGAACTTTTCAGAATATTCAGGAATAGATGTCATCAAAAATCTCAATTTAGGCTTCCCTGGTGGTGCAGTGGTTGAGAGTCCGCCTGCCGATGCAGGGGACACGGGTTCGTGCCCCAGTTCGGGAGGATCCCACATGCCGTGGAGCAGCTGGGCCCGTGAGCCATGGCCGCTGAGCCTGCACAAAAAAAAATCTCAATTTAACATGTATGTCTGCTAGTCTAAGCCTCTGACCATTGCCCACAACCAGACCTGTCCCCTGATGCATGGGGTCACACCAGTGGAAGTATCAAGTGTCCAGATTATGGTTCTTCCACATATTTCTCTTGCCTCATGCCCACCATAAACTAATATACAGCTTGTACACTCAGAGAAGCAACTACCATTAGAGACAAGCAGAGAGCAGTGGGTGGCCCACATTTATTTCTCAAGCTCTATGCCTTAGGATCTGTGTTTCCCAGAGGAGGAATCCTTATCTACTCCTTCAGATTATACCAGGAGGCTACCTTTCTCCAGTTTTCATGAAAGTGCTGAGTAAAGATAGGTTAATGTGCCAGTAGCTTGGGTAACTGTGCAGATCTCCAATGATGCCCAGGACCATGGCACTAACCCTTGGCCAAGATAGGGATGAAAGTTATCAGCTAGTGATTTATAATGTGATTTTTATAAAGACCAAAACCCCTCAGAAGGTACCATGTACCCATGTGTTTACATTGTTTATTGAAAAGCTGTAGATTTATGATTTGCATCTGATTTGTATAGTTACACAGTCTGGATTGAGCTGCATTTAGCAGTACTTTGGATCCCCTGAGACGAAGGTAACTTGTATGTTTCTTGCAGGTTCATGATTTGAAAATAAAGCATTTCCTGTGTTCCTGAGACAGGTCCCAGGAGCTGTGCCTGGAGGTCTTGGACCTCTCTGATACATGCCTAGGCTTTCTTTTTCCTGTTGTATCCTTCATCTTAATTACGGAGTCTTATGGGTCCTTTCAATTATCTGATCTCATATAATTGCCATAAGGTGCCATATATGCAAGCCGTACAGCCCAACAATTATTCTGATGATTTCAAGTTTTTATTCTAGTTCTGTTTTTTGATATACAGGTAAGAGTAATAATATCTCCCATTTATTAAGCAAATATCACTTGGTAGGCACTGATTTGCTTTACAAAATTATTTGATGATTAAAATATATATTGAACATATTTGATGTGTCAGACAGGGTGGTAAATTTTGGGGGAAGAGTAGCTACAAGAAAGTTTCTCTGGCATCTGCAGAACTTCTAACCTACCAATCAACACAGATGATACTACTTTCAGACTCACTTTCTGACCATACAAAAATCACTCACACAATATCTTTCGCAAAAAAACAAATTATGGTTAATTTCACAGGTAGGTCTGTAGCAAATGCTTTGCTTTTCCTTCTACTATATAGCCTGAATGCTGATAAATTTACTTCAACAATATTTTTAGCAATATCAGTCTATTCTCCATATGGATGCATTTCTAATTACCTATTTAAAATAGTTATTAGGCCATTTAGATGACTTGCTTTTTGTTATCTAGCTTTGATATGAAAAAGCATATTCCCACAGTTTCAGAGCATGGAACACTGTCTCTGATGGCGGTGGAGGGATACTTAGCTATGTTATCACTGATAATACCATAACAGCCCGAGGCAGGGATTAGTAGGTATAAGCCTTCATAAAGCCAGCAGAAACATTGCACATCCCTGTTTTGGAGGTCATCCAAGAATAGTAGTTATTACCCTTCTATTATCATCATTATCTCTTGAAACTCCCCACTAGTTTATCTCGGAAAACTAGCAGATTTTAGTCATTAGATTGCTTGGTGGGGAGGAGGAGGAGGAGAAGGAGAATGCCTAGACTTACTTCCCAGCCTGAAAAAAGTCCTAGAGGATTCTACCAACCTGTTCCATCTTTCCTGAGTTGTCTTGAACAATCCATGAAAACTGAGGCAACTGAGGCAGAGTATTGCACAAATAAAAATTAAAGAGAAAAGTGCAGAGGATAAAACTGACTCCCAGTGGTAATTCTGACTGTCTTCCCAAAGATCTTCTATTGTGAAGACAAGAAACAATTCCAAAAGTGGCCTTCCCTTTGGGGATCTTCTTTTCTCTCTTCATATTCTTCACCTATAAGCACAAAGACATATGAGTCTGTGCACATACATACACGATCATCTTTCCAGTAACAAAGTTAAACATTCTACAGCCCATCCTCCATATCCATGGTTTCTACATCTGTGGATTCAACCAACTGCAGATCAAAAATATTTGGGAAAAAATTTAGAAACTTTCAAAAAGCAAAACCTAAATTTGCAAATATTTATATAGCATTTACATTGTATTTACAACCATTTACATAGCATTTATATCATATTAGGTATTAAAAGGAATCTAGAGATGATTTAAAGTATATGGTTGGATGTGCGTAGGTTACATGCAAATACTATGCCATTTAAAAATTTTTTTATTTTATATTGGAGTATAGTTGATTAACAATGCTGTGTTAGTTTCAGGTGTACAGCAAAGTGATTCAGTTATACATATACATGTATCTGTTCTTTTTCAAATTCTTTTCCCATTTAGGTTATTACAAAATATTGAGCAGAGTTCTATGTGCTCTACACAGTAGGTCCATGTTGGTTATTTGTTTTAAATATAGCAGTGTGTACATGTCAATCCCAAATATGTGAAATCTAAAAAAAAAATGATACAAATGAACTTATTTACAAAACAGAAAGAGACTCACAGACTTAGAATACTATGTCACTTTACATAAGAGGCTTGAGCGTCTATGGATTTTGGTATCTGCAGGGAGTCCTAGAACCAATCCCCCACAGATACCAAGGGATAACTGTAATGAGCTTTGTGACCCCAATATAATACCTAAAGTTGCCAAGATGGGAAGAATTTGTTTAGGTAATTAAAGAGATGAATAATTCCTATTTGTGAAGATCCAATCTAGGATATGACCTAAGCAATCATTCTAGGATTTGCTAAGTTGCTAAGTACTCCCAATTCTAATGCTATATTTAGCAAATTATATACATGCAATAATAGAAAACCAATGAAGCCCAGGCTATAAAATCACCAGGGAACAGATTAGGCTCTATGCCACGAATAAAATTTAAATTCAATCAGAATATCAGGTCTATGTATATATCCCTAACATAGTGTTCTTTTTCCTTCTACCAATTATGATGAATACCTCCTGACTTTTATATGGTAATAATAAATCTATTTCCAAATAATTGTGCAAGCAAAACAGCTGTTAGGTTTTACAGTTACATGACTAGATTATTTTCCTTTATGATATTCACATTTTTATCAAGTGCCTTGTAAACCTGATTTATTTCAACTAATATACAATAAAATCCTCATTACCTCAAATTATTGGCAGAATAAACTGTTCAGAATATGTACCATTTATAAGAAAAAAATTAATGCATATGATTGACATCTTTGTAGCATGTAACATCTTAAAAGAAATGAGTTGAAAACAATTCAATGTTTTTTTTAAAAAATCTATTTTATTTATTTATTTTTGGCTGCACTGGGTCTTCATTGCTGCGCATGGGCTTTCTCTAGTTGCGTCGAGCAAGGGCTACTCTTCATTGCAGTGCGCAAGCTTCTTATTGCGGTAGCTTCTCTCGTTGCGGAGCACAGGCTCTAGGCACACGGGCTTCGGTAGTGTGGCACGCGGGCTCAGTAGTTGTGGCTTGCGGGCTCTAGAGCACAGGCGCAGTAGTTGTGGCACACAGGCTTAGCTGCTCCACGGCATGTGGGATCTTCCCAGACCAGGGCTTGAACCTGTGTCCCTTGCGTTGGTGGGCGGATTCTTAACCACTGCGCCACCAGGGAAGCCCAATGTTTTCTTTTCAATAGGTGCTCACCAGGAATAATTCTATTTCTCCCATATGCAAATGAAGTGGACCATAACGCAGAATGACAACTTGTAACCATAGTGAGTTGAACATAGAAAAAAATCTCTGCAAAAGCGCTGACATGTACCATGGATCAAACGTCAGCCTGATACATTGATACCTTTGGATTCTGAAGAAGAACAGGTGCTTAGTTAATGAAAGAGAACCTGTGAGAAAAAATATTATAAATTATTAAATCCTTATGTTTTTAAGGCTTTCAACAAAACAAAAGCCAAAAAACAACAAGAAGACTTGGAATGAGCCTTCCTGAATTCATAGCATGGTCATTCCACTTACTAGTTTAATACCTTAACACCCTGATAATTCAATTCTCTTAATTGTAATATGGAGTAAACATTTATGCAGCCTGCTTTTGATATTTTTAATTTCACAAATACAGCACTAACATAGCCTTATCTGAAAACAATAATTATGCAGAGAAAAACATGAACATTACTCACAATCCTCTTTCTTACTGCTTTCCCATCCTCTCCTCAGAAATTTCTAAAGTTAGGAATTTGATGTATAGACACTCAGTAAATTTTCTAGGTATTTATATACAAATATTATTTTCTTATAAATGCTGTATGTGTTTTTCTAGAACTTTATTTTTTCTGTTAAGCCTCTATCTTACCAACATATTTGTATCATACATGTAGGTCTAACTAATTCTTTATGAATGTTCTGTGATTCTTTAAAGTATTAAAATATTCTCTTAATGATGGAGATGTTACAGTAGCATCTTTAAACAAACACATGAATATTTCATTGAGATAAAGTCATGGGATTACAGTTGCTGTCTCAAAGACTGAGTACTTTAAATTTTTATATTATTGGCAAATTGCTTCTAAAAGGATTTACCAATTATGATTTCACTCTACATGAAGTTTTTTCTTTTTCTGTATCCTCAAACACTGGGTACTAACATTCTTTAAAGTTTGAAAATGAGTAAAAAAAAATGTTTAAATATACATTTCTCTGATGTTAATGCTTTTGTCCAACTATGTAAATGTTTACTAACCATTTGATTTGTATATCTTTTGTGAAATATCTGTTTCTGTCCTTCCTATATTGGTTTGTCTTTTAGAAGTTTTCACTCTCTGAAGGAAATTACATATCATATCAGACTTTATATCGCTGTTGGCCAATCTTCAGTATAGTTTCTGGATCTTAAAATTGCTGAGATATGTTTGTTGAAGTTCTTCCCCAATGATTGCGACTTGTCAAATATTTTCATATTTTACTGTGTGTTTTAAATCTGAAATTACTAATATATTTTACACTATTTTTATTAGGTACTTAAATATTTGTGACTAATGTGTTTCTATTAGATAACATTTTTTATTGTTATATGCTTCTTTTTATCTTTTTAAAATAGCATTTAAAGATTAGTATTGAGTATTCAATCTAATGTTAGTATTGCTACATCACTGTAATTTTAGTTATAATCTGCCTGGTAAGCCTTTTAACATTTCTTTTTTTTTTTTTTTTTATCATTCTCAAGCTTTGTCTCATTTATACAGGATTTACTTTTTCAAAAAATTCAAGTAAGTATTTATTTCTTCTTAAAACAAAATGTAGCATTCTACATTAGTGTGATTTTTTTGTTTTTAATGTTGAGCCTTCTTTTAATTTATTTATTTTTCTTTTTGGCTGTGTTGGGTCTTCGTTTCTGTGCAAGGGCTTTCTCTAGTTGTGGTAAGTGGGGGCCACTCTTCATCGCGGTGCGCGGGCCTCTCACTGTCGTGGCCTCTGTTGTTGAGAAGCACAGGCTCCAGACGCACAGGCTCAGTAGTTGTGGCTCTCGGGCCTAGTTGCTCCGCAGCATGTGGGATCTTCCCAGGCCAGGGCTCGAACCCGTGTCCCCTGCATTAGCAGGCAGATTCTCAACCACTGCGCCACCAGGGAAGCCCTATTAGTGTGATTATTAATGCATTTTACTTTATTCCTACCATTATATTTGGAATTTTTTATTAAGCTTTCTTTATTCTTTTTTCTTTTCTGACTTTTCCTTTATTGATTGTTTTCTTAATTCCAATATTTCTCCTCTAAATGGTTTAATATATATATATAGAATTGTACTGTGATGATTACTGTCATATTTCTAGCACATTTGTTAAACAAGACCTAATAAATATCTATACAAACTAGAATGCTTTCACTGCTGCTCCTTATTTTGAGTATGCTCAAGCCCCTTATGTAAAATGGCATACTATTCTAAGTCTGTGAGCTTAGATTTTGGTACCTAATTGCTATCAATATTTTTCAGCATAAAAGCAAAATTGGGAATTCCCTGGAGGTCCAGTGTTTAGGACTCCACACTTTCACTGCCAAGGGTCTGGATTTGATCCCTTGTCAGGGAAATAAGATCCTGCAAGCCATGCGGTGCAGCCAAAAAAAATAAAAATAAAAATAAAAGCAAAATAATTGCTTAGAGATAAACTTAAGATTTACTAATTTATTTGTGCCCACATTGTTTTTATAGTTCATGATTTTTTTCATCTTTTTGTGGTGTATAACTTTTTGGAAATAACTATCCCTCATATTAGACTGCTAGTATGGTCAAGTATAGAATTCTAGTTTCAACTCATTTTCTCTCACAAATTTGCTCCAATGTCAAGTGGTCCCTGATTGCAAGGGCACATTGATGATCCAAGGATTAGTTTGTGCACAAGCAGACACCTGATCCTCTGCTCTTATTTTCCTACTGGAATGATAGCTTTGATCCACGCCAATGGGACAGGACACCAGAAAAAAAAAGTTGGGCCCTGTCAGTCTATTTATCTCTGAGCTGGACTCTGAATGTTGTAAATACTTATATTTCTTTTCAAAACCACTCATGGAGAGAACTCCAACCGCATCTGGCATCAAGAACTATCTCCATCAAGAACTCTCAAAGCTTCATTTTCAACACTCCCAAACTTAGATTGTCAAGGATTTTGAATGGTTCCTCACCTCATGCAAATGTTACTCAGTCCATATTGGTGAGGTTATTCCCTCACCAATAGTGCCAGATTCTGGCTTCCTTTCTGTCTTCTCCCATAGCAGGATATTGATTCAATTTTTATACTCAACTTTATATTTAAGGAAAACACAGTCTTGTTTAAGAAAGAATGATTTGTCTCAAGTTAGCATTTCTTTAAATCAACGATTACATAAACTTCATATTTTGAATCAGAAGACATGAGTGATGCATTCAAGTCTTATAGTTCGATTGAAATGCCTCTGATCCTTCTTTATTTGCCTAATATAACTCTTCTTTCTTTTAATTCAGCTCCAGTATCATCTTCTCTGAGAAATTCTACCTGCCACCCAAAGATAGATATATGATAGATGATAAATCGATAGGTAGATAGAGTATATACAGAGAATGCATATGTACATATATACACAATATAGTCTATTAAGAGTAAAAAAATAACCCCACAATTCTAAAGGACTGAAAAACAAGATGAAAAGCAACAGTCTGCAGCATGACTCTTCTCCATCCTTCCTTCTATTCCTGAGAAGTAATCTTCCTTTAAGCCATTTATGTTTTTAGTTTTAGTCATTTCCCCCATATTTCAAAATAATCAATAATCTCACCCAACACCCTCTATGAATCCCTTCTCCTTCCTTTTCCTGATTTTTCCTATAGCATTATTTTTAATTATTCTCTTATTTCCTTTGTAACTTAAAATGATATACTTATTTCACTTGTTTCTTTGACTCTATTCAGCAATTCCATTCTACTCTGCATAAAATGAGCACCTCTATTTTTTCCACTACATTTCAAAAAATAATTTGTATTTCCCACTTTGAAACAATTAAAATTTGCTAAGCAATTTGTTAGGGACTAAATTTTGCTCTGCCATGGACATCAAGTCTTTGTTAACCACAGATTGTCAGTAAAATTAAGATTTTAAAAAAAGTTTGTTATACTGCTTTTATAAACGTTTCTTAATTGAAGGTCATCTATGTTATAGAATTATACATCCTTCTCAAAGTCTCTGGTGTTGCAGCTCTTAAGCCCCTTGTGGAGAATCCTAGAATCAATGGCAAATGCATTCTCTTTCCTGATAGTCTATCAGTTGTTAAAATCATGCCACATTTTACTTAATATTTGAACCATGTTTTTATTGTACAGTTTTTGTTTTCTAACATATCTGCTTTTCTCTTTATTATTCAACTTTGTATTCTCAGTGCATAATACATTATCAGAATGAGAGTAGATGCTGTTAGAGGGGATTGTAAAATTATGGAATGAATGAGTGGAAATTAAAGAAAGTATTTGTATCAAAGTACAGTTTGCCACTGTTTCATAATAGACACAGCATGCTTTTATTCCTCAGGAAGTACCCAATCTAATGCCATTATTTTCCATTGAAAGAAATCAAGTAATAAAGAAGTAAAGCCCTGGGCCAAGATCAAATAGCTGGTTAGCAGGTCTGGGACCTGAACCCAAGCTCCTTACTCCCAAATTCAAAATCCTTTCTACCCCACAACAAGTTCTTTATTTGCTAATGTTTGATCCTCACTTATTCCACAGGTCTACGTACAGCCCACACTCAGACCTGGAGGTCCCTGATGACAAAGGAATGGTGGTCTTAAGAAAATTAATGTTATTTTTCTAAAACCTCAAAAGAATTACCAGTTGGTATATGCTTTGCAAGAAACCAATGTTAATTGAGCATTTCCCATTTGTTTTGATCGTGGACAGTTAATCAAGTATTATTTTCTACCTCAACTATTGATGTGCTGAGGTTTCCACAGATGCCTTGCCTTACTAGTTAATTAAGTCCAATTAAGAGTTTTTCAAAATCTATTTAAATTACATCTCTGTTTAATAAACTTTTTGGTGAATAAACAATCAATTTATGTTTTCTCTCATTTTTCTTTTAACAAATCAATAAATACTTTATGATGTCTTAATAGATATTAAATGAGCTGAAATTAGGTTTTTGTACCTCATTATAGAGTTAAGACATTTTCAACATTTATATCAATAACTTCCACTGAGAATGCAAAACTTATAGTTTGGGAACCATAAATCTACATATGATTTTTAAATATTATAGGATTTATTAAATCATTGCTATGATTTCTATTGGCACAATATTACCCATACCCCTAGGAAAGACAAGTCAAATGCATACAATCTAGAAAAATACTATAATTTCTTATTACAAGACAGTGAAGAAATTATCTCAAAGAATGTTATCACTTTAAGCCATAACCATTTCAGTTTCAGGCTAGAAGAGATTTCTAGAGACATTTTGACCATGAAGGAGCATATACTTCTCCATCTAATCTCTATGTACCATCAAGGTTAAGAGTGAGTTTGAGGCAGAAGCAGAATTGGGTGGATTGAGGTCTAGATAGAGCTGAAGTGCAGAAGGTACCAGGACAAAGACATGTTCAATGAGGAGAGAAGTATTAAATATGTATCCTCATACCAAAGGCACTAAGGATTGGCATGACAAAAAAATCTGGCTCTGACACTACTCGAAACAAAAGTTGCACATTTTGTGGACAAGAGAAGTTCAGGATTTAGTATGATCATGAGGAATTATTCATTCATTTTATATGACAATTATTCATTTACCTTATATGGTAAGGTGGTAAACAAGACAGGAGTGGATACCTCTTGTTTGTGCCTCCAAATTCACTTTCCTTCCTTTATACTACTCTGTGCCCAGGAATGCTTAGCTTATAGGGACTTTGACAAAAAAGGAATCCCATGACCTTGGGGGCTTCTAGCCAGTGGGGAGCTCCAACATTAGATCAAAGAGGAAGAAGGAAGGAGAATGAAGTCAGAATATTTATTCTTATAGCTACCTCCATTCAGAGTTGCCAAGGGCACTCAGGATTCTCCAAACTCCAAATGAGAATGATGGTGTCACGGGACTTTGTGCTATATTGAAGACCTAAACCCCAAATGTGACGGTATTTGGAGGTGGGTCCTTTGGGAAGGGAATTAGGTGTAGATGAGGTCATGAGGGTGGGGTTCCTATGATGGTATTAGTGCCCTATAAGAGGAAGAGACCAGAACCCTCTCTCTCTGCCATGTGAGAACATAGCAAGAAGGTGGCCATCTGTAAGCCAGGAAGAGGGACCTCACTAAAAGCCCAATCTTTCTGGACCTTGATCTTGGAATTTCCAACCTCCAGAATTTTGAGAAAATAAATGCCCATTGTTTATGCCACCCCATCTTTAACATTTTGTTATAGTAGCCTGAGCTAAGTCACTTAGCTCCACCCCTGAGTTGTACCTGTCCAGACAAAAGCTAGGAACCCTGAGAATTCATTTGGCTGATATGGGTCAAGCCACAGCAGCCCTTCTAGATGCAGGGTTCCATGCTAGTGTGTCAGTGACACATACAGTGGTGGAGGCACCTGGTGGTACCCCACTGACGTCATCACTGCACCGGCTCTATGGCAGGATTTTGAGGCTTCATCATTGGCCACAAATGCTCTGAGCCTGGATTTCTGGCATTGCCAGAACTTCTTTTGAATAAACCCAACTTTTGCTTAAATTATCCAGAGTCAGTGTCTGTTACTTTCAGCTAAGAGTCCAGCATAGATCCATAGCTATTTTAAAATATTATTTTTAATATGTTTTCACGATTATACGACTACTGTAGCTAGTGTGTTTAATACAGGTTATTTTCGTGATCTCCAGAGAAGAATAGTTGAATATTGTGGTTGACTCTCTTCCTGGTTTAGCATAACACAGTGGCAAACTACCTCTACTTTTCCAAAAAAAAAAAAAAAAAGCTGATATCTACATCTAAATTATAATTAGGCCTGGTTGTACCTCCCTAGCTCTGAGGTGACTGGTCAATTTGGTCAAATTGGTCAATTCAGTACAACCATGCAGATGTACCAGAACATACAAAACCTCTGCCTGCAGAGAATAAGGTTAATAAACAGCTTCTCCTGTGCTTTATCTACCAAGTTTACATGTAAGTCGCTTGTTCTTAGAATTGGTTCACCTAAGGCCAGACTGGGGTTTTGTTCATCGTTTATCTGACTCGGCTAGAAAATCACTCAATTTAAATTACAGTATACTGCAGCACAGTGAAAGCTATTTTCTAAGCTTTATTATGTCAGGGAACCAAAGATGGCCTAATGTATTTCAAGCAGTTTTTAAAATCTGGAATTGAATAGAGTAAGCTGCTGTGTAAAAGCCACTTAGATGGGCTTATGTGATATTTAAGACATCCCTTATTATTCTCCAACAAAACATAATGCAGATCATTTTTACACTTTCATATGCAAAAGAGCTTTCTTTTTATATATTTACAGATCAAAATATCCTAATTACACTTTTATGCTAGTTAGTGCTTGAATTAAGCTAAATTAAGACCAGTTAAATCTTTTATTTTCTTTCTTGGGGTAAAACCTAAGAATTTCCCTCAAAATTCATTTTCTACTTCTCTATTCTATACATTTAAATCCCACAGTGTCTGTATGCTTTCTTCTACTTTTACCTCATTTCTTTTATTTCCCATCTATTCCCACTCCCTAACCATAAAGTATTTATGTTTGTCTTCAATCTAAGATATTGTCCACCTTCTAAAAGTATGTACTTTATTCCTTCAGAGCCTTTTATTCACTAGATAACAGTTAGCCAATCTAGTAAGTTTACCTTGTGATGATAAGACTACTTAGTTTTCCTGTGTACGTGGTATAATGGGAACTTTCCAAAGTCACTATGTAACCCAAAGATGGGGGAAGGAACACTGAAATCTGGGTTCCATCTGAATTTTGCCATTGACTCCACATTTAACCCTCAAGTTTTTTTTTCTTCCTTCTTGTTGTTAAAATGAGGGAATTAGACAGAGAAAAAATTTAGTTCAAAAATTTAGTGATTAAATGCTAACAGGAAAATTAATTTGAATGTGAGAAAAATCACACTGTTGATGGTCACTGACTGTACTTTGCACACAGGCAGAAGCATATTAATATCCTGAGATACCAAAGTGTGCAACACATCTGTGGTAGATTTAAGGAGGCCACATTTTTTTTTTTTTTCCGGTACGCGGGCCTCTCACTGCTGTGGCCTCTCCCGCTGCAGAGCACAGGCTCCGGACGCGCAGGCTCAGCGGCCATGGCTCACGGGCCCAGCTGCTCCGCGGCATGTGGGATCCTCCTGGACCAAGGCACGAACCCGCTTCCCCTGCATCAGCAGGAGGACCCTCAACCACTGAGCTACCAGGGAAGCCCCAGGAGGCCACATTTGTTTACACTTTTCTCACTGAGAGGTAGGGTCAATGTTCCTTTTCCTTGGGTAACAGTGGACTGTGGCTGCTTGGCCAATATCAGTATGGTGAAAGATGGCCTCTGACAATTTCCAGATCTATAAGAGACTGGCAGCTCCCACTTCCTGTCTCCTGAAACACTCACTGCTTAAACCTATGTGTTGAGACAGCAAAGGCAGTACCATGGAGAAGCCTGTGTGGACAGGAAATAGCCCCCAGCCAATATCCCTGACTGACCTCCCAGTTAGAGCCAGTAGCAATTCACCAGGCTTGTGAGTAAGCCATCTTGAAAATGGATACTCCAGTCGCAGGTGAGAAGCCCAGCTGATGTTTCATGGAACTGAAATGAACATCTCCACAGAGACCTGTCCAAACTGAAGATCTGTAGCAAAATAAATACTTTTTAAGCAACTAACTGCCTCAGGGCAGATGGATGATTGGGATATCACACAAGTATCCTCCATAATTCTCATTCCTCTCAATTCCCAATATTGTCCAATGCATGTTTTTGTATGTATGTGGGTAAAGGGAATTAGCTTTGGAAGTAAGAGATCCAGAAAAGTAGCAGAAACAGTGGGGCAAACAAGTAAAAAATAACAAAAAGATTCGGTGGCATTTTAAACAGTTAAAGTATAATCTTGGGAAAAAAGTCACAGGAAATCCATTGCTAATTTTAACATAGTTTTTCATCTTCTATTTCATGTCTCTTACTTCTCATTCAACCAAAGTGATAACGGAAAATTATGTTGACAGAATATGCTATCATATGTAAAGTTAAAAAGCAAAACATGAAAAAAGTCAAGGATCCAATTTCAAATACATAAAATTAAGTTTAAGGACAAATGGCTATTTCTATCTAGCATTTAACAACCAAAAAAAAAAATAATAAGATACATAGTCTTAAACTTCATAAGCACTTTACTGTGCTCAACTTTCAGCAAAACACAATGTTTCAGGTTATGTTATCTCCCCAAAATAGTTAACAGCTAAAATGTTTAAAATCCTTTTGGAAATCAAGTGCTCAGACTAAATAAGACAACAGTTCAATGTCAAGTGCTTTATTGTCATTATTGTTTTAATTTTCACTGAACTCAGCCTAACAGTTTTGAGTCTGTGGGACAAAATTAGCAAGAACACTCTAAGATTGTTTTCTCTTTGCCAGAAATATCTGGTCAGAGGCAAAGGCAAGTTGCCAATAGCACCTCTGAAGGGAGGAACCCAATAGTCATCACCTGGTCACTCTTCATCTTCTCCTCATGTCTATCTCTCAGAGGCTCCAGATCCCCCAAACTGGATCTTCCAGGAAAACAAAGTCCATTGTTCATCACAAGAATGTCAAAAGTCTCCTAGACTGTGATATTCACAAATATAAGTCCCTAACAATTTCACTGGCCATTTTGAAGGCAAAATTCCAGTCCCAAGTCTCCTGATTGGCTGTCAGTGGATCAGGTTTACCTCCATCTTACAACTACATACCATTGATCTCCAATGCACACTAGCAGAATAATGCTAAATTTTAACTCAGTTTTTTTTTTTAATTTTACTTAATTTATTATTTATTTACTTATTATACAGCAGGTTCTTATTAGTTACCCATTTTATACATATTAGTGTATATATGTTAACTCAGTTTTACTCAGTTGAATTTATTAATTAATAGAGATGGAACTCAGAGTTTAAGTATTTTTGTGGTTTGTACTAAAATAAATTTTTAGCCTTGCTCTTTTACTTTCCAACATATAATGCTATTGCTTAGGAGTTAGAGTAAGCTGAAAAGAGGTGTTGATATATTCTTGCAAGGTAACAATCACTGCTGATTTAGTGGCTGCACACAGAATTATTTCTTCCTAAAAGAACTCATCTATTGTGCTGTTGCTACTGTATTCACATATTGTTATTTTCTGGCAGTAGCCTTCATTTATTAATGACTGGGATTTAAACTATTCAGTCCTATAAAAACCCAGCTGTTACTTATCACTCCAAATTTGGGCTATAATTATTGTTTTCTCTATTTGGCACAGACCCAAAGAGATTTTTAGGAAAAGGCTTCCAAATTGATGAAAGTTCATCTCTTCTCTCTCAGAAGTTCCTAGATTTGTCTCTAACAAACTTCTAAATTTTGTAGAAATTGGAATAATTTTTTATTGTGTTAGAGCTGGGAATTCTGTCTTTATCTTTCAAATATTTAAGTACCAACAAATTAGCAATAGATTTGAAATGTATTTAGACACTCTAGGAACATTAGAACCATTTTCTATAGTTGTTTTCTCCTTATGCTATTGTTTCAGAGAAATCCTATATCTTTAACCATTGCAAATTCTATTTGCAGAACAACTGAGTCTGTCTCATTCTTTGTTCTTTTTTAAAAATTCTGTTCTTGAAGAAATTAAGTGACAATTATAACATTTTGAACACAAAAATTACCTCTGTGATGTATTTATGGGAAAAAACAAATGACATTTGTAATGAGATATAGGTCTCCTACCTACATTTAATCTAATGTGTTTTTGTAAAATAATGTGATGGAAGCATTACTTTCTTTAACATGCATAAAAATTCACTGGTATGTTTAAATATTAATTCTAATGGCTTTGGAAAACTTTTTCACAGCTTTTCTGGAAAAAAAGGTAGATTTTCATGTAGGACAATCTGGGAAGGAGGTAAAGCTCTTTTATCATTCCTATCATACAACACTGTCATAAGATGGTATTCTTACATACAGGGGTTCTCATATCTAATATCATCAACCAATAGATAATTTTTTAAATAGGAGAAGTCATAAAGAGTGAAAAATTAGGAGATCATTTTCTAAAATAATTTTGATTCTTATTATGAAATTTGACTTCTGCAAAGCACTAAGGTCCACTAATCAAATACAAAGCCCCTTGTTTTATGAACTACATTTGATTCCTCTCTTGTGGAATCACCATGATAAGTGCATGCCACATTTACTATAAATCATTGAGAACCTTGAACATGACATTACTCAGATCCCTATATAAATTAACATACAATCCAAAGAAAATATAATATTTTATTTCCTGAAAAATTTGGTAGGCTTTGTCATTTCTGATGACAATCATAAAATCAATAATGACTTCTATTTTCTCTGTTGCTAGGAAGTTCAGGATCAAATTATCCTGAACTTTATGATAGGTGTAATTGTATCCTTTTCTTGGATCACAATTTTTACCTTTTTATATTATTATTTTATTATTAATCATCAATGATC
Source organism: Mesoplodon bidens (assembly GCF_964165515.1). NCBI lineage: Eukaryota > Metazoa > Chordata > Mammalia > Artiodactyla > Ziphiidae > Mesoplodon > Mesoplodon bidens. The sequence continues at coordinate 56,954,221 of NC_138165.1, forward strand.
TGGCAAAAAAAGCAGTTTTGCATTATCCTGTTTCTGATTATTCTTAAATTGTTATACACTAAAGATTGTGTTATAATCCAACCATTGAACATATTTAAATACATTAAATTTTATTTAATAAGTTAAAATCCTTGTATTAAATTATATAATTTAAGTTAGGTAGGGTCCAACTTAAAGGATAGAGGAAAGCTGTGGAAAAGATACTATGTTCTGGGAAGATATGCAGTAAAATAATCTGCCTTAATATCTCAAGGCAGTTTTTTTTTTAAATTGACTTTTGATCTGAGACCCTTAAGGCTGGAAGTTGTAAGTAACATATTCCTTTTTATTCTGTGATGTCAATTCTCTTTATAACCTTTCGTGAAGCAATTTGATTTGGGGATGCAGCTCACATACAAAACCAATACAGGAGAGTACTATTTTCTCTAAATCCTTATGCTTGATTGTATTGTAAGAAGAGTGTCAGGGTGAGGAATCATTTAAACAAAATCAAATAAGAAATTGAATATACATTTATAATAAGGCTACTCACTCAGCATTTGTTTCTGTGGGTACAAATCAGCTCTATTTCCTTTTCATTATAAGTTATTAAATTTATATTTATATTTATAATGAATTTAATTAATTTAATTTATCTTGTCCTTATAACAGAGAGGCAAATGATTTCTTGAAATATTATTGTTATCTTAACATACTGTATTAGTTTTGTATATAGTCATATCAAGTATTATTTGAGAAAAAGCAAACAGGTTGTCCTTCCAATGTGTTCATGTGTCCCCACAGTACTCTTAAGATGTCCCTGAACCACTGACCATTCATTTTTCTGCTTGGAATAAGAAGGATAACTCCTCCATCTTGAGGGGGCTGGGAAATAAAGTAATAATCCTTCCTGTTCTACAAGTGACTCTTCGATGATAGAACAAAAGCCCATGAGTACTCCAAGAGTCTGCCCCTGTGAGCAGAAGGATAGCATATGAGTTGAAGATTCCTGCCTCTTGCCTGCCCATAAAGAGAAATTATAAGTCAGTGGTATTTCAGGAAGCTGGTAACCATTTTAATATTATTATATCTGAAAAGGAAACCTTAAATATTAAACAAAAAAGTATATTAAATTGGAAAGTGGCTTCCAAATGAGGACATTAGAAATGAAGAGCTTCCCATAGCATATGTCAGGAAGTTACCATCCACGGCACTATTTGACATCGCATAGATAGCTTCACTTTAGATAGATACACTAATTTGAGGTTCCCTATTAAATTTCTATATTTTAGTGGTGTTAATTATCCATACAGCTTTACTCTATTAAGGTTCTCCTTTGCTCCTAATGCTGCATAAATATAGCAAGGCAACCAGTACCTGGACTCCTGATATTTGTACTGAATTGGCCTTCCACCATACCCACAAACTGTCTTCTCTCTGCTTGCCTCTCCCTGCCCAAGAGATTTCATCTCTTTATTCTTTGCCATTCTGGTTAATCTACTGTTTGATTTTGTGTGGACCTGTTAAGTTTCTAGTTAACGGCTCATCAACTCTTCTCTAAGATGACTTTTTTTGGGGCTGCCTACACATTATCATTAACCTGACACCTGACCTCAGCCACCCTCCTGGAGTTTTTCCTCCTGGAGTTTCCTCCTGGAGTCCTACATAGCCTCTTTACCAGGTCCAAAGACCTGTGGCCCAAGTGAAATCCTAAACAGAATCTCCCTTCTTTTGTCCTTTTGTTTGTTTGCTGTGATCATAATCCTTCCCTGGGTGTCCTTAGCAGAGCATCACACCCCAGACTCACTTTACTGGACCTGAGCCCTATATTCACAGCCTACTTTCCCTCTTTCTCAGAAATACTTACTTGCAGTCTCAGTTGTATGCAAGAGCCACATCTCATCGACTCAAAAGAGGTGACTGTTCAATATTCAGAAATTTTACAAGATGGTTGTTAATCCATTAGTAGCTTGCAGTCACCCATGGTAAGAGGATTTGCACCACAGGAACTGTCAAATGCTACAGATCAAGGCTTTTCCTCCAACCCATCCCCAAACGCACTACCCACCTCCCCCTTCAGCCACTTTATCAGCACACTGCTGGCCTTGTTCTCTGAGGGTAATCCTATGAGGCAAAAATAAATTAGAAAAAGTACTTCAGTCAAGCACATTAAAGTATAACAATATCTTATCTCCAAGGGTCATTTCTGTTTAACATGAATCCACTAGAGAATCACCTGAACTTAGTATTTCCCAAACTATCAGAATCACATAAGAAGCACATAAAATTGCAGAAGTCAAGGCTCAATCCCAGACGACAGCTGTGAACAATGCAAGGGTTAGGCAGTTGAAAATTGGTGTATAATTTATAGTCAGACCTCTGAGTATACACAGTTCCTCTGCATAGGTGTTTCCTCTATATCCTAGGTTCAGCATCCACAGCTTCAGATACTGTAACACTGTAGTATTTACTATTCAAAAAAATCCATGTGTAAGTGGACTGACCCAGTTCAAATCTGTGTTCTTCAAGGGTCAATTGCACTTGCAAACAGACTATTCTGCATGTGGGCCTTGGGTATTTTTATTGTTAACAAACTTTGCAGGTGAATCAAAGTCCAACGAAGTTTGAGAACCACTGAAAAAATAAATCTCAGGTGGTGAAATTAACACTATCAAAACGAGGAACAGGACTTCCCTGGTGGTGCAGTGGTTAAGAATCCACCTGGTAATGCAGGGGACATGGGTTCGAGCCCTGGTCTGAGAAGATTCCACATGCCGCGGAGCAACTAAGCCCGTGCGCCACAACTACTGAGACCATGTGCCACAACTACTGAAGCCTGTGCACCTAGAGCCCGTGCTCCACGACGAGAAGCCACTGCAATGAGAAGCCCGCGCACCACAATGAAGAGTAGCCCCCGCTCACTGCAACTAGAGAAAAGCCTGTGCGCAACAACAAAGACCCAATGCAGCCCAAAATAAATAAATTAAAAAGAAAAAACAACGAGGAACAGAAGAGTCATTCAGAAGAGCCTTTCCCATCACAACTTGAAGATGAACATCCGTTCTATTCTAACCACACACACGTGCATATAAAGTAAACAATGATTTTTTTTTAGAGTTCAATGAGTTTTAATAAATGGACTCAACCAGGCAACTACCAGCACAATCATGACAGAACATTTCCATCACCCCCAAAACTGTCCTGCCCTTCTGCCTCTTTGCAGGTAACCCCCTCACTGATTCCTTCATCCACAACCACTGATCTGCGTTCTATCACTCAATGATATTGAGCCTCTACTCAGCATAACAATATTTATGTTCTTTAGTGATTTATCCTATAAGGAATTCCTGAAGAGTGACAAAAGGAATGAACACTCTTATGTTCAAACTTGAAGAACCTCCTTTCAGATTTTAATAGCTTTATTAAGTCTCTCTACATAAGTGAGAAATTTCAATTTTTTAAGACTCTCCTAACTGAAGACCATATTATGATTATTTTACATAGATATAATCCACAAAGAAAATGCTCCTAAAGATATAAATATTTCTATGTCGCCTTGTTTATGCAGGGACAAATAATCATTTTGATTATTTTCCCCCAAATTTGGGTTTAAATGCTGTTCTTTAAAGGTATTTACCCATTCTTTCCCTCCTTATGACCCTCATTTTATTTGTTTTTTTGTTTTGTTTTGTTTTTGTGGTACGCGGGCCTCTCAGTGTTGTGGCCTCTCCCGTTGCGGAGCACAGGCTCCGGACACGCAGGCTCAGCGGCCATGGCTCACGGGCCCAGCCGCTCCGCGGCATGTGGGATCTTCCCGGACCGGGGCACGAACCCGTGTCCCCTGCATCGGCAGGCGGACTCTCAACCACTGTGCCACCAGGGAAACCCTCTATTCATTTTCTTTTAAAATGAGGGTCATGGGCTTCCCTGGTGGCGCAGTGGTTGAGAGTCCGCCTGCCGATGCAGGGGACACGGGTTCGTGCCCCGGTCCGGGAAGATCCCACATGCCGCGCAGCGGCTGGGCCCGTGAGCCATGGCCGCTGAGCCTGCGTGTCCGGAGCCTGTGCTCCGCAACGGGAGAGGCCACAACACTGAGAGGCCCGCGTACCACACACACACACACACACACACACACACACAAATGAATAGAGAAAAAAAATGGGGAAAAAATGGTTAACACTGAAAAGGAAAATGGATGCAGTGATCCCTGAAGTTTAAGTAACAAGGCTCTTTAAATCAGTGCAATTTTTTTGCCCTTTTTTGACACTTTGAATAAGATGTATACGCTGGTGGATGTCTCAAGTTTTAAATGATGAACCAAGGAGTATAATATATCAGAAGAACATTCCTCTGAAGACATTTTTCTGAATGAGGAATGTGCCACCCAGAATGTGCTACAAAATGTTAATGGTTTTGAGGGTATACACATTTGAACTTTATTGAAATGGCTAATAATGAGAAAGATTGTGAAATTATACACTGGGTTGTAGAACAGTAGGATTATGGCAGAGAAAGCACAGGGAACAATGCATCATCTTGCCATATAGGAGGACCCCAGGCATTCAGCAATCAAGGGATGGGTACCACTAACCTTTCTCTTGCTGTGATTTCTAACAAACCTTAGCAGCAAGGGAATTTAGCATGACTTTGATAATGAGATTAATAGCTAAACCAAGAGGTAGGAATGGCCAAGGGGAGCCAGTAGTTTAAAAACTCATATTTTCTTGAGTGCTAATGTCAATGGGCTAGTCACTTTTAACCACCCTGGACCCCTCTCATCTTCAGTCCAAATCAACAGAATCACCATGAATAGCAGGCAGGGATAAAATATTTTACTTTTTACTCCATCAAAGTTTTGAAAGTCAATACCTGTAATTTTTTAGGAAACTAGAAAGAGCCTTACCCCACCTTGATGGTGTAGGTATCACAACTGGTTATGGTGATGCTTCCTTCTGGCTTCCTGCCCAGAAACCAAGCATGGTCTATATTTTTTTCAAGTTTATATTTCCAGCAAATTCTATTCTTTTGGACTCTGACTTCCAGTTTCATCAAGAAAGCACTCCTTTTAAGTTTCCATGCATAACTATATTTGTAAAAAGATTTATTTTCATTTCACTTTCAAATTGGATATTACTTTCTGACAAAATATAGTAGGGGTTTATAGGGATGGTCTACACTCCACAGAAATCATATTTAGTAATCCTTTAGTTGATTCTCATATATTTAGGTTTTGTCAAAAGTAAGCTTAATGAATGGGGTACCACTGAGATGGCAATAACAGTTAAAAATAGTAGATATTATTTTAGACAGATGGAGCAAGCTAAATCCCTGTTCCCGTCCTGGCTTTTGTTAAGATACCACCTTTGCTTTTAGCTATCCATTAATCACCCTCACAGAAATGTTAAGTTGGAAAATGAACCCTGCCATTTATCTCTAATGTTCACTTAACAGAAATAAATGCAGCTACCACCTTCCAACTCTGCATTATATGAGATGGAGCGTCTGAGTGACTATAACCTTGACAAGGTGTCTCATCACTTGTCTGAGAGACACATTCAGTCAGCATCTAATCACACACTGGGATCAGAAATAAATTCTTGAACACTTTGAATCCAGCGTGGAGAATGGAGTTCATATTTGGGGAGCAATTCGATTGGTTGGCAACAGATCGCAGATTAATGCAACAGAACTCTTAAGGACTGGAGAGAATTACTGACTTAGACTCCTGATCACCTATTTCCATAATACTTTGTTATTTTGCTGTTAATAATCACCATCCTGACATCCAGCTAACAGCATTTCATTCAGGCGTTTTCCTTTCTTTCTGCATGATGTTAATCTTTTTCAAGGGGGATATATGAGGTCAGATGTTCTGGGAACACATAATGAATTCAAAATTTTACTTAGCTTATCAGTTTAAATACACAAAGGACATCATAATTTAAATTTAAAAAAATACCTAGATTGTAGACCCATAAAAAAGGTAGCTTCAGGCCAACATTGTGAAGCTAAACTAATCAACCTTCTAAAATAGTGTTTGTTAAATATCCAAAAGCTTCCACCTCTGATTACCTCTACAAGATATGGAATAATTATGTCTGTTTGAATCAGAAATCAAAAATATTGGAAATGTGTGTGACTAAAATATTATCCAGTCTAATCCATTATTAGAGTTTAAATTAGCAATACATTGTGAAGATATTTGTTTAATAAATACCTACATAGGGCTAATTATAAGTCATTGCTCTAAGAAATCCATAAATAATCACTTTAGTTTCACAACAAGCAGGGAGAATACTGTTACTATGCACATTTTACAGATGAGTAAACTAAGACATTAAGAGACATAAAGCAACTTGCCCAGAATCACCAGTTGGTAAGTGGCAGATATAGGATTCAAACCCTGGAAGTTTGGCCACAATGTCATGCTATTCTGTGACTCATGAGAGTTAAAACAAGAACTTTTCATGCTCAGTAGATGTCTTATTGGCTGACTTCAGAGGGCTGGTGACAAAAACTCAATTTTCCTAGGTGCCATTATAATGATCTTGCTCAAAGAGAGATGACTGCTAATCTTAAGTAACCACCACCATTGTTCAAAGGGGATTTATATGTTATCTCATTTAATCTTTCACAGCCAACCTGCATAGGCATTTCTAATTGTATTTTACAATTAGGAAACTAAGACAGAGAAGTCACGTAACTTTCCCAAGGCCACAGTGCAAACAAGTACACATTCCAGTCTGCCTCACTCCAAAGTTTTCCTCTCTGCCACATACCGCATTTCCTGAAAATTCTGTACGACTGGATGATATGATCTGTGGGCTTCTTTAGGAAAGTAACTTATACTTTTGTTTTTCCCTAAAGACAGTAACTACTGTCTTGTACTTCACACTTAACCCATGAGCTCAGGTACTGAGGTACAGATTGACCACAGCTAGTCACTAAGAAGGGAGAAAACCTTTAGACGGGGCCATTGAGAAATGTTCACTAATCAAACATACCTAAATAATATATTCTCACATGTGAAGACTTAAAGCAATTGAACAAATTAACATTGTCATTAGTTCAAATAAACATACAACTTATTAAAAACCTTCAATAATTTGGGTCAAAACAACAACTCTTACCTTTGTCCTTAAATTTTGAGACCCACCATTTTGAGGACCTACTGCCCCTGTGCTCAGGCTGACTGTCTATTTTTGTACGCAGTCTAAGGGAAATGGGACTTCTAGGATGTAGAGGGAGAGAGGTAAGTTCATGGACTTTATAGCCAGGTGGGCTGGTTGTAAATCCTGACTCACCACTTACTTAAGCAGCTATGCAAAGGCTCAGTGCCTAGTTTCCGTAACTGTAAATGAAGATAATAATAGTGCACCCCTCCTAAGGCTGAAATATGTGTTAAATGCTTCATGTAATGAATAAAACCTGACACATTTTGTTTGCTACTATTATAACTGATATCACAGTATTTTTACCTTATTTCCTACCAATTTTGCTCTCGCTTAAATGGATGCAGTGGGAAACACTGAGTTTATAGGGATTGAATTGTTTCCCTGACACTACCTGATACACCTAAAAAGTCAGTATCCCTAACTACCTGTACACAACCTAACTACCTGTACACAACCACGATTGAGTATCTAGCTTTAATGTGTGTCACACATGTAAGTTTTTACAAATCTAAATTAAAAGGCCTTATTGATATAATATACAGCTATTTGCTTTTAATTTCAGTAAATTACTATCTTAAATATTAGTTGTCTTTTGTCTGTTTGAAAGATTATTTAAAAAGGAAAACTGGATATGAATGAAATCTCTATGTGCCTTTGATCGACATTTGTTTCATGTTCCATAGTCCTTTGTCAGGTATGGACTAACTTTATTTAACACTGTTATTAATAAGAAAGTCACATACCTCTCATATTTCAGGATTTCTGACCACTTGGTCCAGTGCTAAGTAACATTTCAATGCCTCTACTATAGAAAATTCTTAAAGACTAGCATTTACTCAGTTGTAAAGATGCCTAGGTAGTTGCTGTAAGATCCTAAACAATGGGATAAAAAGGGAATGACCTCTGTCCCTCAGCTTTATCCAGTAGTATACCATCTTAGCATTCACTAATTCATAATTCAGCATGATCACCTGGAACTCTCACTTATGTGGCAAAGTACTTTATCTATCTATCTATCATCTATATCCATCTTCTATAATTTCTCCTTTTGTTTCTCTACTCATCCTTTATTCCTAAATTAAAGCATTGAGGCCTTTCTAGACTCTGCCCTAAAAGAGACATTCGACAGATTAGAAGGCAGGGAAAAAATTTGTATTCTGAGATTTTATCTCTACAAGCTTTGATTCTTAATATAAACTGAGAAGACAGCAGGTGTATAAATTAGGACATTTTCAGCTATTATTGGCAAGGCTTCTATTATCCCTGGCACTATAATGGCCTCAAAAGACCCAGTTCAGTCTATTTCTATTTGCTGTAGTGGTCTAACAAAAGTCAGTCCCATGTTGAAGGACAAAGGAGAGGAGAAGTTTAAGATCCTAGTGGGTCCTCAGAGAGGGCATCTGCACTGAGAATTCCTGAAAGAACCTTGGGAAGGAGGAAGCCCTCTGAGAGCAATTCAGGATCCACTTACTGCCCGAGGAGTGGGTCTAGACTAATGAGGAAGAGACAGCCCCACTGAGATTTCTGTTCCACGGGGAAACAGATCATGGCAAGGTAATTCCCATGACTCCAAGTATGTCACACGTGTGTCACTTAGAGCAGTGAGGCACAAAAGGGCTGGTTGAAGAGCAGTAAGAAATGACCTGGCATTTACATATAAGGTCTGAGGGTCAATGCCCAGGCAGGATGATGGGCATCTCATTTGAGTGAAGAAATGATAACAGGGTCCTCTCACTCTTTGGTCCTCCATAAGGCTCCTGCAACTCAAACCCAGATTTATGGATAGAAAAGATCTCTGAGAAATGTTTACTTCTGTTTCTTCCATTCCAGTTGAATGAGAATGAAAAAGAATTAACAGAAAATTGAAGTCATTGCTCTTAATATACCTGAATTCTGTGACTTGTACCAGCTATACATATAATCAGAGATATCTTTGTTGTCCTCTTTGCTATTACCACTACCTCTGCCATGGCAGACTTCCTGTGCTCGTTTTTCTCCTCCTTCACTGTTACAACCAGTTTGTTCTAAAGGATGTCCCATTGCAGAACCAGATCACAGCATCATATTTCTTTTATGTATATCAGTTTCCTCTTTCCCAAATGTACACACTCAGGAAGAGGACTGGGAAAGAAAAGAGTGTGTGTTTGTGCATTATGGATGTGTGTGAGTGTGTATGTGTATATTTGTCCTTGAATGGCCAGATGGTTAGACACAGTCTCACACCTTGCCATGACCCACCACTCTCTGCCTGCAGGGCTTGATGTGGCCCCATCTCCCATACTTCCACTTCACTCGTGTCTATTTTCTCTCAGGGAGCCATGTTCTCTCCCTCCAGTTCCACCTCTTGAGCAAAACCTTGTCCATCTGCCTAGTTGATATACTTCTGGTTCACAACGTTAATTTCTAAGTCTCCCCCAAGTGCATCTTTGGACACACAGCAGGGGCAGAGCTGGGCACCTGTCTCAGGGTGCTGCTCAGTTAGTGCAGGTTAGTTACTGAACACTCAGAACATTCTACAGCAGTGAGGAAATGGACCTGCCTATAGGACAAAGAGGATCTCTTGGGGTTTATGCGGCCTCACTACAAAAACCAGTCTGACTGACTCTCATGGCAAAACACCAAATCCTGTGTTTCATGAAACATTTTTTTTTTTTTTTTGCGGTATGCAGGCCTCTCACTGTTGTGGGCTCTCCTGCTGTGGAGCACAGCCTCCGGACATGCAGGCTCAGCGGCCATGGCCCACGGGCCCAGCCGCTCCGTGGCATGTGGAACCTTCCCGGACCGGGGCACAAACCCGTGTCCCCTGCATTGGCAGGCGGACTCTCAACCACTGAGCCACCAGGGAAGTCCCATGAAACATTTTAATTCCTTCATTAAGGTGGCTTCAGTCTTTCAGAACCATGAACAAGAAGTGGATGAGAGAATAATTTGAGGTTTTACCATTACAGACAGTTTGCATCTTACAATGTGTAAAGTTACTTCTTTTCTCAAATGAGTAATTCAAACACAAACTCAGGGTAAATGGCTATTTTCTGATAAAGGAAAAATGACCTTGTGTCAAGGTCATGGTCCAGGTCTGGAGATAAAGTGCCCTTCAAATACCTTTTGTCTTCCCTAGTAGTGTCTTGATCCGTGAGCTGACCTTGCTTGTGTGGTTAACCGGGCTGATTTCTTATAATCAGGACAGACGGTTCTCATTTATTAAACTAGCGAAAGCTCCCCAATGAAAACATAGTCTTTCTGAATATACAGTTTAAATGGATTGTAATCCATTAACTTTCATTATTAAGTTCTTTATTCTCTTGTGTTTAAGCCCTTCAAGATGTGAATTTATTATCATAGCCATAATTTAGTGAAGAAGGGTTTACGATGTTGTGAAGAATTTGAGCCTTTATCTATATAGAAGGGATAGATATTAATTCTCTAGTTGGTTGCTGAACATAGGCACACATGGATTAAATTAATGCACATTCATACAGATTTCAATATTTCATTTCCCTCAAAATGGTACTATAAATGCTTACTTTGGAAGAATTCCATTTTACAAAGATCAGATTAAAATGAAGCTAAGATACTTATATTTCCCTATTTTCCCCAAGTCTCTACAGAGTTAGTTTGTAGGGAAAAAAATGCTTCATAACCCAAATTATTTTCATTCTTAATTCATGACAGCCTGGTACCAAAAAGGAGTTATTTTTCTTTACATTATGACTAACCAAGTCCCTTGAATAAATGACAAGATTATCTAAGCTCTGAGATTTCTCCTTAGGGTAGTTTTCTACTATGCTGTTGATTATTCCTAATAACCTATCAAAAAATATCACAGTTGGTAAGACTCTCAGAAGAAAAACCTGGCTTTTATTTTTCTCATAAAAGCTCATCAGAACTTTGTAATATTTTTAAAAATATAAGAACCATAGGAATCACCATAAAAAAAACCCCTCCCAGTGGTGGATTAAGCACCAAATTCTTTAGGCTTTGAGGAATTTCAAGATAAAATGTTATATTTATTATAGTATTTATGTACCTTTTGACCGCTTAACAAGTGTAAAACAGTGCTAATATTTTAGTTATGTTTCTATCTTTTTATGGGTCACCAACCAAGTTTTTGAAGGCATTATGCTAAGTGAAATATGCCAGACAGAGAAAGACAAATACTGAATGATCCCATTGTATGTGGAATCTGAAAGGATAGGAACTTATAGAAACAGAGTAGAATGGTGGTTGCCAGGGGCTGAGAGGGAGGGGAAAATGGGGAGATGTTGGTCAAAAGGTACAAACTTCCAGTTATAAGATAAATAAATTCTGGGCATCTAATATACAGAATAATGACTACAGTTAACAAAAATGTATCATATCCTTAAAAGTTGTTAAGAGAATAGATGTTCAATGTTCTCACTACAAAAAAAATAGTTGTGTGAAGTGATAGATGTGCTAATGAAACATTGTGGTAATCATTTTACAATACATATGTGTATCAAATCACGTTTATACCTTAAACTTTCAGAACATTATATATCAATTAAATTTCAATAAAGTTGTGTGTGTATATATATATGATCCTATAATGCTACTCAATTTGGCATAAAATTGAATTTGGCATTTTGTACATATTAAAAACATATATGGATTTTATTTTATTTTTCAGTAACTGACAAAAGCTCAAGCTCTAATCCATTTCTTTTTGAGAATTTGCCTTATCTTTTTTAACATTTACTGTGTCACAGTGATCTTCAGAAAGCAGTCAAGTTGATCTGATAAACAAACGTTTGAGACATGGCACTGCTCATTATTGTAAGAATATTCTAGTACCCATGCTTACAATAAGCACAAATAGACAAAGAATCCATCCTCTCTCCAGCCTCCTTAGAATTTATATAGTGGGTCAGGCTGTCCTAGATGGCAAACTATTATCTGTTTAGTAGTATATATTTTCACACAGTTCTAGTTAGAGAATTGACTAAATCTTAAAAGAAGGTAACTGTCAATCCCTGGAATCACTCCTGAGGGTCCAAGCAGAATGGAGATGTGCCCCTCAGTTTTTGGATAGTGGTCTTCATTGGAGTGGCCTTTGTATAAATGTGAAATAGGCAAAAAGAAGCTGTAGGGCACTCAATCACGCCTCTCTGTATTCTTTCTGCTTCTGTGACACTCTTCTCTTTTCAGTTATTTTTCTTCTCTATCCATCCCTTCGTCAGAAAAAAATACTCAAAGGGATCTAATACTCTCCATTCATTTTCACATAAATTGAAGTCCATATATACTCTCTTCCAAAGTATTTACCTTTCACATATCATCTATGATAGAGAAATAGGTAATTCCATTGTATTAATGGAATTTCAGGTACTGGAGTACAGAAGCTGCCATGGAGGGATCATATAAAAGGTCACACTTACTACACTACTACAATGTAGCCTGAACTTATTTTATACATTCTGAATTTTAAAATATAAAGGTAAGGGCTTCCCTGGTGGTGCAGTAGTTGAGAGTCCGCCTGCCGATGCAGGGGACACAGGTTCGTTTCCCGGTCCGGGAAGATCCCACATGCCGCGGAGCGGCTGGGCCCGTGAGCCATGGCCGCTGAGCCTGCACGTCCAGAGCCTGTGCTCCGCAACGGGAGAGGCCACAACAGTGAGAGGCCTGCGCACCGCAAAAAAAAAATAAAATAAATTTAAAAAGGTAAGAAAAGGGGTGTGTTACATTGAAAATTAGCACAAGTTTGGTTTTCTTTTTTATAGCGTTTTCATAGCATTAAAATAAATTAAATGTATTAGTCAGGGTTCTCCAGAGAAAAAGAACCAATACAAGACATATCTTCACTTTCTCCAGAGAACCCTGACTAATACATTTAACTTATTCATATATGTGTATTATTTATATAATATAATACAACATAGGTTTATATTACATAAATAGTATATACTATACATATTATGTGTGTATAATTTATATTTAGCATTAGGAATTGGATCATGCAATCATGGAGGTTGAGAAGTCCAGACCTAGGAGAGCCGATGGCATAGTTCCACACCAAGTCTGACCTGAGAACCAGGTGAGTTGATGGTGTAAGCTCTAGTCTAAATCCAAGCCTAAAGATAGGAGAAGACTAATATCCTAGCTTAAAGACTGTCAGGGAGAAAAAATTCTTCCTTACTCAGCCTTTGTATTCTATCCAGGTCTTCAGTGGATTAGATGAGGCCCAGCCACACTGGGGAGGGCAATCTGCTTTATTGATTCACCAATCTGAATGTTAAACTCATCCAGAAATACCCTGATAGACACACCAGAAATAATGTTTGACCAAATATCTGTGCACCCCATTGCCCAGTCGAGGTCACACATAAAATTAACCATCACATTATCAAAAATCTTTTAAAAGCTTAGTACCAAATATGGGCGGGGGGACTCTTAGATTTTTATGTCGTTACATAGCACACCATGTATATTAAGTAAGTTTTCACTTCTCTGCATTTTGGGGGAGGGGTGAACCAGGGGAAGGACTTCTTTTCCTATAAATCAATTTCAAATTGATTTTCAAGTAAATCAATAAATTACTATCTTATAAGTAAGGTGCTTATATATTTATGATTCAAATTAAATTAGAAATTATTTTATATGGACCCATTTCTTGACAGTGCCCTCATAATTATAATAAATAATCAAAATTAAAGATTTTGTTTGCCATTCTTATGCACTCTTGGAAAAAAAGAGAAATGATAAAAAAAAATTCTATTGTAAGAGCTCTTAAAATCTCTGGTGGAGAAAGTCAGCCCTGGGAATACTATTGTTGTCTTAGATAAAACATTAAAAATACTGACTTTATCAAAAACATTTTATGTTTTGCCCTGATTTTCCTAGTAAAGCCCATATTGGACAAATCCCACCACCATAATAATCTGGACATAGGAGACACACTTAGCATTCCTAGTTTGAAAAAAAAAAAAGGAAGAGAGATGGCAGAAACAACTAACACCACATCCTCAGAAACCAACATCATGAAAATAGACCATGAACATGTGTGTGTGTATGTGTGTGTGTGTGTGTGTGTTAAAAATAAAACTTTTCCGTTGTTTGCTGTTCAATGTCAAAGTAAGATTACAGGCAAGACTCAACATGGGGTAAATACTGAGTGGCTTCAAAATGTATTTAGTCTCTCAAGAAACTTTGACAAAAGATGGTTTACAGTTCTCTTGAATTCTTCTGAGATAAAGGCTTAAAAAAAGGAATGCACCCATATTCCTGTTCATGTCTGCATCATCAAGATTAAATACAATATCCAATCTAATGAACTCTTTACCAATGGACTTAAAAAAACTTTTTTTGTATGCAGGCATTGATTTCAACTGTATTCAGCCCCAAATCTAAACCTAAATTGTGTTGTTTTCAGAAAGAGGCAATTATTCATTTAGTATCAGGTTTATTACCTTTTTTAAATTATTCCTGTTAATAAACAAACAAGAAAAATGAAGTAGAGAAGAAAAGCAAAATAAGATATATTTGCACTTTTATTTCCAGTTGCCCTTTGATTTTCTATATGGCTTTCTTCAAAGAAAAACAGATGGGAAGCCTTCAAGGAAGTCACAAGATGGTACAGAATTTACAAAATAAGATCTATGTGGGAAGGTTAAGAGAACTGTGCATGCTCTGTTTGGAGGATTTAGGAAGACAGAGGGAAACATCAAAATTGTCAACATGTATTTAAAAGGATATCAGGGCAACATGTTGCTGCCATTGACCAGAACCAGGAGGAATTGAGTTAAATGACAGGAGGAAAAATTCTGGAAAAAGGCAGGCCTCACTCCCACCCCACCTTCAACCCATCCTAAATCAGTGCTACCAAATTCTCATGCAAAGAAATGAAAAGAATCAAGCCATTATTCATATTCAGTAAGTTCTGAAATAGTTCAAGTCCAGTGATGACAACCAAATGAAAATAGATAGCCAATCCGAGAACTTGTTCTAAGTGCCTGGCATCCATCTCCATGTATGGTTTGCTCTTCAAGTTGAAAGTTAGGTTGAAAGGATACTCTGGATGTGAAGGTGCTGAGGGGCCAGGACTTCTCAAGTCTGTTATATTAACTAGTCTGCAGTTACTGAGAGCACATCCTTCTGCACAGAGGCCCCTGGAAAAGACAAAGGGCCCTGGCCTGGCCATTGAGAGAACTGAGCTTTGGTTCTCAGATGTAGTTAGACGGAGGGTCCCATCAAGAAGTGCTATAGAGGGATTTCCCTGGCAGTCCAGTGGTTAAGACTCCGTGCTCCCAACGCAGGGGGCATGGGTTCGATCCCTAGTCAGGGCACTAGGATCCCACATGCCCCACGGTGTCGCCAAAAAAAAAAAAAAAAAAAGAAGTGCTAGAGAGTCACTAACTTTCCTTCCAGCTCTGCTGCCCAGAAAAGAAGGTAGTGGTTTGGAGAAGAGCCTCTATTTGTTTTATTTTATTCTCTTCTTATTAGAGCAGTTGTGAGCTGCTGTTTAAATATAAAACCTATATTTTATAGCCCTTCAAATTCTATAAATTGCCCCTTTCCTATATATATATTTTTAAAATTTTATTTATTTATTTGTTTGTTTATTTATTTATGGCTGTGTTGGGTCTTCGTTTCTGTGCGAGGGCTTTCTCTAGTTGCGGCGAGCGGGGGCCACTCTTCATCGCGGTGCGCGGGTCTCTCACTATTGCGGCCTCTCTTGCTGCGGAGCACAAGCTCCAGACGTGCAGGCTCAGTAGTTATGCCTCATGGGCCTAATTGCTCCGCGGCATGTGGGATTCTCCCAGACCAGGGCTCGAACCCGTGTCCCCTGCATTGGCAGGCAGATTCTCAACCACTGCGCCACCAGGGAAGCCCCCTTATCCTATATTTTATTTTAGTGGATACAACTTTTTGAGGAAGACATTATTATCCCCATTTTAATGACTCAGAGAGTTTCAAATAGAACATTATCAGTAAGAGTAGATCCAAGTAGAATTATAGAGTAGAAGTCTTGAGTAGCTGTGCTAAACATGAGAGCATTGAAACCCAGGAGAAGTGAAGAGAGAGAAGAGGTGACAGATTTATGAGAAAGGTGGAGGTGACGGAGTTGTTGAAATAATGTGCTTACATATCTAATTTAATCTAATTTTATATTCTCACAACCGTATCAGCTGCTTTATCAAGATATCAGCACAGAGTCATCCTGTCCCTTGAGATCTCCGCAGAGCCAAATGTAAAATAGATAGCTGGGGGAAGCAGCCGCATAGCACAAGGAAATCAGCTCGGTGCTGTGTGACCTCCTAGAGGGGTGGGATGGGGGGGGTTGGGATAGGGAGGGTGGGAGGGAGATGCAAGAGGGAGGAGATATGGTGATATATGTATATGTATAGCTGATTCGCTTTGTTACACAGCAGAAACTAACACAACATGGTAAAACAATTATTCTCCAAAAAAGATGTTTAAAAAAAAAATCCTATTCATATGGAAAGTCCAATGCCTTCTCCAACATTTCCGCTAATCCCTGCAGTTCCAAATTTGCTTGCATGCTCCTGACGGATTCTTAATTTTCTTTTTTTTAAATATATATATTTTTATTTTTTATTCTTTTGGCTGCGTCGGGTCTTAGTTGCAGCAAGCAGATCTTTCGTTGCAGCGCACAAGCTACTCTCTAGTTGTGGTGTGTGGGTTTTCTCTCTCTAGTTGTGGCACACAGGCTCCAGAGCGCATGGGCTCTACAGTTTGTGGCACACAAGCTCAGTAGTTGTGGTGCTTAGGCTTAGTTGCCCCGTGGCATGTGGGATCTTAGTTCCCCGACCAGGGATTGAACCCTTGTCCCCTGCATTGGAAGGTGGATTCTTTACCACTGGACCACGAGGGAAGTCCCTCTTAATTTTCTATATGTATCTAATTGCTTTTTACTTATTGAGTTACTCTTAGGACCCATTTTTCAACTCTTGATTCCATGTTCCCTCACCCCCAAACTGCCATTCGTAGGAGACACAGAGTTTGCTATAGACTTTTACACAGAAGGGATTCAGGGGATACTGGAGAGGAGCACTTCATTGCAAGACTATATAGCAGATGATTTAAAATAGAGCATTATTCTCCCATGTTACACAAAGTCCCTTGGCAATTTTTACCAACTTATCTGAATAGATGGGCTCTCACTTTCCTTCCTTGTTTCCTACAAACTCATGTGCTTAAAATTTCACTGTCTCTACCCCAGTTAGAACCTGTTCGTAAATAAAGATATTCATTCTTTAAGAGAAATCCTGGTGTCAAGCAGGGAAGTAATTGTAACTAGGCTTACTTCACAGATAAAGAATTTCACAGCAGGCGTAGTTAATTAGCATGTTTTAGGTGTTCTCACTTACAAAGTACTGTATTCTCACTTACAAAGTACTAGAAGAAACATATAAATCCAAGTCTTTCCAAACTTTTATATAGCCAAGGGAAACATATTTCACCTTATGCATAGCTTACTCTAAACAAGCCTAACTCAGGTTTAAGAAACATGTTGTAGTAGAATCTCTATTACATTTCTCCTCTATGGAACACACTAGGCATATGGAAAATCTTCTAATCCTTCTCCAACTATCCCGACCTCAGCCCAGTGATTCACTAATTCTGCAAGGTTGACATGAGGATCTCCATTCAGTGCACATACACTTATAATTCCTTCTTTTTTGCTTGAATGCTCTTTGGAGGTAACTTATCTCGGATTAACTTGGGCCTCACTACAACTATGTGGAATTACAGGAAGGATAGCGGTCTTTTTGAAAACTTCCTTAACCCCATGACTGGACAATAACACCTGAGCTTCAAGGGCATCCCCTCTCCAAGGGCTTATCTAGACCTTTCGCACTGTTCTTCTAGCGGTGAGCTATCTGTGTGATCTGTGTGTTCAGATGGAAGCAAAGGATATCAGCCAATGTGCCAGAGTTCTGACAGAGCGTCCTGGAGCACCCTGTCCTTGCCTATGCCTTGTTCTAAAGTCATTTTTCTTTAGAGCTTTTTTTTTTTTTTTTTTTTTTGGTTACACACTTGAGAGATATTCATGTAATGTGAGGGAGAAAGTAGATACCAAGTCAAAACTACCTTGGTATCACTAACATGCCCTCATGCCTCCTAGTGGCTCTTTAACACTCTAGATCAGTAAATAAATGGTCGTAAGAATCTTGACCTCATGTTTTTTTCTTTTTCTTCTTGTGACTTAACCAGCAATTCCAACAAGGTGACCCGATAAGAAGGAGCATGTGCTAAACATCCTTTTAAAAAGCAAGGGCAGGGGCTTCCCTGGTGGCACAGTGATTAAGAGTCCGCCTGCCAATGCAGGGGATACGGGTTCGAGCCCTGATCCGGGAGGATCCCACATGCCGCGGAGCAACGAAGCCCGTGCGCCACGACTACTGAGCCTGCGCTCTAGAGCCCGCGAGCCACAACTATGAGCCCACATGGTACAACTACTGAAGCCCGCATGCCTAGAGCCCGTGCTCCACAACAGGGGAAGCCACCGTGATGGGAAGCCCGCGCACCACGATGAAGAGTAGCCCCCGCTCGTCGCAACTAGAGAAAGCCCATGCGCAGCAACGAAGACCCAACACAGCCAAAAATAAATAAGTAAAATAAATAAATTTTTTTAAAAAAGCAAGGGCAGAGGCAGGGCTCAGTAGAGAAGGGCTTATTATCAGAAATGAGGATGAATTAAGTAGGTTTTAAATTATTTCCCTCTTCTAATTTCTCTCTAAATTATAATGAAAATTATTCATTAGCTTTCCAATGGAAAAAAATGCCTATTTTGAGACATTTACTAGGTACCCTCTACATCATTACACAGTGGAGAGAATCTTGAAATATGCTGTGCACAGTCACTAAAATTTTTCCCGGAATATTTTAATAGCATCTCTAGAGTATTTTGGGATGATGACATTCTGTAGAATGATTATGAACTGCAATAATAATCCTGAAAAACAGCTCTGATAATAAAGTATCTTTGAGTCTAATTTCCTTACCCAGTGCTCCCTTCCACTTAGTTAAGGTCAAATGGGACTTTACAAATGATGCGAGTAGAATAAGGTTTTGCTGTTTCTCCCATGGAACACTTTCCCTTTTTCAGAAATAATCATTTCTACCCTTCTTCCTGGTGACATCCTGCTGCCCACCGGGCAACAAGGACCCAAAAAAGCAGCAGCCATTCAAGAAGACCTGATGCTCAGGTGAAGGAGTTATCTAAAATTCCCACCCGAACCACAGCAAAGGACACCTACATGGGCGATGCTCTACAGTATGCACACACCCCTTCTAGACTCTTAAAAATACAAGATATTCCAAAGGACCTCGTGAGAGATTAAAACGTTGACCACTTCATTTTCAAATAATGATAAATAATCCATGGTCTACTTTTAAGAATTTTGAGTTTAAAATAGAATCCTGAAATATGCTGCACACAGTCACTGAAAATTCTCTTTGATTATTTTAATAACATCTCTAGAGTCTTCCTACAGGATGATCTTCTGTAGAATGATTAGAAACTGGAATACAAGTTGTAAAGCCTCTCTGATTGTAAGATATCTTTGAGTCTGTTTTCTCTCTTGTAGTACTCAGTTCCATGGAATCAAGGTCAGTTAGAACCCTTAAAGTATGTACGTGTTGGCTGATCAGTTAACTTTAAAGGCATTAAAATAGCTATACCATGGTGGGGAAAAGGTAAGATAACATATATCAAGGTGGTAAAATGTAAAATAAGGTCTTTCTCTCCAGGAAGGTACAATCTCCCTGGCAGAATTGAGAATATAAACCAACATCACTCACGCTAAAAAGATTTTACTTTTCACAACTGTGACATCAAGGAACTCCTGAACTATTGTTTTCAATTACTCCCCTCAGCCCTTCCCCACCTTGCATTTTTAAATTCCTTTGTGGATATTCTGTATTTGTAAAGGAGTCTGACTAGTTTTATACTCAACGTTTATCTCATTAAGCTCTCGTTAGCAAATTCAAACTTTCTAAGAATTTAATTAGCAGACTCTCAACTCTCCTCAAACTATCCATAATGTAGAAGTTCTAAATAACAAAACAAAACCATTAGATATTCTAATACAGTTTACCACTGATGATCAAAGACTACATGAAGTCATCCAGGGGTTAAATATCATTTAACTGAAGGTGGGAAGTGCTTCACTTTTCCTAACACAAATGCTAGAAATAGAGGTCCTGTCAAGTAACCAGTTGGAAATGATCAATTATGAAAATGTACTGCTGGGCTGACAGACCTGGAGAAGATGGATTAATGACTCTTTGGTGAACTTTGTCTGATCCTCTCCCTCCAAGATGGGGGAAAGCTGTATGCTATCTCAGCAGTTGTAATCACACCTCAATGGCCTTATTCTAATGGCAAGAAAAATTAGTTCCCAGAATTTGTTTAGTTGTGTATTGCATACAACTTATTAGGCACATATTACAAATAATGCTACTTGAGCAAAACCTTTTGAAAAACACCTAAATATGAATATATCCCCATAAACAATATTCATATTTTGATCAATTAATAGATTATTATCAGCTTCTATAGTGAAGGAAAATGGTGAGGACATCTGTCAACACCTCCAATAAAACCTTGCTTCCCAACAGTTTACTCTTGTTGCACATGGACTGTGTTGATATTTGTATGCCATACTGCAACAAAGGATGGTGTTCATGGCTGGAGCTCTTAGCCCCCAAGTTCATCACACTGAAGACTGACTGGTTATCATGAGCATCCCTGGATGCACTATAGCACTTATCTGAGACAATATATTTAGTCCTGAAGAAGAACTGGGTCTACAGATGACAAATGGCTCTATTTTATGGGCCCCACCTCTTTCTAATCATTTTTTAAAATTAACAAAGCATTTTATAAAGATATTCACTTTCCTGCTCTTATAAAAAAAAACCACACTAGATATAAACACTTCTTCCGTGATGAGACTCCTTGCTGACAGAAGTTCTCTTGTATCTGTCAATCCTCAGGCTTTATAAATAGTAGATTCTCCATAAATTTTAGTAGAATAAATAGAAAACAGTAACTTCAATAAGCTCTAATATAGCAATACCCCCTGCATCGATGTGCCATGTGGACTAATGCTTTCTCTCTTCCATCATGGACACCTCTGCCTTAACTTCTAGCAGCCTTATCTCTGTCTGATTCTTATTATTCTTACACCACTTCTCTTCAGCTCTTTTTGGTCTAATCTGTTGTCTCTCTGCTCTTCTGAGTTTTTCTTGTTCATTTTTATGTGTCCTCAATTCTCTTCTTTCCTATTTCCAGTAATTTCTTATGAAATAGATAGATGATAGATAAATGGATGAATGGATTAGATAGATAGATAGACAGAGAGATAGAAAAAGATGATATAGATATCCTCCAGGCACTGTGAACATTCTTTTTATCTGGTTCATTAAAAAGCCTGCTCCCATCATCGGATGAATGGATAAAGAAAATGTGGCACATATATACAATGGAATATTACTCAGCCATAAAAAGAAACAAAATTGAGCTATTTGTAACGAGGTGGATGGACCTAGAGTCTGTCATACAGAGTGAAGTAAGTCAGAAAGAGAAAGACAAATACCATATGCTAACGCATATATATGGAATTTAAGAAAAAAAAAAGTCATGAAGAACCTAGGGGTAAGACGGGAATAAAGACACAGACTTACTAGAGAATGGACTTGAGGATGTGGGGAGGGGGAAGGGTAAGCTGTGACAAAGCGAGAGAGTGGCATAGACATATATACACTACCAAATGTAAAATAGATAGCTAGTGGGAAGTAGCCACATAGCACAGGGAGATCAGCTCGTTGCTTTGTGACCACCTAGAGGGGTGGGATGGGGAGGGTGGGAGGGAGGGAGATGCAAGAGGGAAGAGATATGGGAACATATGTATATGTATAACTGATTCACTTTGTTATAAAGCAGAAACTAGCACACCATTGTAAAGCAATTATACTCCAATAAAGATGAAAAAAAAAAAAAAGCCTGCTCCCCTGAAATTCCAAGTAGGCTTGGTGGTACAACAAGAAAGAAAACCATAGTTAACATTTTTAAATGCTTACTATATGCCAAGTGCCCATCTAGTGTTTTTCACGAATGAACTTAATCTACCCAATAAACCTATAAAGGAGGTAATATTATTATCTCATTTTATAGATCAGGCAAATGAAGCACAGTGAGTCTATATAAATTACTCAAGGTTATACAGTTAGTTAGTGGCACAATCAGGATTCAGGATTATAGAAATGTGCATCTGTGAGTAAGCAAGAATTTTATCTTATGTAAGTTAGAGTCGTGAGTGATGAAATGCTCCTCCCCACATCATGGTCCTGGTATAAGGAGTATTTACAATAGTGAGCCTGTAGTTCTAGACCCAGCTTACCCGGCAGGTTTCTCTATCCAAATGGGCTGCTGAGGATTTAAACCTTGGGATACACTTCAGTAAGGAATAAGGGAGGCACTGGGGATCCCTTTCTCCTCTCTGCAACATGTGTCTGTGGTTTCATGCGTGCATTTCACATTGTTTGTGTCCTAAATTTACAGGAATTGAAAGTGATTTCAGCCAAGGTCAACTCATTCCTCTCAACAATTCTCAAACCTTGACCAGGCTTTGTAGTCTGGCCTAACTCAAACTTTTTTTTTAACCCATGGTTTGAATCTTTTACATTAATGTATTATTTGCTACATTTAAACGGCTTTGACCAATGAGTTTTGGGAAGACTTGCTGGGTTTTTCAGTTATACGAGGAACATGAGTATATAAACATTACTCAGCCCACATTCACATAACTTTTGTCTATCTATCTATCTATATATATATATATATAGCTAGCAAGCTAGCTAGAAGTACAGTAATAATTAGTATTCTTAATATTCTTTGTCCTTAGGAAAAATGCTAGAAATTAAATGAACGTGGATTCTTTCCACAGTTCAATAATCAAATCAAATATTTAGTTGGAGGGGGTAACTTCTATCTTGGTTAAAATCATTACTGGCCATGAGTAAAGAAGACTATTCGAATTTTAGAGCAAGTATCCTCTCCATGCAAGGTGCAAAGTCTTAATGCAGCTAAAAAGCAGTTATTCTTCATATCAGACATGTAAACTAATATATGATTCAGGAAATCAATAATGGTTCTTCCTGTAGGCTTTCCTAGGAGATCTTTAGCTGCGATGTTAATTGCTGCAATGTCTTTAGTTTGGGGTCTTTCCTCCCCTGTTCCACAGTCATTGCTCTGTGCAGACCCACATAATTTCTCACCAGGATCCTTGCAATACCACTTAATGCCATTCCCTCTCTCCCATCTCACTAATTTTCTACATTTATTCTTTTTCTGTTGCCAGAGGCATCTTCTCTCTTATCAAATCTGACTTTTAACTACCCCGTGTGAAATTCTTGAATGGTTCCCCAACAACATCAATAAAACATCTTATCTCTGTACTGGATATTCTCTCTTTCCCTCTAGATCTACTCTTTATCCTTCTTCATCCTGCTTATGTGCCCCGGGGGAGCCTGACCTATATTAGTATCATCAATTGGCTTCCCTGCCATCTGGCTTCTGTTTGGGTTGAATAATGAAAGGTAATGGCAAGAGATTGAAGGTGAAAGAAGAATGACTTTAGGGTATTAATTTCCCCAGACGGCAAGTTGGTTGTATTTCTCTACTGAAGAGGAGTCCTCTCCTAGAGCTGCAATTACTCTCTCTGTCTTATTGTAATCACTTTCTCCCCTTTCTCTTCCAGATCTATGGGTGATAACAACTCCCTGATGTTGCTAGCTGTGGAATGCTTTACAATATCTTGATGGTTTCCCTTAACCCTACTCACATTTCTGCAAAGAGCCCTTCACTGATATATTCCTGAGTATACCTTATAAGTATTCATCTGTTGCCTGCTAAAATCTTGGTTGATACACATGGCATCATAATCTGGCTCCCTTCTCGGTTTTTTTTTTTTTTTTTTTTTTTTTTGCGGTAAGTGGGCCTCTCACTGTTGTCTCTCCCGTTGCGGAGCACAGGCTCTGGACGCGCAGGCTCAGCAGCCATGGCTCACGGGCCCAGCCGCTCCGCGGCATGTGGGATCTTCCCGGACTGGGGCACGAACCCGTGTCCTCTGCATTGGCAGGCGGACTCTCAACCACTGTGCCACCGGGGAAGCCCCAAGCTGCTATTTTTCACTTGGTATAAAGCAGGCCTCCCAACACCAGCTGACACAAAGTGGGACCACCTTCATTATTGGACAACAATTGGCAAGATATAGTAAATCTGAATATGAGCTTATTCTTCCACCAACTGTTCTATTTTGGGTTGCAAAACTTTCATATGAGAGATAGGAAGCCATATATAAATATGACTCTGCAAGATTTGCTGTAAAAATATAAAAATAGAAATAACTAATGTCCACCAGTAGTGAAATGTATAAAACATGGTGTGATAAGTCTGTATAATTTATACACCAGTTAAAGAGTATAAACCGTGTCTACAAAATTGATCAACAGGGATAAGTTTTGAAAAACAACATATTAAGTAAGAAAATCAATTGCAAAAAAGATGCACATAACAATCTGTCATCAACAGAGAATTGTAAACCCATATTGTAAACTACGAACACTGCATTATATAAACACAAATGGGAAGGAAAGGAACCACCGTGAACATGGTGCTAAACCTCTAAAGGTGGAGGAAGGGAAGAGAATACAAAGAAAGTTTCAAATTATTCAGTACTAATTTGTTTCTTACCATAGGTGTTCATTTTATTATTCTCTATTCTGGTTGTTACCTTTAAAACAGTTGTACTAACTCAATTCATGAAGATACAATGAAACTGACTTTAAAAGTTTACAACTCACTAGCTATTTTACATTTGGTAGTGTATATACGCAAGTGGGGATATATGTATAAGTATAGCTGATTCACTTTGTTATACAGCAGAAGCTAACACACCATTGCAAAGCAATTATGTTCCAATAAAAATGTTAAAAAAAAAAGATGAACAAATATGTCAATAAAAAGACTTATTACCCAGTTGGGGGTTGGGGGGCTTGCAGGATAGCTTATGTTCTGGTGATCTGCATATTCCCAGTAACCCCAATTAGGAATTTCAGATTTTTTAACATTATCTTAAAATATCACCAATTCTCTAAGAAGAAATGTATTCTGGCAGAGGGTGTATTAAAAAGAAAACATATTGGGGGAAAAAAAAAGTTTACCACTCCATACAGCAGCAATGAACTATTGAACACAAATGTTGCAAGATCGGTAGGCTTCAAGACTATTCTGTCCGAACAGGGGGACCTGTGGTACTGCCTCCTGATTGAACCCATCCAGTATGCATAAACTGATATATCAGAGTTGCCTAATCATAGATTCAAAGGTGCTAAGAGGAATGAATACTCCCTGATTCAGTTGATATATTTTTATATTTGACTTCCCAGATTAGCAGGAAAGCTCATAACCAGAATGGTTTCATTTGGGAATGTGCCAGAGGGATACAGTTAACTACTCCTCCATCCCCCTGCCCCACCCCCACAATTCTCCCAGAGGGTTTCAGGGCATCATCACTCTAGTGAGGCAGTAGTTCATTTTCAGGGGATTTGAAGACCACCGAAGTTGGTCCATCCAAAGAGCAAGGATGACTGAGTCCCATAATCTCAGGAGCCATCTTCACATGCTCATCTGTCTCACAGCTTTTATCCACATCTGCATTGTCTTGACAATCACTTTCTTTCTTGTGACAGCAGCACAAATGTAAAATCTCACAAATAAAATATGTGCATACTAAATCTATTATAGATATTAAATGCATTAAAAGAATATAATACCACAACCACCTAGAGTTCAACACTATGAAGCCTTTTGATTTTATTCACTGCATAAAGGTTTAAGAGTGAAGAAAAACAACTTCATCTCAATGTGCCAAATAGCATTTAATCAAATTTTTCATCTATTCCCATTAAAAACCTTGATAATTTAGAAATGGAAGGGATCTATAAAATATACTAAATATGTTTCTTATGGGAAAATATTGTGTCAGTGAGCAAATGGGGACTAGGTGAATGGCTAATTTTTCTCCATTAATTGGACCAATAATAGTTTATTCAAAATAAAACAAATAGGTATTTCTATTAATGTTAAACAGAGAAATACAAATACCTCAGATATGTGAGTATAGTTCTGTACATATATGGAACAAATATGGGTATATGGAAGAAAGGTGTACAGGGCATTTAAAAAGCCTGGAGATTAAGTCAGGACTGGTTAGGATGCCTGATTTGCTACTTCTTCAGGTAAGATACTCTGAGCCTTCCTTCCCACATAAAATGGGGGATGCCGGTAACTATTTCACAGATTAAATATAAAGGTTGAATAAGATAGCAAATGTAAGTCACTTAGCCCTGTGTGACATATAGCAGGGGTCCAATAAGTGGAGCTTAAATTCTGCATATTTCACATACATGCAGATAAATATACATAATGGAACAAATGGACTCAGTTCATTCAAAGTCCGTTTTATCTTTTCTCTAGAATTTATAATCAATGAAGTTTTACAATATCCTTTTACTGTCCACCAAATCCGTGTACAATTTGCATATATTTGCCCAAAAATCTCCTGTAAAAGGAAAGTTTTAGAAAAGTGTCTCTAAATGTGATGGTTTAATTAACCCTTTTCTTTCTGTGTATGTAAAAGAAAGTAATGAGTGACAGTCCCTAGGCAATATAGAACTAGTATATGATAATATACTTCACCCTTTAACATTATTGTCCTTCTGATTACTTGGAGAATTAGCATGGGAGAATGGACACAATTTCTTTAGAGAACGGTATTCATGAAAATATTAATGTAACAACTTTGTTATGTGTATGATGCCTATTCATTTCTTATTTAAATTTTCAAGACAAGAAATTTATGTGAGTTTTCCTTACTTGAAAGGATATGTTGTTATCTATAATATATCTCTGGGAAGGCAACATAGCTCAATAAAGTAAGGGAATAGAGAAACGGAAGATGTTAATTTATGGTTCTACCATTAATCCCTGTGCAATCTTGGGCAAGTTGCTCCATGAGTCTGAGTGTCAGGAAACATTATACTATACATAAGAAGTGTATTGGAGAAATATGTACCAGAGATCAAGCTAAACAGACCAAGGGGAATCAGGGAAGAATGATTAGAAACTTGAGCTTTTTTAAAAATCTGTCCTGGAACTTACTTGCCCTTGTCCTTAAATAGAAATAAAAATAGAAGGAAGTTGAAACTAATGATGGATTTTTGAGAAATGTCAAGATGATTCTTCACATGTAATCACATATAACCTTGGGCAGGTTATTAACTTCTCTGAAACTCAGTTGTTTCATTTATAAAATTTTGGCAATAATGCTTCCTTCAGAACAATTCCTGTAATGATTAAATGAATTAATTCATGTAGCTATTACAGCACAGAGACTGCCTCTGGAGAGCTATTTTCATTTTTATCATTAATAACAATTAAGAACCATATGGTTGTAACTCAACAAACAATTTTGCCAGTACTTATTACTGCCACTTTGTCTTCTAGGAGAAAATAACCAAACTTCTGAACTATTCTTGACTAATTACCTCCTTATGTTTGGTTACTGATATAAATACACATATGTATACATGTGTATATATATATATTCATTTATCAGTGTACATAAATATATCGATAAATTGATATAGATTAATAAGTACATCCTCCACTTTTCTCTAAAAGGTCTTGGCCCCAAATCTTTTTCTGATATCCTACCCTGAAAAGCATAACCAGGTGATAAGTGACTTACAATGACTCCTTTTGCTGTTTGTTTACAGGTTAGGCTGGAAGCAGTCCCGCTTTTCCCTTACACCTCAACCTTGCTGTA
Organism: Mesoplodon bidens; assembly: GCF_964165515.1. NCBI lineage: Eukaryota > Metazoa > Chordata > Mammalia > Artiodactyla > Ziphiidae > Mesoplodon > Mesoplodon bidens. The sequence continues at coordinate 56,982,251 of NC_138165.1, forward strand.
GGTCTCTCACATCTTACAGTCCATTTGCAAGGGAAAGAAAAGTACAATTCCTTTTCTCAAGGCCTAGAGCAGAACTATACTAATTTGGCCTTCTTACCTGGGTATAGATTCCTACCAAGGAATAACCTTAGGTCTGATCTGAATAATCATCTACAAGAACAAATTGTCATAAGAGTGAACAAAACATCACACAGGGGAAAGACTAACAGAAAAAGAATATGTGCACATCAATGCAAGAATTCTGTAATATTTCTGACCATCTATAGATAATTTGTGTATTAGCATTCTCCAGAGAAACAGAACCAATAGGATGTGTGTGTGTATGTATGTGTCTATGGAGAGAGAATTTATTTTAAGAAATTGGCTCGCATGATTGTACAGACTGGCAAGTCCAAAATCTGCAGGTAAGCCACATGCAAGAAACACATGGAAGAGTTGCAGCTCAAGTCCAAAGGCAGTCTACTGGCAGAATCTCCTCTTCTTTAGGGGACAGTCTTTTTCTTAAGGCCGTTAACTGATTGGATGAGGCCCACCCATAATATGGAGAACAATCTGCTTTACTCAAAATTTACTGATTTAGGGGCTTCCCTGGTGGTGCAGTGGTTAAGAGTCTGCCTGCTAATGCAGGGGACACGGGTTTGAGCCCTGGTCTGGAAAGATCCTACATGCCACGGAGCAACTAGGCCCGTGAGCCACAACTACTGAGCCTGCATGTCTGGAGTCTGTGCTCCGCAACAAGAGAGGCCGTGATAGTGAGAGGCCCATGCACCACGATGAAGAGTGGCCCCCGCTTGCCGCAACTAGAGAAAGCCCTCGCACAGAAACGAAGACCCAACACAGCCAAAAATAAATAAATAAACAAAATGACGGAGGAATTATGTTTTTAAAAAAAATTTACTGATTTAAATGCTAATCCCATCCAAAAACAAAACAAAACAAAATAACACTACTTCAGAGAAACATCTAGAATAATGTTTGTTAAAATATCCAAAATATACCATGACCTAGCCCAGTTGACACATAAAATTAAGCATCATCATTTGTTTAATTAAGATATGCAGATCAAAAACCTAAAACCTAAAAGAAGGTTAAGTAAAGCAATAAAATATAGGAAAAATAGTAGTACCCTTGACTATTGCCTATTTCTAGGATGATACGGTAAACTGCATACAACAGGGGCCTAAGTTATCTCCCAGACAAGGGATCCTGTGACGGTAAGGAGAGCAAATGGATTCTAAAACTCTAAGAACACTCTCAGTTGCTTTAGGGAAAAAAACTAAGTGGCCTGGTATGACTAAATCGGTTTGTGGCATTAAGAGGATTGGCCTGGTCAGCTCCACCAGACTCTGAAGATAAGGCTGGTGAGTACATTGGTGAGCGGTCCCAGACCGGATATATTTTAAAGTGCATAAAACTTATTAAAACTAAATCTACCTGCTTGATTAATTATTAATCAGTTTGTAGAGTAATTAAATCGCCATATTTTGTGGTGCAAATGATTGCAGTTAACCCCACTGCAAGTTTTAGATAGAGTTTATGTGCAGAATAAACCAAAGCGCAGCAGACCATGGCATCAATGTGAGTGCACTGAAAGAACTGAGCTCCTGCATCACCAGCTAAAATTAATCAGCAATTTAGAACAGTCTCCACTTAAGACACTACTTCATAGAGTAGGCATGCCCTCAAGCAGGTGCAGGAGTAAGGTAGCTCAGATAAAATTAGACCTTAGTCCCTAGGCTATTGTCTAAATTTCTCCTGACATTTTCTTATACATTGCAAATAAGAGATTTTCCTTTCTCTTGTCTTCCAAGCTGTGATTTCATATTTCCATTATAATCCAAAAGGAGAGACAAATCCTTACCTTATTTTCATTGCCAGAGTACAGGAAATATATAGGACTAACCAGATAATAATGAGTCAAATGAACCAATTATTTGAGGCTATATCTACCTGACCTCTTTGGAGTTTAAAAAAATGAGGAAAGTGGCAGCAGCAGTGGCACATTTGTGAATCTCTACCAATCTCCAGATAAAGACAGAGTAACTAGAGAGCAAATACATACATACACACATACATAAATACATAAAATCTATGGGCAGTAAGTACCACAAAAAGTATTCCCACAAACCACAGTATTTATGCAGATGACATGACTCCACCAACAGCACAAGACCTGCATGGTATCAGCATCTTGTGAGGATGAGAGCAGAGAGAAAAAATAGGGTCAGTGATGCACCCAAGGGCAGAAGAATCTTAAACTAGCTAACAGGTAGCTGTTGGGAATCATGTTGGGTCAATTTGAAAACAACAGCTGAAATTAGAAAAGGTTTTGCCCAATTCTCTCTCCAGTGAGTACAAAGGTCCCAAAATAAAACCTTAAAGAGAGAGAGAAGTCTAGAATCTATGACTCATTGAAACTGACTAGCCAAGGCTTTCTTCCAGAATAAGGATCTACACTGAGAAGAAACTGGTGGTGTGACATTAAAATGTAGCAGGAAAGTGACAATCAGAGAAGACGGAAAGAATGTGCAGCTAAAAGTGTGGGTGTGGAGGGGGGAGAGAACCAAAAATCTAAGAAAGCAAGCCATCATCATTTTGAACACTACGCAAAAACAACAGAAGAGCTCTGTGAAGTGATCAAATGTACTGTGAACCACGTTTTCCTCTAAAATTTTGGGAAGATTGATCTCATATAAAAATGAGCAACAGAAAAGCATTGAAATCAATATAACCAGCATTGCTGTAGAAAAGAAAGAATAAGGAGCAGAATAAAATCCTTACAGACCACTAACTGCATGCCAGAAAGACATGCCCAAGGGACAGAACAAAGCTAAACCTTTAAAACCTTCTCTATTTTTAAATGAGCTAAAGATAGTAATAAATGATACAACATATTAAAGAACAATATAAATCAAAATTAGAAACATTCAGAAACAATATAATAGAATTAAAGGTGAGAATTTGAACTAAAAGAAAACATATTTTTTTAATGAATACTAAATTAGAGGAACACAAGAGAAATAAACACAGAAAATGATGCCTTAAGAGAAATACAAGATGAAAAGATTTTTAATAAAAAAAGAATTGAAAAAAGATACAAGAGATCTGAAAGAAAGTGACGAATGTTAACAATATGCCAGATCTAACATATGGAAATAGGAGTCCCTAAAAAAAACTGAAGCAAAGGAACAGAACAAAACCCCAAATCATGAAAGCATCCCTGAAATTTTTTTTAAAACTGAAACTCCATATTTTACCAAAAACACATCACATATCTAAGACTAATACAGAGACATAGTCTATTAAATTTTCTAAATGTTTTTAAAAGGAGAATCCTTTTCTCTGGCAAAACAGTGAGTTACTTATAATGGAAAAAATTAGATTATCATTAGACTTTTCAACAGCAATACTTTGTTAAAATAAAAGAGTTACAAAACTAAAATATTCAGAAAAAGAAAATATAAGCCAGTGATTTTATAGCCAGCAAAAGTGACTTTCAATATAATGGACACAAACTTATATCAACAGGCAAGGACTCACAGAATATTGTTTTCATGAGTCTTTCTTGAGAATTCTTAGAGATCAAATTCCATACAACTCAAATGACAAGAGAATAGATGGTGATGCAGTTCTTGTAGATGTAAGACTAGATGAGGTTTAAAAGGAAGAGAGGATAATATGAAATAGCTATATGCTCAGACAGAGGAGCTATGGCAAAACTATACAAATGAGGAAAGAGTGGAGAATGTATATGTAAGAATGCAATATTGATGGCAATGATATTAGTACAGTTATTCTGAGTCTAATGTGTGTATAATGTGGAAAAAAGTAAAAGAAAAATTATGGGATAGTCTAATTCTACCCTTCCCTGTGTCCTTGAAAAGCAGTTTTCTTAGCATGGAAGAAAGGAGATATAGAAGTGATACAGAAGAGACTCAGGGACTTCCCTGGTGGCGCAGTGGTTAAGAATCTGCCTGCTAATGCAAGGGACACAGGTTCGAGCCCTGGTTCAGGAAGATCACACATGCTGCAAAGCAACTAAGCCCGTGCTCCTGAGCCTGCACTCTAGAGCCTGCGAGCCACAACTACTGAGCCCACGAGCCACAACTGCTGAAGCCCATGGGCCTACAGCCCGTGCTCTGCAACAAGAGAAACCACCGCAATGAGAAGCCTGCGCACAGCGACGAAGAGTAGTCCTTGCTCCCCACAATTAGAGAAAAGCCCGCACACAGCAATGAGGACCCAACACAGCCAGAACAAATTAATTAATTAATTAATTTAAAAAGAGAAGAGATTCATTAAAACAATGTATAGTTCTAAATTTGACTTAAAAGGAAGTAGTATGAACTAATGAGAGAGCTTATAATATACACATATATATGTATAAACATACATATGCATGTATATAGATATGAATGGATTGGTGTACTTTCTACCTCTAGCCATTGAAAAGGCATACAAACAACGACTGAGCACAATAACAATAAAGATCCCTATTGTCCAGATATCTTGTAGTCTTAAAATACTATTTTTCCAAGGTTTTTCACAATACTATTTTCTTCTTTAGGAAATGGCTAATTCCATATCCAAAGCAAGGAAGTACAAGATGAGCTTGAAACTTCTCATAACTGCTAAAGAAGAAACTGTCCAAGACTACTAGAGTCAAGTCAAAAGCACTCAAGAACAAAGTTGAAGAGGCTCTTATTAAGCTTCAGAATAGATAGGTACAATTCATTGAAACTCATCAAATATGTTTAAATCAATAGAATAATAATGATTTAAAAAGCAGATAACTACTTGGTACCCTTGAGACATAATAACAAATTAGTAAATGAAGTTAAAGAATCAAGCATTTATCTGACCTTCCCTATATGAACTTTACCACTGGGTTACTAAATTATAGATGAGGGTAAGCATCTCTTTATAAAACTAGTCCAACTAATACATAAAAAAGAAAGAACAGAACTGAAATATCACCATTTTGCCACTTACAATGAATAAACAGATCATTGACCATAAGCAGATTCTAACTATGTAAAAAGAGGGAAAACCCTGATGAAAAAACATACCACCACCTATAATCTTGCCAGTGGTATCAAACCTGAGTCTGATGAGACCTCCTGATCCAGTTGCAAAACCTCAGGATATACAGGGCACTGAGAAACATGGCAAAGCATATCATGGAATGGGCAACACCCGGTCTAAGATTCTGAATCTGCCAGACTAAACAATTGTGTCTAGAAATGCATATTTGGATGATAAGTACAAAGAAATAATTGCTTAAGTTAGAATTATGGTTACTTCATGGTGAGAGGACAGGGAATGAGATGAGGGCAGGCACATGGAAGGGCTTCTGGAGCCACTGACAACGTTTTATTTTTGACCTGGGTAGTGGGTGCAAAGGTGCTTGCCTTATAATAATTCCTTAAGATATATATTTCTTGTGTAATTTTCTATATCCCTGTTTTATTTTAACACAAAAGGATCAAATTTTTACAATAAAATCTGTGCTCTATTTTCCATAAAAAGGTTATAAAAAATCAACAAAACCTAATTGTTCTGCTGAATGAATCCAAAGTTTCAGATTGTGGCTATAAACCACCTTACTCAATTCTCTTGTAATAAGATTTTTAAATTATGCCAGTTAAACATGCATAGAAAAAATAGGATACACTTATAGGCAAAATAAAGAAAATTACAAACACTCTTAGCATATCTTCTAACAGACTTTTTCCTATGTGTATATAATATATATCAATTTTTTAATAAGTGGGGTTAAAGAGTATGTGCTATTTTACAATTTTTTCTTATTAAAAATCATAGATATATTTCAATTTTATTACGTATAATTTACAATAGTATTAAATGACTATGTGTCTATTGATTTTTTAAATAAAAAACACTCAACAAATCTCCTATAATTAAATATTTTATACAGTTTTTGTCAATTTTTATTATATATAGCCTGGAATAAACATGCTAATAGCTAAATATTTGTGCATATTGATTATTTTCTGAGGATAAATTCATAGAAGTGGAATTACATGTCAAGAATTGTTTTTGTATAAATTGTAAAATTATCATTCAGTACGATTGTGCTATCTTACAGGAGCTTTACATAATGCAATAAGGTTGTTTTTTAATATCAGAGCATTAGGTAAAAATCATGTACTGTCAAATAACTATGGGAACTTGAATATCTCAAAAAATACAGTATGCATGGTTTTCTGTAAATAAATCAGAAATAGCACATAAACCGGTGTAGTTTTACTGGAGAACACCCAAGATGTTCTCTTCATGGTAGATTCAGAGGCAATTAAGAATAACATTCACATTCTGATCTCCCATCTCTTGTTCTTTCCAACTTGCTACTGAATCGAACTTAGGTCTACTCAACTCAGCAAAGCCAATCTACTGACACGGGGTTGTGGTGAAGGAAAGTACAGCATATATTGCTGGGCATCAAGCAAGGAGAATAGGTAGCTCATGCTCAAAAGACCCAAATTCCCCAATGGTTTTTAGAAAATTCTTTTTAAAGGCAATATTAGGGGTGTGGGTTTCAGGGTGCCTGATTATCCCATGCACAATTCTCTGATTGGTTGATGGTGAATAACAGGGTGATATTTCGGGAATCTCAATTTTCAGCCTTCTGTTTCCAACTGGTCTGAGGTCTACATGCTGGTAGTCAGCATGCAGTTAACTTCTTCCACTTCATGGGGGTTTTAGTATCTGCAAAACAACTCAAGGATATGACTCAGGATATTATCTATAGCCCTTGAGGAGGAACTAAAAGTCCTTGACTTTGTTTTATGGCTAAACTATTATTATTTTGTCTTGCTTGACTGTTTTTCTTTGTTTCTACATTTTCTCACTTCTCTTATTAAATTTGCTCTTTGGAACCCAGGGAAGGCCTAGGAGGCTAAAGCTTTCTACAAATAAGAGGCAGGTGGGGGACATAGGCATCTGTCCCCAGGAAGATCCTGAAGGGTCCTGCTTGGTTTCAAACTCCTAGGAAACAAGATGTTTCTAGACCCTGCCCACATACTTTCTTTTTTAACCATATTTGCCCCATTTCTACTCTGATGATTTTTAAAATTAGTTACGAGCTTTCCCACTCGAATTAAGAGATCCCTGAAGTCAGGAAAAATGTCTGATGAATTTTCTTAATTACCTCAGGATCTAGCCTGAAGCAATTGGGAAAAAATTATGTATTAAAAAAGTATTCATTGAAAGAATAGTTATTTTCATATGAATATTTTGCTAATATTTTGAACATTTTTTTTGCCAGGAACTGGACTAAATTTTCTTCTTGAATTATTTTATTTAATACCTTTTATATCATGATTATGCCCATTTTACAGATGGGAAGTCTAAGTAAGTAGTAGAACTAAAATTTATATATACCTAGCCTGCTCGACTCCAGAGTCAGTTCTTAACCAATATTTACTTTATAGAGAGCCTTAGAGTTATTTCAGTTCTTCAAAAGAATAAAAGTGGATCTGCTTATAGCTTATTTTTCATATAAATTAGTGAGATTTTGCCCTATCTTTTCAAGATTTACTGAATTTAAAGCTGCCTCAAAGCAAAGGAGGGAAACCAGTTAAATTCAGGAAAGCTTTCTTTCAAAGATACTTGACATTAATTTGGCTTAATTTTTTCTTCTGTGTAATTATGTTTTCAGATTAAACATAATTGTGGTTGAGAGATTCTTAAATCTTTGCTCCTTCTACTGTCAGCTTGGAGGTATGGAGAGCAAATGTTAACAGAAGAGGTAAAACCTAAGGACATGTCAAGAGTAAAGTGGCTATTATTCTAGTATCTTCTCTGGGACTCTCTGGTTACAGCTGAATACTTAGAAAAATGTGTAATCTAGAAATCTCAGATCACAAGAATCAATGTTTTTTACTGGAAAAGAAAAAACATAAAGCAAAACACTTTTTTTGTGAAATATTTCTGACATCTTTACATTTATGTTCCATAGAGTCACATCCTAAATGGGAATTCAGGACTAAAGTCAGTACAGAAGGAAAAAAAAAACTGAAAAATTAACTGTAACACCCTGTTGTGTGTTGAACTGTAACCCTCCACTCCCCCTCCAAAAAATGTTTAAACCCTAATCCCTGGTACCTGTGAATGTGGATTTTATTTGGAACTAGGGTCTTTGCAGATGTATTTAAGACGAGGTCATTAGAGTGGGCTGTAGTCCAACATGACTTGTGTCTTTATAAGTAGAGAAGAGACACAGATAGACACACAGACACAGAGAGAACACCATGTGACAATGGAAGCAGAGATTGGATACTGGAGTGATGCATCTACAAGCCAAAGACTATCAAAGACTGCCAGCAACACCAGAAGCTAAGAGAAAGGCATGGAACTAATTGCCCCCCTAGAGCCATCAGAGAGAGCACGGCCCTGCGGATACCTTGATTTCAGACTTGTAGCCTCTGCCTGTGAGAAAACAAATTTCTATTGTTTAAAGCCACCCAGTTTAGATACTTTGTTAACAACAGCCCAAGCAAACTAATGCAGACCCCTTCCAAAAGCACTACATTAGAGGATTAAGTGCAACCCCCAATTACACATCTCTAACACAGCCACTTGTTTTTCTTCCAGATCTGGGGTAGATCACTGTTTCTTCATTAAGCATTGGATCTGGGAGTCAGCTTGTGTTTAGGAGCCAAGGTGGATGAAAAATAGGTAGCTATTTTGAAGCACTAAAATCACTCCTAGTACAGTGAGACTTAATGCCTTCTGAGAGGAATCAGGGAACCTAGACCAGACTGGGAAGGACAGTGATTCAGGTCTCTTTTCGTGCTAGTTCCTGGTGACTAGAAAAAGGACAAGATAAAACACTATTCAAAATGTGCTCTCTCTCTCAGTTGCCCTCTCTATTTCCCTCCAGGTTGTGTATCTGAATTTGCACAGGTGAGATCCACTATTCTTAAATTTGCATACTTCCTTTTATTTAGTTGTTTCCAAAGAATGTGATTTATCATAGTTGTTTCAATTTTCTGAGCGGTTTCAAATATATGCATTTTATTGCCCTTTAATATGCCAAAATTAATTTTTAAATTAATTTTAAATATATTATACTCAATACATAAATATTATAATAATACATAAATATTTTTGCTTATAAAACTGTCATGCTTGGTTTATTGAGTACAGACACATGGTACATTTGGGAAAATAGTACTAGTTTAATTTACTCATGTCTGTTTAAATTTAGTTATAAATCAAGCTATGAGCTGCTTAATTTAAGGAACTTTCATCATATTTTTATCTCATTTTGAAAAAGGCAAAATTTGGAACAAAAACTACCCTCCACATAAAAAGATAAAGTTTTTAAAATGCTTGTTGAACTAAATACCTCCATTATGTCAAGCATTTATGGAAATTGCTCATTTTACAAAAGGAAGTAAGGGTCCAGGAAATATTTTTAAAAGAAACTGTTCTTTAACTGCTAAAGGAATAATTGAATGCTACTAGCCGTGTCCACTCCAGCATCAATCTTTTGAGATCTGGTTTGCAGGACAGAAACACCTCTACCAATCTCTAGAGCCAAAGTTAACCTATAGAAGCTCATAAACAGAGAAGTCACTTGGTTCTTCATTTCCTTATGAAACAGGACCCCACAGAAGCAAAAATGCATGTCTTTTAATGTATGGGCCACAGGTTCAGCTGGTCCATTTTGTACATGACCTGTAATGTCCTGACATTGTTTTTACATAAAAACGTCCTTTTCGGGCTTCCCTGGTGGCGCAGTGGTTGGGAGTCCGCCTGCCGATGCAGGGGACACGGGTTCGTGCCCCGGTCTGGAAGGATCCCACATGCTGCAGAGCGGCTGGGCCTGTGAGCCATGGCTGCTGAGCCTGCACGTCCGGAGCCTGTGCTCCTCAGCGGGAGGGGCCACGGCGGTGAGAGGCCCACGTACCGCAAAAAAAAAAAAAAAAAAAAAAAAAAAAAAAAAAAACAACGTCCTTTTCATGCTCTTATAAATAAATTCTATTTAAAATGGAAGCAATAAAGGAACACCTTGTTTAAATATTTTATTCACCTTTCCAAACATAAGTTTGAAATATAAACCCTACTAGTTTTCAAGTAAAAAAAGTAGAATGGTTATTTCGTCTAGTCATTTCATTTCTTTATTTTTAGTCACTGTTACGTATTGGGTTTTGCTGCCATCATGCTTAAACTTTCACAGGAACACCTGAATGATTATTTTACAGTCCTTTCCTGAATGCCTTTTCCTTTCTCTGACAAGGTATACAGAAATAGCTAAAGAAAAATGTGTGACTTTACTATTCAGTTACATCTTCCACATTTTTACTTACAGATTAAGTCAGCCAAATTCAACCTCCCAACAGGGTGGAATTTAATTCACCACTTTATTTTGTTCTAAAGACTCTTCTGATGCAGCTAATAATTAACAAATTAATTTCAGATGTCCCCACATTCCTAGTCTCTGAATTACACTTAATTTAATTGTTTAATTATCTGTCCACTCATGCATGGAAGTTAATACTCAATTGCATCAGGAGAATATGTATGTGTACTTTATAGCACAGCTTATTTACAGAGGAGAGCTGTTCTAATTTTCTAAACATTAAATGCCTTTATTTTACCATCTGAACATACTTGCTATCATGTAAATATTACTTATATTCTACCCCATTTTACCATATGGCTCCTATATGCATATAGCCAAAGGGATTTATCAGGGAGTGCTTATGTGATGTACACATATAACCATTTCATCCCTTCAAGTGTTTATGAATTTCTGCAGAAATTAATTTCTAATGGACTATTGCTGGGTGGAGTAGTCTCCATTTTTCCTAGCACTCCTGGAAAGCCATAAAATAGAGAACAAGTTCTCTTCCTCCACCGTTATACTAAGAATTTTAATTAACAGAAAATACTACATAACATATATATCCAGTATTAAGTGTCCAGGTCCTTATTACCTCTCTTTCTCTGAAAGACTACAAAAACCTCCTAATGTCCCCTCCACCTCTGGTGACTCAGGTCTCCATGCCTTGCCACAGCAATTACACTCATCTTTTTAAAGCACAGCCCCTTCAATGCCTCCCCATTGTTGAGGGGATTAAATAAAATTCTAATTAACCGTTTAGAGGTTGAGAAAGCCTGTGAAAATTTTACTTCACAAAACCCATTATTCTCACCACCTGGAGGTTTTTCTTCTATTATTTGCTATTTGATTTTCATTTATTGTCTTTTTTTTTTTAATTTGCCCTCCAATTGTAGAATTCCACTGAAGTAGCCAACTTCATTTCTCTCCAAGGCCCAGCTTGATGCATCCTCATTAGAAAAAGCCCTTTTACTCTTAACTTCGCACACCAAGGTCACAGAGCTCTGGAGGGATGCAGAAAACCCGGCCCACCTCCCATCACCTGTCCTAAGGATGCAGTCGTAATCAGTTACAGTGGCTGCTATCTCCAAGTACCTTTGGGTCAGGCCACCACGCAGACTCTCAGTCATTTATTTTCTGCCCTTCACTATTAAGCCTGTGCACACATGTCAATTCTACAAGGATTCTAGGGTAGACATTTTCCTGGAGGCTAGCACATGTCTCTACTTTTCCAGTTATGATCTTACGTTTTTCAAGGAGGGGTTTCCATCCCCCACTGCTTACTTTCTTACTTGCAGAGACTTGTTCATCCAGTTCTCCAGCCTCGATTCCCTCCCTCCCTCCCTCTCTCCCGCTCTCTCTCTCTCTCTCTCTCTCTCTCTCTCTCTCTCTCTCTCGTTACATATGTGTGTGTCTGGAAAGACAAATGCAGACAAATAAAGCACATACAAAATACATATAAATATACAGTAATTCATTAGCAGATTGACACAAAAAACGGAAAGTAGGCAAAGATTGTTTTCCTTGCATCTCTCATTTCCTTACATCTCTTTATACCAGGGGATCCTGGTTAGAATTTAGAGCCACTGCTCACTCCTAGGACTCACAATGAGGCATCATATGTAGACCTGTTTCTTAAGAGCATCTCATGCCATCCTTCACCTCAATTCAACTGGGCAACCCTTTATGGAGACTCTCTCTTGAAAGACATGCACAGGTATCCCTAGAGGGAGAATAATAAGCACGGCAGTCCTGTGAGGAAGATCTTTCTTGTAGAAGAGAATTTATAGCTGTGGCATGCCCAACAAGTCTGATTAGTAAACACTCAACACAACTTCATGTCAACACAACAAGTATGGGCTGGGCACAGAATATATAAATGATCAAAGAACAAAACAGGCAGTGTCTTCTTTAATTAAGGGGAAAAAAAGATGGGAGAGGCTAAATCAATGATTTGGGGGCTATCCAGGAGACTCAAATAATAGCTTAAATAAGTACTACTCAAACAGTAGCCTGAAGTAAACTCTACTGAAAAGGTTTTATTTCATAGTCTTACATTTAAGTCCCAAGTTTTCTACCCTTAGGCTGCTTGTTTTCAGCAAGTTGCTTAACTCAATGAGATTTAATTCCCTCTTTTATAAAAAAGTATATCTTGTTTATAAAATTTGTTTAGGCTGGGTTTAAGAAAGTGTTTGACGCTGGTTTTCAAACTAGGTTCTGCTGAACTCTTGGGTCCAACAGGAATGCATTAGGGATCCTGCCAAAATTAGATTCACATTTTTTGTTTTATAATATGTTTTATACTAGAATAATAATCACAACAATAATAATGATGATGGTAATTATATACAACACATGTAAAATGCTGACATCAGAACCTAAACCATATGAATCATGAGATACTACTTTCTCAAATAACACAACAAAAAAACTACATAAACTGAGCAGAACTATAAAATAGAGATGGTGTCAAAGTAACATATTGTTTTATTTCTTACTATCCTCATAAAACAGGGTTGGATTTGGTTTGGGGGAGGAGGAAACAAAATCTCTTAAGAGTCCTCTCTTTTTTCCCTTCTATCATTTCACAATGAATCAACCATCTTTTTATGAATAATCTGCTATGTATTCCCAAGAGCTCCTTCTCCCATTCATTCTGAAATAATACGTTTCACTCTCTGGTTGCAGTTATATATCTTCATCAGAAGATTTTCTAACACTCCACTGTTACAGCTTCTTTATTTTCTCAACTCTTCATCCTTTGTTTTTCCTTCAGGTCAGCTGCCCGCAATCCTGGAGTTTTACTTTGAATCTTTCCATCTCTTAGCAATGATCCACTGCCAAAATCTTCAATTTTGAAGTGATAATCATTAACCACACTTCTGTTTTTCTGTACTGAATCCTCTCTTTGAATCTCAATACATCCTTTACTATCTCAGTACTCTAATGCCCTTGGATTATTATATTCCTATTCTTACCGTATCTGCATCTCTACTCTGACATTTTTCCATGTTTAACAATTTCATTTATGTTCTGATACTTCACTGAATTTATTCCCTCACTACATGGCTCTTCTTTATGATTATTTTGCCATTCTAAAACTGTGAGACCTCACTATTTTCTTCGTTTATTCCTGCACTTGGTCAGACAAGTATACCAGGAGAAAGTGACAAAATTAGTGAAGATATTTATCTTAAACATCATGATATAGAACAGGGGTTGTAGATTCAATGTCCTACATGGCTGAGAAGATAACACAAATAATAAAGTGTCTTTACTTAACAAAACATTATGAAAACAAAAGTGTAAGCCTGATGATAAATAATAATCGGCTATCTGCCTAAGTGTGAGAGGACTTGTACTTTACTGTAAGGGTGAAAATTATTTACTTCCCTCATTTCTACCTTTTCTACCTCAAAAGGCCTGTATATCATCCTTTGTCCTAGGAGTGTGAGAAAGAACACTCCTACTACTCTCCAATTCTATCACTCTCTTTGCTACCCCGATTCTAATTTTAGAATATCATGACATTAACTATACCTTCTCACTATTTTATAATCATTTGTTCTTATCTGATATAGCCTTTCTCTTTGACTACAAACTCTTTCCTGAAGGAGTCATCTTATCTGACAACTCATTGCTTTTGTTGACTTTGCATTGAAAAATGGTGAAGGAATAATTCCCATTCCCATGATAAAGAGACCATAGCAGGTAGTGAACACAATATCTGATTAAGTTTCTGGTAGTCAATTGATACTTACCACAATCTATCTGCCTTTGCCAAGAATATACAGATGTATTAAATGGGGACATGGTGGGAATCATCATCCTTTAGTATTTGAAGATAGCACTAATCTCTACTTTTCTACCTAGAACTGTGGTGTTGATTCTGATTTACTCTCTTGAATGGTTTCAGAATTTTCCACTTTGCTCTTCCTAACATAACAGCTCTTACTCCACAGATCAAGAAATCAATGTGAGTGTTTAGCCCACTGTTAAATATATCCATCTCCATAATGCATTTGGAACTCTGGGGGAAATTACCATAGAGTGAGGCTGTGTGAGCCTTGAAATGACTATGAAATGTACTAATCCTAAACACTGCATATTTTCTACATCTCTTAAGACCTATGGGTTATGATGGAATTTTGAATCTTCTGGTTTCAGTGTCAGCTGAGACCCTGTACTCAGGAGTACTTGAAAAATCTAGATATCCCCCCTTCCTCAGTGTACAGTGACTCTGGTAAATAGCTACAGATCTGTTTGAGAAAAGATTAAATATATATTTTTGTATACACTAATGTAGAACAGGGTCCGTCCTCCAGGGGACCTAGTCTCCCCTTTGATTGATGAGGTCTAAGTCTGAGAACTGGCATAGAACAAGAAATTAGGCAAAGGACCATAATTTTGTATTCATTGATTGACATAAGCTTCCAACGCAATAGACCTAGATGTTTCTTCTGGTTATACAAAGCAAGCAGTATCCCAATTGACTGTCCATCTAACCCACACGTAGGAACACCATTGTCTATTGGTCCTTGTATAGATATCTATAAATTAAGGTAGCCTGTTTGTCACTCAAGCCTAGGGCTCATTATGGCAACCACATCCACCTTGTCTCTTATTCTTGGGTACTACCACCTGTTCTGTTATTTTGGAATCATAAAAGTCTCTCTGACACTAGGGAGTGCAGGTCTATAGCAGCATCTCCAAAGTTAACTCTGGCCATTACAGAACAACCACTACCATTATTTTCAATAATGTTGGTACCCCTTAACTAGTTTATTCTGTATTAACTCAATGAAGGAAATTTGGGCCCTCCTGGGAAAAGAGTCAATGACAGGTTCTTTGATCTCACATAATAAATCCATTTTAACCTGACCACCTGTTAGTCTTCAGACACCTTCCTCAATACCTGGCCAAGGTAGTTCTGGTACCTAAAACACAAGCTTCAAGAATCCATCTGGACCTAGAGATTATCATACTAAGTGAATAAGTCAGACAGAGAAAGACAAATATCATATGATATCACTTATATGCAGAACCTAAAAAATGGTACAAATGAACTTATCTACAGAACAGAAACAGACTTACAGACTTAGAAAACAAACTTATAGTTACCAAAGGGGAAAGATGGCGGGGGAGAGGGATAAATTAGGAGTTTGGGATTAACATATACACACTACTACGTATAAAAGAGATAATCAATAAGGACCTACTATACAGCACAGGGAACTCTACTCAATACTCTGTAATAACCTATATGGGAAAAGAATCTGAAAAAGAATAGATATTTGGATCTGTATAACTAAATCACTTTGATGTACACCTGAAACTAACACATTTTAAATCAACTATACTCCAATATAAAATAATTTCTTTAAAAAAAAGACTGAATTAGTGAACACTAAAAAAAAAAAAAATCTATCCTAGCCCTACGTTGAGACTATTTTCAGGTATACTTATTAGGATGTTAAATCCTGCTTTATGGGAGAACACCATTAATAAAATATATCCTCTCCAGCCTTAGGTTTCAGCCTTAGGTTTCACTGACCTTGATATAGCACCACTTACATAAGTGGTCCCATGATTTTGGCAGGTATGTTTTAGCCAGAAAGTGCACCTTCTTTCTGGAGTATGGTATCTTCTTCCATATGAGAGAGAGCATTTTCCCACTTAGGTTACATTGAGAACTGAAGCAATTAAGGTAGGTGGGAGTGATCTTGATAAGGACAAGCACTATCCTGAGAAGCATCCATCTCAGATGAGGTCTTTTCTTATCTCCAGGCCAATGAAGGCTGATCTCATCTAGTGAATGGGGAGGGGAGATGGAGATCTTCAAGCTTGGAAAGTTCATCAGTATCTAAAAGTTCAAAGTTCTCAGGGGCAGTAATTCATATACCCCCATCCTAGGTCATAGACGCCTACTTCTTCCTTACTAGGGCCCCTGGCTTTAGCACAGGGGACCTGTCAAGGGTAGGAGTTCGGTCTCCTTTGCAGGTTTTGTCATCCTTATGATGAAATCCCAGGCTTTACTTTTAGCAGAGTCTGCAACTTACCTGTAGAGGATATGGACAGTTCCAAATACTGCCATGAGACTTTCAGGGCATGCCCTGAATAAATATTTGCCTGAACTAAATTTGTCATTGTTTTTCTTCAAGACACTAGGCCAATTAACAAAAGCTAGGCAATGACACAATTCTTATAATTATCTTAGTACCCAGAGATGTCAAAGGCCAAAGACTTGGCCTAAGCCAATTCTTCTCCTTCAGATGAATGAATAAAGATGTTATACATACAAGCGCACACACAACAGAATATCATTCAGTCATAAAAAAGAAGGAAATCTTGCCATCTGTGACAACATGAATGAAACTGGAGGAGATTTTGCGAAGTGAAATAAGCCAGACACAGAAAGACAGATATTGTATGATCCCACTTACATATGAAATCTAAAAGCATTGAATTCATAGAACCAGAAAGTAGAACTATGTTTGCCAGGGACTTGGGGTGGGGAAAATGGGGAGATGTTAATCAAAGGGTACAAACTTTCAGTTATAAGATGAATATGTTTTGGGGATCTAATGTACAGTATTTTGTAACTATAGTTAATAATACTGTATTATACACTTGAAATTTGCTGAGAGAAAATCATAAGTGTTCTCACTACACACACATGCAAAATGGTAACTATATGAGGTAATGTGTTAATTAACTTGATGTGGTAATCATTTCACAATATATACATGTATCAAATTATCACATTGAACACCTTAAATATATACAATTTTTATTTGTCAATTATATCTCAATACAGCTGGAAAACAATTTTAAAACAGTGGCTTTAGTTTCCCTCTTACCTCTCTCTCTCCTATACCTTACTTTTCCCTCCATCCTGCTAGATATATTTTTCATGTATAACTTCTCTCAGCCTTACTTTGTTATGTCTCTAATCTCTCTTCCTTGTTATTCTCAAACTGCAACTATCACCTATTAATCTATATTTCAACACTCTAGCCTCCAGGCCTTCATTTTCACCTCCTAGAATCTCCAGTGAGAAGTGCCCAAAGCAACACAAGCACAACACGTCCAAAATATGTCCATCTCAGATCTGCTTATTTTCCCAATTTCTTATTTCTGTCTGAGGCATCATCTCTCAACCTTCAGACGAAAATCTCAACATTGACATTTACAATTCATTAACCCCGTTCACCATCCCAATAAGTTTCCAGTTATTCTCTATTCTAAGGTTTATTTTTTAAAATCTTCCTCAAACCTCATTTCTCACTATTTCTAATCTTGTTTGTACCCTCACTTCCTCCAATTAGGAGAATCGCAAAAGCTTCCTAATGTGTCTCTCTTTCTAATTTATCTTAAGGCTAGCACGTTATTTTCTCCACAAGTACATCTCTGATTCAGGTACATTCTTCTACAATGCTTTAGATGACTAACCAATAGTAACCACCAACATTTATAGAGCACTTCTGATATACTTATGTGATACATCCAGGTACTTTTCTATAGTCTTTGCACTTATTAACTTATTTGATCTTCATCATAGTTATTATTCCCATTTTATAGATGAGGAAATGAAGCACACAAAGTATAAGTAAATTACCAAAAATTACTTACCTAGGAGCAAACAAATCAGGGTTCAAACACATAGGATAGTTTAAAAGTCTGTGCCCTTAACCACTAAACTAAAATCACTCATGGAGGCAACACAGACCCAAAGACTACAGAATGAAACGACAAACATTTGAGATCCTATATAACTTGGTCCCCAAATACTTTTCAGAACCAACACCATTTAAAATAATTGTTTTAGCATTCACTGCCTTAAATTTTTAATAAATATTATTTGATTTACTCTACGCAATGACCCCCCGAAGTTCTTATATTATTGCCCTCATTTTTCTCAGTTGCAGAAGCTACGGCTTAGAGAGGGGGTGTTGCTTGTACAGAGTCCCATGGTCACTAGATCACAAAGCTAGGAATTGAAATCATGACTACCTGCCTTCTGAGTCTCTATTTGGGCAACTTTACCATATTGCATTCATTCACCCTTTACTTTAGAGAAATGGTGAGCTAGTCATCATTCATATACGTTCCTCAGTACACAGTTTCCATGCTATTGCTCATATTGTTTTTCAAAGAAAATTCATTTCCTTGTTACACGGTTCTGCAGGTCCCAAACTTGCAAAGCTTATTTTCAAAGCCTCCTCCTTCATGAAGCATTTCTTGATTGTTACCTCAGCTGGAGTTAGTTTCTCCATGGTCTGGACTTGAAAAATTCTGTACCTCTTTTATGCCAATATCACTGTCTACACAGCATTTATACCATGTCTCATTTCCCTATTTCTATATGCTCCTTTAGAGAAAGACATCTATCTAGATTACCTTTGTAGCCTTCATAACATCTAGCATGGCTGTAATGTTTTTTGATAATTCATTTAGCCATCAGGAAAGGGGAAATGACTTTCATTACCCTTCAACATAAACATGCCTGCATGCAGACATAAAATAATATTTAGGAAAAAATGAAATATAACACTGGCCAGACAATTTGTATCAATTAAATTCTTAATTGCCTAAACAAAATGTATTACTAAAAAGTGGCCATTAGGCAAGAAACCTAAAAAGATATTCAGATACTTTATTTTAGAGCTTATGAATATAGATGCTCTCCTCATTCACCAATATTTATTGAGTCTATGTGCCAGGCACCATATGGGATGCTGAAGATACAACACTGAGCACCACAAAGACCTCCTCCCTGAACTTGGGACCATTCTAGTGGAAAAGACAAACATTGATAAAAGACCACACAGAAACAGGAAATATTGCAATTGCAGTAAGTCCCACAAACGAAATTTTGAATGGGGGGATCTGACAAGAGAGTAGAATGAGGGATACTTCTGTTGAGTTCTGAAGCATTCATTGCAGTTAACTGGAAGACGGGGTTGGGGGGTGGGGAGGAAGAGCATTCTATGCAGAAAATATGCAAAGAGTCAGTGGAATGACTACTAAAAAGGATACAAAGTATATTATTCCAATGTATCCAATTAGACTCCTGGATGATGTAGCAGATACAATTTAAGAATCAGGGCTGGTTACTTGGGTATAGAAATGTAAATGTGATAGGAGGAAATTGTGAGTCAGCAAATTAAGCTATAAATAGTGATTAAATTACATAATCCCCCCATTTAGTATTAATGCTCACTATGATAAAACACTATTTTATATTTATTATTTTATCACTTGAAAGTTCTCAGATGTTCTTCTGGGCAAATTAATTTAAATCAAATCCATTCATTAAAACCTTCAAGGTGATAGCTGTCAAAAATCTTAAGTGTTTTCAATATTCAATTGATTTTAATTAGCAATGAGTTGCTTTAAATTAATTGCTTCCCTTAAAAATATTTTTCCTTTGGCAACCTCAAATTATTATTAATATAAGATTACTTTCCTCTTTTCTTAAGTTAAATCATTTTAATGAAAAACTATCTTAAATATTTTATTGTACTGTACTTTAGATTTTCATGGCATAACAGAAATATTTCCTAACAGAAAAAAAATCAAGTACTAAGAACTTTTATATCCATAAATGAGAAATCAAACACATTTTCATAGAAAAAATATACTCAGTAGGGATTATAAATCTATTAATACAAAAATTTTTCTAACTACTCTCATATTTACGGAAGTTTTTGATATCAGAAGGGAAGCTTCAAGATACTTCTTTTCTTAGCCTCTGCTTTCCATTAGAAATATGCCAACCACAGATGCAAGCTACATTTGAAATTTTCTAGTAGGCACATTAAAAAAGTAAAAATAGGTGAAACTAATTTTAAAATGTGTTTTATTTAGTACAATATAAACATCACAAATGAGAAATTGTACATTTTTCAGATTTTCAGGTGTATTTTACCATTACTAATAGCACATTTCAATTCTGACTAGCTTGAGTTCACACGGTCAGTAGCCACACGTGGACAATGATGACTGTACTGAATATTGTCAATCTTAGACCAAACCAGTCCCTGGAACAGTTTTCTCCAGTCATCTCCTGAATAATAACCTGAATTACCTAAATTGTTAGTCAGGATACCAGCCTACTTCTGCCTATAGTATGATGTGTGCGCATGTGTGTGTGTGTGTGTGCGTGCGTATACGCACGTGACCTTCATTCATCAAACAAATATTTACTGAGGCTGCATATATTGGGCTCACATTAAATAAATGGTAAATAAAACGTGCATGGACACTGCCCTCCAGAACCTTACAGCCTATCTGTGGCTCTCTGAGTGTCCCTGACTGCATGTGAATTCACCTTCTATATCTCACTAACTGGGAACCTGGACATAAAGATCCTCCATTTACTTCCTACATTTGCTATTGATCATGTATATCCAATCATGTCAATAGTATAGACCCTTTGCTGATTGTCCAAGTGCAAATTCTTGGATTCATGTTTAATCCCTTTCCTATTTTCTCTCCACGTTCATAAAGGTTTTATATTTTATAATTTCAAATTTAAAAACTCACTCCGGTCTGTTTACTTCTATTCATTAAAGTACTTTTATCCATGGTTTTCTTTCTCTCTCCTAAATACCATTAGATAATATTTCTGCCTTCATTTTTCCCCCAGGATATGGAAATATATTTTAATATAAATTATAAAACCATGCATGTGTATTGTAATATGACAATTGAAACGTAAAGGCAGAGCAGCAAAATATTTCTGTATTTCCTTGAAATTCAATTTTCCAGGAAAAGCTGCTAAAATTCTAAACATGAATTACTGGTAATTTGTGTCTCTGATAAACCACCAAAATTATCACATTAAATTATAATAAAAAGATAACCCGCTTTCATAACTACTAGCATAATCTCAAGAATATCACCATTTAATAATTATTTTACTGATGTCACTTGAAGTATGACATTTAAAAAAGTGAATAAATCATATTTGTAGTAAAAGCTAATACAGAAATTGCCCATAACAGCTAAGCCTGTGGATTGTTATAAGCTTCACTTATAAACAAATGTATAATAAATTTAAGTAGACTAAGCATGGATACATCTACATTATCCTTACTAGTTTCATTAATGAAGCAAAAAATGCTTAATGTTCTGATCTTAGTTTAATATCTTTGGTAATATATCATTGATAGCAAGTCAGGGGTAGGAAAATGCCGCTATTAAGACAATATGCAATATCTCTGAATATAAAAATAAATATGGGTTGCATAAGTCCACTTTCTTTCACAAAATAACATGGGAAAGGATGAGGAACTGTTAAAATTCAATCTCTGTATCTCTGTAAATTTATAAAATGGAGAAAAGCCATTCAGTAAGCTTTGTCACAATGAGTATCATTCACACCTGAGCAATACAACCACTTTTATGTGACTGGCAAAGAAAAATAATAAGTATAATAAAAATATAATAAAACACAAATCAATTTCTTGAACCAAAGGTAAGAGAAATTTCTTATTAAAAATGTGATTATCTATGCATGCCACCAAAACATATTGATGGAAAATAGAATAAAATAAGTAAATGCTGTTTGCTGAATGATTATTTCTGATCCCTCAGACTAGCTTCTCCATCATAAGATGAAATTAGTTTAGTCTGGCATGAGTTACACTTAAAAGTGATCACTGATGTCATTTCTAAGTGCACATAAATCATCCCTTTAATAATATTTGTTAAGATCTTTTCCAAAACTAATATCAAAAGTTGCAAACTCAAATGTCTAGAGACCAAGAGGATGACAGAAACAAAAGGGCAGGGGATTGCATGTCTTTTTAAAGGTAACAGAAGCGACTAAGCTCTGGCCAATGGTGGAGACGAAATCTGATTTCAGATGTCAGCAATACTTTTGATTGTTCACTGTTTTTGTTATGTTTTCGACATTGGGAGAGCCTAATTGCTTTGATTAGCCAGATTCCCTGACACATGGCTTATACCAAGAGTCTGTTGTCATCAAAAACCTCCTTACAACGACCCCTCGTGTAACCCCCCTCCCCTGCACAGACACGTACACACGCTGCCAACAGGCAAGACAGTCAATGAAAATAGTCATGAAAATTACATACAGATGGCATCTGACATTGTGATACTCTGAATCAATCTGCATTTGGGATTCCCTATAAGGGTATAAGCTACTGAGAGATAGTCATTCAATTAAGAAGTGAAAAATTACTTACATTTACAAAAGAGGACACCAAATAATTTTTTTAAAAATCCTTATACTTGGGTTCTATTTTCACAAGCTCAGAGCCACCAGTTAGTGGATTTATTCAAGGAATTAATTCTTCTTCAACAAGCATACAATTATTTCATACTTTACATACTCAGATGACTGTAGATCATGACCTGAAATAAAAATGTTCTGACTGCTAAAGTATTTCTTCTAGCACAATCTCAGTTCCATTCACTCTCTGCACCCACCTCCACCCCACCCTGCCAACCACCCTTCACAGTACAAATTTATTTTTTTTAAGGCTCAGTGTTAGGCTTCATTCACTTCAGTTCTTTTCCCCAAGGCTGTATTGCAAAAATTGCTACTCCAGCTACAACATCTTCTCCATCTCCTCAATTACCAGCTTTAACCTTTCAAAAGTATTTGTAATAGTTGTAAATCTCAGAATGATCTGCACTCTGGCTTGGCTTTCTGGAGAGATCATAGGATTTTTTTGAGGCATTCATAATGTGTTTCCATGATTTCTTTTCACCTAAAGTCTGTTTGTGAGGATGATAGCTAAGGTTAAAGAGCTGAAGGGACCAATGTTAGCTGATCCATAAAGACACTGGAATGATAACCTTCACACTGCAGTGCCAATTTTTCTAAACAATTTTTCTAAACTTCTCTAAACCAACCCACCTGTGGTAGCCAAAGCCATCTGTCTAAGAATACTCATCCAAGGAATCAAAGATGTGCTCTTGATTAAGTTGTAAAGGGGCTCAGTAAATGTTTCTTGAATAAATAAATACTAATGTTTATTCATTCTCTGTCAATGAACATTTTCACTTGCGCTAAATAGTAATGGTGAAACCCAAATCAAATTCATGTTTTCTTCTTTACTTCATGATTTACCAAATATTGTGATTAAAGAGAATGGGGAAACCAAAGAGTAACATATTTTAAATTATAAACTGGCTAATCTATTTTTTAAGGTACTTTTCTTTCTACAGCATATGTGTATTATGCAAAAATATACACATACTAAATCAACATTTGTAGCATAAAAGCACCCATGGTAGAAAGATGTTATTTGTGAAAATGTTAGTGAGATTCAAAGGCGTGTGGGTGAATTGGGTGATGCTAATTTGGAGAATGCAAACATAAGCCACTGCCAGGCCATTAAGATTCATGTTGGAGTACAAAGTAAAGTGGTGTCAATACATGTAGCAGCAGAAAAATATAACCTTCATCATCTTTATGTTAGTTGATTTCCAAAACATACATTACAATTTTATTACTGCAATGTTTTCTTCTACTTTAAACATCAGGCTCTTCATGACAGGAGAAAAATATCAACTCAGCTCTGCAAGTAAACAGTTTTGAATATTTTAAAGTTTTTATTTTTCCTAGAGAATGCTATGAAAACTTGATAGACTGGGAACTTTTAATTATATTTAGTAACATTTTCATAGTCCGGTTAGGAATCCCAAGGTATTACATTTCTATATTTTCATCATTTAGAATTTGTCAGAAGTATAACAATCACAACATTAGAAACAGAGGAAAATGTTAAAGTAGAATGCGACCCTTTTTAAGAAACAAATAGATATTTAGGTATTTAGAGATCAATGTTGATCTCTCCATTTGTGATGACTTACAGTAATCATGCCATATACTCTATATTTTGATATCAATAATATTCAATTTAGTGCTTTAGTGTTTACCCCTATGATAATTATTTTTTTTGTAAACTTGCTTTTCTCTGTGCATGATGGCTCCACCGAGCATTGAAAATTTCCTAAGGGCAGAGAGTTTCACATAATTCAATTATATTCCCCCTGCAGAATCTAACACATCTCTGGTCAAACCCTAGGAGTTTAATAAGTATTTGTTTAACTAATTTGTTGAAAAATTGAATAATTTATTCATTTATTTACTGAATTAATAGTGTAATTACTATATATGAAGCACTACACTAAAATTGTTTTTTCCTCTCCTTAAGAATACAAAATATATTTTTACAGTTAGCTTCACAGTATTCCTTTGAAATAAGAAATTTCTAGAAGATTTTCAACTGATGATTATTCATAAGGTAAATTCTTCTGGTTTCCTGCCTCAAAGATAATGTTTCTGTAGAAATAATGTTGTTAAAATATGCATGCTCTATTTTCAAGACATTTGTAGCCTAATGGAGATTTATCTTAAGCTACTGCTACCCAATTATTCACAATAATCAATGTTTAACTTTAAGGATAAAAATGCATTTTCCAAGTGAGCTTTAAAAACGTATGAATTTAATTGGCTGACTTTCTCAATGATACTGTTTTTTTTGCATCCAAAAGTACAGTTGTCTTCCTAGGTTCAAAAATCTATATTTTTTCCTAGATAAATTATTCCATTTTCCAAATATTTTCCCAATCTCTAACTTTTACAAGGACACATATTGCCCATTTATATGCCTTAGCCATTTATTATAACAGTCATCAAGGTACTAGAATGTTAACAACACACTTCTCACTAGCTGCAGCTTCCTCCAGTAAAGATAACTACACCAAACTCTTAGTGGATACTCAACTTTGGTTACAACTGGTTATTAACTGCTTTCTTATCAGATAGTTGTTTCACAGAATACAGTTATTTACAAGGTGTGTACGTGTGTGTATGTATGTTCATAGATACCCCCTCTTTAGCTTTTCAAGTTTTTCCCACTTCGTAAACTGTCACATATGGGGTGGAATCAGCGTCCCTGACAGGCTTATTACAGGTTGAGCTAAAGGAGCATGTCACACCTGAGGAGGCCAATGTTATCGTCAAGATGAAACTGATTACGATAGTTATGACTCAAATGGCTGAGTGCGGAGTCTTAACCACAGTTTAGTGGCTAAGACTCCATGTTTCCACTGCAGGGGGTGCAGGTTCGATCCCTGGTCAGGGAACTAATGCAGCATGGCCAGGAAAAAAGAAAAAAAAGAAAAAGAAATAAATGCCTGTTGTCAAGGATGAGTTATGAAAATAAGGGTGTATTTTGTAAAGCAATCATCTGAAATTCTCATGGTCTTTGAAGGAATGGTGGTAGAGGAGAGAGAGGCTGTGAGAATATATGCAAAGGTGGATTCAGGATACAACAAATAAATGTCGATGGACCAGATGATTGTACAAAGAATTATATGAGGCACTGAGGCACAAGTAATATATGCTAGCCTCCACTTAGACAACTCTTTCCCTAAAAGATAAAATAGCACATTATAATATTTCTTCTAGTCTCCTTCTCTTTAGCTGTTCCAAAATTAACCCTAGCCATCTAGATTTATCAGAAATAGTTTAGCAAATTACTCAACATTGTCTCCAACTTTCTTCTGAAGTTGAATTCACATGCTAGCATATTTTAAAAATCATCATACAGTGATATAAGATATCCATTTTCTTCTATTAACAAACTGAATTAGGCAAGTCAGGGCCTATCTATAATATCAACTTATTCATTCAAAAAGTTTCTGTGACATTTGAGGACTAGACAAGTTTCAGCCTTGGACCTTCAGTGAGGAACTAGGTGACCCAGTACCAAATACAGCATGAGCTAACACATCTTTTTCTTGGGCATTTGAACAGGAAAATGTGGAGAAAAGTCAGTAAGCAGCAGATACTGAATTTTAACCCAAATTATATGTGAACATTAAATGCAGAGAAGAGCATATTATTTTGGTTCAGAATTACACATAACTTCCATTTTTGAATATTGTGGTCAAAGTCTATGCACTCACTGTCTGAGCTCACAGTTTCTTCTGAGTCAGTCTTGGTCACAGGCATCCATAGATAGTGACATGGTGACACTGATTGTTACAGTGCAAGCTTATGGTTTTTATCTCTTTACCATTCTTAAGATGACAGTACAGATTTAAGAATTTTACTGTTTCATTAAATATAGTTTCATTTTTTCCCCCTGAAACTTAAAAAGCTTCTCTTGAGAACCATTTAGAACATCCAATAGATATATATCCATTGGCCAAATGTCAGGACTTCATGACACACAGATTGGTTGTTTTATCTTGGTTTATTCTTGAGACTTGAAATCTCTCCCTATGTTGTTACCGTTTGGCTTAAATTGAATACCTTCTTCAAGCACAATAACCCTTTGACTTTTAGTATTATATTAAGGTATAATGCTTTTCAAGGCATCTTAAGAAACAATTAGGGATTCAAATTCTAGTTTAAATATAAAAACACTGTCTTTATAAAAGCAGCTAACATAACTTAGATGACAATAAATGAACAGCTTTCCTTTCTGTTTGGCTAAGATTACATATGCACAGGTGGCCAGAAGTTGTTTTCTCTTTTTTGTCATTTTGGATTTCCGGGAGATTTGAATTCCATGAGATTCTTTTATGATCTCGCCCTCTGTACATATCCCTCACCCTACTTACTTAACTTGAGTGATCTTGGCATCCAAAAGATTTTAACAAAATTTGGAAATAAACTTGAGCCCTTCATACAATTTCTAATACCATGTTAAAAAACAGCATCACATAATTGTAAAAATGATATCGTCCTGTGCTTACCAGTATGTTAGCCACTAGCTTTGTGTGACTAAACTGACTAAAAATTAAATTAAATTAAAAATTATTTTCCTTAGTTACATTAATCACTCTTCAAATATTTAATAACTACATGCCTAGTTGTTATAATTTTGAACAGGGCTTTATAAAATATTTGCTTCATCACAGAAACTTCTCTTGCTCAGTTCTGACTTAGACAAGCACAAGCATTTTACAATTAGGTAAACCAAGACACCCTAAATGATTTGCCCAAGTAATTTAGCTAGACTGACTGAGAACCAGGCATAAATTCCACATCTTTGAAGCCTGAATCAAAGTTATTTCTCTTGTACACAAATCCAAACCATTTTCAAAAGCAGCTCATGCATACACATTCTCTCTCTCTCTCTCTCTCTCTCTCTCTCTCTCTCCACACACACACACACATACACACACACATCCCTAAAAGCATTAGGTCTTCCTTTTCTGTTGTGCAGTGTGAAGTTCACATCCAATATGCAAACTACAGATGGTAGATTCGAGAGGAATGTTAGACTGTGTTCATGATAGTGAATCAGGAATACCAACTGTTGCAGTGAAAGTGCAACATTTTTTCGACAACATTCTGGTGGGATGGGGCACTGTTGATCAGCATTAGCCTTAAAGATCAGAAGAAAACACAGAATGTGCATGATTGATATTGTTAATAGGGTCAGTTTTCGGTACTCTATTTTCTCAGAAAATTGTTTTGTTATAAACTCACATACAAAGATCCTGAACTAGTTAATATATTCTGTAAAGACTCTTTAAGTTTTGAATTAATTTCAAACATACAGAAAGGTTGCAGAAGCAGTACAAAGAACTCTTCATACCTTTCACCCATCTCAGTTTTTTTCTTCCTTTTTCTTTCTCCCTCTACACCTCTCTCTCTCTCTCCTCCCCCCCTTTCTCTCTCTCTCTCCCCCTTCCCTCCATTCCTCCTCCATATATTTTTCCTTTTGAAGATAAGTTGCATAAATCATACCTTTTCAATACTAAATACTTCAGTTTCTGACATTATCTTACATAATCACGGCAAAACTATCAAAATTAATCTTGTAGCATAATTTTTACTATTCTAGCTCTTATTTTTACACAATAGACTCTATAAACTCCCTATTGAGCAAAAGAAAGACATCCTTTGAAAGTCTTAACTCAATGCTACTTTTCCCACATAGGCCTTGTTTATATAAAGTATTTTTTTATGACTATAATTTTTTAATTGTATAAATCAACAATATTATCAGCATATTTTCCTTTTCTTTAACATCTTATTGGAGTATAATTGCTTTACAATGGTGTGTTAGTTTCTGCTTTATAACAAACTGAATCAGCTATACATATACATATATCCCCATATCTCTTCCCTCTTGCATTTCCCTCCCTACCACCCTCCCTATCCCACCCCTCTAGTTGGTTACAAACCACCTAGCTGATCACCCTGTGCTATGTGGCTGCTTCCCACTAGCTATCTATTTTACATTTGGTAGTGTATATATGTCCATGCCTCTCTCTCACTTTGTCACAGCTTACCCTTCCCCCTCCCCGTGTCCTCAAGTCCATTCTCTAGTAGGTCTGTGTCTTTATTCCCATCTTACCCCTAGGTTCTTCATGACATTTTTTTTCTTAGATTCCATATATATGTGTTAGCATATGGTATTTGTTTTTCTCTTTCTCACTTACTTCACTCTGTATGACAGACTTTAGGTCCATTCACCTGACTACAAATATCTCAATTTCGTTTCTTTTTATGGCTGAGTAATATTCCATTGTATATATGTGCCACATCTTCTTTATCCATTCATCCAATGATGGACACTTAGGTTGCTTCCATGTTCTGGCTATTGTAAATAGAGCTGCAATGAACATTTTAGTACATGACTCTTTTTGAATTATGGTTTTCTCATGGTGTATGCCCAGTAGTGAGATTGCTGGGTCGTATGGTAATTCTATTTGTAGTTTTTTAAGGAACCTCCATACTGTTCTCCATAGTGGCTGTATCAATTTACATTCCCACCAGCAGTGCAAGAGTGTTCCCTTTTATCCACACTCTCTCCAGCATTTATTGTTTCTAGATTTTTTGATGATGGCCATTCTGACCGGTGTGAGATGATATCTCATTGTAGTTTTGATTTGCATTTCTCTAATGATTAATGATGTTGAGCATTCTCTCATGTGTTTGACATTTCTTTGGAGAAATGTCTATTTAGGTCTTCTGCCCATTTTTGGATTGGGTTCTTTGTTTTTTTGTTGTTGAGCTGCATGAGCTGTTTGTAAATCTTGGAGATTAATCCTTTGTCAGTTGCTTCATTTGCAAATATTTTCTCCCATTCTGAGGGTTGTCTTTTGGACTTGTTTATGGTTTTCTTTGCTGTGCAAAAGCTTTGGAGTTTCATTAGGTCCCATTTGTTTATTTTTGTTTTTATTTCCATTTCTCTAGGAGGTGGGTCAAAAAGGATCTTGCTGTGATTTATGTCATAGAGTGTTCTGCCTATGTTTTCCTCTAAGAGTTTGATAGTATCTGGCCTTACATTTAGGTCTTTAATCCAGTTTGAGTTTATTTTTTGTGTATGGTGTTAGGGAGTGTTCTAATTTCATACTTTTACATGTACCTGTCCAGTTTTCCCAGCACCACTTATCGAAGAGTCTGTCTTTCCTCCACTGTATATTCTTGCCTCCTTTATCAAAGATAAGGTGACCATATGTGCGTGGGTTTATCTCTGGGCTTTCTATCCTATTCCATTGATCTATATTTCTGTTTTTGTGCCAGTACCATACTGTCTTCATTACTGTAGCTTTGTAGTATAAAGTCAGGGAGCCTGACTCCTCCAGCTCCGTTTTTTGTTCTCAAGATTGCTTTGGCTATTCAGGGTCTTTTGTGTTTCCATACAAATTGTGAAATTTTTTGTTCTAGTTCTGTGAAAAATGTCAGTGCTAGTTTGATAGGGATTGCATTGAATCTGTAGATTGCTTTGGGTAGTAGAGTCATTTTCACAATGTTGATTCCTCCAATCCAAGAACATGGTATATCTCTCCATCTATTTGTATCATCTGTAATATGTAAAGTATTTGCCAAGGTTTTCCAAGACCTCGTCATCATACTTGTTTTATTTCAGGAGTAATTCTCAGGCTAAGTGAATGTTTAGCCATGCTAGTCATTAGCATATTCAATAATCTTCTGCAACGTCAATCACCATACATATCAGCCTTCTAATTCCACCAAAAGAGGACTATGGACATTTAGAAATTAAATTAACTGATTCTACTCTCTAATGAAAGAATTGTAAGTTTCCAAATCCCTTTTTTTTTTCTTGGTCTTTTTCTTTTTTGTTACTGTGGTTTAAAATCTTGTTGCATTGATGTTGACTGTGGAAAACTAAAGATTGAGACAGGAAATGTAAAAATAAAATGTCCTATCATCACTTGGGAATTATGCAGGGTGGCTTCATTTCATATTCATATATATATATATTTATTCATATACATATAATATTTAACCAGACATTAGTTTTATTTCTCTAACACACATATTAAATAGAATATTTAGATTGATTTAAGGTGTAATATTCTGCTTCCATACTGTGGCACATAAGTCAGCCACCCTTACTCAAAACACAAAGTCTCCCATTTTGGAAGCTGTGTTTACCCTCTCCACCAGTAGGTTAGTGCAAATACTCTTCTGCTAAGAGTATGTTCAGGGTAAATGATAAGTTACGCCTACGTGTTTAACTGTATTTAGGTTGACTATTGTGTCTGTGTCGATAGTTTAGAAATTACTGTTAATTACACCCTTATAAATTCATTGTGGGAAAATAGAATTAAATATATGTCCTAAAGGATGTTCCCAATACTAAATACATTAAAGTCAGCAGTTCTTTACTTAAAAAAAAATTGCCTAAGCTTTCACTGCTATGCCTCTTGCCTTTTGGAATCACCGTCTGCATTTGAAGTTTTGTGATATTGGCATTGCCAAAGCGTAAGCGTACGTTTCAATGTTTGACATTTTGTGATCCATGAAGTCCACTGTGTACCTGGGAAAGAGTTAGTGAGCTCGTACCTGGCAAAGGAGAGCTTCCCTTGGCCGAGAACAGCTACACATTCTCACAGTTTTTGTTTTTGAACCACTCCATCTCAAAAAACTTTTCTTTTTTAATTTGTAGCAAACCCAACACACACACATATTGTAAGTAGATATATAAATATAGCTTTTTGTCTCTTAACTTTTTTGGGGAAAAAAAAGCTTCCGCAGACTTGAGATCCTGCTTTGTCTTCCTGACAGTGGAGATGTCTCATTCTGTGCAGTCCCCATGGGAGCGCTGTGAAACCTTCCAGTAGAAATTGGTTGGAGGGGCATAAAATAACTACTAGGTGCCCAGTTTTGAGATCTGGGGGAAAGTCTCATTCCCAACTCTAAACACTCTTACACTGAAAGAGAAGAACAGTGGCAGAGCGATTTATAGTGAAACAAACAAAGGGATATTGGTCTGAGTCATCTTGCTGCTTCTGCCAATGTCCCTTTCTCTCCATTTACTACAATTCCTTCCCACAGCTCATTTTCAACACTTTTAGAGCTTGCTCTCTCGTATCAACTGCTTTGCGAAAGTAGCTTTGATTTGCCCATGAGAAAGGATCCCAATGCAAGGTGGATATTTGTGTGTACGGCAACAGTGTCAATGCCTCTGGTCCAACTTTCCCTGATTGCCCAAAGTCTGTCTGGATCATCAATGATGAACAGCATGCATTGTGGTATCTGGGACACTGTTAGAGTCTAGACATGTAAAGCTTGAAGGGATTTAAAAGTTTGTCTAATCTAATTTCTTCCATAAGATTTTAACCACTTAGGGGGCTTCGTGCCTTGTTTCTCATTTTAATCTTCGCACCTAGTGCCCAGCTCACAGAAAGTACTTAAAAAGCACTGATACTTGATGGTATAAACCAAGGCCTTTATTGCTTTTATAAAAATGTAAACTGAGATCCAAAGAAGTGATTTTTTTTTCACTGACGCACAGCCTGTTAACGAAAGAGCAAGGTGCTAGAAGGAAACGGGTCGGTATTAATTCCACTGCACATCCATTCCACTGCACAACGTTGTTTTAAACACAAGCAACTGCTACAATCACCCTCTAGCAACTCAACAATTTTTACTAAGTATCACTGCTCAGAGAGTGTTAGTTTTTCACTTCAAAATGTGAATTGTATGGTGGAAATAGCACTGGATTTGGAGTCAAAATACCAGTTTACAGATTTGCCCATTAATAGCTACGTGAGCCTTAGCTTCTTTGTCTACAAAATAAAGATAAGAATTCTGGCAATAATTAGGAAGAGTCTGAAAACATTCTTTCACATGTGATCTTAGATGTCCAACTATGTGAGCCCTAGAGTGCTCAAAAATACTCTACTAATGAGAGATTAATATTTATTTTAGAATATTCAGAGATAATAGTACATAAGTAGTCTCCCCAATAAGAGAATGATTATTATAATTTATATAATGTTACATATTTTATATAACATAATATAAACATACTATATATAATGTAAATTTATAAATTCTTAATTTATCTTTTGGCATCTGAGTCAAAAAAGGGCCTGTTAGGCTTATAAACATAAAGAAATCACTGCTAGAAGTTTGAAATATGGGTTAGTATGTGGGTATACATTTGCTCACAGGCAATGTCAAGTAAGACTAATTAACACTAAATAGAAACCTCCTCATGATTTTCTTTTTGCTCCTCTTTCCTACGCAGGCTGACTTACCATGCTTCGCCACCTTCCCCAGGCCCAGCCCTCATGAACCAGGAGAATACTGTATGCTAAGTTGTGAAAGCAAAAACTCCTGGTGTGAGACAAATAAACACAGCACTGGGAGCCATTTAACAAATTATGTCTTCCAGTGCCTATACTGACACCGTGGTGCCCCCTAAAGCTCAATGTTCACATCACTTAGATGAGAAACTCAGTCCCAGAGGTTGTTTCCTTCATGCCCACTCAGGCCATGAACTTCCCTTTAGAACCAGAAAATGAGCAGACCCAAAATAGGCAGAAAAGTTTTTGAAACAATTTCTTTACCAGAGAAAAGTCATATGCTTAGAAACTCTCTAGCTGTC
Source organism: Mesoplodon bidens (assembly GCF_964165515.1). Lineage (NCBI taxonomy): Eukaryota > Metazoa > Chordata > Mammalia > Artiodactyla > Ziphiidae > Mesoplodon > Mesoplodon bidens. The sequence continues at coordinate 57,015,494 of NC_138165.1, forward strand.
TCAGTGTGACTGTTTTCAGCTGTTTGTGCCATTTACTTTTTAATTTTGTGTGTGTGCATGTGTGTGTTTATATATGTGTATACATATGTATATGTATTAAGTGTATATATATACTGAGTGTATATATATACACATATATATACACACATACACACTGAGGTCCCTAGTGTTTGCTTCTAGCCCCTTTAACATATTTTTGCAGTAAAAATAATAAGTACCTGCACAATAAGCTTTTTTCCCCTAATATTTATTTATTTATTTATTTATTTAACATATGTATTGGAGTATAATTGCTTTACAATGTTGTGTTAGTTTCTGCTGTATAACAAAGTGAATAACTATATGTATACATATATCCCCATATCCCCTCCCTCTTGCATCTCCCTTTCACCCTCCCTATCCCACCCCTCTAGGGGGTCACAAAACACGGAGCTGATCTCCCTGTGCTATGCCGCTGCTTCCCACTAGCTATCTATATTACATTTGGTAGCGTATATATGTCCATGCCTCTCTCTCACTTCATCCCAGCTTACCCTTCCCACTCCCCATGTCCTCAAGTCCATTCTCTACATCTGTGTCTTTATTCCTGTCCTGCCCCCAGGTTCTTCATAACCTTTTTTTTTGATTCCATATATATGCACAATAAGTTTTGACTTCAAAGATTCATCTCCTGCTTTCCCTCTTTTCTCTGCTTTTGGTGACCTCTAAAGTCTTTTCTAACCCTGAGAGTGTCTGACTGACTTAGTTATTAAACTGCAAACTGGGAAGAAATTTCTTATAATGAGAATTCTAAAGGAGGAAAATAAAATAGGCAAACTAGAAAGAAAAAGGAAAGCAAAAAGAGAAAAAGAGAAGGTTTGAGGCAGCTAAAAATACTCTTAGGGAAGTGTACAGAAATAATAAACACATTTACTAAAGTCCTGGGGTGTTTTATGGCGGCATGGAGTGTTTTGTAAGAAAAAAAAACAAACATGACATGGTACTTTCTATAAATACAGCACTTTTCTTTGGTATCTCAAAGAGTAGTTTTTCATTTATTATTCAGTTGATCCTTTCACAATTTGTATAACGAGAATCTGAAATGATAAAAGATTTCCCCTAATTTTCCCCTCGTTCCTGTGTGGGAGGGTGTGGGGGATGAATATGGGTGGGAGATAGAGAAGACAATTGATCAACAGTTCTGTGCCCAATAACTTCCTCTGGGGCAAGGGAGAGCACATTATAATTACAGGCATCTTGACCTCTTCGATAACTGAGACCAATGAGAGGTGCGATAAACAAGGGCTACATCAAGTGAGGTTCCAGCAAACTTCCTAACTCCCAGATTTCAGGAGAAAGCCTTCCCTCCCATATAACGTTCAAGTGTCCAGTGTCCTTGTCATGACCACTTCCTCTGGTTTTCTTCTTTTCCCCCCTACTCTCAAGCAATTCTTATTTCTGGCACAAAAGAAAGGATGCATCTTAGAGGGCATACATGAAATAAATAGACACAGAAAAAAAAAAAAAAAACCTCACAAATCCCCCATGGCAAAGGAGAAGACGACTTTTCAAGGCAAGTATGTACTCCTAAAGGAGCAATTGGTCTGGCCTGATGATGGAAGGGAGGATGTATAATTCCTGGAATTACACAGTGTTTGTGTGGGGAAAACTGGAAGGGGGAAGAAAAAGAGAGGCAGAGCAAAAAAGGGGAGGGAACTTACAAGGCATTCCTCCTCTTTTAGAATTCTGGCAGACTACCTGGCTTCACAGACCTTGTCACAGCCAACATCATGAAACATGTCAGCTCTGCTAATGTGCTTCCCTTCTACTGTCTTATTGTGGCTAAGATGATAGGAGGCTCAATTATACATCTGATACTCAGATCAAGTTTTATTTTCCAGTCCTAAGAAGATAGATTTATACCTTCAAGGAGTAGATTCTTTCTTGGCCATTCTATACCCAACACTCTTCTAAGTTATTCTATGTCAAGGTCATACTCTTGAATATAGGAACCAAAAGAGGACAGGGAAAAATGGAAAGTAACAAATCTTACAATACTTTATGCAAGTGGCTTTGTACTATTTTCTGATCCTAAATGTGAGTCAATAATGTCTCCCAGACAATTGGGTATGGGGTTGAATACAAGAAGTTTACTGAACTCTAAGGGAGCATTTTAATTACTTTTGTGATTTATTACTTACTGGGATAATTCCTGAGTCAGTAGCGTTGCTCACGAGAACTTTGAGAAATTGCTGGTTGTGAGTTACAGGTGAGCCACATTAATCATTGCTGGGGTTTTGTCAGTGTGGGTTTTCACCCCACGAAGCTTCTACCCCAAACGGTAAGCCATACTTTCCTAACCCTGCATCACATCACCCTTCCTTCAGACCAGAAATGAAGTTATCTTTATTCCTCCCACCCTAGTTACACTTTAGAAAGAAAAATTATCATCATACGAGACTGATGTGGCTAAAAGGCAATGAGATAGGTCAGATAATGTCTGTCCTAAGTTTGAATACACTTTATTAATTCGTTTATTCAACATATAAGTTTTGTTTTTAGTGCTTACTCGTTTTTGGTAGTTGTTTTTTTCTTTTTTTTAAGTGCACTATTCTAGGTGCTGGGGCCACAGTAGAAAATAAATCTAAGTGCCCACTTTCATGGAGTTTACATCCTAGTGGGGGGGGAGACAAAGATAAATAAATTTGTAAAATCCATTGATGATAATAATTGGATAGAAGGTTAGAGTGAAGTATGCTATTTTATATGGTGTGGTCAGGGAAGGTTTCTTGGTTAAGGGCATAATTGTGCAGAGATCTACAGAAACTGAGGAAAAGACAATGAGTGAGCATGGAGAAGAGTTTGCTAACCAGAGTACTGAGTACTCAAAGGGCTTGAGGTGAGTGTGTTTAAGGGCAAACAAGGAGGATGATGTGGCCAGAGGCTAGTGATCAAGTAAAGGAGTGCTAAGAAAGGTGGTCAGAAAGTAGGCTGGAAGAGGAAACATAGAGGGACAAGAACATAGTCAGTTGAAGGTTTGAAAGGGAAGTGGTAAGATCTCATGTGTATTATGTTAGCACCATTTTAGCTGAGGCAGGCAGAAGATATAATAGGAGGATTTAGGGATGGATTAGGGAAACTATTTGAGGGGCTACTGCTAATAACCATGTGAAACATAAAGGTGAATAGAAGTGGTGAAGAGTGGTCACTTTTGTGTACAATTCAAACGCATATTTAAGGACAGATCAGCCTCAAGTGTAGGAGAGAGTAGCCATGGATGATCACAAGGTTTTTAGCCTGATCAAATGATAGAATAGAGATCCATCCAATGGGATAATCAATCAGGGAAAGAGTAGGTTGCGTACATTTTGAATTAAAGTTTATTTTTGAGCATGTTAAATGTGAGGCTCTTTATAGAAATCTAAGTTGAGATGTCAGGTTTATTATGTATACGTAAGTTTAGTATACATAAGTTTCCATCTGTTGGTATCATCTTTGATTTCTTTCATTAGTGTCTTATAGTTTTCTGCATACAGGTCTTTTGTCTCCCTAGGTAGGTTTATTCCTAGGTATTTTATTCTTTGTGTTGCAATGGTAAATGGGAGTGTTTCCTTCATTTCTCTTTCAGATTTTTCATAATTAGTATATAGGAATGCAAGAGATTTCTGTGCATTAATTTTGTATCCTGAAACTTTACCAAATTCATTGATTAGCTCTACTAGTTTTCTGGTGGCATCTTTAGGATTCTGTATGTATAGTACGGCATCTACAAACAGTGACAGTTTTTTTTCTTTTCCAATTTGTATTCCTTTCATTTCTTTTTCTTCTCTGATTTCTGTGGCTAGGACTTTTAAAACTATTTTGAATAATAGTGGTGAGAGTGGACCTCCTTGTCCTGTTCCTGATATTAGAGGAAATGCTTTCACTTTTTCACCATTGAGAATGATGTTTGCTGTGGGTTTGTTGTATATGGCCTTTATTATGTTGAGGTAGGTTCCCTCTATGCCCACTTTCTGGAGAGTTTTTATCATAAATCGGTGTTGAATTTTGTCAAAAGCTTTTTCTGCATCTATTGAGATGATCATATGGTTTTTATTCTTCAATTTGTTAATATGGTGTATCACATTGATTGATTTGCGTATATTGAAGAATCCTTGCATCCCTGGGATAAATCCCACTTGATCATGGTGTCTGATCCTTTTAATGTGTTGTTGGATTCTGTTTGCTAGTATTTTGTTGAGGATTTTTGCATCTATATTCAGTGATATTGGTCTGTAATTTTCTTTTTTTGTAGTATCTTTTTCTGGTTTTGGTATCAGGGTGATGGTGACCTCATAGAATGAGTTTGGGAGTGTTCCTTCCTCTGCAATGTTTTGGAAGAGTTTGAGAAGGATGGGTGTTAGCTCTTCTCTAAATGTTTGATAGAAGTCACCTATGAAGCCATCTGGTCCTGGACTTTTGTTTGTTGGAAGATTTTTTTTTTTTTTTTTTTTTTGCGGTATGCGGGCCTCTCACTGTTGTGGCCTCCCCCGTTGCGGAGCACAGGCTCCGGACGCACAGGCTCAGCGGCCATGGCTCACGGGCCCAGCCGCTCCGCGGCATATGGGATCCTCCCGGACCGGGGCACGAACCCGTATCCCCTGCATCGGCAGGCGGACTCTCAACCACTGCGCCACCAGGGAGGCCCCTGTTGGAAGATTTTTAATCACAGTTTCAATTTCATTACTTGTGATTGGTCTGTTCATATTTTCTATTTCTTCCTGGTTCAGTCTTGGAAGTCTATACCTTTCTAAGAATTTGTCCATTACTTCCAGGTTGTCTATTTTATTGGCACAGAGTTGCTTGTAGTAGTCTCTTTGGATGCTTTGTATTTCTGTGGTGTCTGTTGTAACTTCTCCTTTTTTCATTTCTAATTTTATTGATTTGAGTCCTCTCCCTCTTTTTCTTGATGAGTCTGGCTAATGGTTTATCAATTTTGTTTATCTTCTCAAAGAACCAGCTTTTAGTTTTATTGATCTTTGCTACTGTTTTCTTTGTTTCAATTTTATTATTTCTACTCTGATCTTTAGGATTCCTTTCCTTCTGCTAGCTTTGGGTTTTGTTTGTTCTTCTTTCTCTAGGTTCCTGTAGGTGTAAGGTTAGATTGTTTATTTGAGATTTTTCTTGTTTCTTGAGGTAGGCTTGTATAGCTATAACCTTCCCTCTTAGAACTGCTTTTGCTGCATCCCATAGGTTTTGGATCATTGTGTTTTCATTGTCATTTGTCTCTAGGTACTTTTTTGATTTCCTCAGTGGTCTCTTGGTTATTTAGTAATGTACTGTTTAGCCTCCATGTGTTTGTGTTTTTTATGTTTTTTTCCCTGTATTTCTAATTTCTAATCTCGTAGCATTGTGGTCAGAAAAGATGCTTGATATGATTTCAATTTTCTTAAATTTACTGAGGCTTGATTTGTGACCCAAGGTGTGATATATCCTGGAGAATGTTCCGCCTGCACTTGTGGAGAAAGTGTAATCTGCTATTTTGGATGGAATGTCCTATAAATATCAATTAAATCTATCTGGTCTATTGTGTCATTTAAAGCTTCTGTTTCTTTATTTATTTTCATTTTGAATGATCTGTCCATTGGTGTAAATGAGGTGTTAAAGTCTCCCACTATTATTGTGTTACTGTCGATTTCCTCTTTCATAGCTGTTAGCAGTTGCCTTATGTATTGAGGTGCTCCTATGTTGGGTGCATATATATTTATAATTGTTATATCTTCTTCTTGGATTGATCCCTTGATCATTATGTAGTGTCCTTCCTTGTCTCTTGTAACATTCTTTATTTTAAAGTCTACTTTATCTGATATGAGTATTGCTACTTCAGCTTTCTTTTGATTTCCATTTGCATGGAATATCTTTTTCTATCCCCTCACTTTCAGTCTGTATGTGTCCCTAGGTCTGAAGTGGGTCTCTTGTACACAGAATATATATGGGTCTTGTTTTTGTATCCATTCAGCGAGCCTGTGTCTTTTGGTTGGAGCATTTAATCCACTCACATTTAAGGTAATTATCCATATGTATGTCCCTATGTCCATTTTCTTAATTGTTTTGGGTTTGTTTTTGTAGTTCCTTCTCCTGTGTTTCCCACTTGGAGAAGTTCCTTTAGCATTTGTTGTAGAGCTGGTTTGGTGGTGCTGAATTCTCTTAGCTCTTGCTTGTCTGTAAAGCTTTTGATTTCTCCATCGAATCTGAATGAGATCCTTGCCAGGTAGAGTAATCTTGGTTATAGGTTCTTTCCTTTCATCACTTTAAGTATATCATGCCACTCCCTTCTGGCTTGTAGAGTTTCTGCTGAGAAATCAGCTGTTAACCTTATGGGAGTTCCCTTGTATGTTATTTGTCATTTTTCCCTTGCTGCTTTCAATAATTTTTCTTTGTCTTTAATTTTTGCCAATTTGATTACTATGTGTCTTGGCATGTTTCTCCTTGGGTTTATCCTGTATGGGACTCGCTGTGCTTCCTGGACTTGGGTGGCTATTTCCTTTCCCATGTTAGGGAAGTTTTCAACTATAATCTCTTCAAATATTTTCTCTGGTCCTTTCTCTCTCTTCTCCTTCTGAAACCCCTATAATGTGAATGTTGTTGAGTTTAATGTTGTCCCAGAGGTCTCTTAGGCTGTCTTCATTTCTTTTCATTCTTTTTTCTTTATTCTGTTCCGCAGCAGTGAATTCCACCATTCTATCTTCCAGGTCATGTATCCGTTCTTCTGCCTCAGTTATTCTGCTATTGATTCCTTCAAGTGTAGTTTTCATTTCATTTATTGTATTGTTCATCTCTGTTTGTTTGTTCTTTAACACTTCTAGGTCTTTGTTAAACATGTCTTGCATCTTCTCGATCTTTGCCTCCATTCTTTTTCTGAGGTCCTGGATCATCTTCACTCTCATTCTGAATTCTTTTTCTGGAAGGTTGCCTAGCTCCACTTCATTTAGTTGTTTTTCTGGGATTTTACCTTTTTCCTTCATCTGGTACATAGCCCTCTGCCTTTTCATCTTGTCTATCTTTGTGTGAATGTGGTTTTTTTTCCACAGGCTGCAGGACTGTAGTTCTTCTTGCTTCTGCTGTCTGCCCTCTGGTGGATCTAGTTCAAATTTTGATGGTTACAATCTACAATTTGTTTTCAATTATTGCAGTTATTTTGGTGTATGGATGACATATTTTGTCTTATTTATCCTTTTAACTTATGCATTTGGTTTTATGTAGAGAATAGTCACAACACCTCATGGTACTCAATAAATATCTGTGCAATAAATACTTAAATAGTTGAATGAATAAATTTTCCAAGTCTATTCCCTAAATTTTAGGTAGACGTGACAGAAATCTTGGCTTACTCAATTTTGATGCAAGAAAAAAGCTTCTAGGTAAAAACAAGTATTTTGACTCCATGTTTTTTTTACCAGAAAATAAGATTTCAAACTCCCTAATGTGAAAATTTTGTTTAAAAATTAGTTATGTGGAATGACATTCACAGAATATTGCCAAAAAATATATGAAATCCCATATGTTCCAGTAGATTTTATTCTTGCTCTTATTAAATGTTTCCTATAATTCCTTAGGACCCAACCCATGCTCTTCAGAAGTCCTTCCCTAATCTACCCATAAGTCTCAATCCACCATCTATCCAGTTTCCCATCCACCAGAACACATTACACACATTATATTTATATTTTCTTATATCATTGCACCTAAACCACATTTTTGATATAATCTGTCATTTTGTTCATCACCCAGACTGAACTTTGTGTTCTTTGAAATTGGGACCTTGACTTAACCAACATTATATTTCCAATCCTGAGCACCATGTCTGGCATATATTAGCTAGTCACTAAATGTTTTTGGAAAATAAATGAGTTAAAAGAAAGAGCCCTAAAGATTGATCATCTTATATATTGTAAATGTCATAAGAAGCATTTTCTCACACATTATACAGTGTTTGTCTATGAGAATCCAGGGTAGAAATTAAGTTCAATTCATATAATCAGAAAAAGTAATCAAAAAGATCGACAATACATTCTCTTTCCAAGAAACTGGTTTATTTGGTTCTTCTTTATAGACACTTTGCATCCTATTAGTAATTGTGTTTCAATCTTTGCTTTCAAAATGGAGAGTACAAAGCTGAATGCTTAGCTCACCTCTAGCATCTCTTAAGAAAAGTGTGGCATACATTGTCTTCATTTTCCTCTCCAGGTAAGTAAGATGCCAAAACCCACTGTCTGTGCACTGTATTATAGAGTTTGAATATGGAGCCAGGTAATATTAATCAATGACCAAAGTGAGAGAATAAAAGAAACGAGGTGTTTAGTTGACCATGTAACTGGGAAGAAAGGAAAGTGGGATGATTAGTCATTCATTTTTCTCAGTAACCCTTATAAAGTGAGCCAGGGGAATTTCAGATCTGCCTTTAAAGAATGATTTTCTTTATTTTCCCGCAGTTGTAGATGCACACATAGGCACATGCCTGCACACACACACACACAAACACACCAAATGCCATAATTTGAAGTGAGTTAATATGCTGCATGGCTGGAGTACAGTTAACATTTCCCCTGAATTGCAGCAGAGTGATTGAGCATATGTACTGCATGCACTATCTTAGGTTTTTGACTGTGTTCTTCCTTTGAGACAGCACAGGGCTCTGCTTGTCCTAAAAGCTTAGGCAAACTGATTTGCGAATGTGAGCATGTGCATTTCAGGGGAAAGCAGAGTAATAGAGTAAGAGTCATTTCTGTCACAGTGCTTGCCTTTCCTAGATTATGATTATGCATTGGAATTTGCTGGTTTCTTGTTTTGTATGTGTGAACCCATTGCCAAGTAGCCTCCAGGCACATGAACTATAACAGCAAAGATGCAGTGAATAGGAATATTAAAAAAGAAAACTACTTATTATAACATTACAATAAGCACAATATGTGAACAGTGGCTTACAACTTTCACAATACTGCCTCTTGTAGAGAAACTAGTTTGAAATCATGATCTTAAACCACACCAGGAACTTCCATTGAAAGGAGCTATGTTGGATTCACAAACAAGTTTCCCAGCTTTCCAAAGAAAATGTTCATTCCCTCATTTCACACTGGATAAATCTAGGCGCTATTACCGGAAGCGTAAGAATTCATATTAATTGTAAAGTGGTATTGCAGAGGGAGACATCATTACAAAGCTGGCTAGCAAGCAAACGTGGAAGGACAGTAAATACTGAACCCTGGAATCAGACAAAAAATGCTCCAGTACATGTAGTTGGTATTTTGAAAATTTTGGTTTATACAGTCAATACAAACATTTTGTCAGTAATATTTACTGAGATCCTAATGTATGTTGAATGTTATAAAACATATAACAAAATGAAATAGGAGCTATTGTGATATCTGTTAACTGCTTAGGAAACACTGACAGCTGGAATTTGGAGTAGGAGACAAGTGAAGCTCATTTCAGACCAATGACACAGATGTCACCCAGAAGTAGAAGAGAAAGGGGTCATCTGATAATATCCATGTAAAAAAGACAAAACTTATAAATTTAGTGCACACAGGGTGCCTAGTACATATAACTGATCATACATCCCAGCTGGCAATGCAAACTGCAGTTTTCAAAATGCCAAGTATGAGGTACTGTGTGTTTAACTTCAGAATCCTTTTTAAATTTTTTTCTCATAAACCTCCAGAGTGTTCTTATTAGCTCATTAAAAAAAAGAATAGATAGACTACCATCTAAGAAGGCTTGGATATTCATTTGTTCTTAAAAAAAATCTTTTGAGTTTCCTCCCAGGTGTGTTATGCTAGAGTGTTCTTATTTCTTATGCTGATGGAAAGAAGTTCTAAAGTTTTGGACCAGTGAAGAATTAAGGCTATGGGAAAGTCACTGTATTTAGAATTGCTTGTAAACAACAAGGCAAATAAGACTGCCTTCTCATCTAACCCCATTATATACATTTTCCCAACACTTTACAAATATAATTGTAGAAATAAAAGGAAAGCAATCTGTTATGCCTCTCGTTGTAGCCAAGGGTACTCTTAAAAATGCTAAAACAGACAGGACTAAGGGGGACAACTGGAATATGAGCTCTAGTTTACTTTCCAGTGAAATAAATTCACGTAGAATTGAAAAGGATAAATATCAGAGAGTAAATACTCCAAAGGCATACAGAAGCTTGAGGGACATTTTGTACATGAAGTCAAAAAGTTGGAAATATCCACAGTTAATTAACAGATCTCTAAATATACCTCAACGGCCAAAGTAGTCTTGACATTTCAGCTTATCTTTAAGCTTATTTTTAACTATTTGGGTTAACTTTACATAAAATCAAAATACATCACACAATTTCTGTATCATAGAGAGCAGAGGAAGATACAAAATCTATTGGCAAGAAGCATGTGTGTTCAAAATTCCTCAGTATTCTACATGTGATTATCTCACCTTGAGAGATAAAGGAACATGAGCATCCAGTAACTTCTAGAATTGTAAGTTCCATAATCAGAAAGCAGTTGTAACTATCTTGTAATCATTACTGCCTATCAGAAAAAATGTGTTAGTTGCCCTAGCTGCTGAATTTAACTATACTAAGAAAGAAGAATCAGATCAATGTGAAATAAAACCTTGGTTCAGTGAAACAGTTTTAGGAGATAAAGGAACAAGGAACAAGCCCTTGCCTCTGGTGAATGGATCTGAAGGGAAACTTCTCTGCAGGACTGAAACTTGGTCACAGGCTGGGGCTGATGCTATATATGTCTTTGTTGTTTCCAATGATGCCTTGAGATTCTGTTTGACTTCTCAGCTTTCCCTTAAACAAGCAACCAAGTTGGGAGGGATCTTAGCAATAGCCAGTGCAAGAATCAAAAGTTATTATTTATCAGTATATCCTTTAGCAGCTAAATTCACAATTGTGAGAGTATATTGCCTTACGTCCAATGGTCACAAAAATGGTAATATCACAAGTTGGTACCAGAAGTAGACATCTGTCATGTTTTTCTGCCCAATTTACTTTTATCCATTGGGGAGCTACCTCTTCCTTTCCTATTATTGCTTGCAAAACTGCAAATTTTTAGGTTTAATAAATCCCCTGGCCAGATGGGTAGGCATATGACCCAACCCCACTAATCATGATACTCCCTACCCCTCTGCAAAAGTGACTGGTCCAAGAGTTAAATATGAACCCCACGGGAGCTAATTCGGGTCCTTCTATGTGATTTGATAATTGTTTCTAAAAAAGAAAATACTTTCCTCTCTTGGGGTTATCTGTCGTTAAGGTTGTTGGTTTGGAAATATCCAAGGCCATCGTTCTTATTCTGTGACACAAGCCTGACTGTGACAAGGCTAAAATGAGATCAATAAACAAAGAGAAATAGAAATGAACAAAGCTAAAAAGAGAGAAAAATAAAAATTGTAGAGACAGGATCCAAACATCGTTTTTTCAGTCCTTAATTCTAATAGAGAATATGATCAGCCCTTGGGTTTCCTGGATATGCTGGCAAGTAAACATCTCCCATCATTCTTAATCTGAAGTCAGTTTAAGTTAGGTTTCTGGAGTTTCCAACCAAAAAACACATCAATTTTACAGTGCCACTACTTTCTATTTTTTGACTTTTATCCCTAAGAAGTAAACCCCTTCTTCTAAGCCTTGGTTTTAGGAGAATTTAATTTCATCCATCTAAGTAGATGGCTTGAGAAGGACTGTGATAAATGACTCATTCCCTCCTTAGTCTACTATATAAGTTAGTTCCCTCCCAAAACAAGTATGCTAGTTCCAAGTCCTCATTTCTGTATGTAATGGAATGTCACTTAATAAGAACACCTGTATTTTTTCCTTGATTTCTCTTGAATGGTCAAGAGCTCAGATCATTCTTATGCAGATATCCCTGTAAGATCTCTTCTGATCTTCATTCTAGTACCTAGAATAGATTAGGCTGATTGGAGCAACAGAGTTTCTTTGATACTTTCAGACTAGCCTTTGAAAATCCTTTTCAGAGAATCCCCAACTTGTTGTGTTATGGTCATTTCCGTCTACTGTGGACATTCAAAAGAAAGCCAAATTTGGATAAGAAATGGGAAGAAGTTAAAAGGATACCAATCCTACTTGGAATTGGCTTCCTTTCACAAGGAGCCTTCACAAAAAGAAAAGTATAAATACTGACTTCCTGTTTAGGACCCAAATACTGAAAGTCCTTTAACAAGGCTGAGCTCTAGAAAGAACACAGTAAAATTTACCTGATCCGACTGTATGTGCTAAGTTGAAACCTAAAATTATCAGGTAGTTGTTCCATTAACTGGTGGTTCAAAAGTCAACAAGATGTATGCCATTCATCGATCATCCCAGAATTTCCTCAGGTAAGACCTGACTTTTCAGCAATTACCCTTTAGCAGATATATATCCAGTTCCAAAGACTGAAGAAAGTGTATCCTTAGAGACAGGACATAGAGCCTTCAAAAAAATTAATAAAAGTCCATATATAATATACTTCTGTTGCCATGAATGTGTGTGTGTGTGTTGAGTACACTGCAAAATTCTGGAGCTCACTTTGCCTATCACTGCATATTACTCACAGATTTTGCCAATAACTGATCCTTAAGGTGTGAATAATTAAGGTTGGATGAAGAATTCTGCTCTGTCACGTAGCATCTGATTCACCCAATTCTTTCCTCCATTTCATGACTTAAGTTTTATTTTTATTTTATTTTATTAGTATTTTTATTTTTTACTTATTTTTTTTGGCCACGTTGTGCGGCTTGCCGGGATCTTAGTTCCCCTACCAGGGATTGAGCCCAGGCCCTCGGCAGTGAAAATATGGAGTCCTAACCACTGGACTGCCAGGGAATTCCCATTACGTTTTATTTCTGGAATGACACTTTACATGACATCTGACTTAGTTCATTTATTTAGGGCTTTGCTTTTCAATTCTCAATCTATTTGACCTAAATTACGAATTCTTGAGAGAGCCATCTATTTGAATCATTAAAAAATTTTTAATATGAGAGCTTTATAATCATCACATTATATAGTGTAACTCAAGCATGTATATGTTCAAGTACCCCTTTAGATCAACACACACACACACACACACACACACACACACACACATTTTTAAGTGGAATGCAAAGGTTCCCTGGGATTGATAGAATAAAATTGCTCAGAACTGTTATCTCCCATACATAGACAGTAATGTCTGTCCTGGGTATGATTTTCTTTATTAAACCCAGAAGAAAGCACTAACATAGTCAACATACATCTCTTGATCTGGATCTAAAACATTAATAGCAGCAATCATGTTCCTGACATTAATTTCTGATTGGATACCATATAATTTTCATGCTCCATTACCACTCATAAACCATTTGATTGAACAAAATTTAAAATTTTTCTCTTTATTAGAAGATGCCAAAGTCATTGGCAATTAAAATATATTTATGCTATAGATACTGCAGTGACACTTAGGCATAAATTATTTGTCACCCACTATCATCAGTAACTCCCCCAAAATCACTGAAATGCCCTTTTGTCATTTCCCCCATGGCTATTAGCCTCTCTCTACCCAATTACAATCATCAGTACAGATTTCCATGCACTCATGTTCTGCACCCTTAACCCCTCACTTGGTTGTACCCATTTTAAGGACAGAGGCTACATTTGTGAGCAAAGCCTAGCACGGTAACTTTGACTTAGTAGGTGCTTGATACTTATTTCTTTAAACTGGGAATCGTTGACCAACAGCAGAGTAAGATGAGGGTGCTTCAGTTTGGTATTACAGAGAAAAAAAGTTGTATTATCAATTACATTGGTGAAATGTTAAATTTTTAAAAAATATAATAGATGCTTAAACTTCAGAACTTTCAATGCCTTAATAGATGAATATCTCATGTGACTCACAAAGGTGGAGTGTAGGGGAGAGCACAGGTTAGAGCTTACAGTATTTCTCTAATTTATTAGAGATATTTGTTCAGACTGCTTTTAAGGACCTAGTTCTGCAGACCTCATTTTGGGAAATGGTAGTGCAGTTGTCAAGAGTATGCGCTTTTGAGTATGGGTTGCATTAGGCCTTTATCTCTGCCATTTACTAGCTGTGGAATCATATATATATGATTCCACAGCTAGTGATATATATATATATATATATATATCACCGAACTAAGCCCTAATATAGCCTAATATAGCCCTAATATAGCCTAATATAGCTCTCATCAGATTCCTAATGTCTAAAATGGGAAGAATAGTAACTACACGATTATACTTTAGGGGCCAAATACAATAACATATGCAAAATGTTTATCACAATGCCAAATATTTAAAGTATTACTAATTATAACAAAATTAAATTGAATTGATTTGCATTATAGATCATCTTAGTATTATTTATTGCTGGCTATTAACTTTCTTTTCTACTCAGCCATTCTTCAATTTACCCTCCTATGGTAATCTCTTTCTTTTCCCATAAGTCTAGACCTGTTTTAAAGGACCTTGTAAAATACCTAAGCTCCAAGAGCATATATGAATCAAGCCCAAGCCAAAAGGCTTTACCATGATGAATTTTAAAATATCCTTGGGGAAAAGTAGCTCTGTCGAGCTTATGATATTTCAGTTCTTTACGTTGCTGACCAATCAAGCTCCTTTCCCTTATAGAATAGTGTTTTATTTTCCTTATGGGACATTATTTACATTGTTTGACCAAAGTTCACCTCATTAATTTATCCTTGGTCAAAGAACAAATCCATTGTCAACTATAAATTCCAGTGACTCTGCAAGTTCTGCTCTTTTAAGAGCAGCTCTCTCCTTTGCAGAAGGTTTTGAAGAAAATGTGCTTTTTCTCTAGCTATTTTCAGAGACTCTCCTTTTGTTTCAGAGACAATTCTGTTTAATTTTGGCCTTTTGTACATGTGCAATAGCAGGTTTAACCCAATCAAGGGACAGCTTTCCTTCAGGAGGTTATCAGCTACAGCCAGAGTGAAGGGCTATTGTCTGGCCATGGACCTGACTTAAACAATTTGCATGCTGCCTAATTACAATTCTATTCTATTGTACTGCTGTACTTTACCTTCTCAGCTGGAAGAAAAGTCAACCAAATGTGGCAGTGTCTCAATCAACGCAGACAGAATCACAAAAACATGCCTAAACCAAAGGTTATAATGTGAGCTCAGAAGTTTTGAAAGTAATCAGCAGAGGAAAACGAAAACATACACAGTATTTTCCCCTCATATTGCTGCATTCTCTTTTACCCTATCCTCCTCATACAGTAACCCTATTCGTGAACAAAGTAGTATGTACCCATCAGCATGATGACTTTCCATTTGTGGCAAACTGAAAACTAGCAACTCCAATAAAGAGAATAGTCACAGAAGAATATACTTCAGCAGGAGAATAAAAATCTTTCACAAAATGAACAAGAGGTGCCCGAGAAAGAGATAGATGCTGTATAAAGAAAAGAAATATGTCACGAGGTCTGTGTCTCTTGCCCAGGATCATTTGACACTGAGGATTTTCTATTATAATCAACATGTAAAGCATACAAAAATAGATAAACAGCAATACCCTGGGAAAGGAGTATTTGTTTGCAAAGGAATAGATTTTAACCCCAGCAGCAGCAGCTGAGGGGTCACTTAATGGGGGGCAATAGAGACATGGTCCAGTTGACACTCAGCCTAGGAAGTGACAACAATCAATTTTTCCCTCTGCAACTGCATCCATCATTTACAGGTGCTTGTAGGCAGAGTGCCTTTTACACATTATTATCACACTGAAGGAAAGTGAAACAGCCAACATGTTCTATGTTGCTCAGAATCTGATATAGCAAAAAGGAGTGAAAATACACAGTAGGGGCATTAGAAACAATTCAAGAATATGATTTGGGGTCATAAAACTCCTGTATTTGAAAGTCTCAATTTTGAATGCATCCATGCAGTAGTGGCAAAAAAAAAAAAAAAACCTTTATAATTGATATTCTAATGCAAAAGAATAAAATGTAAAATGATTTATCTGATGTATAAAGGTAGACCAATGTAAAATATTGGTTCTGGAAATACATATTGAATGCCTACTACCGTACTACATGCTAGAAAGTCAATGTGTGTTCCGCAGGATTCGAATCAGTACTTGGAGAGTTGGGTACATTTCCCAACCACTTGACTACAAATTCTGGTCAATATTAGTGGATGATGCCAATTACAAAGTACACAGAGGAACCTGAATGAAAACAAAGACAGAGTTTTACTAAAACCACAGTGTGGCAGGTTTGGTCCCTAACATCAGACATGATATAGTTATATCTACATTTTATTCTTACAGACAGGGAAGGAGATAGATAGAGACAGAGAGAGAATTATGCTTAAGTTAATTATTTACTCTATAAAAAGGCTCGATTTTTTCTGGTATTAATTAACTATCCTATGATTATTATTAATACATCAAGTTAAAAATAATTCTCATTGGGCCTCTCTGGTGGCGTAGCGGTTGAGAGTCCGCCTGCCGATGCAGGGGACACGGGTTCGTGCCCCGGTCCGGGAAGATCCCACATGCCGCCGAGCGGCTAGGCCCGTGAGCCATGGTCGCTGAGCCTGCGCGTCCGGAGCCTGTGCTCCGCAACGGAAGAGGCCACAACAGTGAGAGGCCCGCATACCCCACCCCCCCAAAAAAAATTCTCATTGTCTCAATGAGATGGACTGAGAGTTTGGGGTTAGTAGATGCAAACTATTACATATAGAATGGATAAACAACAAGGTCCTACTGTATAGCACAGGGAACTGTATTCAATATCCTGTAATAAACCATAATGGAAACGAATACAAAAAAGAATATATTATATGTGTAAAACAGAGTCACTTTGCTGTACAGCAGAAATTAACACATTGTAAATCAACTATACTTCAATAAAAAAATAAATTAAAAAAATAATAATCCTCATTGTCAATATCCCTTGTGGTATCTTTCATCCAGGATAGCTGCACCCAATTCCCTCCATCTCTGTATGAGCATCACAGCCTCAACACATCCCCTCAAATGAAACTGAGCTATGGCACCATCATTGACATCAAAACCTGAAGGATTAGATTTGGCTGTGATTTCTGAAGAATGCTACCACATGTCCTGTTGATGCATACATCCTATCTCAAGATGAGCATCACTCGGATTTAATCTGGTTCTTCTAGTTCCAACTTTTAGTCATTTGATCTTATTGACATAAAAATCTAGTGTGGAACCAAAGGAATGTTCTTTCTTCCCTTGCATTTTACTCAACAGATTTCTGCTATAGTCATTATTTTATTTTCAGGCCACTTAACTGATTATATTCTAGTAATTTCTGGGTTATGGTTTTATTGTATCTCTAGTGTACAATAAATAGGCATACAACTCTTCAAGAAGCCAATATAAATTCTGATCAAACTGTATATACTTGTCAAGTTTCAACCATGTCAATACTTCATAGACAGTGATTAATTTGGCTCAAAGTTTCATTTTACTTTAACAGCCCTGTCTATATGCCGTCCTTCTGAAAATATGCTGATCTTGTGAACCCACTAGTTTCTAGTCCCCCCCTGTCAATGCTTGTAGAAGAAACGTGAGACTGGGTCATTCACCTATAGAAATCCCTTCTATAGTAGGGCTACCTCAACCTCTCCCTAGGAATCTAAAACTTCACAACCTAGCTCTTTAGCCTTCCAGGCATGTAAAACCAGATAGATACAAGCCCATACATGGCCTTCTCTTTTTCTTGGGGTGGGGGGTGGGCAGTGCCGTGTGGCATGCGCGATCCTAGTTCCCCATACAGGGATTGAACCCGTGCTCCCTGCAGTGGAAGCACCGGAGTCTTAACCACTGGACCACCAGGGAAGTCCCTGGCCTTTTCTTTTTTGTACTCAGGTTTTAACCTATGTGTTGGCATCCCTTTTTTTATTTGTTCTTTTTAAAGATACAAATTCAAAATTATCCTCTATAAATCCCATTTCCTTATACTTCATTGTAAATCCCTTTTTCAAAGGGACTATCTTTCAGTGCAATAAACAGACGTCTTATCTATGCTCCTGTCCAATGTAGCCGGTGTCTTTATTTAGAAGCTGTATGTTCATGTAATCTTGAACAAAGACCCGGTGTGGTGTGAGAGGGACTTGAGTGAGGGATTTGAGGTCCCTGAAGGGCTAGAAATCCATTAGACAACAAATAAATAAACAAATGAATAAACACACGAATGAACACACACGAATACTATTAACATGTTCTATATTAGATTAACTAGCTCACAACCACTCACAGAAATAATCCACCTTAACTTTTAATTTTGAATAAAAGGTAAACATATCCAAATGACAAACCAACAGAACAGTAAAACCTATGCAACTCTCCCTGTTATCCTAGCTCTTTCTGTTTGCCATGAATCAGCTGTGTGTCCCTGCCATTATTGTCACATTATATCTTGCATAGTGCTTTAGAGATCAAAATATGATTTTACTTATGGTATCTCATTTATGCTTCACAGCCAATTTCAGAAACAGGGAGGCATAATATTACCTTTCATATTTTACAAATGAAGAAACTGAGAGAACTAATTTATTTATTTTTTTTCCTGAACTCATCCTATTAAGATGGAAAGCGTACACTAAAATCAAGTCTTCTGATTCTGGGGTTAGCGACTTTCACCTAATTCATGTCATTGGCAGAGAGCTAAAGGGCAAGTTCAGTGGGCTTGGACAGCCCTGCATACCCCCAGATCACCATCTGTTTGCAAGAATGATATCTTTAAAAATAAATGTACTCAAGACCAAAAATTGGACCTATAGATGAGCCATGAAAATGGCCCAACATATCTAAGGAGTGAGATATAGCATTCCAAGAAATCATTCATATTCATTTGCCATGAGAAAACTAGGCTGGCAATTGAGGAGTAAAGGTAGGATGGCATGAGTCCCAAGGTCTAAAGTAAAACTGACCATTACTGAACACAAAGACAACACAAATTAATAAATCAAACTGACTCAATTTATGAGGTTTATAAATTTTAAAAAATTGAATGTACCTAAAAATAGAAGTGTCTCTGATTTTTGGTCTTGGTAGTGCAGTCAAGCTTGCATGACACTCCCTTTGACCCTGGAGCATAGGTGCTATTGCTTGGAGCCACTTAACTGCTTTATCTACTGGGGACTATGTCAGCGGGCATATCTCCCCCACACAGAGTAGTCAGGATGAGCAAGCCCCAGGCACGTCCCCTATTTTTATCTCTCATTCAGCACTGCACTGTGAGGCATGCAGCTCCCTTGTCTCCAGCCAGTGGTGGAAGCACGTGGTGGTGACAGGTAATTATAACAGTTAAATAGAGTTGGCATTGTCATTTTCAGAAACTGCTTGCAAAGCACACAAACTGCATTTGCTGAACTCCTCCCACTTCAACATCCAAGACAAATTAAAGGGATTTTTATTTAGTTTCATGTTCCACGACCATTTTGTGATTTCTTTTTTCCTCCCTACAGAGAACTTGCATGTGCTCTGAGTAATCGCTTTTGTTTTGTGTTCTGTTTATTTGTTGGTTTGTTAATCAAACAATTTACTGTGGCTGACCAACAGTCCAGATTCTTATAACCAATTAAGAATAAAAGATGGAGAGGCTTCAACCCCGGTGACGCAAGAGATAATGGGAAAGTTTCCATTCAACATGCTTTCAAAGTTTTCCCATGCAGGAATTTGTTTCTTAGGCTGCCATGTTAGATTTGGACAGCTTTCCCATTTCCTGAGGTCTGTTCATTTAGATAGCAATCCAACACAGTTTTCTCTATTCTAGTATTGGGGGGAAGGGGAATATTATTTTTGTAAAATGTTTAGGAACATATGGTTCAATTTAAAAGAGCAGAAATGTTCTGTACTGGCTTGTCAATTTATTTATATTAAGGGAAAACATGTTGGTTACTTACATGCCTTGGTCCTGTTAGGATTCTTCTTTTATATTTCCTGGCTTTTACAATTTTAACTTGAATCATAATGAAAGAACTGTTTTCTTATGCCCTCCAAATCTTAATCAACCTTTGAAATGTACACATCTCAGAGCTGTCAGTAAACACAGATTTTTGCTTGTTTGCAAAGAGAAAGTCACATCCTTCCATTCATAATCCTTGCCCTTTGTTCCATCTCACTTGTTTTCATCTATTTACCTGCTCAATAATTTTATCATATAACTCAGTACTCCAAGGTGGTAAATGCAAATACAGCAATGAAGGCATTGTCAATTCTAATTTGGGGACAGTTGCTGATCTTAAATCTTGAGGGTGTCTGCATGGCACTTAAACGTGTAATTGAGTGTTGAATGCTGTTTTTCAGGCTCTCTGATAATGCAAGTCTGGGACATCCAGTGATAATTATGTATACTGATTCTGTGTGAAAAGACTTAAAATTTGACTTGGTGTTCAGAGGTCAGTTCAATAGGAAAGTCAGAGAAATCAGAAGATTGTCAAAGTCAGACATATGCCTGAGAGGATTCTGGTAATTTTAGTTTGCTGCCTGAGCATCT